>NC_090646.1:102162156-102804656 GCF_040937935.1 Hyperolius riggenbachi | reverse complement strand
AGCGGGCTTGAGAGGTAGGGTGAATAGTAGTGTGGTTAACAGTAACCTGCACATCTGGGAGGTCCAGGGATGACCGGGGTGGGAAGATCATAAATTCCGTTTTGTCTAGATTTAGTTTTAGGAACCTAGCGGACATCCAGGAGGAGATGGCAGATAGGCAGGAGGAGACCTTGTCCATGGTAGTGGTGGATATGTCAGGGGTGTGGAGATAGATTTGGGTGTCATCTGCATACAGATGATAGTTAAAACCCATGGAGGAGATAACCTTGCCAATGGAGGATGTGTATAGGGAGAACAGTAGGGGGCCAAGGACCGAGCCTTGGGGGACTCCCACTGAGAGGTGGTTGGGGGTGGACGAGGACTCATTGAAGGAGGTCGTGAAGGAGCGGTTGGAGAGGTAGGATGAAAGCCAGGTCAGGGCGAGATCGTGAATGCCCATGGATTGGAGGGACTGGAGGAGTAGGGGATGATCTACTGTATCAAAAGCTGCTGAAAGGTCAAGGAGGAGGAGAATGGTGTATTTACCTTCAGCTTTAGCTAAGGCAAGGTCATTGACCACTTTGGTGAGAGCCGTTTCGGTTGAGTGGGCAGGCCGAAATCCAGATTGCAGTGGGTCTAGTAGTGAGTTGGCATTGAGGTACTGGGTCAGGCGTTTGTGAACCAGACGCTCAAGGAGTTTTGAGGCGAAGGGGAGGAGGGAGATCGGGCGGTAGTTGGAGGGTAGCGAGGGGTCGAGGGAGGGTTTCTTGAGCAGAGGCAGTACAGTGGCCTGCTTGAAGTCTGAGGGGAAGGTGCCTGTGGATAGGGAGAGGTTAAACATGGTAGTGAGGACTGGGGCCAGATCCGTGAAGTGAGGCTGAAGTAGATCAGAAGGGATAGGGTCAAGGGGGGAGGTAGTGGTATGGGAAGTCTGAAGTAGGTGGTTGACCTCCTCAGTGGTAGTAGGAGTGAAGAAGGTGAGGGGAGGATAGGGTGGAGAAGGAGTAGGTTGTGAGCAGGTGGGAGGTGAAGATTGAATATTTCCTGACGGATGGAGACTATTTTGTTGGTGAAGTGGGTGGCTAAATCTGTGGCAGAGAGGGAGGAAACAGAAGGTGGGGGGGTGGGTTTAAGCAGGGAGTTGAAGGTGCTAAAAAGACGCCGGGGATTGGAAGCTTGTGCTCCGATGAGCTTGGTAAAGTATTCCTGCTTCGCATGAGCAAGGGCAGTGTGGAACTGCTGCAGGTTAGTCTTGTACTGTAGGAAATCCTGGTTTAGTCGAGTTTTCCGCCATTTTCGTTCAGTGGCGCGTGTTTCCCTCTGGAGGTTGCGAGTATGGGTAGTGCGCCAGGGCTGGGGGTTAGGGGGTCGGTTGCGGCGGAATATTGGTGGAGCAGCTTTCTCTAGGGCTGATGAGAGAATTTGGTGATACTGAGCTGCAGCAAGATTAGGACAGGTTAGGGTGGGGAGAGTGGAGGATAGGCCATGGAGGGAGTCAGCAAGGACGCCAGGGTTGAGCTTGCGTAGGTCTCGCTGCCATCGACCAGGTGGATGGGCGGGTAGTTTGGAGGTGCCTTCCGTGAGGAGGTTGAAGGCGAGAAGGTAATGGTCTGAGGGTGGAAATGGTGCGATGTCGAGGTCTGCAATGGTGGTGGATTTAGTGAATATAAGGTCGAGAGTGTGACCTGCAGTGTGAGTGGGGGTGTTGGCGTGTTGTACTAGGCCATGTGAGTTGGCAATGGTGAGTAGCCGGGTCGTAACAGAATTCTTGGGTTCATTGATGGGTATATTGAAATCCCCGAGGATGATGGTGGGGAGGTCAGAGGAGAGGATGTGTGGGAGCCAGGAGGCAAGGTTGTCGAGAAATTGTCGTGTGGAGCCCTCAAAAATACAACTTGCCTAATAATTCTGCACTCCCTGTATATATATATATATATATATATATATATATATATATATATATATATATATATATATATATATACATATAAAAGCAATCCGCTGCTCCATAAACATACGAAATGGCAGATTAAGGTACGAGCACCATAAAAATGAAAAATCCACTTACCTCGGGCTTCCTCCAGCCCTGCATCCATCCTGTCCCCTCACCGCAGTTCTGGTGGCTCCCGGTCCCCTCGCCAGGTCGGCATCCGGCTTGGCTTCTCCTGCGCTCCAGCATGCGGCTCACGTGGTCGCGCTGACGCCATCCGGACTGTACTGTGCTGGTGCAAAACTACTGCATCTTGCACCAGAGGTGACCCCAGGCCACCGGTGGTGAGCGGTGCTGCAGCAAGGGCACCAGACGGCTGGCAGGGGCTGGAGGAAGCCCCAGGTAAGTGTTTCTTTATTTTATTTTTAGCGTGCTCGGATGTGTCCTTTAATAATGGTACAGTGATCACAGAACTTATTACCTTCCTAATGAAACTGATCGCTTTTTATTTATCATTATGGCATTATAAAAGAGGCAATGAAGGAATAACAAGTATGAAATAAAGATGCAGTGACCTAATAATCAACCAGCAAATGGCCCCTCTGAACCTGCCTGAGGCCATCTTTAGGCCCAGTGCACACCAAAACCTCTTGCAGATCCTCAAAACGCTAGAGGTTTTTGGAGCAGATTTCAGAGCGATTCTAGGCATGTTTAGAGACGTATTCTAAACATGCCTAGCATTTCCTAGAACGTTTTTGTGTAGCAGATTACAAATATTGTTACAGTGAAGCTGTTACTGAACAGCTTCTGTAACGAAAAAACCTGGAAAACTGCTCTGAACTAGCGTTTTTCAGAGCGGTTTGAGCTTTTCCTATTCTTTACATTGAGGCAGAAACACTTCTGCAAACAGCAAAAGTGCTGCAGGACCCATGTTTGCGGTTTGCTAAAAACCGCAAAACGCTGGTGGGCACCAGCCCATTGAAATACATTAGCCAAGCGTTTTCCAAGGCAGAAGCGGTTTGCGGATCGATTCAAAAACCGCACGGTGTGCACCAGGCCTTACTTGTGCCTTGAAGGCTGGAAGGTGTAAACAAAGTATGGTATATTATCTGAACAAAAAATGTTTGTTGTTTTATTTTTTATTAGCTCTTCTTGTCATAGACTGGTTTTGACCACAACGCTCGGTAGGATTATTTACAGAGCTGGCTGTTTGGTTGTTTGTGTTCTGTAATTTCAGTTTGTTGTTTGTGAATTGCCTTAAAGAGTCTTCTGGCTTATGATTGCCAAAATGATTTCTTGCAGTGGTATTTGCTGTACAACTTCATTTTTCATCACAAACAGAATCTGACCAGCAGAGGTTTACATTAGTAGAAATATTCTTTTTATATTATTATTCTTTTTATTTGATCTTTGGCTCTTGCTAAGTTAGATATTTGAGCTGAGCTCTAATCTATTGAATTTTACTTTTCCTTAGCCTGCAAGGTCACATACTATCCTAGTAAAAACATGCTAAAGTGCTTCTGATTTCTGGAGGTTTATTATTATTTTTTTTAAATAAGAGGTATTAATGTGTTTTTCTCTAATGCTTAGCTAGCTACATATTTTTATTTGTCTCTCTAAAGTGCTGCTTCTCAGACAGTCCTACTCCCTTCTAGTTTATTCACTGCTATTCAATAGGAGTAGCTAACCCTCTGAGCCCACTCCTCTCCTTCCTATTAGCTTTTAGTGTTAAAGTTTTTTTTTTTTTTAACTCACAGAAGCTAAAATGAAGAAATTACCTGCTTACAGTCAAGGTGTGTTACCGGTATATACAGGTAATTCAAAAAAGACAAAAGTTTATTCAAAAAACAAAAGCCGCAATGGACAAACAAGGAAGATCAGAAGTGTGCCATTGTGACAAAAAAATGTTGTCACACATTTTTGACACAGCTCAAAAATGATTGGTTGATTGGTCTGAATTAGGAAAGGTGTAGAACAGGTAGAACACATTCCTTTCTTTCTCAGTCTATCCTAAACACTGGCATGGATCTGGCCGTCCAGGCCTGGAGTTCGACACATGTGGCTTAGAGGCATGGGTGTAACAATAGGGGATGCAGCCCCTGCTCTCGCAGGGGGGCCCAGGCCCCTCTTGGGGCCCGCTCAGGGCCATTTTTGGGGCTGGAGGGGTCGCAGCATGAGGGGAGAGCTTGGTAGCATGTCGGTGTGGAGGGAGACGGTCCCCCCCCCCCCTCCATCACCTCGGGCTCTCCCCTCTGCGCTCCCCTCCAGCATTGAATAGTGCGTATTCCGGCGGCAGGCAGCGGCAGATACATACCTTCCTTGCGTTCCAGCGTGGATGTTTCTCCCTCTAGTGTCTGATGCTACTTCCTGTTTATACAGGAAGTCGCATCAGAAGCTAGAGAGAGGAACATCCGTGGAACGCAAGGAAGGTAGGTATCTGCCGCTGCCCGCCGCCTGCATACGCACTATTCAATGCTGGAGGGGAGCGCAGAGGGGAGAGCCCGAGGTGAGTCAAACTGGAACAATATACCTCTATGCAGTATCAAAAATTTCACATAGCAGAGCAGGTGTGGCTGTGATCTAAAGAGTTGGGTGCTGTAAAGCCTGATAGCCCTTCCTCTCCACAACCTTAGAAAGCCATAGTACCAACGTTTTCTCTGTCATTTGCCTGTTGTCTGGTGGGATATGTGTTTGCTGGTTCGTGTTCCCCTCTGTCTCTGCGACCTTCAGGAGAGGTCATAGAGTGCAAAGGCCCGGTCCGCCATGATGGCGGCACCACGTGGATACCCTGTGCTAGCTGCAGCCAGGTTTGTCTGCTATGTGACCACATGCTTACTCACTGCAGCAGTTCTGGTGATCAGCTTACAGCGCTCGGCAGATGAGGGAGGTTCGGCAGCAGGAAATGGCCCCCACATGGGCATAGTTGCTAGTAGAATATTGGTAAAATTGCTGATATCCTATTTGGCAATATGATTGCAGAATATCAGCAATTTTTTGCTAATTTTTTTTTACTATCACTAATCCCATCCCTATTCTCACTTGAGTCTTCCCTCTATTGATGCCTAACCCTAACCCCCTGCCGCAGTATCTGCCAATATCTGTGCCGCCTTCGCCGCTAAAACACCCCTCTGCCAATATCCACGCCACCTAAAAATGATAATTATCAATTGCCACAATTAACAATGCAGTCTACCCATTTTACCAAATACTATTATGCTTCTCTATTAACTTTACAAATATCATGTGAAATGTTTACCCATTCCAATATATATAACTGTTCCATTTCATTCAAATTAGATGGCGACTGTTGGTGGACTGCAATCTTCATGCCATTCCACAGATTTTCAGTAGGTTTTAAGTCTGGGTTCTGGTGCTCTTTGGATGGTGACCAGTGCTGGCATACAGACAGATATACTATTTGGTGCCAAAGCCCAATTGTTCAATTTTGATCTCATCTGAACATACTGTTTCTTTTTTTTTCCACTTTTGGCCTCAGAATCTTCAAGTTGTGTTTTGGTTTTTAAAAGGTAAATTGTAGTAGCAGTTAAGTAATAATCATTAAATTCTAGTGGCTGGCGCATATTTCACAATATCTTTGTAAAAGCCAAACTTTATTTTTCATACTTCCATTGCTTTACTCAATGACATAACGAAGGTGTGATATCAGTGGGGTAGCTAAGGAGCTGTGCCCCCCCCCCCCCCGCAAGTTTTACATTGGGGCCCCCCAGCACTCTATGGGCTTGATTCACAAAACGGTGCTAACTGTTAGCACGGCTGTTAGCACGGCTTTTCACGCATTTTCACGTGAAAAAACGGTTTTCACGCGCACAAATTTGCGTTCGCACATTAACGCGGTTTTTTTTGCACGTGATAACCGTTATCAAGCGAAATTTCGCGCGAACCACTTTTCACAGCGTGCTAACAGTTAGAAACGTTTTGTGAATCAAGCCCTATATATAGCAATTCATATGGCACACCAAACCCTGCCAATGGCAACTACAGTGTCTGAGGTGCAAGAAGGGGATGGGGAGCAGTTTGTTAATGATAAACAATATTCAAAGTATCTATAGAAGTGATTATTATGAGCACAGGATCAATAGAGAGCTAATACTGTAGTCGAGGGAGAGCCCTTCAGGGCCCCTCTGTTCCAAGGGCCCCGATGTAGTCGCAACCTCTGCACCCCCTATTGCTACACCCCTGTGTGATATGTTTATACAGTGGTGTGAAAAACTATTTGCCCCCTTTCCTGATTTCTTATTCTTTTGCATGTTTGTCACACTTAAATGTTTCTGCTCATCAAAAACCGTTAACTATTAGTCAAAGATAACATAATTGAACACAAAATGCAGTTTTAAATGATGGTTTTTATTATTTAGTGAGAAAAAAAACTCAAAACCTACATGGCCCTGTGTGAAAAAGAAATTGCCCCCTGAACCTAATAACTGGTTGGGCCACCCTTAGCAGCAATAACTGCAATCAAGCGTTTGCGATAACTTGCAACAAGTCTTTTACAGCGCTCTGGAGGAATTTTGGCCCACTCATCTTTGCAGAATTGTGGTAATTCAGCTTTATTTGAGGGTTTTCTAGCATGAACCGCCTTTTTAAGGTCATGCCACAACATCTCAATAGGATTCAGGTCAGGACTTTGACTAGGCCACTCCAAAGTCTTCATTTTGTTTTTCTTCAGCCATTCAGAGGTGGAATTGCTGGTGTGTTTTGGGTCATTGTCCTGCTGCAGCACCCAAGATCGCTTCAGCTTGAGTTGACGAACAGATGGCCGCATTGGCCGGACATTCTCCCTCAGGATTTTTTGGTAGACAGAATTCATGGTTCCATCTATCACAGCAAGCCTTCCAGGTCCTGAAGCAGCAAAACAACCCCAGACCATCACACTACCACCACCATATTTTACTGTTGGTATGATGTTGTTTTGCTGAAATGCTGTGTTACTTCTACGCCAGATGTAATTGGATACGCACCTTCCAAAAAGTTCAACTTTTGTCTCGTCGGTCCACAAGGTATTTTCCAAAAAGTCTTGGCAATCATTGAGATGTTTTTTAGCAAAATTGAGACGAGTCTTAATGTTCTTTTTGCTTAAAAGTGGTTTGCGCCTTGGATATCTGCCATGCAGGCCGTTTTTGCCCAGTCTCTTTCTTATGGTGGAGTCGTGAACACTGACCTTAATTGAGGCAAGTGAGGCCTGCAGCTCTTTAGATGTTGTCTTGGGGTCTTTTGCGTCCTCTCGGATGAGTTTTCTCTGCGCTCTTGGGGTAATTTTGGTCGGCTGGCCACTCCTGGGAAGGTTCTTCACTGTTCCATGTTTTTGTCATTTGTGGATAATGGCTCTCACTGTGGTTCGCTGGAGTCCCAAAGCTTTAGAAATGGCTTTATAACCTTTACCAGACTGATAGATCTCAATTACAGTACTTTTGTTCTCATTTGTTCCTGAATTTCTTTGGATCTTGGCATGATGTCTAGCTTTTGAGGTGCTTTTGGTCTACTTCTCTGTGTCAGATATCTCCTATTTAAGTGATTTCTTGATTGAAAAAGGTGTGGCAGTAATTAGGCCTGGGGCTTACTACAGAAACTGAACTCAGGTGTGATAAACCACAGTTAAGTTATTTTTTAACAAGGGGGGCAATCACTTTTTCACACAGGGCCATGTAGGTTTTGAGTTTTTTTTCTCACTAAATAATAAAAACCATCATTTAAAACTGCATTTTGTGTTCAATTATGTTATCTTTGACTAATAGTTAACGGTTTTTGATGAGCAGAAACATTTAAGTGTGACAAACATGCAAAAGAATAAGAAATCAGGAAGGGGGCAAATAGTTTTTCACACCACTGTACATGGGAGGGACAATTGTTTGACGCTCAATTACTTTTCAGGAGGCATAAAGCAAATTCGGTATACACACATGAACACGCATACCGTGTACACAATTCACACTCCCCCTGTGTTTGAAGACTTCACTTTGAAATGATGCAGAAAAGACCTGATTTATGAATCTGGTGAGATCTGATTTACTTAACAGCTGTTTTTTTTTTTATTTTTTTATTTTGTCCAGATCTAAAATTGAAAGCCAGAACCTATATAAAAAAGGGAGAGAGTGAAATAGAGAGAGAGAGAGAGAGAGAGAGAGAGAGAGAAACACAACCCTTTGACAAAGAATTGCATAAAATCATTTACAGCTGTGCTTGACAGTGCTTTACTGCCACCTAGTGGTAAGATTTTTTACAGCTCAACTCAAATGTTTTAACCAAGTATGAAATGTTTCAGCTATTCAACTTTAGTACTGGATTCAAAGTCTATGAATTCTCCACAATGGGGACAGGAGGTTAGTACTACTGAGGGTTGTTAAAGTGAGAGCTTAGGGGTTCATGTCAGGAAGAAGCTATTGGTAAAGGTACAAAGGTTAAAGGTAGGCATTAGGAACTTGGTTTTCATCAAGGGGTACAAGAAACCTGAAGTAAAAGGGATATGGAGGCTGACATATTTATTTTATTTCAAACAATACCAGTTGCTAGGGATGCACAAACTAATTCACTGGCAACTAGTTCCTGGCGAATAACAACTGTTCAGCCATTTGTTTTTACTGCGAGTTTGCGCGTGCCCACTTCGCTCCTCCAACAAACTCCTCCTATCCACCCCAGGCATCTCGCACTCCCATGCACGACTACAGGACTTCACTAGAGCTGCCCCATCCTGTGGTACTCTCTCCCACTGCCCATCAGGCTTGCCCCCACCTTCAACAAAATTGTATTTTTACCACTACCACTCCAGTATATGATTTGGCATTGTGCTACTATCTGCATTGTGTTGTGTATCTTATTGCTTATTACCTGTATTGTTGTATCTATTGTCTCTTACCTGTATTGTGCTGTCACCCCTGTTATCATTGTCTGTAATCCTATGTATTATACAGCGCTGCGTAATATGTTGGCGCTATATAAATCCAATAAATAATAATAATAATAATAAAAGTTTGCGTTACCTATTTAATGTTGAAGTCAATGGCCGTCAACCTTAGCAGTAAATAGCAAAGTCCCCATACATGTTAGAATCACCAAATTTGCATGACATTTTAACCTCTTGCCAACCGCATGACGCCGATGAGCGTGGACGCGGCGGCAGCCCTAGGACCGCCTAATGCCAATTGGCATAAGGTCCTTGGGGCCTGTTTTGCAGGAGATTGTGCGCGCTGATGCGTGCACATCTCCGCCTACCGCCTTCAGCCTCCCAACGGCGATCGCCGCTAGGAGACTGTTAGATGGTGAAACCGATCCAGCGTTGTACTGGGGACAGCCGTGTGACACGGTTGTCCCCCTGGGAGACAAGATAGTGATCGGCTGTCATAGGCTGAAGCCTATGAGAGCTGATCACGCTGATTAAAAAGGCGGGGGAGGGAGGGACAGATACAAAATAAATTAAAAAAATAATTACATTTATTTTAGAAATAATGTAATAAATATTTTTTCAAAAAACAAACTTTAGGGGAACGATCAGACCCCACCAGCAGAGAGCTCTGTTGGTGGGGAGAAAAGTGGAGGGGGGGGGGGAATCATTTGTGTGCTGTTGTGCGGCCCTGCAGTGAGGCCTTAAAGCTGCAGTGACCTTTTTTAAGAAAAAAGGCCTGGTCTTTAGGGTGGTTTAACACTGTGGTCCTCAAGTGGTTAAAGAGAGTCTGAAGCCTCCCAAAAACCCTGTTTTTTCCTTCACAGTCCTTTTTAGCATTAATGCCCTAGCTGAAATGCCGCATCCCCGCAGCTGAACAC
The DNA here is from genome assembly GCF_040937935.1 of Hyperolius riggenbachi. NCBI lineage: Eukaryota > Metazoa > Chordata > Amphibia > Anura > Hyperoliidae > Hyperolius > Hyperolius riggenbachi. The sequence continues at coordinate 102,794,971 of NC_090646.1, read as the reverse complement.
TCAAATAAAGCCCCCGAAATCCTGGGGCAAAACCCCACGACTTTCCAAGTTGTGTATTTTGCTGCCCAAGGGCGTCAGAGCTTTGGGCAGTAGCTCTGCCTCCAGTCCAATCAATCTGTGCTGATCGCCGCCTCTCCCCGCCCCTCTCAGTGAAAGAAGACAGAGGGGGGGAGAGGCAGCAATCAGCACAGATTGACAGAGTAGAGGCAGAGCTACTGCCCAAAGCTCTGCCTCTACCCAGAAGGAGCCCCAAATCTTCCCCCGGGGATTTCAGGGGAATTAATTGAGAGTTCAGCCGCAGGGATGCGGCGGTTCAGGTAGGGCATTAATGCTAAAAAGCACTGTGAAGTAAAAACAGTGTTTTTGGAAGGCTTCAGACTCTCTTTAAGGAGAAAAGTGGGAACATGAGATTTTTTTTTTTTTCAAAAAGCCTGTGTAGTTTTTGAGGAAATTGATTTTGAATACTTCAAAGAAAAAAATGTTTACAGCAGAATTCAGAATGTCATTGCTGTAGGGCTTGAGATAATGTACTAAGTATAGCAAGTCCAGGGCTAGAAATGGGATTGACGTGTGCAGCCCTGTCTGTGCATCAATACTCGGGGCACATGATGTCAATGCACGCGACATTCTACATCCACAGTAAAATAAAGGCCTGGTACAAAAAGATTGTTATTCTTCTCCAATGTACAATGCTTATGTCATCTACAAAGAATCGGGCAATGTTCCAGGAAAAAGTGATAACTGCACTGATTCAAGATCTGGCTATACTACCTACATCACAGACCCACAGATTGTGAAGATGTTGTAAGACTTTGTGATAAGCATTTTCCTATGTCACTCCCCCAATCCATGAGAAAATGATTATCTAAAAAAATTACGTAAAGTTTGTACCAAACCCCACATCAGGAGAGACACCATATACCACTGTTCATGCGCATCAAAACCAGGCCTCTAAATTAACAACTGTTTTGAAGTGTACCACACAGTTTTCCATTTTTAACAATTATTTTTTTAACTGTGTACAAAATGTAAATTTTGTCGCCCCTGGCTGATAACCAGTCTCCAGCTTCTGACCCCTGGCTTTGCTTACACCCATTCTCTTGCTTCTGACCCCTGGATTGGCTGACGACCATTCTCCGTTTTTTGACCCCTAGATTGGCTGTCGACCATTCTACGGTTTATGACTCCTGGATTGGCTCTCAACCATTCTCCAGTTTATGACCCCTGGAGTGGTTGATGACCATTCTTCGGTTTCTGACCCCGTGCTTTGTTGATGACCATTCTGCGCCCTGTCTCCTGTGCAAGAGTTTAGGTCTGCTAAGGAGAAATAACATATGAAAGGGAAGTTGTTAAGCTTACTTAGATTAAGTGTGGCTGTTCTGCTTTTGTTGAAGTTTAAATATTTGAAAAGATGTTCTGGAAAATGCTGATGAGTTTTATTGAATATGATTACTGGTGTTTTTGTAAGTTTTAATATTGTGGCACTCTTTGTTCTGCTACACAGACTACTGTGGCACTACAATTGGCTTGAGAAATGGCCTGAGAAGCAATCAAACACAGTCCACCAGCCTCAGAGATGTGTAGTAATATGATGTGGGCAGTCCTATTTAGGCAAGAGGTCCATCACTACTCCAGAGCAGTCCAACACATTCAATCGTGCCATATAGGAGTCGACCCCAGGAACGGATATATATCCAAATTTGTGTTTGTTTCATAATGCAGAGTAACAACATGCAAATAAGCACAACGTTTCGGGCAGAGGCCCTTCCTTAAGTGCTCCAAAAAGGAGCACTTGAGAAAGGGCCTCTGCCCGAAACATTGTGCTTTTTGTATGTTGTTACTCCGCATTATGGAATAAACACAAATGTGGATATATATCCGTTCCTGGGGTTGAGTCCTGTATGGCACGATTGATTGTGTTAATGTGGCCTGAGACCCATATTGAAACGTATTTTTCTTAAGAGGTTGTCATCATTGAGGTAAGCCAACTCTCCTTTTTGTAGCTGCATGAACTGGTGAGACCTATGCTTCCTGTGCAAGTGGTTGCGTGATTATTACATGCTGAGCGCTGTGCATTTTGATCTAGCTTAGATGTTGTCTGTGCTCGCTTGCTGAAGCATTGAAAAGAAAGAAGGACTCCCAATTATTGACTGAATTAAGGTACAGTACTATAGCATACTTTATGTGCTTGAGCATGAGAAATTCTGATATAGTAAACTTCTGATACAGAAAACTACTTTGCCCCATCCCGTGGAGTTTACTATAAAGGGATTCTACTGTATCACTATGCTCCTTAGATGCATTGTGGGGCTGTCATGAAAAGTGATTTTGTTGTGTTACACAATTACAAAGTAGTTAACTGAAAAAAATCCCGCTGCACCAGATGGTAGGGTGAAAAAATATGAAAATCTTTATTCTTCAATCCAACATCACAGCGTACAGATGAAAGCTCACGCGTATCGGAGCAGAGATGGCTCCTTAACCACCTGAGCGGTATGGATGAGCTCAGCTAGTCCAGGGGACCGCCGCAGGGGATTGCATGGCCCCGGGTGTTTTTTTTTTTTTATAAAAATAGTTTTAGATCATGTAGCTAGCACTTGGCTAGCTACATGTGTCCCCGATCGCGCCGGCACCCTCTGATCCCCCCGAACGCCGCCCTTATACATACCTCCCCCCGGAACCCGCGATGGTGCAGCCTCTCCAATAGCCTCCAGGCTTCGCTATGGGGAGGATCGGGACTGCGCATGACGTCGATGACGTCAGACATGTCCGATCATCGCCATAGCGATGACAGAAGCTGAAGTTGCGGTTCTCGCAGGATTGTGGCTAGGTAAATATAGCTGGCGCCGATCGGGGGACCAGAGCGGTGCCGGGGGACTTGGAGCACATGTGTAGCTAGCCTAGTGCTAGCTACACTATTTAAAACAAAAATTTCCCTCCAGCGGACGCGTGGCCGCAACAATTGAATGCCGGGGTGGTTAATCATAGCTATGATTAAGGAGCCATCTCTGCTCCGATACGCGTGAGCTTTCATCTGTACGCTGTGATGTTGGATTGAAGAATAAAGATTTTCATATTTTTTCACCTTACCATCTGGTGCAGTGGGATTTTTTCCAGTTTACTACCGACTTGTGGCCATGATATTCCTGCTCCCATTTGCTGGGTGAATGTGAGTGCAGCAGCCCTACTTTACTTGCTTTCTTACAATTACAAAGTGCTTGAATCTGAATTGCTGATAATCTGACTGTAATTCTTATACCCTGGCCTGGCTAAAATGCTTCCTAAAATCATTCATTTGGAACACGTATGCAGATTAGATGCACCAACTTTCCTATTTTTTCCTACTTTATTTACAAGTCATTTTCATATCTTGTAAATAAAATGTCTTTTAGGCCTCCAGCAAGCAAGAAGATAGTAATTTTAATAGTACTTTCTTGCATACTTTAATTGCAGAGTACTGATTCTAAATAGAAGATGAAAAGTTACCTCCCAGGAGAAAAGGCGTGATTCCACTAGAGCGGCGCACGTCTGCGAGACGCGAGCCGGCTCTTCCGTGTCTGCGGGGAAAGCACACGAATCCCATCAGCCGTGCCATGCACGGCTATGGGATCCGCAGCCTCCCGCGCCGATTCGGATGGAAAAGCCGGCCGAATCGCTAGCGGTAGCGATTTGGCTGGCGTTACCATTGCACCCTATGGCAGAGTTTCCTCGCACTATTCGCCTGCGGGGAAATTCTGCGGATTCGCGGCGGTTTCTGCTCAAGTGGAAACGCGCCCAAAAAGTGAATTGAATAAAGGGCCTTGAATGAGGACCCCAGGCCCTTATCCAATCAACTATTTCTCCCGAGTTTTCTCCCAGGCTATGTGCACACTTAGCAGAAATGCAAGCGTTTCGGAAAATGCTGCGTTTTTGCCGCTAATGGACATCTATGGGCCGCATGAAAAAACACATATGCGTTTTGTATGCGTGCGTTTTTAAAAACGTTGGTTTTGTTGCATAATGTTAAAAAACGCATCAAAAATGCACATAATCAAAGTCAATGGGAACGCAATGTATTGCGTTTTTCATGTGTTGTTTATATGCATTTTTTAAAAGTGTTGTTTATATGCATTTTTCCTAGTGATTTGCATAAAACGCAATGTAAAAACGCATTGAAAACACATACAGAACGCATATGCGAAATGTAAACACGTAAAAACACACGCAAAACGCTAGAAATTACATATGCAGGAAAAAAAGGCAAATGCACTAAAAACGCACACAAAAAAAAAAAACCCACATGACAGAAAACGCGACCTTTCACGCTCTGTTATGTGTGGACCCAGCCTCAATATAAACTTTTCAGCACTCTGCAATTCAAAAAATACTAAAAAGTAGGCTAATAAAAAGTAATATCAAACTTTTTTTTTATGTTATAAACTGTTCTTATCACCTTGCTTCGACACCATCGTCTCACAGACTGTGAGATCACTTGACTCTCCACACAGCAAACAGGAGATAGACTTTCTCAGGCTTCTTCAATGTTTACGTTATTTATTCAAGTCACAGAAAGACAGATAGATACAGTCATCATATCCTAGCTATGCCAATCTTCATGTTGCGTTACAAGCTCGTGATGAGACTCCCTGCTGAAGTCTATCAGGTACCTTCTTCCTAACTACGTTACACTAAACTACCTATGTACAGCATACATTATATCAGATTACAGAAAGGAAGAACATGCTTAGAGGTCCCAGTCGGCCTTGCGAGCTAGTGCGGAAGGAAGAAGCAGAAGTGAGCTCTCATAGCTCCCTCAGCCTTTAATACTGACTAGGAAAGAGTTAAATATGACATCATCTTCGCCACCCCCTAGATTAGTCTATTGGTGGACCCACTTGTGGTGTCATCATACACACCTACTTGATTAATAATCAATGAGGCATTTGGCCTATATGCAGGACCGTGGATGTTTAGTAAATATGGCCAATGTTTTCTGTTCCTGTGGTTGAGGTCAGAGTAGTCCGATGGCCTTCTTTTAGGAACATGTTCTCAGTATCTGCGTGTATCCTCTGCTACACGCAGACCCTGAGATGCCTCTGCCTGCATCACAAAACCTCTATTTATTTTGAAAGGCATACACTGCGGACAAGCCTTTTACATAAAACTCAGGCCAAGTAACTGAGGCCTACTTAAATTATAACAATCCCCCCTAAAACGGCTTGACCCGCAGATCCCAGCGTCTGAACCTCCCAGTACCTGGTTTCTTTTCTTTTATGTTTCACTTTTCGATGTTCGTGCTCACACAACTTCTCTGCTCTAGGCGATTACCCCTGGAAGAGAGAGAGCAAGACCTCTTGGTCTTCCTGTAACCAGGCTCTCTGGGGAGGCCCTACTTCTAAGTCCCTCTATACCACATGCTCAGCATTTGCGTCACTCACGTATCACTCACAAACTTGCATGACCACAGAAAAGTGAAACTCGTTTGTTTGTTACTCGATGGAGCAGTGCCAGGTGCCTTCTAAAAGAGCGCCTTTATACAATCAGCTCCATCACAGGTACTACTAAACCTATACCCGTAACCCTGTATATCCCTTAATTTAAACTATTGGTTCAGGAGATTGTTTATGAGGCACCAATCTCTGGACCAGGTTAATTTGTTTTACGTAATTTCAACACGCAACCTCACCTGGATATTGATGCCTAAAGTTGTCATCCCCATCCAGACGACCAGTGGGTGTAGAAAGAACTTTGGAACTGCAGAGGCCCAGTCCGAGTGTCCCTGGAACATCACCGGAACCTTTGTCCACCAGGTCAGACTGGAACTCACCTGCTCATTTTTGTGTTCTACCTCGTGAAGATCACCTGTATCATGGTGAAATCTTACCTCTAACTTAGTGTATTGTTTGTTTAACCTTTGTAACAAAATGTGGTCGTCTTGGATAAAAAACCTGTTTCCCTTCGTCCCATGTCATGTTCTCTTTCAGGATGGGATCCAAGCAATGTGTCCTTTCGCAGGCCACCAACAATTAGGGACAAAGTTGTCCATACTTATAAGGGGGAGAACACAGTGACAGGTAGGAATGGGACTTACCCATGTCTGCACTGTCATATGTGTAATAGTGTAATTAAGGGAGACACATTTACACATCCCTCTAGTGGACGTAGATTTCAGATAAAAGGCCATTTTTCGTGTGAGTCCACATTTGTGGTATACTTAATTAAATGCCCCTGTGGGCTAGGATATGTGGGGAAAACCACGCAGCCCTTGAGGGATAGAATCTCTTCCCACAAGTCGACTATCAGGGGGGACAGTAGGGATCAATCTGTGGCCTGTCATTTTAAGGAATGCAGACATGGTGTCTCTCAGTTGAAGGTGCAGGTAATTGACCATGCACCCTTGCGCCTGCGTAGAGGGGACCGCCATAAATTGCTACTTAAAAAAGAGGCTATGTGGATAAAGAAATTGGGAACTATGGGGAGGGGTGGTCTTAATAAAGAATATGACCTGTTACCGTGCATTTAGATGGGTACTGTCATTCTTGTGTATTGACATGCATCTTTATTTTTATTTTTATTCTTTCAGGTGGCTGAGTGCGACCATCTGTTTTATGGGACCTCCGACTTATCTCTAATCCTCCTGGGGCGCTGTCCTTTCTGGCAACGTGGAGGGTGAGTGTGAGCGGTGCTCAATGTCCCTCTCCTTGTTATTGTTATGACTGGCTGCCGGAGCTCTGTAGGTGGGCGGGGTAGAATTCCCTGCAAGACCAGAGCGTCTGGTTGCCATGACATGTATGGACGCGATTGCCGCTGAGTTGATGCGGAAGCGGCGTCGCGTCACACCACACGTGATGGATCACGTGGGTTTTGTTTGGAGAGGAGGAGGAGGACAGAGAGTATCGCCGCGTTCGTCCCACTGCGTGTCAGATGACAGCGTGAATTTCCGTATTGATGCGGAGGGGGCTGGTTTTTGATATACACACCCTTTGAGGGGTGGGGATAGTGGCGAATTTAAATATTAGGCTGGTAGTTCTCTATCAGGTCCGTCGGTGGCCCCATACTTCTGATTGGTCGTATCCAGATCACCTGACTTGTATGTTTCCTATAAAATGGATTCTGTGTTAGTTTGTATTGTGGATGACATGCTTTAACAGCTTGAAAAAGGGCAGTCTGCCCGAAACAGCGGAGCTGTCGCTGGTTGCTTGATCTTCCTGCTTTTATGATGAATTGAAACTTTAATAAAAGAGCTTATTTATTGAAGACGGTGCTTACTCATTGGATTCTCTCTTTCAGGATGGGAACTACCAGTGAAACTTTGACCTTTAGATTTTTCTTAACAATTTGAGAAACACGGTCATCCAACCTGGATGACAGGATCCATATGGGATCTCCACTCACCCAATATGTTCCCCTTGGAAACTCCCCCTTATCGGAACAATTATGAGAATATACCTTGGATGTATCATTAGAACTTATGTTAAAAAAAAACCAAACCTTTCCTTCAGCCACCGGAACTATCGGTTGGGCTTCAGGGTGGATCTTTTGAATGGTAGCCTCGCATTCTGCGTTATTGAGCCTGCAGGCTTCTTCACTAAATTTGACTTGCCCCGGCCAACGCAGGTACTTCTGCAAGAATTGCCCGCATGAGGACAACTCTACTTGCTTCACCTCCCCATCTAGCACCAAAAAAGGTTGACCTCTCAGGTCCTGGTGTAAGACACGGGTTGAGGTGGGAACTAAGGAAGTAGCGGTGCCTAAAGGAATGTTGCACCGTTTCCATTTGTTCACCCAAACATCTCGAAGCGGCCTTGCAAAAGATCCTTCTCCAGAAAAATTAATATACCTCCCCTTGTCCAATCTCTCGCTGACAAAATATGTCCCCAGCTGTGAGGTCGGGAAGACTGTACTCTCTGCAATCATTCGATTAAGAGTACCTCTTCACTTACCCAACTATCATGAGGATAAGCTGCTGCATATGGACTGTGTAATATCGTCCCCTGTTGTGACCCGTGTAGTGTGAATGGGGTTCCCTGTGTTGGCGTTCCCTCCCCCGGGACCGCTCTCCCCACCCTCTTTGTCACCTGGAAATGAGGCTTGATCTCGATTTTTACTTCTTGTTTCGAGAACCACCAACCCTCGGCTTTCCAGCCTGTACGTGTGTATAGTTGTTTCAGAGGCACTCTCTGTTGGTAGCTCCAGAGTGTGATGTTGTCCCCTGCGTCTCTCTGGTAAGAGAATTGACGCCTCCTGCTCGTTCCTCTCCAATCTGGAACCATCTCACTCTGCATAACCAAGACAAGGTACCCCTGAATCACACACTCCACCTCTTGCATGTACCCATTGTACTGCAATGTACCTTTTAACAAACCTTTGGATCGGTGCGTCGATTCTGGGAGTGTGGTACTCAATAGCAGATTTACACTGCCTTTCCAGTCACCCTGCCAGCACACCTGACCTTTCAGACCTTTCACCCACATTGTGCCATGAAATTTGTTTCCTCCTGGCACAAGTGCTCTTTTCCTCCATCCCTGCTTGGTCCATCTGTGCCAATCAGAGGGAGGGGTGAAAGGATCAGTACCTTTGTCACCCAACATCAACATGTTTGGGCCTTGTATTCTCATTAATCCCTTATTATACATGAGAATGTCCTCTCTTCGTTCTCCTAGGATGAAATGGCAACCTAGGATCACCATCAGCACGGTACTCTTCATTATAAAAGCACCACCTTGGGAAAGAAAAACATTAGCAATTTGCACTATGCTTTGCTCAGTCAGTTTTTTAGACGTTTTCCGATCTCAGGAACCTCGGTTTTTAGTCTCTTTCCAATTTCAGAAATCTTCTGTTTTAGTCTCTTTCCAATTTCAGGAATCTCGTGTTTCTCCATACTTAGATTGGCATCTGGAACCTTTCGCTTATCCGACTGACATCTCCATCTTTGCTGCCAGCACTGCAGCTGTCTCGAGTCCATATTGCCCAACTCCTGAAATCAAATTAGAAACAAATCAATTCTTATTAATGATTTGGGATTCGCCCTGCGGCTTGTACTCTTTACACTTTAAATTGATCAATATATACCGTAATTGATCTCGTTGCTTTATGGTTCTCATGAACTCTGTTTACTCTTATTGGTAGATTGGAGTTAAACTTCACCCCCCTACCTCAGTACTATCCTCAGTACTTACCTGTTTAAAATATGCTCCCGCGGACTTCACCTCTGGAAGCTCTCACCTCATTGCAGCTCACTCAACATCCCCCCCTATCTGTCCATGCGCGGCCGTCGCATGCACAGATTACGGATGCCACACCTGTTGCTGCTTTGCAGGTGAGCCTGCAATGCTCTTACTCATTTTCGCATTAACTTATCTAGAACGTCATCGCGATACCCGCTCTGCTAGAAATTCTATGTGTTGTACCCTCTGATCAATGTTTGCCGTGCCACTATCTAAACCGCAAAAAAAAAAAAAAAAAAAGAGCAGGTTCTAAAAAATGGCTGCCTCCCTGTAGGAAGGAGCATTTAACACTTAAACTACCCAGGGTGCAGGGCTAAGCATACCAGCGTCACATGCCTGTATGCAGATCCCTGACTGCCCACGTGGTAGGTAGTCACATGGCAAACACCGTACTGATACACTGTCACTCTGTACATGGCAATTCTTTCATTTGCATAATTGCCCCATGAACTGCTGTCAGTTCTTGTTCTTTGTGCTACAATTGATAGGAGCTGGAAAAAAACATATTTGACCAATCAGTGGACGAAAAAAAAACGCACAAAAAAACAGCTCCAGCCCAGCATAGACCTCTTAGTCAAGCTCTGGCCCTGTCCACGACAAAAACCGGAAAAAAAACGTTACCGCTCTGAAGCAGCGGCGACGGAAACCCGGATTGGTCAACTCCCTTTTTTCCAACCTCCGGCACCCCCTTGATGCACCGTCCCCCCCTATACTCTATTGGGAAGTCATGCTGCACCACCCATTAAGGTGCCCCACTTACAGGAATAATCCCGTAAGCAACTCAGTACAGACACTTTCCTGACCTGCACTGCTACGTGTATCCCTGCACCTAGCTGGGACACACTTTCTATCCGTGAGCCTGAAACTTGCTTGGCTCACGTATGCAGACACTCCCTGTGTCCAGACTTCTTCTGAGGAAATCATCTGGAAGCCAAGAAACTCAGTAGAATCACTCTACTGTCCCCACTCTGGACCCCCCTCCCACCAGCTGCTTCCGTGCACGGCGCCTTGTGCACAGCTGTGACATGGGACGTGGGATCCCCCCCAGCACATCTTCCCCCCTGCCATCGGGACGTGCCTATCAGTGGGCGCTTCCCGCCCCCTCCCCTCCTGATACATCATGCAGATGGGAGTGGCTTTCTCAGAAACCCGACGCCATGTTGAGTCATGGCATGCCAGCCAAGATGGCTGCTATCAATCTCCCGTAGCAACCTCTTAATCCTATGCACCTTCAGAAAAAAACAGTTAGAACATACATAGAACATACAAGGCATAGTATGCACACTAAACATTTCAGCATATATATTTCTCGGATACCTGCAAAACAGACACAACAGCGTGTGAAATTTCCTTTCTCCTTCCCAGAAAAAAAACCCGCAAATCATCTTGGACATGTAGATGGAGGAAAAAAAACATGCACCCTCTGAAAAAACATCCTGAACAGAAGGAATTCTCCACAACTACACCGAAACTTTACTCATATCATAAACCTTTGCTGAACAAAACTTCCAGCTGCTAGCAGATATCCGCGGACACAAACCTTAACCGTGCTTCCCCCAATCTGTAGAGAGAGGGGGTGGGAGGATGCCCTGTATTGGCCCCTCTTCCCACTAAACCTACGCTCTGCGATCCGCAAGAAAAAAACAAGAAAACCAATGACACTGAATCATGCTGAAATTACAGAAACATCACATAGCACTAACTAATAGCACTGAACTGGAACCAGCTTGCAGAACATCTCAGAAACACCCCTATGGACAGGGGAAAAAAAACATGCTGTCTCTCTTTCACTTTTCTCATTACCAGTCTCCTCTCTCTTCCCTCTCTCTCCTTCTCCTCTACTACTCGAAAGCCTTAGCCCCCCCTTATCTCTCCTGCGGGGGACACCCATATCTGGCAAACCTCCCAAACTCACGCTGGACACACGGGAGAAAGAGAAAGAACAAACAAAAACTGCACACAGCAGCCACTAGCACAACCCGAGAGAGAGAAAAAAAAACCAATACAGGAAAACCAGTAAGAACACACACTGGAAACCTTAGAGAGAAAATACTGCTGGAACAAACTGTCAACATGTAATACCACACACTTGCATTAGAATTAAACAAATGAAACACTATACTTGCCTGGCTCTACAGACTTGTACCGACTTCCAATCCGATCAGCTGACGGCAAGTTTTTTCCACGAGTCGATGGACCTCGGTGAGCGTTTACTGAGCGTTCTCTCAGTGGATTCTCCGGTCCCGAAGGTAACTTGCTCAAAACCTCTGCCTGGGATACCTCACCACGGAATCCTTTGTTCGGCTAGATTGCGTGTACATTGCAATCCAAATAAAACAGGTCCATGACTCGCCGCTGATCATCACTCGGATTGCAGTCCGTGTGTTGGCCTCTCCAGCGGCCTCCCACACACCACTTATCCTCTTGATAAGCTTTCCAGTCCGCGTCAACTCCGCTTGTGTCGCTGTGGAATATCTTGAAAACTAGATAACAGACTGACATCTGGCCCGGTCCTTGCCTGCCTTTTCTGCTAGACAGCGCAGCTGGGTTCACGGCACCACTGTTATAAACTGTTCTTATCACCTTGCTTCGACACCATCGTCTCACAGACTGTGAGATCACTTGACTCTCCACACAGCAAACAGGAGATAGACTTTCTCAGGCTTCTTCAATGTTTACGTTATTTATTCAAGTCACAGAAAGACAGCTAGATACAGTCATCATATCCTAGCTATGCCAATCTTCATGTTGCGTTACAAGCTCGTGATGAGACTCCCTGCTGAAGTCTATCAGGTACCTTCTTCCTAACTACGTTACACTAAACTACCTATGTACAGCATGTTATAATTTAAGTAGGCCTCAGTTATTTGGACTGAGTTAGTCAAAAAGGCTTGATGAGCAGACCTGTCCTTTAAGGGGATTTTCTCTGAAGAGAGAAAATCTGCAGTTCTGTCAGCAGAACTAGAACATACCAAGAAGCTGTTCTGAACAAGGCCGCGGGTCTCTCTGACCTGGGCATGTACCACCACCAGAACAGAAAACATTGGCCATGTTTCCAAAACATCCACATTCCTGTAAGTAAAGGAAAGGTGACATTAAATATTAATCGAGTAGGCGTGTATGATGACACCACGAGTAGGGTCCACCAATAATCTGATCTAGGGGTGGCGAATATGATGTCACGTTTAACTCTTTCCTAGTCGGTATTAATAGCTGGACGAGCTGAAAAGGGGCTCTCTCTCTGATTCCTGCTATGCTTCAAAACAGAAAGTCTATATCCTGTTTGCGGTGTGGAGAGTCAAGTGATCTCACAGTCTGTGAGACGATGGTGTCGAAGCAAGGTGATAAGAACAGTTTATTACAGTTGGTGCCGTGAAAACCCTAGGCCAATCCCAGGTCGTTGATTGGTGATCCAGGTGGGCACAAGAGTCAGTCTAATTGAGACTTCTCGAAGCAGCGACTTACATCTCTGTGAAGCAAGCACAAGAGAACAGGAGAAGCTCAGAGCGAGCTGAGCTGGAAGAGTTAAGAGCGGACTACGGAGGCCAGAGACGAGAAGTGCAAAGCTTATCAAGCAGAGATAAGCTCTGTGCGGAGTGAGTCGGGAAAATCCCAGTGGCAGGGTCGATGTGGGCGCCCTAATTGGAGTGGACGTACGCCACACATAGGGGAAGGCAGTCCAAGAGAATGGGTTTGGCCAGATCCCATTAGGACCTTCAGCGCATCCGACGCCTGTGAGGAAAACTGAGCCAAGATTGCTGGGAGACTCAGAGCTCGTTTCTGGTACAGAGGCCACACGCCGCAAGAGATTTTGATAAGGCAAGTATAGTGTTTCATTTGTTTAATTCTAATGCAAGTGTTGGTATTACATGTTGACAGTTTGTTCCAGCTGTGTTTTCTCTCTAAATTGTCCAGTGTATGTTCGTACTGGTTTTCCTGTGTAGGTGTAGGTGCGTGCAGTTTCAGGTTTTGTTTTTTCTTTCTCCTTTGTCTTTCTCCCGTGTATGAGTCTGGGAGGTTTGCCAGATATGGGAGTCCCCCGCAGGAGAGATAAGGGGGGGGGGGGCTGAGGCTTTCGAGTAGTAGAGGGGGGGGAGAGGAGAAGGAGAGAGAGGGAAGTGAGAGGAGACTGGTAGTGAGGAAAGGGAGAGAGAGACAGCTGTGAGGTTTTAGTAGGAGTTAATGCATGTGTTAGCTGTTGGAAGTATGTTTCTTTTTTTCCTTCTCGGGGAGCTATACAGATGCACGCAGCCACGGACCTGGGTCGCTTTGAAGGTATGCAACAGTTAGAGTGACAGCTGAGATAGTGGGTGGTGCTACTGTATGGGGCTCGGACGTAGTTTTTTCTTTTTTTTGTCAGCAGGGGTGTTTGGGAGATGTTCTGCTGGGTAGAGTCTGTGGTTCAGAGATAGGAGACTCCACGGTGGAATTTCTGGTATTTCTCTTTTGGGATGTTTTTCCATCCGAGAGTGTGTAGAGCGGTATGCCAAGCTTGGGGAAGAGCTTTTTCTGCTGAAATGTTTAGTGTGCATATACATTGTATGTATGTTCTAACTGGTTCTTTTTTTCCTAATGTGTATAGGATTAAGCGGTTGCTACGGGAGATTGATAGCAGCCATTTTGGCTGGCATGCCATGACTCAACATGGCGTCGGGTTTCTGAGAAAGCCACTCCCATCTGCATGATGTATCAGGAGGGGAGGGGGCGGGAAGCGCCCACTGATAGGCACGCCCCGATGGCAGGGGGGAGGATGTGCTGGGGGGGATCCCGGGTCCCACGTCACAGCTGGGCACAAGGCGCCGTGCACGGAAGCAGCTGGTGGGAGGGGGGTCCTGAGTGGGGACAGTAGAGAGATTCTACTGGGTTTTTTGGCTTCCAGATGATTTCCTCAGAAGAAGTCTGGACACAGGGAGTGTCCGCATACGGGAGCCAAGCAAGTTGCAGGCTCATAAATAGGAAGTGTTTCCCAGCTAGGAAAACACGTATAAGTCAGATAGTCCCCAGGGAGTGATTTGCGAGTGCTGCGCAGATCAGGGAAGTATCTGTACTGGGTTGCTTATGGGATTATTCCTGTAAGTGAGGCACCTTGAAGGGTGGTGCGGCATGAGTTCCCAATAGAGAAGGGGGGGCAGCGCATCAGGGGGGGGTGCCGGAGTTGGAAAAAAGGGAGCTGACCAATCCGGGTTTCCGGTTTTTGTAGTGGACAGGGCCAGAGCTGGACTGAGAGGTCTATGCTGGGCTGGGGCTGTTTTTTTTTGTTTGTGCGTTTTTTTTCGTCCACTGATTGGTCAAATACGTTTTTTCCAGCTCTTATCAATTGTAGCACAAAGAACAAGGACTGACAGCAGTTCATGGGGCATTATACAGATGATAGAATTGCCATTTACAGAGTGACAGTGTATCAGTACGGTGTTTGCCAGGTGACTACCTACCAAGTGGGCATTCAGGGATCTGCATACAGGCATGTGACGCTGGTATGCTTAGCCCTGCACCCTGTGTAGTTTAAGTGCAAAGTGCTCCTTCCTACAGGGAGGCAGCAATTTTTTTTTGGTAGTTTAGGTAGTGGCACGGCAAACATTGATCAGAGGGTACAACACACAGAACTTCTAGCAGAGCTGGTATCGCGATGAAGTTCTAGATAAGTAAATGCGATAATGAGTAAGAGCATTGCAGGCTCACCTGCAAAGCAGCAACAGGTGTGGCATCCGGAATCTGTGCATGCGACGGCCGCGCATGGACAGATAAGGGGGGATGTGGAGTGAGCTGCAATGGGGTGAGAGCTTCCAAAGGTGAAGCGAGCTTCCAAAGGTGAAGTCCGCGGGAGCATATTTTAAACAGGTAAGTACTGAGGATAGTACTGAGGTAGGGGGGTGAAGTTTAACTCCAATCTACCAATAAGAGTAAACAGAGTTCATGAGAACCATAAAGCAACGAGATCAATTACGGTATATATTGATCACTTTAAAGTGTAAAGAGCACAAGCCGCAGGGCGAATCCCAAATCATTAATAAGAATTGATTTGTTTGTATTTCGATTTCAGGTGTTTGGCAATATGGAATTGAGACAGCGGCAGTGCTGGCAGCAAAAATGGAGATGTCAGTCGGATAAACGAAAGGTTCCAGATGCCAATCTAAGTTTGGAGAAACACGAGATTCCTGAAATCGGAAAGAGACTAAAACACGAGATTCCTGAAATTGGAAAGAGACTAAAACACGAGATTTCGGAGATCGGAAAGAGACTAACAAAACTGTCTGAGCAAAGCATAATGCAAAGTGCTAATGTTTTTCTTTCCCAAGGTGGTGCTTTTATAATGAAGAGTACCGTGCTGATGGTGATCCTAGGTTGCCATTTCGTCCTAGGAGAACGAAGAGAGGACATTCTCACGTATAATAAGGGGTTAATGAGAATGCAAGGCCCAAACATGTTGATGTTGGGTGACAAAGGTACGGATCCTTTCACACCTCCCTCTGATTGGCACGGATGGACCAAGCAGGGACGGAGGAAAAGAGCACTTGTGCCAGGAGAAAACAAATTTCAGGGCACAAGGTGGGTGAAAGGTCTGAAGGGTCAGGTGTGCGGGCAGTGGGAATTGAATGGCAGTGTAACTCTGCTATTTAATACCACACTCCCAGAATCGACGCACCGATCCAAAGGTTTGTTAAAAGGTACATTGCAGTACAATGGGTACATGCAAGAGGTGGAGTGTGTGATTCAGGGGTACCTTGTCTTGGTTATGCAGAGTGAGATGGTTCCAGATTGGAGAGGAACGAGCAGGAGGCGTCAATTCTCATACCAGAGAGACGCAGGGGACAACATCACACTCTGGAGCTACCAACAGAGAGTGCCTCTGAAACAACTATACACACGTAAAGGCTGGAAAGCCGAGGGTTTGTGGTTCTCGAAACAAGAAGTAAAGATCGAGATAAAGCCACATTTCCAGGTGACAAAGAGGGTGGGGAGAGCGGTCCCGGGGGAGGGAACGCCAACACAGGGAACCCCATTCACACTACACGGGTCACAACAGGGGACGATATTACACAGTCCATATGCAGCAGCTTATCCTCATGATAGTTGGGTAAGTGAAGAGGTACTCTTAATCAAACGATTGCAGAGAGTACAGTCTTCCCGACCTCAGGTACATAGTGTGCCTCAGGACATAAGGGGGGAAGAGGTCCAATCAAGACAGCTGGGGACATATTTTGTCAGCGAGAGTTTGGACAAGGGGAGGTATATTACTTTTCCTGGAGAAGGATCTTTTGCATGGCAGCTTCGAGATGTTTGAGTGAACAAAGGGAAACGGTGCAAGATTCCTTTAGGCACCGCCACTTCCTTAGTTCCCACCTCAACCCGTGTCTCACACCAGGACCTGAGAGGTCAACCTTTTTTGGTGCTAGACGGGGAGGTGAAGCAAGTAGAGTTGTCCTCATGCGGGCAATTCTTGCAGAAGTACCTGCGTTGGCCGGGGCAAGTCAAATTTAGTGAAGATGCCTGCAGGCTCAATAACGCAGAATGCGAGGCTACCATTCAAAGGATCCACCCTGAAGCCCAACTGATAGTTCCGGTGGCTGAAGGAAGGGTTTGGTTTTTTAACATAAGGTCTAATGATACATTCAAGGTATATTCTCATAATTGTTCCGATAAGGGGGAGATTCCAAGGGGAACATATTGTGGGAGCGGAGATCCCATAAGGATCCTGTCATCTAGGTTGGATGACGTTGTTTCTCAAATTGTTAAGAGAACTCTAAAGGTCAAAGTTTCACGGGTAGTTCCCGTCCTGAAAGAGAACACGACATGGGACAAAGGGGAACGGGGTTTGATCCCAGATGACCACATTTGGTTACAAAGGTTAAACAAACAGTACACTAAGGTAGAGGTAAGATTTCACCATGATCCAGGTGATCTTAACGAGGTAGAACACAAAAATGAGCAGGTGAGTGCCAGTCTGACCTGGTGGACACAGGTTCCGGTGATGTTCCAGGGACACTCGGACTGGGCCTCTGCAGTTCCAAAGTTCTTTCTACACCCACTGGTCGTCTGGATGGGGATGACAACGTTAGGCATCATTATCCAGGTGAGGTTGCGTGTTAAAAGTACGTAAAACAAATTAACCTGGTCCAGAGATTGGTGCCTCATAAACAATCTCCTGAACCAATATTTTTAAATTAAGGGATATGCAGGGTTACGGGTATAGGTTTAGTAGTACCTAGGAGCTGATTGTATAAAGGCGCTCTTTTAGAAGGCACCTGGCACTGCTCCGTTTTGTAACAACCAAACGAGTTTCACTTTTCTGTGGTCATGCAAGTTTGTGAGTGATACGCAAGTGACGCAAATGCTGAGCATGTGGTGTTGAGGGACTTAGAAGTAGGGCTTCCCCAGAGAGCCTGGGTACAGGAAGACCAAGAGGTCTTGCTCTCTCTCTCTTCCCGGGGTAACCGCCTAGAGCAGAGAAGTTGTGTGAGCACGAACATCGAAAAGTGAAACATACAAGAAGAGAAACAGGTACTGGGAGGTTCAGACGCTGGGATCTGCGGGTCAAGCCGTTTTAGGGGGGATTGTTATAATTTAAGTAGGCCTCAGTTATTTGGACTGAGTTAGTCAAAAAGGCTTGATGAGCAGACCTGTCCTTTAAGGGGATTTTCTCTGAAGAGAGAAAATCTGCAGTTCTGTCAGCAGAACTAGAACATACCAAGAAGCTGTTCTGAACAAGGCCGCGGGTCTCTCTGACCTGGGCATGTACCACCACCAGAACAGAAAACATTGGCCATGTTTCCAAAACATCCACATTCCTGTAAGTAAAGGAAAGGTGACATTAAATATTAATCGAGTAGGCGTGTATGATGACACCACGAGTAGGGTCCACCAATAATCTGATCTAGGGGTGGCGAATATGATGTCACGTTTAACTCTTTCCTAGTCGGTATTAATAGCTGGACGAGCTGAAAAGGGGCTCTCTCTCTGATTCCTGCTATGCTTCAATACTGACTGGAACCCAATTAGTTCTCTAAGTATGTTATTCCTTCTGTAATCTGATATAATGTATGCTGTACATAGTTAGTCTAGATGTAACATAGAGTAGATACAAGAAGACCTGGGTATCTTCAGTAGGATAGATACTCAAGTAGCTGTAACGCAACATGGAAGTCTGCTTTGCCAGGAGATGAATGTATCTATCTGTATTCCTGTTTCCTGAATAAATAACGTAAATATCGGAAAAGCCTGAGAAAGTCTATATCCTGTTTGCGGTGTGGAGAGTCAAGTGATCTCACAGTCTGTGAGACGATGGTGTCGAAGCAAGGTGATAAGAACAGTTTATTACACAGCATCCATTATATCAGATTACAGAAAGGAAGAACATGCTTAGAGGTCCCAGTCGGCCTTGCGAGCTAGTGCGGAAGGAAGAAGCAGAAGTGAGCTCTCATAGCTCCCTCAGCCTTTAATACCGACTAGGAAAGAGTTAAATATGACATCATCTTCGCCACCCCCTAGATTAGTCTATTGGTGGACTTGTGGTGTCATCATACACACCTACTTGATTAATAATCAATGAGGCATTTGGCCTATATGCAGGACCGTGGATGTTTAGTAAATATGGCCAATGTTTTCTGTTTCTGTGGTTGAGGTCAGAGTAGTCCGATGGCCTTCTTTTAGGAACATGTTCTCAGTATCTGCGTGTATCCTCTGCTACACGCAGACCCTGAGATGCCTCTGCCTGCATCACAAAACCTCTATTTATTTTAAAGGCATACACTGCGGACAAGCCTTTTACATAAAACTCAGGCCAAGTAACTGAGGCCTACTTAAATTATAACATTTTACAGAAATCAACACTTAATAAATTTAATTTGTATGTAAAAGAAAAAAATATGATACAGCAATAGCAGTGCTTATTATCTAATTGCGTGTCACGTCGCGTTCCAAGCCGCGTCACTTGACTAACGCGCTTCCTGCTTCCGGGTTGAAAGAGGAAGCGTGTTAATCATTTCGGAAGCCATTCGGAGCTCATCACTAGAGCCGCCTTCATTTCTCACATTGCTTCCGGGAAATCTAATTTATTCATGCCGCCAGAAATCCAGTAATGTCATTTGTTTCTGACAATGGCCGCAGTAAGACAGCCACTTCTAGTTGTGACCGGCCAGACTTCAGGTTCTGGCCGTAACATATATTAAAAAACACAGAGGTACACTAATGCTTAAAAGTTAGAATGCCACAACACACTGTATGTTTAGTAGGATTCACTGGAACCCCATTTCAGCTGGGATCCAGTGCATAGCTCTGCATCCTTGCAGAAAATGGCCCTGGCCTTTTCTGTGTCAGCTATAGATAAGGCACTGGCCTTTTTCTGCAAGGGGGTGGGGCTACATGCTATAAACTGGCAGATATGGGGCTCCAGTGAATCAATATACAGATGATAGACCGGCACATTCACGTTGGCAGTGACAGGCCGGAATGGCTGACAGGGTAGGAGCTTCCTGTTCCCAAAAGCAGATGCCATCTTAATATAGCTTTAAAATCAGTAAGCTTCGGCAGTGATGAAGTGCTTTTATGTTACATACTTTCACTCAGCAAGATATGTCAAATTAGAGGGAGTTGGATGATTTTTATACCGACTCCACAGCCAGGCTTATTTTGAGTATTTTCTGGCATGGTGGTAGCTTCAGGGCCGGTTCACACTTGAGTGGATGCAGAATGGAAACGCTAAGCACATCCCTGATGCGGATGCGTACTGTCCATCCTGCATCCTTATGCAACAAAAATACCTGACCATTCCACGTCTGCACCCCGTCCATTCCACACCTGCATGTCCACTTCTGCATCGATCACATCCGCATTGCTGCTTACCTGTCCCGCAGCTCGGTCCCTTCAACAGCCCGCAGGCCAGCAGGAGCATGGAGCTCTCCATAGGCTGCAGCAGGCCAATTCTTCCTAGCAACAGGGAGATTTTTCATTGGTCCAACATGAACCAATGAGAATTCTCCCTATTGCTGAGGATTCCCATTGGTCTTTTGCAGCCCAATGGAGATCCCCCAGCCCAGGGTCAGACTGGGACACTGGGGGCCCACCAAAGAAATTGCAACCTGGGGCCCACACATCCCATGATTGCGGTTAAAAAAGGGCATGACCATGCACCGGAAAGTGGGCGTGGTCATGATGTATTATGGACAGGGCCATTGTAATTCAGAAACACTGCTGCCCAGCAAAACTCTGCATAGAGTCCCCTCCTTCAATATAAAGTAATGTCCTACTTTGCAGAGGTTGCGACCGCATCGGGGCCCTTGGGCCAAAGGGGCCCCGAAGGGCCCTCCCTCAACTACAGTATTACCTCTCTATTGGTCCTTTGCTCATAATAATCACTTCTATAGATGCTTTGAATAGTGGCAATCATTAACAAGCTGTTCCCCACCCCCTTCTTGCACCTCTGACACTATAGTTGCCATTGGCAGGTTTTGGTGCGTCGTATCAATTGTTATGTATAGAGTGCTTGGGGGACCCCCTTGTAAAATTTGCATCGAGGCCTACAGCTCCTTAGCTATGCCACTGCTCTCAGCATGAGTGATTACAGCACTGAGAAGGGAATTTTTGTGCTGCAGGTAGTGTTGGGCGAACACCTAGATGTTCGGGTTCGCGAACGTTCGCCGAACATCGCCGCGATGTTCGGGTGTTCGCGCCGAACTCCGAACATAATGGAAGTCAATGGGGACCCGAACTTTCGTGCTTTGTAAAGCTTCCTTACATGCTACATACCCCAAATTTGCAGGGTATGTGCACCTTGGGAGTGGGTACAAGAGGAAAAAAAATATTTGAAAAAGAGCTTATAGTTTTTGAGAAAATTGATTGTAAAGTTTCAAAGGAAAAACTGTCTTTTAAATGCGGAAAATGTCATGTTTCTTTGCACAGGTAACATGCTTTTTGTCGCCATGCAGTCATAAATGTAATACAGAGAAGAGGTTCCAGGAAAAGGGACCGGTAACCGTAACGCTAACCCAGCAGCAGCACACGTGATGGAACAGGAGGAGGGCGGCGCAGGAGGAGAAGGCCACGCTTTGAGACACAACCCAGGCCTTGCATGAGGACAAGAAGCGTGCGGATAGCAATGCTTTTTGCCGCCATGCAGTCATAAATGTAATAAAGATGAGAGGTTCAATAAACAGGGACCGGAAACGCTAACCCAGCAGCAGCAGCAGCACACGTGATGGAACAGGAGGAGGTGCAGGAGGAGAAGGCCACGCTTTTTGAGACACAGCATCCCAGGCCTTGCATGAGGACAAATAGCGTGCGGATATAGCAATGCTTTTTGCCGCCATGCAGTCATAAATGTAATAAAGATGAGAGGTTCAATAAACAGGGACCGGAAACGCTAACCCAGCAGCAGCAGCAGCACACGTGAGGGAACAGGAGGAGCCGCAGGAGGAGAAGGCCACGCTTTTTGAGACACAGCATCCCAGGCCTTGCATGAGGACAAATAGCGTGCGGAAATAGCAATGCTTTTTGCCGCCATGCAGTCATAAATGTAATAAAGATGAGAGGTTCAATAAACAGGGACCGGAAACGCTAACCCAGCAGCAGCAGCAGCACACGTGATGGAACAGGAGGAGGCGCAGGAGGAGAAGGCCACGCTTTTTGAGACACAGCATCCCAGGCCTTGCATGAGGACAAATAGCGTGCGGATATAGCAATGCTTTTTGCCGCCATGCAGTCATAAATGTAATAAAGATGAGAGGTTTAATAAACAGGGACCGGAAACGCTAACCCAGCAGCAGCAGCAGCAGCACACGTGATGGAACAGGAGGAGGCGCAGGAGGAGAATGCCACGCTTTTTGAGACACAGCATCCCAGGCCTTGCATGAGGACAAATAGCGTGCGGATAGCAATGCTTTTTGCCGCCATGCAGTCATAAATGTAATAAAGATGAGAGGTTCAATAAACAGGGACTGGAAACGCTAACCCAGCAGCAGCAGCAGCAGCACACATGAGGAAACAGGAGGAGCCGCAGGAGGAGAAGGCCACGCTTTTTGAGACACAGCATCCCAGGCCTTGCATGAGGACAAATAGCGTGCGGATATAGCAATGCTTTTTGCCGCCATGCAGTCATAAATGTAATAAAGATGAGAGGTTCAATAAACAGGGACCGGAAACGCTAACCCATCACAGATGGTCATTGTTCATGTTACTTGGTTGGGGTCCAGGAGTGTTGCGTAGTCGTTTCCAATCCAGGATTGATTCATTTTAATTTGAGTCAGACGGTCTGCATTTTCTGTGGAGAGGCGGATACGCCGATCTGTGACGATGCCTCCGGCAGCACTGAAACAGCGTTCCGACATAACGCTGGCTGCCGGGCAAGCCAGCACCTCTATTGCGTACATTGCCAGTTCGTGCCAGGTGTCTAGCTTCGATACCCAATAGTTGAAGGGTGCAGATGGATTGTTCAACACAGCTACGCCATCTGACATGTAGTCCTTGACCATCTTCTCCAGGCGATCGGTGTTGGAGGTGGATCTGCACGCTTGCTGTTCTGTGGGCTGCTGCTGCATGGGTGTCATAAAATTTTCCCACTCCAAGGACACTGCCGATACCATTCCCTTTTGGGCACTAGCTGCGGCTTGTGTTGTTTGCTGCCCTCCTGGTCGTCCTGGGTTTGCGGAAGTCAGTCTGTCGGCGTACAACTGGCTAGAGGAGGGGGAGGATGTTAATCTCCTCTCTAAAGTCTCCACAAGGGCCTGCTGGTATTCTTCCATTTTGACCTGTCTGACTCTTTCTTCAAGCAGTTTTGGAACATTGTGTTTGTACCGTGGATCCAGAAGGGTATAAACCCAGTAATTGGTGTTGTCCAGAATGCGCACAATGCGTGGGTCGCGTTCAATGCAGTCTAGCATGAATTGAGCCATGTGTGCCAGAGTCCTGCCAGAATCCTCATCAGCCTGTGAGCGTTGTGATAGTTGTTGTGATGCATCATAGTCGTCACCTTCTTCCTGGTCTGCTTCTGCTGACCATTCGCGCTGAATTGTGGAAGTCCAACGTGCACCGCTCTGGCCCTCGTCAGTGGTGGCAGGAAATTCCTGCTCCAACTCCAGCTGTTCCTCCTCCTCTTCTTCGTCATAGCTGCTGGGGCCAGCGTTTCCTGATGCGGATGGCCTGATGTTGGTACCATCACGCTGATCGTTTTCTCCTTCAGATTCCCCCAGTTGCATCATGACAGCTGTTTCATTGATTTTCAACATTGACCTCTTCAGTAAACACAGCAGTGGTATGGTAATGCTGACTGAAGAGTTGTCACTGCTCACAAGCAACGTGGATTGCTCAAAATTTTGGAGGACTTGGCAGAGGTCCAACATGTTGGCCCAATCGGATCCACAGAAGCTTGGCAGCTGTCCGGATGCGCCTCGGTACTGCGCCGCCATGTACTGGACCACTGCACTCTTCTGCTCGCAAAAGCGGGCTAGCATGTGCAGCGTAGAATTCCAGCGCGTAAGGACATCACACAGCAAGCAATGGTGGGGGAGATTGAAGCGCTCCTGCATCTTGGCGAGTGCCCCCGAAGCAGTACTGGAATTTCTGCAATGTTTGGCCACTCGTCGCACCTTCAACAGAAGATCGGCCACGCCTGGGTATGTCCTCAGGAACCGCTGAACTACTAGGTTCATCACGTGCGCCAGGCAAGGGATGTGTGTCAGCTTAGCCAACCTTAAAGCGCGAATGAGATTACTCCCATTATCACACACAACCATGCCCGGTTTCAGGTCCAGCGGTGCCAGCCACAATTCCGTCTGTTCCTTTATTCCCCTCCAAAGTTCCTCCCCTGTGTGCTGCTTATCCCCAAGGCAGATCAGCTTCAGCAACGCTTGCTGACGCATGCCAACAGCTGTGCTGCACTGCTTCCACGATCCTACTGCTGCTGGGTTAGCGTTTCCGGATGAGGTACAGCTTTGAGATGCGTTGGAGGAGAAGGAGTCAGAGAGGTAGGTGCTGCTGTTGTTATCCAGTGGGAGGGACGGCGGTGCAGCTGTTTGCGGCGTGGGCAACACCCACGCCGTAGCAGGTGAGGAATCGCTGCCAGGCTCCACAAGGTTCACCCAGTGCGCGGTAAGGGAGATGTATCGACCCTGGCCGAACGCACTCGTCCAGGTGTCAGTGGTGAGGTGAACCTTGCAGGCAACGGCATTCTTCAAGCTTCGGGTTATTTTGCTGACCACGTGCTCATGCAACTCAGGCACTGCAGAGCGCGCAAAGTGGTAGCGGCTGGGAACCACGTAACGTGGGATGGCCACTGACATCATGCCCTTGAAGCTGTTTGTCTCCACCACTCGATATGGCAGCATTTCGCAGGCCAGAAGCTTGGCTATGCTGGCTGTTACTGCCACGGCCCGGGGGTCATTTGCTGGCAATTTCCTCTTGCGATCAAACATCTCCGAGACAGACAACTGAATCGTAGGGCTGCACACTGAAGGGCTGTTGGTTGTTGTGTTTGATGAACACTGGGAGACCTCAAGAGCACTACTCCGGAAAGTGACAGTGTCAGCGTCTGATGTTTGTGAATGTTGTGAACCACGCAATGGCTGGGCTACTGCTGCTGCTGCGGCGGGTCTGGTGGTGAGTCTGGTGACCCCAAGGGAGGCAGTGTTGCTGGTACCCTGTCCTGCCGCGTTTGCCCACAGAGTGGGATGTTTGGATAGCATGTGGCGGCTCATGCTGGTGGTGGAGAGGTTGTTAATACTTTTCCCCCTGCTCAGGCGGGTCTTGCACACCTTGCAAATCGCCATAGTACCATCCTCAGTGCAGTCTTCAAAGAAAGCCCAGACTTTGGAGCCCCTGCCTTGCTGGCGATTTCTGTTTGCGCCTCTTTTGCCTCTCACTTGAACTTCCACGCTTGTGGTGCCTGAAATTGCGCGCCGCCTACCTTGTGGCACAAGGTGAACTCGTGCAGCAGTGGGTTCTTCAACAGACTCATCTGTGCTGCTGCTACGACGGCGATGTTCTCGTTCACAAACAAAATCTGGGTCTCTGTCCACATT
Source organism: Hyperolius riggenbachi (assembly GCF_040937935.1). NCBI lineage: Eukaryota > Metazoa > Chordata > Amphibia > Anura > Hyperoliidae > Hyperolius > Hyperolius riggenbachi. Next base: position 102,769,758 of record NC_090646.1, on the reverse strand, counting down.
GTCCATACCCTCCTCTTCCATCTCCTGAAACTCGTCATATGTCATTGTGGGGGGCCGCCGCCGTGGAGTAGAGCTCCCCAGAACAACCTCTGCGCAGCTCACTCCAACGTCGTCTTCCAGATCTTGTCGGCCGACCTCCTGCAATTGCAACCCCTCCTGCCCAACTTGCTCTGGGATTTGGGTTTCCGAGTCCTCCTCGGACTTGCCTTGTACTTCAGTGCGCGGTGCATTTCCCACAGTTAATGGTTGTGAATCCGGGCACAACATTTCTGGCTGTTCCTCCATTGACCTTTGAAAGGTGGAAGTTTGTTGGGCTGGGAATAGCTCCTGCGAATACCCCATTGTGTCCTGAGGTAATTCATCGGACTGGTTATCTGGCAGTTGTGTGCGTGGTGTCGCTGCCGGTTGTGTCAGCTTTGTGCCCACTGGCTCCTTGTAACTGGCTGAGGACTCGGACCTCGTGCGTGATGTGCTGGTGCTGCTTAACCCACTGCTGGACCCTTGAGAGGTCATCCAAGTAATTATCTGGTCCTGTTCTTTTGGATTTGTGAGGGTTGTTGTCCTGGACAACATGGGCGGTATTGAGTGGGTTTTCTTGGGTGCTCCCCTGTGGCCTGTACGTGAACCGTCAGGGGAAACACCTCTTCCCTTGCCCCTCCCTCTTTCACCGGATTTCTTCCTCATTTCACTTATCCTTAAAGTACACGCTGACTGGCAGCAGTACAGTGGCAGTACAGAAATGCTATACAGTGGTGGGTGAGCGGTGTACCACTATTCCCAGCAGCGACACAGAGCACAATGCTATACAGTGGCGGGTGAGCGGTGTACCACTATTCCCAGCAGCGACAAAGAGCACAATGCTATACAGTGGCGGGTGAGCGGTGTACTACTGTTCCCAGCAGACACAGAGTGGCAGTAAACACAATGCTATATAGTGTGGCTGAGCGAGCGGTGTACTACTATTCCCAGCAGACACAGTAAACACAATGCTATATACTGTGGCTGAGCGAGGTACACAGAGTGGCAGTAAACAGAATGCTATATAGTGTGGCTGAGCGAGCGGTGTACTACTGTTCCCAGCAGACACAGAGTGGCAGTAAACAGAATGCTATATAGTGTGGCTGAGCGAGCGGTGTACTACTATTCCCAGCAGACACAGAGTGGCAGTAAACAGAATGCTATATAGTGTGGCTGAGCGAGGTACACAGAGTGGCAGTAAACAGAATGCTATATAGTGTGGCTGAGCGAGCAGTGTACTACTATTCCCAGCAGACACAGAGTGGCAGTAAACAGAATGCTATATAGTGTGGCTGAGCGAGGTACACAGAGTGGCAGTAAACAGAATGCTATATAGTGTGGCTGAGCGAGCGGTGTACTACTATTCCCTGCAGACACAGAACAGTAAACAGAATGCTATATAGTGTGGCTGAGCGGTGTACCACTATTCCCAGCAGCGACACAGAGCACAATGCTATACAGTGGCAGGTGAGTGGTGTACCACTATTCCCAGCAGCGACACAGAGCACAATGCTATACAGTGGCGGGTGAGCGGTGTACTACTATTCCCAGCAGACACAGAGTGGCAGTAAACAGAATGCTATATAGTGTGGCTGAGCGAGGTACACAGAGTGGGGAGTAAACAGAATGCTATATAGTGTGGCTGAGCGAGCGGTGTACTACTATTCCCAGCAGACACAGAACAGTAAACAGAATGCTATATAGTGTGGCTGAGCGGTGTACCACTATTCCCAGCAGCGACACAGAGCACAATGCTATACAGTGGCGGGTGAGCGGTGTACCACTATTCCCAGCAGCGACACAGAGCACAATGCTATACAGTGGCGGGTGAGCGGTGTACTACTATTCCCAGCAGACACAGAGTGGCAGTAAACAGAATGCTATATAGTGTGGCTGAGCGAGGTACACAGAGTGGCAGTAAACAGAATGCTATATAGTGTGGCTGAGCGAGCGGTGTACTACTATTCCCAGCAGACACAGAACAGTAAACAGAATGCTATATAGTGTGGCTGAGCGGTGTACCACTATTCCCAGCAGCGACACAGAGCACAATGCTATACAGTGGCGGGTGAGCGGTGTACCACTATTCCCAGCAGCGACACAGAGCACAATGCTATACAGTGGCGGGTGAGCGGTGTACCACTATTCCCAGCAGCGACACAGAGCACAATGCTATACAGTGGCGGGTGAGCGGTGTACTACTATTCCCAGCAGACACAGAGTGGCAGTAAACAGAATGCTATATAGTGTGGCTGAGCGAGCGGTGTACTACTATTCCCAGCAGACACAGAACAGTGAACAGAATGCTATATAGTGTGGCTGAGCGGTGTACCACTATTCCCAGCAGCGACACAGAGCACAATGCTATACAGTGGCGGGTGAGCGGTGTACCACTATTCGCAGCAGCGACACAGAGTACAATGCTATACAGTGGCGGGTGAGCGGTATACTACTATTCCCAGCAGACACAGAGTGGCAGTAAACAGAATGCTATATAGTGTGGCTGAGCGAGGTACACAGAGTGGCAGTAAACAGAATGCTATATAGTGTGGCTGAGCGAGCGGTGTACTACTATTCCCAGCAGACACAGAGTGGCAGTAAACAGAATGCTATATAGTGTGGCTGAGCGAGCGGTGTACTACTATTCCCAGCAGCGACACAATGACTGGGGGGACCCTGGCTAGCGTGGCTGGAGCGCGAACTACCCTGCCTGCCTACCCAAAGCTAAACCCACAGACAAATGGCGGAGATATGACGTGGTTCGGGTATTTATTTACCCGAACCACGTGACAGTTCGGCCAATCAGAGCGCGTTCGGGTCCGAACCACGTGACCCGTTCGGCCAATCACATCGCTAGCCGAACGTTCGGGGAATGTTCGGCCATGCGCTCTTAGTTCGGCCATGTGGCCGAACGGTTTGGCCGAATTCCATTAGGTGTTCGGCCGAACTCGAACATCACCCGAACAGGGTGATGTTCTGCAGAACCCGAACAGTGGCGAACACTGTTCGCCCAACACTAGCTGCAGGCAGCAATTGCAGCTTGTCAGACAAGGAGGGGGGGACCCACCAGAGACCTGGAGGGGGGGAGGGGGCCCACCGAGGGAAAAAACTGTACTACTGTGGCCCAGTCTGACCCTGCCCCAGCCAATGGGCTGTTAAGGAAATGAACGGCAGCGATGGACACATGAATATGACATCACGGCAGCGACATGAATGCTGGCAAAAAGAGCGACATGGATGCGGCGACAAGCCTAGTGAGAACTGATAGTGTCCGTTCTCATAGGCTTTCAATGGACAAATGTTCCCGTCCAATCAAATGTGCCAAGTTAAGAAGTGGAAACAAAATGTCTAGGAATAAAAAAAGGCCTCTATGGATGAATAGAAAGGTTAGGGATAAAATGAAGAGGAAAATATATATTTAGGTCCTAAAACAGGAGGGGACTGAGGCTGCACTATGCAATTATAAGGAGTGCAAAAAAATTGTAAAAAAAAAATTAGGATGGCAAAGATCGAAGCTGAAAATCAAATCGCTAGGGATATCAAATCTAACCCAAAAAAGTTTTACAAGTACATCAACGCTAAAAAAAGAAAGGTTGACTGTATAGGAATCCTAAAGGATGAGGGTGGGAACTCAATGGTGGATGACCAAGGTAAGGCAGAGTTATTAAATGCTTTCTTTGCTTCTGTCTTCACAAAGGAAACAGCACTGTTGCAAATTACAGAGGCAGAAGAGTCTCAATCTTCTAACTGTAATATTAAATACTTAACGCAGGAAGAAGTAAAGGCAAGACTAAATAAATTAAAAATAGACAAGGCACCTGGCCCGGATGGCATGCATCCTCGGATCCTAAGAGAATTAAGTTCAGTTATAGCTAAGCCCCTTTATCTTATCTTTTGTGACTCTCTTGCAACTGGCAGAGTCCCAGTGGATTGGCGTACAGCCTACGTTTTCCCATTATTTAAGAAGGGCAAAAAATCTGATTCAGGAAATTATAGACCTGTAAGCTTAACATTAGTTGTATGCAAACTATTTGAGGGGTTACTAAGAGATACTATACATGACTTCATAGTAGAAAATAATCTTATTTCTCAGCATCAACATGGGTTTACTAAAGACAGGTCCTGTTTGACTAACATGCTCAGCTTTTATGAGGTAGTGAATGCTAATATGGATATTGGGAATGCTGTAGATGTGATATACTTGGACTTTGCAAAGGCCTTCGACACTGTTCCCCACAGAAGTCTGGTGCAAAAGTTGAGGATGCAAGGACTGGGGAAGAGTTTGTGTGCATGGATAGGGAACTGGCTAATGGACAGAAAACAAAGAGTTGTGGTCAATGGATCGTACTCAAAATGGGAGACTGTTAGCAGTGGGGTCCCACAGGGGTCTGTACTGGGTCCAGTGCTCTTCAATTTATTTATTAATGACCTAGTAGATGCAGTAGTGAGCAATGTTGCTATTTTTGCAGATGATACAAAATTGTGCAGAATCATCAACTCTCAGGAAGATAGTGTCATATTGCAACAGGATCTGGATAGGATGGCTATATGGGCACATACATGGCAGATGAAATTCAATGTTGACAAATGTAAAGTCATGCATTTTGGTCGTACCAATGGTCTAGCACCATACAAAATAAATGGGATACAGTTGGGAACATCAAACCTGGAGAAGGACTTAGGAGTACTCATCGACAACAAGTTAAATAATCGTACTCAATGCCAAGCCGCTGCAGCTAAAGCGAACAAAATTTTGGGATGCATTAAAAGGGAAATAAAAAAAATCTCGAGATGCTAGCATAATATTGCCCCTGTTTAACTCTCTAGTAAGGCCACATCTGGAATATGGAATTCAGTTCTGGGCGCCACATTACAAAAAAGATATTGCAGTTTTAGAGCAGGTGCAGAGACGAGCTACAAAATTGATACGTGGGATGGAAGGTCTCGCTTACCAAGAAAGGTTAGATAAACTGGGTTTATTTAGTCTAGAGAAAAGACGCCTTAGAGGAGATCTAATTAACATGTATAAATACATCAGAGGGCAATATAATAGCTTGGCGGATGAGCTTTTTGTCCCTAGGCCTTCTCAAAGGACTAGAGGACATGAGCTGCGCATGGAGGAAAAACGTTTTAGCCATTTATTTAGGAAAGGGTTCTTTACAGTAAGAGTGATTAAGATATGGAATGCATTGCCACAGGAAGTCGTTATGGCAAACTCTATACCTGCATTTAAAGGGGGCTTAGATGCTTTCCTTGCGTTGAAAGACATCCATGGCTACAATTACTAGGTTATGCCTAATGATGTTGATCCAGGGATTTTATCTGATTGCCATCTGGAGTCAGGAAGGAATTTTTCCCTTTTGGGGCTAATTGGACCATGCCTTGTGGGGGGTTTTTCGCCTTCCTCTGGATCAACAGGGGTATGTGGGGGACGGGCTGGAGTTGTACTTTGTACTGGTTGAACTCGATGGACGTATGTCTTTTTTCAACCAAAATAACTATGTAACTATGGAAGCGGATGCTATTTTTCACATAGGATCCGCTTCCTGTGTTTAAGCGGAGCTTAAAAAAACATTCCGAAAGTACTTTTTTTATGCAAGTGTGAACCAGCCCTAAAGCACACCTGAACTGAGAGGAATATGGAGGCTGTCATATTTATTTCCTATTAAAGGATACCCAAGGTGACATGTGACATGATGAGATAGACATGTGTATGTACAGTTCCTAGCACACTTATAACTAGGCTGTGTTCCTTTTTTTCTTTCTCTGCCTGAAAGGAGTTAAATATCAGGTATGTAAGTGGCTGAATCTGTCCTGACTCAGACAGGAAGGGACTACAGTGTGACCCTCACTGATAAGAAATTCCAACGATAAAGTACTTTCTTAGCAGAAAATGGCTTCTGAGAGCAGGAAAGAGATAAAAAGGGTCAATAATTCATAGATTTTAGTCCTGGCATAACTCAATGAAGGGGTCATTGAGCAAAACCAATAAAACAGTCAAAAAACTTAAAAAGTAGATTTAAACATAAAATGAAACTTTGGAATATCTTAAAAAGCCATTTTTAGGAGAAGGAAGATAGATACAATTGTTTATTTCATTAGTTTATTTTCACCTTGGGTGTCCTTTAAGCAATACCAGTTGCCTGGCTATCCTGTGAATCTCTTCGGCTGCAGTAGTTTTTGGATCAATACCTGAAAAAAGCATGGTGATAAACCAGTAAAGACTTCAGTCAGAAACATCTGATCTGCATGTTTGTTCAGGGTCTATGGCTAAAAGTATTAGAGGTTGAGAATCAGCAGGACAGCCAGGCAATGTGCATTGTTTAAAAAGAACTCTATATCCCTCTCAGTGAAGGTGTTCTTTAACCACTTCAGCTTTCAGTCGTTTTTCACCTTATGCATCTGAGCAATTTTCACCTCCCATTCATTCGCCAATTACTTTATCACTACTTATCACAATAAATTGATCTATATCTTGTTTTTTCCGCCATCAATTAGGATTTCTTTAGGTGGTACATTTTGCTAAGAATTATTTTTTTTTCTAAATGCATTTTAACGGGAATATTAAAAAAAAATAAAGAAAGAAAAAAAAAATCATTTCTCAGTTTTCAGCCATTCTAGCTTTAAAATAATACATGCTACCATTATTAAAACCCACGTATTGTATTTGCCCATTTGTCCCGGTTATTACACAATTTAAATTATGCCCCGATCACAATGTATGGTGACAATATTTTATTTGGAAATAAAGGTGAATTTTTACAGTTTTGCATTCATTACTATTTACAAGCTTATAATTGAAAGAAAGAATAGTAATATTCCCTCTTCACATGCATATTTAAAAAGTTCAGACCCTTAGGTAACTATGTTTTGTTTTTTTATTGTAATTTTTTTTCTTTTTTATCAAAAAATGTATTTGGGTATTTTTTGCAGTGTGGGGGGGTAACCAGTTAATTTTAAATTTAATAAATTGTATTTATTAAAAAAAAAAAAAGTGTATAATACAATACAATAATACAATAACATTTGTAAAGCGCTTTTCTCCCATAGGACTCAAAGCGCATAGCTGTGTCTCAGATTAATACAGGGTTTCAGGCTGGGTTGTGTTACAGAGGAGATAGTCAGATGTTCATGAATGCCAGACTGAAAAGGTAGGTTTTCAGTTTAGACTGAAATGTTTCCAGGGATGGGGCTGTCCTGATTAGGTGTGGCAGGGAGTTCCAAAGTGTAGGGGCAGCATGACAAAAGGCTCTGTCTCCAAAGGTTTTGAGGTGGACTCTGGGGGTGACCAAGGTGTTACGTCCTTTTGATCTAAGATTGTGGGGGGTGTGATGTAGTTGCAACAAGTCCTTCAGGTATCCAGGGCCCAGATTGTGCAAGGATTTGAATGTCAGTAAGCCAATCTTAAACAGAATTCTCCATTTTATCGGTAGCCAGTGGAGTGAGCTCAGGGTTGGTGTTATGTGGCAATGGCGGGGTTGGCTCGTTAACAGCCTTGCGGCGGCATTCTGTACTAATTGCAGGCGGCGTAAGTCTTTCTTATGCAGGCCTGTGTAGAGGACGTTGCAGTAGTCTAACCTTGATGTGACGAAGGCATGAACTAGGGTTGGAAGATCCTCTGAAGGAATTAGGTGTTTAATCCTTGCAATATTCCTTAGGTGAAAGAAGGAATGTTTCACAACAGCTGAGATTTGATTCCTGAAGCTTAATTTCCCATCAATCAGTACTCCCAGGCTGCGCACACAGTCTGAGTTGTTCAGGTCTGAGCTCCCTATCCTTAGCGGTGTTGGTTGAGACTGGAGCTGCTTTGCTGTTGAGCCCTGGCCCTCGATAACAAGAACCTCAGTTTTGTCAGCATTAAGTTTTAGCCAATTATTATTCATCCACTCCTGAAGCTCAGCTAAGCATGCGTTTATTTGTGGAGTAGGGTCTGTGACGTCAGGTTTGAATGACAAATATAGCTGGGTGTCATCAGCATAGCAATGATATGTCAGGCCATGTTTTTGTATGATTTCTCCAAGTGGCAGCATGTATATGGTGAACAGTAAAGGGGATAATATTGCGCCCTGAGGTACACCGTATTTTAGTGGTACAGGGTTGGAGAGGAAGGGCCCTAAGGCTACCCTTTGTGTTCTGCCAGCCAGGAAGGAGTTGAACCACCGGAGAACAATGCCATCTATGCCACAGTACTCTTGTAGCCTGTTGAGTAAGATTTCATGATCGACTGTGTCAAAAGCCGCTGAGAGGTCGAGCAAAATCAGGATGGAACATTGACCCTTGTCTCTTGCAATGAGCAGATCATTGCAAATGTAGATGTAGTTTTACTATTTGGCCACAGTCAAAAAAGAAAAAATTTTTTAGTCCTGTAAGCGAGCTCTCTCGCTTACAGGAGGTGACGGGAAACTTTTTTTTTTTTACAAAGATCGGGGCTACTAAAAAGCCCATCCGTCTAACAGGGACTTTGATCAATGAATGGGAACTGTGTTCCCATTCATTGATCACCGGGCTAACGGGTGTTGGCACGGGAGCGCGCAGCAGTGCAGATGTAGTCTTTTGGACGTAATAGCAACGTCCAAAAGGTGAAAGTAGTTAATGGGTATTTTATTGATAAGGTTTGAATGTACCGTATTTTTCGGCATATAAGACGCACTTTCTCTTCCCCAAAACAGGGGGGAAAAATTGGGTGCGTCTTATATGCCAAATGCACCCAAAAAAATGTTGCAGAGTGCGCAGGGAAGCGCTTACCCATCTTGCCGCCATGCTCCTCTTCCCCTCGCTTCAGCCGCGATCCTCTTCACCTCCTCAGGCGCAGTTCTCGGATGCCACCTCCGCCGCCAGGTCCTCCGGTCCTGTGAATGGGAAAAGAAAACATTAGTGGCATTGTCCCCCTCTCCTGCCGCGATCCGCTCGGCGCTGCCACTCACGGAAAGCCGCCGCCACCCCCTCCGCCGCTACACGCCGAGCGTCCATCCTCTTGCCCTCCTACTTCCTGTTTATATCACGTGCAGCCGCGTCATGCGTAGTCCGAGCGCAACGCGGCTGGGGCTACGCATGACGCGGCTGCACGTGATGTAAACAGGAAGTAGGAGGGCAAGAGGATGGACGCTCGGCGTGTAGCGGTGGAGGGGGCGGCGGCGGCTTTCCGTGAGTGGCAGCGCCGAGCGGATCGCGGCAGGAGAGGGGGACAATGCCACTAATGTTTTCTTTTCCCATTCACAGGACCGGAGGACCTGGCGGCGGAGGTGGCATCCGAGAACTGCGCCTGAGGAGGTGAAGAGGATCGCGGCTGAAGCGAGGGGAAGAGGAGCATGGCGGCAGGAACAGGTGTAGTATTCATGTCATTGTAGTGCAGCTTAGTGTTTGTATAGTGTAGTGTAGTGAAGCTGTGTGTTGTGTCAGTGCATTGTAGTGTAGTATAGTGTAGTGAAGGGTATTGCAGTGGTGTGTTGTGTTAGTGTTGTGGTAGTGTAGCATAGTGTAGTGAAGTGTATTAATGTGTTGTGGTAGTGTATTGTATTGCTGTGTAGTTTAGTTGTTAGGGCAGCATGGATTAGTGTAGTGTAGATAGAGTAGCTTAGAGGCAGTTTTAGGGGGTAAAAGGTCCATAAGACGCCCCGGCAGTGTAGACGCACCTAGGTTTAGTTTATTTTTTCCCTTATTTTTGCCCTCTAAACCAAGGTGCGTCTTGTATGCCGGAGCGTCTTATATGCCGAAAAATACGGTATCTACTTGGAGAAAAGTCAAGAGAAATGGTAACAGGATATGGTAACATGTCAGTGCAACCTGCAAACAACATTTGCAAGAGAAGGCCAGCAATGGCAGTCTACGTATTTAACTCATGACCGGTACCCTTTATGAGAACACATTTAAAAAAAAAAAAAAAAAAAGACAGATTAAAAGATAACTTAAGAGAGAGAGACATGGAGGCTACCATATGTATTTCCTTTTAAGTAATACCAGTTGCCTAGCTGTCCTGCTGTTCCTCTGCCTCCTAATACTTTTAACCACAAACCCTGAACAAGCATGCAGCAGATCAGGAATTTGTGACATTATTGTAAGATCTGACAAGATCAGCTGCATGCTTGTTTCTGGTGTTATTCAGACGGCAGTCAAATAGATCAGCAGGGCTGCCAGGCAACCGGTATTGTTTAAAAGGAAAATATGGCAACCTCAATATTCTTCTCACTTCGCTAGCCCTGTAAATACTGCAGCTGCAAGATTTTATTGGTCGGTTTTCAAGCTCCGTACCCTTGCATAAAAATTTGCATGAACAGAATGATTTGCATGTTATTGACCATCGTTAGTCAAGAGATGTGGGGACATATAACATGCCTTACCAGAGTTAACACGTCTTATCAGAGTAGCATAGCAAGCTCTACCAACTTATGCCTGCTAATTGGCAATGGCGAGAGCTACACTCGTCCTGCCCTGAGCCCCTGCGGGTCCAATCACTTTAAAGGACAATATCCCCACACTTTGATTGGCCCAATAGTCTGCCTGTCAAGTTTCCTGTCAAGTGACAGGCAGCCTATTGAGCCAATCAAAGTGCGGGGATATTGTCCTTTAAAGTGATTGGACCCGCAGGGGCTCAGGGCAGGACGAGTGGAGCTTTCGCCATTGCCAATTAGCAGGCATAAGTTTGTAGCACTTGCTATTCTACTCTGATAAGGCATGCTGACTGATAAGGCATGCTATTTGTCTTAGAAATGGCTTGATTCACTAACACCTGCAGTAATGCTTACCCTAACCACCCCCCCTTCCGGTGGCACCTAACCCTAAATCCCCCTCCTAAAGCTAACCCTCAATCTCCTGTAAAGCCGCGATATGCAGCCATGAAGGTAAATTTTGGCGCCCGGAGGCTTAGCAGCAAGAGGGGCCATTTTCTGCAGACAGGCTTGCGGAATGAGAAATGGCTTGCAGGTAAGTACATTGCAGCATTGCATAGCAGGTACCGCCGTGTGCCCAAATTTCCCTATCATGCCGCAAAAGGAGGTTTTTCATCATAGGTGCCTATGGCGGAGCCGTTTTTTCCGTAAAGGCTCCTGTACCCTTTGTTTCCCTGCTTCAGGACTTGCCACCCTGACCCGAAGTATCAAGCAGGGTATTTACATGTCTCCAGGCCTCCTCCTGCTCACCATCAGACCTGGGCACTGGAATTCTATGTTTTGTTTTTATAATTTCACAATATACCAACATATATTTTTTATTTTTATTATTTATATAGCGCAAACCTATTCCGCAGCGCTGTACAGAGTATATTGTCTTGTCACTGTTAACTGTCCCTCAGAGGAGCTCACAATCTAGTCCCTACCACAGTTATATGTCTATGTATGTGCGCAAAAGGTGGATCAGCGCATCACCAAGCCGCCTCCGGCTTGGTGATGCGCTGATGCACCTTTTGCGCAATTTTAAATTTTAGTGGTGGCGCACCCAGGCTATGCATATGCATAGGTTAGGATTTAGTTAGTGTTAGGTCCCCTCCCATCGAGGATGACTTCTCCGCAGTGGGAGGGATGAGTACTTAACAAGTTGCATGCAAGCTGAAACCAACATCCTCCAGGGGTAGACAGGTCATGTGTATGCTAGGTGTGTATTTTACCCCACAAGTGGGGCATGCACTCTCTTGCAGGTAGGCACTTATCTGTTTTTAAAGAGAACCCAAGGTGGGTTTGAAGAATGTTATCTGCCTATACAGCCCAGCCTCTGTTGCTATCCCAAACCCCCCTAAGGTCCCCCTGCACTCTGCAATCCCTCATAAATCAGAATCAGAATCAGTTTTATTTCGCCAAGCATGAGGGGTCATGCCCGGAATTGTTTTTGGCACAGTACAAAAGCTCAGGAAGAGTACATAGAAAGAGACAGAATACACAGCAGGTGTCAGTTAATAATACATTGTGGAACACATTACAGTCCCAGTGAGTCACTGGGATGTCTAATAGTTAGTCTTGTGTGCTGGTCAGCCATAGCACCGCCGGCCTCGCCGCTCGTTGGGGCTTGCTTTGGTGGTAGAATGTGGAGGGAGTTTAGGAGGCTGACTGCCGAGGGGAAAAACGAGTTCCTGTGTCTCATGGTTTTTGTGGGGATGGCTCGTAGCCTCCGTCCCAAGGGCAGAATGTTGAAATAGCGGTGGCCTGGGTGTGAGGGGTCGTTCGCAATCCTCAGTGCCCTGGTTTTTAGTCTTTTGTTGTGCAGTACGGCAAGTGAGGGGAGGGGGCACCCAATGATCCTCTCTGCTGACCTGATGACCCTCTGTAGTTTGTCTCTATCATGGATGGTGGCGCCAGTATACCACACCAAGATGGAGGAGCAGAGGATCGACTCAATGGTGGCGGAGTAAAAGCTGGTTAAAATTTCTTGAGTCATGCCGAAATCACAGCCACGCTGCTGACAAACAGCTTGTCAGAGCTGGCTGTGTTTATCTCTATAGTGTCAGTCTGCTGCTCTCCCCGCCTCCTGCAGAACTCCGGTCCCCGCCTGCATCCCTTTCCTCCCTGCTGATTGGAGGGAAGGGATGGGGCAGGGACCGGAGCTATGCAGGAGGTGGGGGAGCAGCCGAGACTGACACTACAGATGTAAACACAGTCTCACAGCACGGCTGTGATTAATGGGGGATTGCAGAGTGCAGGGGGACCTTAGGGGGGTTTGGGATAGCAACAGAGGCTGGGCTGTATAGGCAGATCCAGCCTCTGTAAGCAGAGAACAATCTTTAAACACACCTCGGGTTCTCTTTAAGTAGCGCTGCTCATTTCCTTGCCATGTCTATGTATGTGTTGTGTAGTGTAAGTATTATAGTCTAGGGCCAATTTTTAGGGAAAGCCAATCAACTTATCTGTAGGTTTTTGGGATATGGGAGGGACCCGGAGTGCCTGGAGAAAACCCATGAAGACACGGGGAGAACATACAAACTCCTTGCAGATGTTGACCTGGCTGGGATTCAAACTGGGTATCCAGCGCCGCAAGGTGAGAGCGCTAGCCACTATGCCACTGCGCTGCCTGGTATATGGTAGAACACATTTTGAGACAACAATAGAAGAGGCAAGCTTTTATTTATCTATTTTTTTATTAATGCACAGAATACATGAACAGACCGTAAACTATAATTATATAGACTTGTAAAAAAAGCTGAACACTGCTGTGGGATAGAAGTGGGAGGTCTACCCTTGTGGTTGTGGGTCTGTCCCCATCTTACAGGTGAGCAGGAACCAGTTCTGTTTTTCCCTTCTGTGTGACCACTTGTATAAGGCTACCAGACTTTGGTCTGTTACTATCAGAGGTCCAGGTGTAGAACGTTCTGCATGGAACAAAATATAAACAGCAATAATAAGTTTCTGATAGAAGATTACTATAAGCAGCAATATTTTTTTTATATTTATTTATTCATTAATATTCATCATAATGGAATTCTTTTTTATTTTTTGGGGATGTCAGCGTTATGTTAGCCCAGACTTGAAAAACCTGACTTCAGCGCCATGCTCCTGTGTCCCTGGCCAAATGTTTGCATCATTGTCCCATGTGTTTAAAGGAAACATGAGACAAATTAAATTTCAGGACTTATACTTACCTGGGGCTTCCTCCAGCCCCTTTGAGGCGGCAGTCCCTTACAATCTTCCCGGGCCACTCCGGTCCCATAGCTAGATGGCGTAGTACTGTGCAGAATGTTCCAGGCCACGGGAGCGCGACATGGGCATGCAATGAAGCAGGACTTTGCTAGTGTGCCGGGCCGTCCAGCAGGGGACCGGAGCAGCCCAGGGAGATGGCAAGGGACCACCAAACAACCTAAAGGTGGCTGGAGGAAACTCCAGGTAAGTATAAATCCTGAGACTTGATCTGTCTCAGGTCCACTTTAATGCATATAGTAAAGCAAGCAAAGAAAAACTAGTGATTAGAAAAAAGAAGAAACAAAAACCGAAACACATTAGAATGAGTTAGAAAGATAACAGGCAGAGGCAGAGAAATAAAAAAATGGAAAAAAGAAGAGCACAAAATGGTCCAGTGTGCTGGAGTGTGGTTTACCTAAACAAAAAAGTATCTAATCCTCCTAGGGATCTTTCCACTCCTTAAATAATCAGTCCTAACTAGTGATGCTCAAATACCCCTTTTTAAAATTCGAGTTTGGTCGAATTCGAATAGTAAATTATTCGAGGTCAGTCGAATATTCGAGTCGAATAATTTTTACTATTCGATTCGACCTCGGACTTCGAGCTCACTATTCGAGTCGGTATTCGAGCTCACTATTCGAATTGGCCTTAAATAGCTTCCAACACTTGTTTTGAGGGTGAATGATGCAAGAAACATCTTTTTTTCCAAGTAAAAACAGCAAGTGATTATGTGGGGATGTTCCTTTAAAAAAAAAAAAAAAAGTGGAAAGAGCCTCCTCCTCCTCCTCCTCCTCCTCCTCCTCCTCCTCCTCCTCCTCCTCCTCCTCCTCCTCCTCCTCCTCCTCCTCCTCCTCCATTTTTTTTTTTTAAAGAAATGCAGCTATTTTTGAGCGTAACAAATAGCTGGTGGGCGCACGCATGTTGGAAGCGCCATTGTATGTGCTCCCTGGCAGTGGAAACACAAAGACAGCAGGAGGTAAATTCAGCAGCAGGAGGAGAATGAGTGTGTGGCAGCAGGCAGTCAATGAGGCAGGCAGCTCGCCGTGACATAATAGCCCTGGTACCTAGCGGTGATACCAGGGCTGTAAATAAACACAACAGGAGGTCCCAGACAGCGGTCGTGCAGCCCACATTGTGTCCAATACACAACTGGGACAACACAGTTTTCAACCCGGGCACCTCAGAAAAATTAAACCTTTTTTTTTTTTTTTTTTTAATGGTTTGTTTGGTTTTGGTTTTGCAACCAATATAGCTATTGTTTGACGTAATAGCTGGTGGCAGAGTGGCAGCAGAAGGTAATTCTGTGTACCCTGGCAGTGGGAAACACAGACAGACAGCAACAGCAGCAGGAGGAATGGAGGAGTAATGTGAGCAGCTATTGTTTGACGTAATAGCTGGTGGCAGAGTGGCAGCAGAAGGTAAATCATCTGTGTAGTGTACCCTGGCAGTGGGAAACACAGACAGACAGCAGCAGCAGCAGCAGGAGGAGGTGTGGAGGAGCAGTGTGAGTGTGGCAGCAGGTAGGCAGCGTGACATAATAGCCCTGGTACCTAGCGGTGATACCAGGGCTGTAAATAAACACAACAGGAGGTCCCAGACAGCGGTCGTGCAGCCCACATTGTGTCCAATACACAACTGGGACAACACAGTTTTCAACCCGGGCACCTCAGAAAAATTAAACCTTTTTTTTTTTTTTAATGGTTTTTTGGTTTTTGGTTTTACAACCAATATAGCTATTGTTTGACGTAATAGCTGGTGGCAGAGTGGCAGCAGAAGAAGGTAATTCTGTGTACCCTGGCAGTGGGAAACACAGACAGACAGCAGAAGGGCAGTACACAGCAGCCCACTGTAGGTGTAAAATGTGTGGCTGCAGGCGACGTAATAGTCAAAGTGAACCAGGCTGGCTTAGTGAGCAGGAGCCAGGAGGTGGTAAAGGGTGGTAAGGCACATTAACGATGGTTCCGGCAGCCAGTTCATGTCCCCCTCTCGCCGACAACAGGGGCCAGGAACTCGCCTTCCACCCACGCCTGGTTCATCTTGAGAAACGTCAGTCTGTCCACAGACTTGTGAGACAGACGTGAGCGTTTCTCGGTGACCACGCCACCAGCTGCACTGAAGCAGCGCTCGGACAGCACGCTGGAAGGGGGGCAGGACAGCACTTCCAGGGCGTACTGCGCCAGCTCGCTCCAGATCTCCATGCGCTTGACCCAATACTCCATGGGATCAACAGGGGCATCGCTGTCAAGCCCGCTGTACGACCCCATGTAGTCAGCCACCATGCGGGTCAGGCGCTGGCTGTGACCGGAGGAGGATGCTGCTGCATGCATCTCCTCTCTAGTCACTGCTGCCGGAGCCTCTACAGTCCTGTAGAGCTCGTGGCTGAGAGACAGCAGGTCTGTGGGGCGCTTGCTGCTGCTGGATGCAGGCACCTGCTGCTGCCTCTGTGCTGGCTGCTGGACAGTGGGGGTGGAAGGCTGGGGGAAGGCTTCCTCCAAGCGCTCAACAAGGGCCTGCTGCAAGCTCCTTATTTGTTGCGCTGGGTCTCCTCCTGCAGGCGGCAGGAACTGGCTCAACTTCCCCTTGAGGCATGGGTCCAACATCATGCTGATCCAGATGTCCTCCCTCTGCTTCATCTGGATCACCCTGGGGTCCCTGCGCAGGCACGTCAGCATGTGCGCTGCCATTGGGAAGAGGCGGGCCACGTCTGCTGGCACATCGACGTCAGTGCTGTCCTCATCCTCCTCCTCTGCCGCCTCATCCTCTCTCCACCCCCGCACCAACTCAGCTGCGCTGTGCTGATCCCCCTCATCAGCAGCCAGGTCAGGGACCTCCACCAAGTCCTCCTCCTCCTCAGAGGTGGACTGCGCAGCTGGTTGCCGCTCCTGCTGGTCCAAGGCTGCCGCTCCCTGTTCCAGCAAAGCATCGAGGGCCCTGTTCAGCAGAGAAACCAGGGGCACCCACTCGCAGACCATAGCATGGTCCCTGCTCACCATGTTTGTGGCCTGCAGGAAGGGAGCCAGCACAAAGCACACCTGCTGCATGTGCCTCCAGTCATCATCGGGGACGATGGACGGGATGTTGCTGGTCTTGTCCCTTCTCTGAGCTGCGGAAACAGTGGCCAGGGCAAGGTACTGTTTGACAGCGTGCCTCTGTTCAACCAGACGCTCCAACATCGCCAGGGTGGAGTTCCAGCGAGTCGGAACGTCAAGGATCAGCCGATGGCGTGGCAGATCCAGCTCCTTTTGCACGTCTTCCAGGCTCGCACAGGCTGCAGCCGAGCGCCGGAAGTGACGCACAACATTCCTTGCCGTTTCCAGCAGTTCGCCCATCCCCTGGTAGGTGCGCAGGAACTTCTGCACCACCAGGTTCAGCACGTGGGCAAGACAGGGGATGTGGGTCAGGTTTCCCCTGTCTATTGCGGCAACCAGATTGGCCCCATTGTCGGCCACCACCTCTCCGACTCTGAGGCCTCTGGGGGTCAGCCAAATCCTCTCCTGCTCCTGGAGTTTGGCCAACACATGGGTTGCCGTCAGCTTGGTCTTCCCAAGGCTGACCAAGTGCAGCAGCGCTTGGCAGTGGCGGGCCTTCACGCTGCTGCTGAGGCGGGGGGTTTGGCCAGGTGTGCCGGAGGATGGCAGAGGATCGGAGGAACCTGCTGCAGTTCCCCTGACCCTGCGGGGTGGCACCACCCACTGTGTTGCTGCTGCTGCTGTGCCCGCTGCTGCTCTCCCATCCTCACCCCCTTCCACCAAGCTGACCCAGTGGACAGTGAAGGACAGGTAGCGGCCTGTCCCGAAGCGGCTGCTCCAGGAGTCCATGGTGACGTGGACCCTTTCACCAACCGCGTGCTCCAGCCCTCGCTCCACATTGGCCATCACAAAGCGGTGCAGTGCAGGAATGGCCTTGCGGGAGAAAAAGTGTCTGCTGGGGAGCTGCCAGTCTGGGGCTGCGCAAGCAAGCAGCGCACGAATGTCGCTCCCCTCCTGCACGAGCGTGTACGGCAGGAGTTGGGAGCACATGGCCCGTGCCAGCAAGCCGTTCAGCTGCCGCACGCGACGGCTGCTGGGAGGCAGAGCCCTAACCACCCCCTGGAAGGACTCGCTCAAAAGGCTCTGGCGTGGCCTTTTGCTGGCACGGGAATCAGCAGACACAGCGGAGGAGGCCACTGAGGACTGGCTGCCAGAACAGGCCTCAGTGTCGGCGGCAGGAGTTGCAGAGGGGGGAGGAGCAGTGCGTTTCCGCACTCCTGCTGGTGCTGCTGGAGGAGCAGGAGGGCGGGTGGCTGCTGTTGCTGCTGCTGCTGAAGGCTGTGCAGTGATGGGTGTGGTGCCACTGCCAGCACCAGATGCCTTCAGCCTCTGGAACTCCTGATGCTGGTGGAAATGTTTCGCAGCAAGGTGGTTGATGAGCGAGCTGGTGCAGAACTTTAAGGGGTCTGCACCTCTGCTCAACTTCCGCTGACAGTGGTTGCAAGTGGCGTACTTGCTGTACACTGTGGGCATGGTGAAAAAGCGCCAGATTGGAGACAGAAACATCCCCCTACGGCATGGAAGCGCTGCTGCCTGTCTCCCTGTGGTGGTTGGGGGTGGGGCTTGGGGGGCTTGGGTGCGGCTGGTGGTGGTACTGGCAGATGCTGCTGCTGCTGCTGCTGCTGAGCCTGAGACACCAGCAGGCTGTGGGACCTGCCTACTGCTGCTGCCAATGCTTGCAATGATGCGCCTCCTTGCAAGGCCCACAAGAGCATCCTCCTCCTCAGAGCTGCTGAGGACGACATCCCCTGGAGGTGGTGGCACCCAGTCTCTGTCTGTCACCGGGTCATCAACATCCTCCCCCTCCTGAAACATGTCCTGCTGGGATGAGGACCCCCCAAACTCCTCTCCTGATGCATGGATGGGCTGCTTGACTGTCGCCACAGTCTTGCTGTCCAATCCCTCATCCCCCAAAGTGCCCATCAGCATCTCCTCCTCAAGATCGCCAACAACAGCAGACAATTTACTCATGATGCCTGGGGTCAAAAGACTGCTGAATGACAGGTCGGCGAGTGACGGTGAACTGGCCTCCTCCCCAGACCCTGCTGGGCGGCTGCTGCGAACAGGGGTGGTGGTGGTGGTGGTGGTGAGGGTGGAGGCCTCAGATGCAGAGCTGATGGCAGGCTGCTCATCCTCCGTCATGAGTTGCACCACAGTGTCTGCATGCTTTTCCTCAATGGGACGTTTCCGACCCGGCTGGAGGAAAATGGGAGCAGGTGCTACACGCTGCTGCTGCTGTGTCTCTGCAGCGTGAGTTGCAGATGCTCCTGCTGGGCGGCGCCCAAGGCGTCCACGGCCAGTGGCTATGGGAGGAATGTTAGCCACTGACGCTGCTGCTGCTGCTGCTGCGGAACTGTGCATGGTGGCGCGCCCGCGGCCGCGGCTTGCCACAATGCTGCTCCCTCTCCTCCTGATTCCCTTGCTGCCCTTCCCCTTGCCCAAACCGCGCTGGCTGCCACTTCCAGACATCTTCAATGTTTTGGGCGTATAGACAAAAGTTTTTTAAAAGGGCGGGTGAAAAGTGGGGTACTTTAATGGAGTGGGTTGGTTGGTGAGGTGACTGAGTGAGTGTCCCCTAGTACAGTAAGTAAGTAGTAACAGTCAGGAAGTACAACTAGCAGTTACAATAATCAGTAGTAATCACAAGTAAATTTAGTGTGTGTACACTCAGACAGTGAGTGCACGCACGCAGGAGCTAGTAGCCTATGAACACAGTGACTGAGTGTCCTAGACTCCTAGTACAGTAAAAGTAGTAACAGTAAGTAGAACTAACTAATTACAATAATCAATCAGCGATCAGAAGGAAATGGAGTGTGGGTGTGTGTACACTCAGACAGTGAGTGCACGCACGCAGGAGCTAGTAGCCTATGAACACAGTGACTGAGTGTCCTAGACTCCTAGTACAGTAAGAGTAAGTAGTAACAGTAAGTAGAACTAACTAATTACAATAATCAATCAGCGATCAGAAGGAAATGGAGTGTGGGTGTGTGTACACTCAGACAGTGAGTGCACGCACGCAGGAGCTAGAAGCCTATGAACACAGTGACTGAGTGTCCTAGACTCCTAGTACAGTAAGAGTAAGTAGTAACAGTAAGTAGAACTAACTAATTACAATAATCAATCAGCGATCAGAAGGAAATGGAGTGTGGGTGTGTGTACACTCAGACAGTGAGTGACCGCACGCAGGAGCTAGTAGCCTATGGACAGTGACTGAGTGTCCTAGACTCCTAGTACAGTAAGAGTAAGTAGTAACAGTAAGTAGAACTAACTAATTACAATAATCAATCAGCGATCAGAAGGAAATAGAGTGTGGGTGGTGTGTGTACACTCAGACAGTGAGTGACCGCACGCAGGAGCTAGTAGCCTATGGACAGTAACTGAGTGTCCTAGACTCCTAGTACAGTAAGAGTAAGTAGTAACAGTAAGTACAACTAACTAATTACGATAATCAATCAGCGATCAGAAGGAAATGGAGTGTGGGTGTGTGTACACTCAGACAGTGAGTGCACGCACGCAGGAGCTAGTAGCCTATGAACACAGTGACTAAGTGTCCTAGACTCCTAGTACAGTAAGAGTAAGTAGTAACAGTAAGTAGAACTAACTAATTACAATAATCAATCAGCGATCAGAAGGAAATGGAGTGTGGGTGTGTGTACACTCAGACAGTGAGTGCACGCACGCAGGAGCTAGAAGCCTATGAACACAGTGACTGAGTGTCTTAGACTCCTAGTACAGTAAGAGTAAGTAGTAACAGTAAGTAGAACTAACTAATTACAATAATCAATCAGCGATCAGAAGGAAATAGAGTGTGGGTGGTGTGTGTACACTCAGACAGTGAGTGACCGCACGCAGGAGCTAGTAGCCTATGGACAGTGACTAAGTGTCCTAGACTCCTAGTACAGTAAGAGTAAGTAGTAACAGTAAGTACAACTAACTAATTACGATAATCAATCAGCGATCAGAAGGAAATAGAGTGTGTGTTGTGTGTGTACACTCAGACAGTGAGTGCAGTGCACACACGCAGGAGCTAGTAGCCTATATGAACAGTGACAGTGAGTGTCCCTACGGGTACAGTAAGAGTAAGTAGTAAGTAAGTACAACTAACTAACAATAATCTATCAGTAATCAGAAGGAAATAGAGTGTGTGTACACACAGACAGTGAGTGAGTGCACACACGCAGGAGCTAGCTAGTAGCCTATAAACAGTGACAGTCAGTGAGTGTCCTACTCCTAGTACAGTATAACTACAATACTATTAGTAAAGGACAGCAGAAATACTGGTATAGATGAGAGAAATAAACAGAGGACAGCTGCCCACAGAGGCAAGGCCCCCCTGAGGCCTAAACCTGTAAGCTTGCAGCAGCTGCCTGTCTCTAATGTAACACACAAGCTACTAACTAAAATACAATGTCTATCTAACTAACAACAATATAGGTGTATATGGCAGGTGTAGGTGAGCAAAAACGCTAGGTAAATGATCACAATAGAGCACTTGCTAAGCCAAAGCACAAAGGAGCAACTCTCTCTCTGTACAAGTCTCAGGCAAGCATGGAGAAACGGAACATGGCGGCCGCTATTTATAGGGTAGGGGCTGGCCAGGGTCCCCCTCTGTGATTGGCTGCCGTCAGAGGGCCTGGGAGCCCTCTGATTGGCTCTAAGGACATCAATCTGGGCTATGACGCTATTCGAGCTCGGTACCGAGCTCGAATAGCGCCGGGTTGCTCGAATAGCTCGAATAGTGAATGGGCTATTCGAGTGTACTCGGATAGCCCATTCGAATAGCTCCAGCTATTCGGAGCTCGAATACCGAGCTCGAATAGCTGAAAAAGAGCTCGAATATTCGAGCTACTCGAATATTCGAGCTCTGCTGAGCACCACTGGTCCTAACCAACTACCTCACTGCAAGAAGTGTGTCAATTGAAGCAGTCATGCTGCGAGCGCTTAATCAGTCTCTCTGCTCCCCTGTAACTGATCCTATCTAGGTGAGGCCTTATTACTTACCATTTCCCCTTTTTTCTCTTAGGTATTTACTGCACTAGCAATTTGGACTACTCTGGGTCTCTGCCTACCTCTATTGGTCATATTTTTCATAATCTATGTACATTTTTTGTGAGTGTTTGGCCAAAAACTTTTTTCACTGTGGATTTTGTATATTTTTATATCTTTAAGGATTTTTTTGCACAACTATTGATTAGCACTACAATTTATATGATGCGTATCCCTATTGTAACGATTGGTGTCAGCAACACAGATTTTTCTGATTATTGGTGATGTGCAGTATCACCAATAATACAGATGCTATACCTGATTATGTGGTGATCTGCAGAATCACCAATAATACAAGTATAGCTAGACACAGGACACCTAAAGTGGTATTGTGTTTGGTGCAACAGTAATAAGAAAAGTTATCTCCCGAGGAGCCGGAGACACAGACAATATTGCAGCCAAGGATCCCCTGAGGGGCAGGGGATTCAGACTGTACTGCAGCCAGTGGACGCCTGAGCAGCAGGGACCACTGGCGGTGATAAAGAGACTGATCACCTGAAGGGCAGGTGACCCAGGCTAAAAACAATAGCCTAGGATTCCCTGAGGAGCAGGGAATACAGATTATACTGCAGCCAATAATTCCCTGAGGTGCAGGGAATTCAGATAGTACTGCAGCCAATGGACACCTGAGGAGCAGGGACCACTAGCTGTGCTGCAAGTGAGGTCACAGGTGGAATGAGTGATTAAGACTGTACTACAGCCAAGGATTCCCTGAGGAGCAGGGAACCAGACTGTACTGCAGCCAGTGGACCCCTGAGGAGCAGGGACCCCTGACTGTGCTGCAAGATGATCTCCTGAGGGGCAGGTGATCAACATACACTATTTGCAGCTAACAGACACCTGAGGAACAAGTGTCACAGATAGTACAGTTAGACTGATCACCTAAGGGTTAGGTGACAGCCCTTAAGATTTCCCTTACTAGTGGTAGACCTACTAGTGGGGATAGAAAGGTCATACAAGCAAGGTCAGCAACGAACGCACAGATACAGTACAGAGGCGGAAGACTGATTCGGTAACCAGGTACAGGCATAGTCGGCAACAGTAGACAGATAGGCAGAAGTACCGAATCAGCAACCAAGAGAGTAGTCAGGAGAGCGAGAGATCATAACAGATAATACAGTAGTAATATAGCAATCCTAGTCTAGGTGTGAAGTCCTTGGTTTCAACACCTGGGAACTAGACTAACAGATGTACAATAGCGATATAGCAATAACCTAGTCTAGGTGTGAAGTCCTTGGTTTCAACACTTGGGGACTAGACTAAAGAACGGTACACAAGTCTATCAATATAATAGTACTTAAAGCTATCAACAGAATCTGACTAAGTGTGAATTCCCAGCTCCGGCTGGTTCTAACACACTGTAAGATCTGACTAGGGTCTGAGCGCTCACACGTTAGCATTCGCAACAGCAGACAACTTGCAACTGACAGGCAAGCCCTATATATACCCAGAGCGCTCCACAGCGCCACTCCAGTCACTCAGCCAATCCGGAGCATAGCTGGAGTCAGCTGATCGGCCTGATCAGCTGACTCCCCTTCTACTTGCAGAAAGGTCCTGTCGCCTAGTAGCTCTTAATCTGTGTGCACTAGAAGGACCAGGCGAACCAGCAGCATGTAGCTGCGCGGCAGAAGCCGTCGGCTGGAATGCGGAGATGGCCGCCCTGCCGCTTGCCCATGCGGCGGCCTCTCCGCTATCCTTTACACCTATGCAGCCACTATCTGCAGTTTTTTTATATTACAGTTCAAAGCTCACCTTTGGTAGTACTATTATTATTCTTGTGACTAAATGCATCAGCAGCAGTGTGTTTGATTACAATCAGCCCTGGGAGCAGTTTTATTTTATGCGTTTTTTGATTTTTTTATCAGTAGCTTATTCAATAAATTTGTATTTTGAATTTCATCTCAGAGGAGTTTTGTGCTTATTTATGTACATTTTGGCAACTTTTATTTGTTGTTTTAATCACTGCAAGAAGTGACACGGTCACTCGTGTAACTTCAGCTGGAAGCTACTTCCTGTAGGCCATCCTATAGTTACTTTACCTGCTCCCTGATCTTGTCTTTTTTAGCCTAATTCAACACTAGTTTCTGTATTAAGACGAGATCCTAGATCTCCATTCTAAAAGAGGCAAGGCGGTGGGACATCCTTCCACCTGTCCACAATTATCTTCTTTGCTAATCAGAGATGGACGTGTTTAGTAGAGTGCTAACCCACTGGGGCCATTACCTCAGAGTATAAATTGAGGGTCAAAAGTGCACCTAATAAAGGTTTCGATTTCTGATCAAAAGGGCGAGATTTTTTTAAAGCCCAAAAACCAGTGAGTGTATGAAGGGCATAGTGCTCAGCATCTCTCTATTTGTCCGCTCCCCTTGGTCTTTGGACAAGTTGGACTAGTTGGGCATTGGTACTGCCAGGTAACCAGATGTCTCTTTAGACCAAAAAGCAAAAAAAAGAAGAAGAATTGGCTCTTGGGTGCATAAGAAACTACAAAAAAAATCTTTATTATTATACAAATCTCATCATACAAACAAATACATAAATATTAACTAACTAGAGTTCCCCTTAAAATCAATAGGTTAATCTCCCCAGGCAAAAAAATGTGTGTTCAGGGTAATGAGGCTGCAGTCCTCACAAAAAACCTGATAAAATAGAGAGAGTCCCACTCCAGTGACTAGATCACTAATTGACAATTAATAAAAAATAGGTTTGAAATTTCATATCCGGACAAGGAATGATAGATGAAGATTCACTCTTAAGAGTGGAAATCGGTCTAGATGGATCGAATTATGTAGTAATGAAGCTTGTTATTGGATAGACATCACACACCCACATCATAAAGGGGTGTGCTACAGTTCATGTGCCTTGTTATGACATGCCTTGTCATGACAAGGCACATTACCTGTAGTACACCCCTTTATGATGTGGGTGTGTGATGTATATCCAATAACAAGCTTCATTACTACATAATTCGATCCATCTAGACCGATTTCCACTCTTAAGAGTGAATCTTCATCTATCATTCCTTGTCCGGATATGAAATTTCAAACCTATTTTTTTATTAATTGTCAATTAGTGATCTAGTCACTGGAGTGGGACTCTCTCTATTTTATCAGGTTTTTTGTGAGGACTGCAGCCTCATTACCCTGAACACACATTTTTTGCCTGGGGAGATTAACCTATTGATTTTAAGGGGAACTCTAGCTAGTTAATATTTATGTATTTGTTTGTATGATGAGATTTGTATAATAATAAAGATTTTTTTGTAGTTTCTTATGCACCCAAGAGCCAATTCTTCTTTTTTTGCTTTTTGATATATTAGATGTTGGCATGATGCATAAGAAAATTAATATTGTTGAGGTCATTACAGTTGTGATTTAGTTTTTGGTCTTATTTGACCACATTCCCAATTTTCCTGGACATATTGTGATTATAAGTCTCTTTAGACACACTACTAGTCTACTTCCCCCACCTTAATGCCAAGATCTTTTTTCCCACTTTTCCGGACCTCTATTTAATCTCCCCTCATTGTTATAACCCAGTAAAACTGTACATTACACCCAGTGCTTTATTTGGCACTAAGCCCAGGAAATAGCAGGTTTCACACTCATTCGGGCTTTCTTTTCATCTGTTTTAAAGGGGTTCTTTCGCGAAAAAAGTAGGCAGTTAAAAAATGTGACAGATGACAGGTTTTGGGCCAGTCCATCTTTTTAAGGGGGATTCTCAGGGCTTTCTTTGTTTTCAACAGCATTTCCTGAACAACAGTTTAACTGCCAAAATAGCAAGATACCAGCCGGCCTCCCTAATCACTTGCACACTATTATGTCAGTTAGATTTTGCAACTGTTGTTCGGGAAATGCTGTTGTAAACAAAGAAAGCCCTGAGAATCCCCCTTAAAAAGATGGACTGGCCCA
This sequence comes from Hyperolius riggenbachi, assembly GCF_040937935.1. Lineage (NCBI taxonomy): Eukaryota > Metazoa > Chordata > Amphibia > Anura > Hyperoliidae > Hyperolius > Hyperolius riggenbachi. Next base: position 102,744,159 of record NC_090646.1, on the reverse strand, counting down.
AAACCTGTCATCTGTCACATTTTTTAACTGCCTACTTTTTTCGCGAAAGAACCCCTTTAAGGAAATTACTTATCTGAAGATTGCCCAACAGGGTAGCTGGTGAGACTGAGCAATTCAGAAGATGTGGTAATTCTGGTGTCTTTATCCATGTTGTTGGTTACAAACCAGCTACGAGACTGACACGGTATGAATTCCTAGTTGTCGCAGTGTCTGTAGTGGTGTTTTGCTCTTTTTCTTTTCTGCTTTAAAGGACTTACGAGGTGACATGTGACATGAGATAGACATGTGTATGTACAGTGCCCAGCACACAAATAACTAGGCTGGGTTCCTTTTCTTCTTTCTCTGCCTGAAAAAGTTAAACATCAGGTATGCAAGTGACAATTTCTGTCCGGGTCGGGACCGGGTCGGACTGGGTCAGACTATAGCATAACCCTCACTGATTAGTAATTACAGCCATAAAACATTTTTCTGTCAGTAAATGGCTTTTAAGAGCATAAAAGAGATAAAAAAGGGTCAATAATTCATAGATTTGAGCTCTGGCATACTGCAATGAATGTGTCATTGAGCAGAGACAATGAAACAGTAAAAACTTAAATACTAGATTTAAATATAAAATAAAACTGTGGGATATCTAAAAAAAGTCATTTTTAGGAGAAGTAGGATAGATATAATTGTTTTTCTCAGAAGTTTATTTTCACCTCGTAAGTCCTTTAAGCCTAGTAAGGCCTGTAGTCTCGGCTTGACAAAGGGATGAGTTATGCTGGCTATCAGCTTATGAATAAACACTGGGAATCCACGAGGACACTTTATTGAGCACTACATACAAAGCCTCCATCCTCCGGCCAGGTCTTCCCTCCTAACAAATCACCCCAATCCAGGACTCTCTCCTTAGAAGGTTTGCTTGGTAATATCAGGCAAGGTCTAGAGCAGTAAGACATCTATCCTCCCTTTTCCTAGTGAAGTAATAAGCAAATCTGGGCACTTTGTTATGCCATATACATTTTTAAATAAATCTGTATAATGATGTAAACTGAGTGAGAGATGTAAACTGGGATATTTTGAACAAAGAATCTTGATAATGGCCTCTCTGCCAATAATGTTAAATATTGGTTTGCCCCGCCCATCCAATACTCTGGTACATTGCTCTAATATGCCTTTCAAGTTGGCAGAGAAAAGCCTTTGAGGGCTGTCACAGACCTCCGTTCCTAAATAGTTGATCTCGTTGGGTTGCCAACTAAGTTCTATAAATGTATTAATCTGGTTCACTTCCTCTTTACTACATCCAATACTTTATTAAGAACTTGCATTTTCTTTTCAATCGCATTTATAATTAGAGCACAAAGATGTTGGAGAAGGATGACATAGCCTCTTTAATCAAGGTGACTGGGTCTGTCAATGTATTGGCCTGTATAGTCTCAATCAGAGTTTCCATTGCGAAGTTAAATAGAATGGGCAGCAAAGGGAACCCTTGATGAACCCCATTTGTGATCTTGAAATCATAATGGAATTCTAATAGCATAGTGAAAGTAGCAATGTAATGCAGCCAAATAGTGGCTTTTGTAACCTCACGTGTCCCTTATTTAATTCACTTTTTCTCCAAAGTTTTCTCTTGGGAGATAAATTTTCCATTTTCTGTTTAAAATTGTTGTTTTTGCCCTCTGCAGGTGAAAAAGTACCAAAAAGTTGGTGAAAAAGTAGTTAAAATTATTTTCTTTTTCTTTCTGATGGCTTAAAAGGCTTTTTATTGATAAGGTATGAAAATATCCTCTATGAGAAAATTAGGAGAAATAGTGAATTGAATAGGGGCCATGAAGGGGTTTCTTGTGGCAAAAAATGCATTAGGTTGAGTCTGAGCACACCAGGTTTATGAAAAACTTTTATTGAACTAACTAGGTCCCAAATGCCACTCCTAGTAAATCCCAATGATGGGTAGCAGTGCAGCTGTGAAACTCAGCCACCTCCCTCCCTCCATTGGAAACCCAGCAACTTCCCTCCCTCCATTGGCAACCCAGCAACTTCCCTCCCTCCATTGGAAACCCAGCAACCTACCTCCCGCCATTGGCAACTCAGCAACCTACCTCCCGTCATTAGCAACTCAGCAACCTACCTCCCTCCATTGGCAACTCAGCAACCTACCTCCCTCCATTGGCAACTCAGCAACCTACCTCCCTCCATTGGCAACTCAGCAACCTACCTCCCTCCATTGGCAACTCAGCAACCTACCTCCCTCCATTGGCAACTCAGCAACCTACCTCCCTTCCTTGGCCCTTGTGGGATTGAGATAATCAGTTATAGACTGGACAGGCCTCCTCCACTGTCCTGAATGGGAGGGGAGGTGACTGGCTGCTCCCAGAGGGCTGTGAGGCATTGCCAAGGTAAAAAGTTGACAATGGAAAAAAGGATAAACAGCGCTTATGAAAAAAATTCATTATCAATCTGCATTTTCATGCAATTAGATATTTAATAGACACATAGGTGTCATCCTCCTCTACTACAGTAGTAATTTTAAGTGTAACTGTAATGACACAGTAAAATATAATAAATTATTTAGGATACTCATTTTTACCTTAAAGTGAACATAAAGTGAGTAAACTCAGTTCAGGTTAGATACATATTTATGTAGAGGGGAGGCTCTGAATACCATAGAGCCTTCCCGGTCCTCAGTCTGTTCTTTAGTTCCAGCGCCATCCTTCGTTGAAGTTATTTGGCCTGATAGGTTGCATTCCTCTGTCACTTCTTGGGCAGCCTTTGGCAGTATTCGGGTCTCTGAGTAGTTCCAAAGATGAGCACATCCATACTGAGCAGGTGTGAATACAGTAGCATGCGCAGTAAGGATGCACCAGTCTTCAGAAGCACTCGGGGACATGGGTACTTCCAGAAGCTGTCCGAGAAGTATCGTAGACACGGCCAGTCGCAAAACTTTAACAGGAGGTGGCCCTGGAACAACGGGGACAGGCCAAGGACTGGACAGACTATGGTATCCAGAGCCTTCCCTCTTTATAGTCATGTATCTAGTCTGATGCAAATTTCCTTATTTCAGGTTTGCTTTAAGTATCCTGGTTTCAACATCAAAAATGCTTCTTCTACACATTTATTAAGACTGGTATGAAACCCTCCCCTCCCAGTGATGTTTGGCCTAGGCTATGATGTCATGCAGCCTCCTCCCCCAGCGCACTCTGGGAGATCATGTGATATTCCTGCTGACATCACAGAAGATAAAAAGAAAACATTCTGTAGTAATTCACATTGCCAGCAATACCGATGCAGACATCTCTGCCTCTAATTTACATTGGTTAAATTTATCAAAGTAGGATTTTACAATGGGCAAACATTGACCAAATAAATTTATGAATGAAGAATGTAAAAATAAGCAATTATATACAATGATGTTCCTCTTTAACCCATTAGCAACCTCAATAGTGTTATCTCATTTGAAATCAGTGCACTGCTTTTGACCACAGTCGGCAGAACTCGTAGTGCTGTAAAATTCTTGGAATGCTTTGAGGTCTCTCTACTAGCAGAAAATATAGAAACTGAAAGCAGAAGTCCTCGGTTATTGTATCACACTACCCCCAAGTGACAAATGGCCACAAATACACATTAGAGCAGTGCTAATTAGAAGCAGGGAAATATAACAAATAAGAAATAAAAAATTGCAAGCATCTAAATAAATTGGCTGCTATAGGGTTAAGGAATGCTAGGAATGCTAAACAAATAAGGTTATTTTACCAAAAAGGACCATTTGACACCAACTGTATTTGTATACTTTTTTTTAATGCTTCAAATGTGGTTTTCATTAAAATAGGATTATTGCTTTCACATTTGTGTTTTTCATGCAGTGTTGAAAAGCTCAGTACATTTAGAGAAAAACACAGATCATAAGTGTGAAAGAGTAATTTGAGTAATATGGTAAAGATGAATCTTGTATAGCAACGCATGTAAGTACAAGTGCTATTAATCTGTGATAGGCAGTGTACTATGTGCACATCATCAGCAAACACTAAACTGTCACTGCACAGTTGGAGCTGTCAGTGCATACAGCATCAGGCAGTAACTGTGCTATTCAGTGCAATGCAGGGTAAACAATATAATGAGAAGAACATAGTCTGGGGCATAAGGCTGGCGGCTGATAAGCAGATACTGTGTACTCACTCGGCGATAAAGTCTAGCGGTGTCCAGGAACTAAAGTCTGCATCAGGCATTGAGGCTCTGTTGGCTGGCGTATCCAAGGTAACGCTGGCAATGGAAGAAGATAACGCTTATTAAAACACACAGTACACCGAAGAGCAGCTTGCAGCATTAACCCTTCTGGGAACCAACAACATAGTGGTCAAAATCATGGTCAGTTTTCACTTTGTTTAGCAAAGAGAAACATTTCTAATATGCCATACATTTACAGATGGCACTGCTTTCTAGAAGTATGAACGGCTAGTAAAAGATAAATTGATTAAAACTACTCATCATTCCTTAACTATGAAACTGCAGGAGCAAGACTGCTAAAATCTTCCAGGTCCCCCCTTATTGTGCTGGAAAAGGGGATCTGTGTCTTAATCTAATCCTATTTATCCACAGATCTGTTTTTAAAGCATAATTGCGAGCCATAAAATCAAATTCCATTTACCCACTGCTTTGTGTTTATTATGCAGTCCACAACCCAACCCTGCATTGCAAGTATTCCAATATAATCAGAAAGGTTGCTGCTGTATTAAATCTAATCTCAGTCTGCGTGGCTCTGCTTGGTACATTGCTGAGAGGGAAGCTTGCCATTTTCCCTCCCACATTCCTGCTCCTCGCTGATTGGCTGAGGGCTGAGAAGGGAAAACACACCTCACCCTTCTGCAGAAGCCGCTGAAAACTATCTATGCTGTACTCACATGTGTTTACAAAGTAAGCTAGATATGACCGTGCAAATTCTAGAACAAAAAAAAAAAAAAGTGTAAGGGATGAAATTACACTAGGATTGGCTTCAGCCAGAGGCAGTAAAGATGTAAAATGCCTGAATTCATTTTCTCTTTATTTACTGTATAAAATTCACTGAAATCAAACATGGACAGTACAATACATATGTTATGCAAGTAGAACAAGTATTTATCTACTTATGTGGTTTTTTTTTTCCTGGGATAGTATTGCTGTCCCTGCTGCTTTAAATACATTTAGAAACTGTGTGAGCTCGTACCTGCGTACTAGGGTTTGCTTTTATCATTTTATGTTTTATTTTGTTAAGTGGCCATCCGGTATGCTGCACTCATTACAAGGTATAAACTGATGTTATTTAATGGACAAGTATGGTGGAGTGACAGATGGATTTTTACTTTTGGAAACACCATCTGACATGTGGACTCCAAAAATGTGCTCTCTCTGGAGTTCCGGAGTGGCTGAAGACCTGGCTACAAGCAGTTTCCATGATCCAGCGCTGCACTTCAGTGCTATTATAGAGCTTAGCTGCAATTTTGTTGCCAGGAATTTAAAAGAGTCCCAATCTAATGACAACACTGCGTCAGTGACTAAACTAAAAAAAGTCAACCAATAGTACAGTGTATGAAGTAAACTGAAGTGAGTTTCTCCCCCTGCTTTACTTCTCCTCTACTACACTGCTCTGTCCGAGTGTCCTCCTCATTCCCACAACGTCACTGCTCCGTTTCCCTCATCCCTACGACTTCACTGCTCTATCCCCTCATCCCCCAGCTTCATTGCTCTATCCCCCTCATCCCCCAGCTTTATTGCTCTATCCCCCTCATCCCCCAGCTTCATTGCTCTATCCCCCTCAGCCTTCACTGCTCTGTCCTCATGATCTTAGTCTAATCCCTGCCTCATATCACTCGCCTCAGGAGTTTACACGCTAATTCTTAAAAAAAAAATAAAAAAATTCTGAACTCTAATCCCTGCATCATGTCACTAACATTCCTTAGGATCTTACACGCCAATTACCATCTCATGTCATCCTTAGCAACATGGGACAGTGATTAGAGGACATGACACATGGTTTCGAATATTTTTATTTAGAGGTGCGGTCTGTGTTGAGGTTCGGAATTTAGGGTGTAAAGAACGCCTATGCCTACCTTGAGTTGTAAAGGAAGCCAGACACCTAGCGATGATGATTGGAAGATTTGACCAAGAGAAAACTCTCTCTGATCGAATCGGATTAGAGAAAGATTTGTCATCTGCCCATACACTGCAGGCCAATTTCAGCATGAAATCTCTCGGAAATCAGCCGAGCTCTAATGTATAAATGTGTATATGTATGTGCAGTTATACATTACCTGTCCTGTGTCTCGGTGTCCGTCCTCTTCCAAATCCATCACTCTTCCCTATACACGCCAGCTGACGTGCGCACATGTGAGACCGGCAGCATGTATGGGAAGTGTAATGGACAGAGGCGAATTCGGAAGAGGACAGGAACAGCAACACAGGACAGGTAATGTATAATTGCACATACATTTACATAAACATTTATACATTAGGATAACAGCGCCGATATCGCTCACCGTTCCTGCCACGTACCTGACCGACCCCAATGGCCAGTAATCCTACACCATGTTTGACCAATTAATGTGACCAATTTCATCCCGAAATTGTTCGCATTGTCAATCGGGCATGCACAAGTCGCCTGATGTATGACTATGGTCTGACGTGCAGGCATGATTGTCAAGTGTGGCCCTGCCCAGCCTCTAAAGATCCTCTTATCTTAGTCATCAGCTTTATCAAGAGGACTACCCCAGAGGTCTATCCTTACCCACAAGGGACCCCTCAATTACTATTATTATTATTTATAAAGTGCAGACATCTTCCACACCACTGTACAGAGTATATTGTCTTGTCTGTAAACGGTCCCTTAGAGGGGCTCACAATCTAATCCCTACCATAGTTACAGTGTAGGTCTATGTATTTTTCATGAAGTGTATGTATCATAGTCTAGTGCCAGTTTTGTGGGAAGCCAATTAGCTGTATGTTTTTGGGATTTGGGAGGAAACTAGAGTGCCTGGAGGAAACCCACACAGACATGGGAGGATATACAAACACCATGCAGATAGTGCCCTGTCTGTGATTCGAATCGAGGGCCCAGCGCTGCAAGGCTAGCATGGTAACCACTACGCCACCTTGCTGCCCTCAATGAGAGTGGCCTTGCCAAGTTGTTTACCCATATGCCTGTGGACATGTCAAACCAACAATCTAATTTGGAGGTATTGTGTGCGGTGCTAGTAAAAAAGGGCGCACAGGGATAGTGGACAAAAAGGGCGCCGCCATAGACTGCAATGCAAAATATCGGCTATTCGGCGCCCGACAGGAAAAAAGGGCGCCCGAGAAATAGCGGTTACAGGGATCGTGTTAACAAAAGTTTTTGTTTACAGAATAAGGTTTATAACAAATATCGTTTACAAGTTCGTTTTGAGTTTGTGTTATACTTATTTTTTCGTTTTTAAATTTCGCTTACAAAAGTATAACAACTAATATTTCGTTTACACTTCTTTGATCATTTAAAAATTTGTTTTCATATGTATAATGCGTAAATACCGTTTTCAACCTTATTGTATTAGAAATACATCGCTTTTGGTATTAACTTTGTTTTTACACTTATAATGCGTTGATTATAGTTACTAAAATATCGCTTTTAATATTACTGTTATTTTAAGATTTCTAAAGCTTGTAAGGCTATCTATTGTATTGTATATATTTATATATACTTTTCTCTATTTATAATATTAAATGTATAAGTGATTTTAAGGCCATTTTAAAGCAATTTATTCTATTACAAATATATAAATTATTTTATTCATGTTATTTGTAGAGAAGTATTTTAAGGATTAACTATATTATTGTTTATATGTGTTTAGGGTGTTTGTGCGGTGGGGATGGTTAGGTTTAGGCATTACCGGGGGGGGGGGGGGGGGGTCTAGGGGTTAGGGATAGGTACAGGTAGGGTTAGGTATAGTTACAGTATAATATACGCAATCGGGGGGTCTTAGGGTTAGGCACCACCAGGGGGGTCTTAGGGTTAGGCACCAACCGGGGGGGGGGGGGGGGGGTCTTAGGGTTAGGCACCAACCGGGGGGGGTTAGGCACCACCAGTGGGGTCTTAGGGTTAGGCACCACCAGGGGGGTCTTAGGGTTAGGCACCACCAGGGGGGTCTTAGGGTTAGGCACCACCAGGGGGGTCTAGGGGTTAGGGATAGGTACAGGAAGGGCTCTGTGTGAGAGTAAGTTTAGGTATAGTTACAGCACAATATATGTAATATATACAATTTATTAAATTATATATATTTAAACAAAGAGGAGTCTAGGTTTAGGGATATGGATAGGGAGAGATCTGTGTGAGCCTACAGTTTGGTATAATTACAGTAAAATATCTGCATTGCTATGCTTAATACAAGTGTAAATATCGTTTTTCTTATAGACGATATTTGACGTTTCTTTTCAGAATTCGTTTGTTGTTATAGACGGTATTTTGCCATTTCATTTCCGTTTATTTAACCACTTCCGGATTCTCGGAGCGTATATACACGCCCCTGAATCCAGAAGTGTATACCATGGAAACGTTCCATGTCAGTTCCCGGAGGGTGTCTCCGTGAACACCCTGCGAGCCGATCGGCGGCTCGCAGGGTAAATGTAAACACACGGGGAAGATGTTTACATGTATACGGCGCTGCTGCGCAGCAGCGCCGTAGAGAAGATCGGCGATCCCCGGCCTCTGATTGGCCGGGGATCACCGGCATCTGATAGGCTAAAGCCTATCCCATCAGGCGCAGGACGGATTTCCGTCCTGCGCCGCTCACAGGGGGAGGGAGAGGGAGGGAAGGGGAAGGAGGCCAGGAAGCGCTGCGGAGGGGGGCTTTGAAGAGCCCCCCCCCGCAAGCGCAAGCAGCCGGCGGCGATCAGACCCCCCCAGCAGGACATCCCCCTAGTGGGGAAAAAAGGGGGGGGGGGGAAGTCTGATCGCCCTGGCTGCTAGCTGATCTGTGCTGTGGGCTGGAGAGCCCACGCTGCACAGATCAGCATAAAATTTCATGGTGTGGAAGTGGTTAACCTATTTAGCACTAAATTTTCGTTTACAACCCCTTAAAAGAAAAATATGGTTTTGCATTAAAACTTAAAATTTCGGCTATACCCCGCGCCCTTTTTTCCAGGTGCCCTTTTTTGATACACGCATTGTGTGTATCTGCTGGACATTTGTGAGTTTGAGCCAAGGTCCCTGTAAATTTTGCTCATACAGTCAATGACCACCTCAAAAATTTGTCAACGAAAACAAGCTCACTTATTGAAAATGCGTGGGTAGGATGAAGAAAAAAGGGGGGGGGGGGGGGGGTTTGGGACACCCTGGATAAAAACAGAAAACCGCACAGAAACACCGGGAGCCCCGATTGTGCAGCAAGTCACGACAATAAGTGTTGTAGAGTCAATTAAATGTACTCACAAATGAATGTTGCAGACGGGCAATCATCCACTGTAGGCAGGTGGAGATACATAAACCCAACTCCACTGGGATGACCAGCCAGGCTGGATGCAGTCGCTCTCTTGTACAAAAAGCTCTAGATCATTGCAAAAGTGGAAAGTTCCAGATAGAGGTCGGCACACAATCTAAATATTCCCGGGTGCCTGACAAAGTGGCACAGGCCATGCCACATCGATACAATGTTCAAAGGATTGTCAGCACACCGTTCTCAATAGCACACACTTTATTGTGCCAGTCTCCACAAGGTAGTCCAACAATTGTTTCGGGGGGCCACGCAGGGTCCCCCTTTATCAAGGCATGTGGTAACCATGCGTGGTCCCCGAAACAATTGTTGGACTACCTTGTGGAGACTGGCACAATAAAGTGTGTGGTATTGAGAACGGTGTGCTGACAATCCTTTGAACATTGCAAAGGTGGTGTTAGACCACCTGGCCAAATAGAATACCCCTCCCGAAGGAGAGTTGGTAACACAAAGGGGGAGAAAGAGGCGTCCAGGGTATGATAAAACTATGGAAAAAGCAACTAAAATGAAGAGTTTGAGGTGGCTTACCTCAATGATGACACATTCAAATAATTTGTAATGTACAGTACTTTCAATCTGCACTTGGCAACGCGTTTCGTGGGTCCCAGCCCACTTCCTCAGGCCGAATACAGTGCCAGAAGAAATTCAAGCCAGCGTTTGATGCGCCTCTTGCGCAGCTTTTAACATAGTTTTATCATACCCTGGGCGTCTCTTTTTCCCCTTTGCAGTTATAGAAAAAAAACCTTAGCCAGTTGCTGTTTGCCTCCAAACTAAAGTGGTGGAAGTATCAGTGTGTTCCCCAACACTCTCCCACCTTCTGTGACAAACATTGAATCGAGACAACTGAACAGTTCATGTTTGCACCTGTAGCAGCTTGTTTGACAGAACTGTTCCGAGATAACAATCATGCCTGCGCATCAGACCATAGTCAGATAATAATGACTATGGTCATAACTGCATTCTCTGATAGAAAACAAGTCTAAAATGAATTTAACCTACAAATAAAAAGACTTGTAAAAACATTGGTAGCATGCAGGTCTTGGTTTATTGCTTTTATTATTAAGCTGCAACACAGGCAGGCTTGTAATTGCTGGTTTCAATGTACAGTCATGTTTCTCATCTTCATAAACAACCATAACTGTTCTACTGTCACATGATCGATAAAGAAAAAAAATTGTCAAACAGGAAACAGTGTACTCTGCGCACAACTAGCTGCCTCGCTCTGACTTATTTTCAGGGCCACATTTACATTGGCAGACCAGATTACATTCATATCAGGGAAAAAAGGACTTACGGGAGGATAGCCACAGCAGCAGAATTCACCGGCAATCCACCCTTCTCACCTCCAAGGCTCTGGCACAGATGATGCACGGCAGCCTTGGCCATGCCATAACCAATCATTCCTAAGAAAAAAAAAAATGTAAAAAGCAAGTTTAAAGGTGCCCAAACATTGCTAGATTTGACCAAGAGACAGATCTCTCTCCGATCGAATCCGATCAGGGACAGAGAAATCTGTTGGCTGCCTATACACTGCAGGCCCATTCCCGATCAATTTCAGCATAAAATCTCTCGGAAATTGGCCTGTGCATGCCGTGAATATGCAGTTCAAGCGGACTACTTGTGGTTGGGGCCTAACCCGGGACCGGTTACAGTAAACCAGAGACTGGCAGGGGGAAACAAACAATGATACTGGTGTGGATAGCCTACTTAAACGATGTAAATAGTCTTTTGGCCAAAATGTTCAACTCTGATGTCCTTTAAAGTGGACCTGAACACTTGCACAGGACAGATGGAAAACAGAGAAATGCACCTTGTATGTATTTAGAGATTCGGCCTGTCTCATTCCCACTCACCTGTGACTAATCAAGGGCAATTTGATCTCTCAGCTGTCAGCTCAGGAATCTCAGCTGCCACCGCAGAAAAGCCAATTCGTAAACACAGGATATTATCCCTATGTCTGCTTCCATGAAAAGCAGGAAGTAGACACTGCAGATCTATCAGCTGTAACAAAGAAATGTTTTTCTTTAAAGGTTATTATGCTGTTGCTTCTCTTTTAGAGCAGAAAGGAAGTTCAGAGTTCAGATCTGCTTTAAGTTGAATTTTCAGACAGGAAGAGAAAGACTTGCTGTGGTGTTCTCTCCTATCATCCTCCCATTCCCATTCCCCCACTGGTATTGCTTAACAGGAAATAAATATGGCGGCCTCCATATAACTCTCCCTTCAGTTGTCCTTTAAGTTACTCTTAACTTCACTCATATTGTATAATATTATAAATAAAATACCAGTAACCAACAACAACGACAATATCATAGGAATCTACTCAAGTCTCATTTCTGATTCAAGGACAAGGCATTTAAACGTTCCAGTTAAGTGATTGAATCGTCATAATTTGTAAGAAGTTCCATTCTGGAATACTTAAGAAGGATGAATTTTTAAACTTCAAATTTTTATTGAACATTATAGTTTAAAAAAAATACATCAGAAATGATTTAAAATGTGGCTCAGCGCAAATGCCTAAGAAGTAAAAAAAAAAAATAATAATATTGCACAAAAAGCAAACATGCTGGCTGTTGACAGAACCGAATATGAACATATACCGCAAGTTCCAAACCAGGCCTCACAGAAGAACAACCAAAAGTCCTGAAAGAAGATACAAAAGATACAACCGGCGTAAAGGCTCATTTCCACTAGATGCGGTGTGGACCGATTTATAGCACACAAATTTGGACAGGGAATGGCAGCCTATTGAAGTCGATAGGCTGCTTTCAAATCTGTGTGCGTGGGGGGGGGGGAATGGACATATGCACAATCAGTAGCAGCTTTTCACATGACACATGCAAATCCCCCTGCACTGCTAGAGGTATTTGGATGCATACTCCCATCAGACATGGTGCTGACGAGCATCTCTGAGACGCACACCGGCATCAAGGGAAATGAGCCTTCATTTGGAACCAAGTTAATAAAACAAAAATAAAAACAAAAATGATACAGGAACTCACTAAATAAAAATAAATGCTAGATCTGAATGAAGAGACCATGCTTACTAGCACTGGGTGTCAAAGAAAGAGTTAACTGTAAACACATTGATATACAGTACCTGTGCGTTGGTTTTAGGGGGGTTGTGAAAAAAATGCGGTACCGTATAAAGCTTTTACAAATCACAGAGCGACCTTTTTTTCCTAAGGAATCCACATTCACTTTACTTAGGCAAGTCCCCTGAAGGAGCTGAGCTCTTGGAAAATGTAACTGCATAGTGCATTAGACAGCAAAACATTAATGTACTGAGGAGACAGCTAAACCATTTTCTCTCTGTGCCAGACTCGCACAACTGTCGAACTCCAGTCCTTGAGGGCCATATCCATGCCAGTGTTTAGGATAGACTGAGAAATGTGTTCTACTTGATGAACCACACCTCTGATTCAGTCCCATCAATTCATTTGAGTTGTGCCAAAAATATGTGAGCACCTCGGCCCTTGAGGACTGCAGTTCAACCCATCCCAGATAGGGTTGCCAGGTTGGCTGATGGAGAAAACCGGACAGGGGGTGGAGTTAGGGGTGGAGTTAGGGGCGGAGTCAGAAGCGCACTTTTATGTAGAGTGGGGCTAAGCAATGGGCTTTTTTTAAAAAAAATGTATAGTATTTATATCGCACTGACATCTTCTGCAGCACATTACAGAGTACATAGCCATGTCACTAACTGTCCTCACCAGTAGTACTGGTCCAGTGCACATAAGAGACAGCTTTTCACCAGTAAATGCACATTATAAGAGACACCTTTTCCCCAGTAAATGCACATAATAAGAGACAGCTTTTCCCCAGTAAATGCACAAGAGACAGCTTTTCCCCAGTAAATGCACAAGAGACAGCTTTTCACCAGTAAATGCACATAATAAGAGACAGCTTTTTACCAGTAAATGCACAAAAGAGACAGCTTTTCACCACTAAATGCACATAATGACAAACAGCCAGTGTTCCCAGTATATGTAGCCAGGGATATATGCGCCCAGTATATGTAGCCAGGGGGTATATATGTCCCAGTATACGTAGGCAGGGGTGTAAATGTCCCAGTATACGTAGGCAGAGGTATATATGTCCCAGTATATGTAGCCAGGGGGTATATGTGCCCAGAATAGGTAGCCAGGGGGTATATGTGCCCAGAATAGGTAGCCAGGAGCTATATGTGCCCAGAATAGGTAGCCAGGGGCTATATGTGCCCAGAATAGGTAGCCAGGGGCTATATGTGCCCGGAATAGGTAGCCAGGGGCTAGATGTGCCCGGAATAGGTAGCCAGGGGCTAGATGTGCCCGGAATAGGTAGCCAGGGGCTATATGTGCCCGGAATAGGTAGCCAGGGGCTATATGTGCCCAGAATAGGTAGCCAGGGGGTATATGTGCCCGGAATAGGTAGCCAGGGGCTATATGTGCCCAGAATAGGTTAGGTAGCCAGGTGCCCCCCACCCCCCCATCCCCGCAGGAGGAGAACAGTGCAGCAGAGAGAGAGCTGGGAGCAGCGGTGGAGAAGGGGGGCAATCCCCCCCCTTCCCTCACCTTAGGGTGCTCTCTCCCCCCCGCTGTCTCCTCCAATATGATGTGCAGGCTGGCGGGTGGCTGCGGGCGGAACTTACCTCTGTGTCGCAGGCGCCGGAAGTTCGGGTCCCGCAGCCGCTGAGATTCGACTCAAAAAAGATCCGGATCAAAGATTCGAATCATTCATGAGCCGGACAACACTATTCAGACTGATTAGTGTTGTCCGGCTCATGAATGATTCGGATCTTTGATCCGGATCTTTTTTGAGTCGAATCTCAGCGGCTGCGGGACCCGAACTTCCGGCGCTGGAGCGACACAGAGGTAAGTTCCGCCTGCAGCCACTCGCCAGCCTGCACATCATCCTGGAGGAGACAGCGGGGGAGAGAGAGCACCCTAAGGTGAGGGAAGGGGGGGGGAGATTGCCCCCCTTCTCCACCGCTGCTCCCAGCTCTCTCTCTGCTGCACTGTTCTCCTCCTGCGCTGCGGGGGGGGGGGCTCTAAACCGGACAACTTAATTGTCCGGTTTAGCATGCCTTTTTGCACCGGACACAGCGCACAAAAACCGGACTGTCCGGTGTAAAACCGGACACCTGGCAACCCTAATTTTTAATTCCCAGAGAATAAAAAAAAGTTCAGATCTTAATAGTGTGTAGTTGACACTGTTCACTCCATGTAAAAAGACTGATGCATATTGTTTTTTTGTGACCCCTTGAAACTGAAACAAGTGCCAGTAGCATGCCATGTCCTGAGACTCTCAGTTGCTGCTGTCAGAGGATGCTGACGTGTCCATGCTAACTGGAGCTGGGTCACTTTGCTTTCCTATTCGGTATCTAAATAGAGTAGCAATACATGGAGCTGGATTTAGTAAGGATGCAAGCAGAAAAGTGGTCTCATCAGCCATGGATTGCATAAAGCAGTGAGGTAGAAATATTATCAGGCATGCAACAAGGCATTATAAAGAAGAGCCTTTAAACTAAAGGAGGCTTGTGTAAATGACATCTTAAGACCCTCTCAAGGTGGCTGAATAGTGTAATGGTTAAAGGCTTTGCCTCTGACACAGGAGACCTGAGTTCGAATCTTGGCTCTGCCCATTCAGTAAGCAGCACCTATTTAGTAGGAGACCTTGGGCAAGACTCCCTATCACTGCTATTGCCTATATTGGCTGAAGCTCTGGTGCTTTGAGTCCGCGAGGAGAAATGCCTGATATAAATTTTATTTGTCTTGTCTAAGATTCAAATTTTTCTGCTGAATAATCTGCAGAGGTTTTATGCTTTGCTGAACAGAGGGCCACCATCACAAAAATAAAAAATAAAAGCCATATGTATAAAATGTACATTTATTCCAGGAAAAAAAAAAATGAATACGCACTGTAAATGCATTTCTCCTATGTCACTTCTCAGAGTTTTTAAATGCCAGTTTCTCACTCCAGCTGTCAAAAATAAAGTTCAAATGGTAGGGAATACAGTCAACATCTTGGTTTAGCTCCTGTCCAGTAGTGCTTTTGTAAAGCATTCAGGAAATACAGAGAATCCCCTATGAGAAGATGGACTAGTACATGTCCGATTTTTACTGCCTATTGTAAAAGACAGCCACATTGGGAAAAAGTAATTTATTGTGCATTTACTCAGGGACAACGTACATCTTACATGTATGTGTGCATGTTTTTTACATTTTATTTTTATTTTATTTTTTTTGCAATAGTGGCCTTTTTAAACTCATAATTCCTTTTTCTTACCTGATTTTTAATACATGCCCTTTTCTTAAGTTTGAGATAGGTATTTTATAGAGGAGGGAAAAAACAAAAAACAAAACACGTGTGAGAAAACTCAGGAGAAAAACGTAAATTGAATGAGGGTCTGGATGTTAAAGTGTCCTCAACCTAAAGTGACAATGATTACTACTGTCCATAGTGCTGAAATGAGTGCCAAGTACAGAGCACTTGCTGGACCAACACAGAAAGGGGATTTTTACTTATATAGCGCCAACATATTCCATAGCGCTGTACATAGTACAAAATAAATTGTGGGCAGCTTATATACATGAGAAGTTCAGAACTTTGACCGGTAAGAACATCCAACAATACAAATATATAAAGTAATTGATATGTGTGTTTTGAGACATCACCAATACTGGTACATTTACATATGATAAATTTCAGCAGAATGAAAAACACTAGGAGGAGGTCCCTGCCCTTGCTAACTTACAAGCCTAGGTGTCAAACACAAGGCCTGCGGGCCAAATGCGGCCCTCCTTGCCATTTTATGTGGCCCTCCAGAGCGTCAAATGTGCATCATTGTAAGCAGTAAAAGAACCACAGTACACTCCTTCCCCATCCAGAGGAGCACAACAGTGACAGTGTTACTGGTTGAAACATTGTCAGTTTGAGGTATGTTGCAGGAACAATCCATGGGGACCCACAGCAAAATTACCATGGTGCCCCCTCTTGGGATTCAAACCCCTTCATGTGGCTAGTAAAAACACCCCCTTCTCTCCTGCCCACCACCTCAGCTTACCAAAAAGACTATTGGAAAGCGAAGGCTGGCATCTTGCCTTGGGCCACATTTCATCTTGATCCCTTCCTGCCAAAGCAGCACTGGGGCAGGTAAATATTCGTAGCATCAGACAATTGCAGCGCTCCTCTGTAGTACAAATAATGTGATTAGGCTGCTAGGAGAGAGATAGTAAAACACCCACAGTCTTGCTAAAATAGGAAAAATATATAAATACATGGACCCTGCACACTATGCAAAGAGAAATTCTTCGCTATATTAGAATAAAATCAGTTAAAAGAATAAAATTCACAGTAAAAAAAATGGTCAAAGATGTCTTTAGCAAGCATTAGAAAACACACCCTTAGCTGTCTAGCAAAATATCCTGCAAGCAATCTAACACCTCATCCACACCACGAGATCTCGCACAGATAATTGGACAGATCACAGAGATCGCTCCTGCAATGTTCCTGTAGATAGAACCTCCTTTTGGCTCCTAAATCAAGATAAAAAGTATACATTTTATCTTGATTTAGGAGCTAGAAGGAGGCTCTATCTACAGGAATATTGCAGGAGCGATCTCTGTGATCTGTCCAATTATCTGTGCGAGATCTCGCAGGTAAATATTAAACTGCAAGTCTGCAGAAGAGGAGGAGCTGGCCCCCAAAGTACCCTATAGTTGCGCCACTTAGAGGTTATTCAATAAATGTTAAACCTTAATAACCAATTTGGCCCATGACTTAAGGCGGCCACACACCATACAATTTTTAAAATATTTGTTCAATTCAAGAATTGCAATAAATTTTTCTGACTGATTGTAACAATTCAAAAATATGACCAATGCACCACATACCTATGTTCAATTTTTACCCAAGTATGATAAAAATGGTTGGAAACGCTGGGAAAATTTCTAGGGTGTGTATATTAATAAACTGACAATCTAACACACACACCATACAATCTTTACAAAAATTGAAGAAAAATTTCCAGCATTCCAAACAAAAAAAACAAAAAACAAAAAAAAAAAACACAACCCTTCCGATTTTTTTCTGGAGATCCGATCATATTTAATCGAATTATAATCTGATCATTTTATTGTATCGTGTGTGGCCACCTTTAGACTACGTTTTAGAACCTGGCCCTTACATGATTGAGTTTGACACCCCTGATCTAGAGGGTAGTGGAGTGGAGACACTAGGGGAGGAGACACATGGGATGAAACAGCGAGACTGCAAATTATAGGCTTGCCTTAAAAAGAGGCGTTTTAAGAGTATGAAACCTTCCAGGCTCAAAGGACAGAAAGTCCCAAAGGACAGGTGATGATCGTGAGAAGTCCTGGATGAGTTAACCAAGCTAGAGGATAATAGGGTGTCATGGGAGGAGCGAAGGCTCTGGATGGGATGGTATCTGGAGATTAATGAGGAAACGTATGGTAGGGACAACTTCTGTAAAGTTTTGTATGATAGAGTGAGGCGTTTAAACCAGATCCTTTAGGTGACTGACAGCCAATGGAAGAACTAGAAGAGAGAGGCTGCCTCAGGGAGTGGGAAGAGAGGTGGATGAGACAGGCAGCAGAGTTCAGGAGGGACTGGAGAGGTGCTAGTCTTTTTGGTAGACCTCACAGTAGTAAAGTTCTAGATGGGAAGTCTTAAGAATAAACAAAACAAAAACACACAATTAAAGAAGCATACAAACCCCTGAACTGAAAAGGGCATACTGACAATAATGGGTAAAGCAACTCAACCAATACTAAAAGCAACACACAGTGAAAAACTGATGGGTAGACTGGCTCAAAACACATCCAAAGTGGTAGGTCTAGTCAAGTGTTCCCAGTGTGCAGTGCTCAGTACCTACCAAAGGTGGTCCAAGAAAGACAACTGGTGAACTGGTATGCCCGAGGTTCATCAAAGTGTGTGGTAGAGAAATGGTTGATAAACCTAATGCTTGCCAAGGAAAGAAAAAAAGTGAAAAAAAAAAAAAAAAAAAAAAAAAAAGAAGGAGGAAGTAGGGACACCAACACCTCAGATGATAACTGGTCAAATCCGGCCAGCCAGTGGCAGGAACGCCACACCTGCGTTCCATGAAAACAATACGAAAAACAGCACATGGCACTCAGTAAGCTGTATGTATGCAGCAACAAGCTGTGGAGCTACAGTAGCTGTGCACACAACATTCCTAAAATGTAGCACCCACAGTCCAAACAGGTATTAAATAACCCACACATTGGTGTCTGTGACGAATATTACGGAAAGTCGTGCGCAAAATCGCCATCGATTTTCGCATGGTCGTGCACAGTTCCTGTCAGTCCTGGGTAAATGCACAATAGATGTCAATTTCCCTCTCTCTTACTGAGAGCAGCAGCCCTCCCCACATCCTGTGTCAGGAAAGAATTTCACAAGTGGCTCGCTTCCCTGGGCAGAGGCCATTTGGTCACTCAGCTCATCTCCACCAAACCAGCTCAAACTGGTTGAGATTCAAATTTCCCTCCAAGTTCATAGCTTCAAACAAAGGGAACATTTACTTTATTAATAATTCAAAATAGGTTTGGCACAGCAAGACAAAAATTACATTTCCTGATATCTAGAAATCAGTTCTATCAGTCACCTAAATTACAATTTTCTAGCTATCAGGAATCTGCAGAGAAACCACTTTATCCGGCATGCATAGAGCGAATTCGTTAGACTAGGCATGTATAGCCTCGTTTAATACAGAGTCGCATGCTGCTTATGAATATGGTTTCGGATTTGCGATGCACCAATCTTGGGCCGAGTCACACAAATGATTAATAATTGGTACATTCCTTGCTCTGAGTCTGTGGGTGGCAACCTGACTGCCAGGAGGTAACCCTGCCTTAAACACACCTACTTTCCAGGTAGTGACCGCCCCAAAACTCAGGTCAGTAAAAAGTGTTTGCGAGGAACTCCTCCTCAGTTCTTCAATTTCCATCGACCAGGGAAGTCCAGACATGTGCTCAAGGAGAACCGGGCGCATGTTGTGTACAAAGGACTTTTAACCTGAATGCCTACTTTTAAACTGGACTATTTTTCTTCATTCTTCAAATGGACTGCTCAGCTAAGTAAGAACTTTCTTATTTTATTCCCTTTTATTTTTAAGCTCTGTGTTTATATGTTAATAGGTGTATATTACTGTATGTAATGCATTTTTGTTATTAAACGTTTTAAAAATCGTTTAGCAGTTATGACCTGTTGCTGAACATACTCAATCGTACCCATTCTCCTGAAATCGCTACCCTGTGTTTAATAGAAGTGTACACTTATAACCCGTATGCACGAATCCGGCTCAGATAGTCAGATCTGACCCAGATTCCTGTATACCGCAAAGGGTTAATAGAGCGTTCTCAAAGTCCTAGTAAAACTACAGTAGCAGGCTGTGTAACTCGCTTGGTGGCAGATCTTTGAATTGTATATGTGTGTGGTGAATCGGTTGGTAGCAGAACGCTCCCTTCGCGAGTCAATTCATCAAATTGCGAACGCGGGTTACCCTTCGTGATGAACAAATGACCGTGTGAGAGGATTTCTGACGCTGATCAATTTACCCCATCCGCAGACCGGCCTTGCGGTCTGTGACAGTGTCTACCCTGATAAAACACAGGAAACACTTGTGTTAAAATCTTAAACAACAAATTATACCCAACTTGTAAAAAGGGCTGCCCGTTAAACGGGCGCTAGGTCACAGCTGCTACCCGCAATTCGCGCACATACGCGTCCCGCTTGCTCGTTCCCCACCACTGTCTGAAGTATATGCACACAGGGAGCTGCTTGCTTAGCAGTTGTAAAAAGCTGTTATTTCCCACAATGCAATGAGAACCTCTGTGAACCTCACACAGCAAATTGTCAGGTCCGGCCCTGTGTCCTAACTGCCCTGGCTGTGCACATGCTCAGTACAAAAAGCCAGGGACAGAGATAGAGATTGCTTCTTCAGTGTGAAACAAAATAGATACGGAGTTTTGATTGTATTGCACCAAAGGTCTAATTAAAATACTCATTTTGTTTCCTCTAATCTTTTCCTTTAGAGGAACTCTACTGATGAATAACACTTCTTCTAATAATAAGTGTACTGACTATGAATTACGTGCTTGTACGTTTATCGATCATTCTGTAGGATTTGCTGTTTAAGATTTTTTTCATTACCGTTACACACAAGTGTTTCCTCTGTTTTTTATTTTCAGGGTAGACAACACTGAAGTTCCCCGATTTGTACATGCATGACTGAGGTCACTCTCTTGGGGTGGGTAATGTAAAGAGGAACTCCAGTGAAAATAATGTACTAAAAAAGTGCTTCATTTTTTTCAATAATGATGTATAAATGATTTAGTCAGTGTTTGCCTATTGTAAAATATTTCCTCTCCCTGATTTACATTCTGACATTTATCACATGGTGACATTTTTACTGCTGCCAGGTGATGTCAGTAGAAGGAGGTGCTGCTTTTTTTTTTTTAGCAGCTGGAAACAGTTGTTATTTTCCACAATGAAACAAGGCTCCTACAGTGTGATGTCAGAACCATGGTCCTGACATTAAACTGTGGGAGGGGTTTCACCCCAATATCAGCCATGCAGAGCCCCTTGATGATCCGTTTGTGAAAAGGGGAAAGGGTATCAGCTACTGATTGAGATGAAATTCAATTCTTGGTACGGTTTCTCTTTAATACCTGTTTGCACTGTAGATGGTGTACCTGAGCAAGGGCTCTGCCAGAAACATGTCTTTCCACTGAGCTCCAATTGCTGCATACACTGAGTGTGGTGCCCTTTTTTGTATTGTGTGCATGAGGGGGGGGGGGGGGGGGGAGTAGTTTTAAGTCCCTTCCCCACTTGCACGCTGTAGCAAAGCCTTCAATTCTGCCCTATACTGTGTAACCCTCAATTTATAATGAATAGGATCGCACTGCGTTTTCACAAAATTGTATGCAACCATGGATTGCATTACCATGCTGAAGCATAATGCAAGGCTGGAACATAAGACATCAGAAGTCAATACACTGCATAAAGTATTGCACATACTATGCATTGCTGAAAATGCGATCAGCAATGCACAAGTGGGGAAGGGGCCTTAGTGCATTGCAACTTGCTGTATGTGGAACTCTGTAGTTGTGAACCAGGCACAGTCTGACGGTGCCAGGGCCCGGGAGTTTACTTTGATGGGAAGGCAGGGTAGGATGAAGCAGGTGGTTTTGGTGCACGAAACCAGGTGCCCCATAGCAGCAATGTAATGCTCTAGCGGTTGCCGGACACCAAATTACATCACCCTCCGAGTTGCGACAACTTGGATGGGGAATTGTATTTAACGCCTCCGGGGAGTTTTGCAGCAGCAGGAAGAGCCATCATTCGGCTCTGCTGGTGAAGCATACGTACGTGGGTAGTGGGCCCCAGAGTTACTTTTGGCCCGAGGCCCCAATGTGGCTTAAAGGGAACCTAAACTGAGAGGGATATGGATGTTTCCTTCTAAACAATACCAGTTGCCTGGCAGTCCTGCTGATCTCTGGCTGCAGTAGTGGCTGAGTTACACACCCGAAACAAGCATGCAGCTAATCCAGTCTGACTTCAGTCAGAGCACCTGATCTGCATGCTTGTTCAGGGGCTGTGGCTAAAAAGTATTAGAGACACAGGATCAGCAGGAGAATCAGGGAACTGGTATTTTAAAAGGAAAAATCCATATCCTTCTCAGTTTAGGTTCCCTTTAAAGCGGCCCTGTGTATAGCCCAATTTAAATTGGAAGACTGGAATTACTGCTTTAAATAGAACCACACACTTGTATAGAGGGCTGTGTGCTTGTCTGTCTCCTGTCCTGCAGGCTGTTTTCATTAGACCAGCTCTTCTAGGCCACAATGTTACCCAACCCAGGTTTTGTAATATTTGCCTGCTTTATGTAATGAAAAGCACATTCATAGTGAACACAGACATTCTTACAAAGCTGTGTTTGCGTGCAGTTATAGGGCAACCATTTGTTACGCAGACTCTGTTCCTTTGTAACACTAGATGTCAGTACAGAGAGGATATAGAATATATAATTTATAACCACATAACAGTAATTATGCATTTCCAGTGTGTGTTTTTCAATGAAACAATTGTAAAAAAAAAAAAAAAAAAAAACCCTTTTGAATGGGTCTATCAGTAATTCTTTCCAGATGACAAAGTCTAAAGGTCAAAGAGCAAACATTCTCATTTCGAAACTGCAAAAGTGACCAATGCAAAAAGGAGGCAAGAGGTCTTCTGTGTTATCTAGTCTTTCCAAAGCCGGCAGAGAGTACATCAAAGTTTTCTCTCTCTGCCTATAGAACTGATTCCTCAGCCCCTCTGTAAATCAGCCGCTTTGTGACGGTACACTAAAGTATGGTCAGGGTTGTGCCACTATTAAAAAAAAAAAAAAAAAAAAAAAAATTATATATATATATATATATATATATATATATATATATATATATATTTATTATTTTTTAATGGGCCAAGAAAAATCATTATGTCCCCTTCTGAAATTCAAATTTACCTTGTAAAACCAAAAAACATAATGCATCCCTTCAGCTCAGTGTGTAGAATAATTAGTTGACATAATGGCCTAAAATCAATTCACTATTCCTAGGAGATACTTTTTCATCTTCTGTTTAAAATATCTCCACAACTGAAAAAGTACCAAAAAGTAGGTGAAAATGTACTGTCAAATTCATTCGGAGTAATTTTTTTTTCTTTTTTGCTTCCTTGTGATTTAAAAGTCATTTTATTAAAGAGTGAAAATATCGCTTAGGGAAAAAAAGTGAATTGAATAAGGGCCACTGTCACAATGTCTTTTCAACCCCCAGCAAGAAAGTACACAAAATGATTTTGATAGTACTTTTTTTTCTACTTTTGGTACTTCTTCACTTGATAAGTGCCGAAAAGTTATTTTAGTTTCAAAAAAGTCTCATCAGGCCCTAGGACCAATTTTTTTTTTTAGAGTAAAGTGTACAAGCCCGGGTGCCCAACATGAGTTTTATTTATCATACGCAGAAAACACATGGTAAGTGGAAAAAGGACATAATATCCAGTAGTGTATACAGCTTGATAGATCAATATGCAATGCAAGCTAGGTATCGAGACCATTCTCATATAAGAGAGTATATAAAAGGCTTTGCCCGTGAGGAGACCTTATTGTTTTTAGGGTGGTCTTAAGACCAATAAAGTTTAGTTTAGTTAAGATTGCGAACTTCTGGAGAGGTCGTGCGTGATCCACGAGTCCCACACCTTCTGGAAGTGGTTGCCTCGATCCCTCACTATAGCGTTAATATGCTTACAAGTCAAAGTAAAATGTATCTTATCGATCATTTGAGGGTACTCCACTGTGTGACTATAAACTGAGTCAGCTTATGCTGGGCATGTGGAATGGGTTCTAGTTTCTTGGCTTATTAGGGATATGGTGCTGAGGGATGTTATTAATGATGGCATGCACCCTCCCTCAGAGGCACAAGACCCATGGGCATGTGCACCAAATATGTAGCAAGGTCCCTGAGAACTTCTAAAACACAAGGGTTCCCGCAATGGTGAATTTTGTTCAATCTGTAGGGGAGTAGATCTCTAGGGTAGTAAGTGTAGCAATCTAATTGAGACCTCCATGTTTGATGTCTGCATACTACCCTTGGATAGGGTTTCCAGGCACTGGGACCATTGCTCTGGATCAAGGGACACGCTGAGATTTTGTTCTTCCGTACGTTGGTATGTGAGGGTGTAGCCTTTGGGTGGACTATTTATGGCTGAATAGAGAAGGGAAAGTACGGTAGACCTTTTTGCATCGAGTCTTGCAAGCAAATACTTTCAAAGTCAGAAGGCTGGACTGCACATCCTGGTACTGCCAGGCTGAGTATAATGTGATGTATTGGTCTGGCTCTGAGACACTCTATAGGCATAGGTTGGGTTATCTCTAAAAATTGCACCCAAGCAGGTATCCTTCCTTGCACTAAGAATCCCTGAAGAGTTGCTAAGCCTTTTGCAGTCCACCATAAAATAATGGAGGGGTTGAAAAGTTATTTCGAAGAGCAGAAGAAAAATCATCACCTAGAAGAACACTACGGGAAAAAAAAAAAAAAAAAAAAAAAAAGTGAACTGCATATGGGCCAGCTCTTCAAAAACCCTCCATTTCTACTAATAGAAACCAAAATTTAAAAAAAAAAAAAAAAAAAAAAAAAAAAGGTATTTCTGGCCAGTTTTAACCTATTTTGTGAATGTAGCGATAGTGGGTGGATCCATTATATTAACCACTTTACCCCCGCGCGTACGGATTTCTCCGCCCCTTTTTCCATCCTTTCACCCCCAGGGACGGAGAAATCCGTACTCTGCGCACTCCCGCCGCTGTCCGCGCTCCCGCTCGTAAACACGCCGCTAGTAAACACGCCGCCGCCCGCTCGCCCGGAGATCAATGAACGGGAAAATCCATTCCCGTTCGTTGATCTCAGCCCCGCAATAATCTGCTGCCGCTCGGCTGAGCAGCCCGATCATTGTGAAAAAATAACAAAGTCCCAGCCTCTTTCTACTTCCTGCAAGAGTCCAGAAGGACGCTTGCAGGTCGTATGAAACAAATTGGTAATGGTGCCATCTTGTGGCCAAATAGTAAAACTACATCCTAACCATTTTTTACACACAAATAAACTTGTTTTACACAAAAAATTAACTCCTTACCTCCCACACTCCCCAATTTTTTTTTTTTTGTAATTAAAAAAAAAAAAAAAAATTTACAATTAAAAAAAAATACATAAATAGTTACCTTAGGGACTGAACTTTTTAAATATTTATGTCAAGAGGGTATAACACTGTTACTTTATAAACTATGGGCTTGTAATTAGGGATGGACGCAAAACTGAAAAAAATGCACCTTTATTTCCAACTAAAATATTGGCGGCAAACATTGTGATAGGGACATAATTTAAACGGTTTTATAACCGGGATAAATAGGCATATACATTTAATGGGTTTTAATTACAGTAGCATGCATTATTTAAAAACTATAAAGGCCGAAAACTGAAAAATAATAATTTTTTTCCACATTTTTTCCTATTTTCCTATTAAAACACATTTAGAATAAAATTATTCTTGGCATAATGTCCCACCTAAAGAAAGCCTAATTGGTGGCGAAAAAAACAAGATATAGTTCATTTCATTGCGATAAGTAATAATAAAATTATAGACGAATGAATGGAAGGAGCGCTGAAAGGTGAAAATTGCTCTGGTGGTCAGGGGGTAAAACCCCTCAGTTGGGAAGTGGTTAATTATAATTTAAAAAAAAACAACAAGTAAATGACAAACTGCGCTGAGAAAATTGGCTTTAATCGAATAATTAAAAGGTATTAAAGGTAAAATTGATCAGTGATCATAAGTAGATGGCCTCAAAAGTTGTGTATATGCATATACAATATGCTAAAACGTCCATAATAACAAATAAAAATTAGTTCATAAAGACCCGTTACGGATCTAAGGTGCAAGAGCAGATTGAGTTTTGCTGTGCAATAAATATTCACAGTATACTTCTTGAGTCCAGGATGTGGTTTCGTTGCATATGCTTATAATGGAACTCAATTGAATGTTATTAGTTGGTTCTACAGGTATGACCCCAATTGGGAGTATTGGCTTGCTGGAGGAAACAAATATTGATGCATCCCCATAGGAATCTCGCAAGTGATACAATAACACACAGTGCTTGTAGTTATACGTCTCACCCTTCCGGATCCGTAATGCGTGATGGAGTGCTGTTGCGGGGAGCCGCTCAATCTCACCTGCCCCGGCCGGTGGCTGGGTGAGAGAGTCTAGACGGGTACTGACGTCGGGCTGGGTTAGCCCGGCTCCCTTGCTGGCGAAGGTGGTGCGGGCTGGGACACTTGGCTGGAGATGGAATTTCCGTATAGTCCGGCGGTGCTAGCAGCCGCGTAGCTTGGCCACGCCTCTTTCCCCTCTAGTTTGTGACGTCACACTTGCAGCCACTGCTGACGTTTCGGGAGGAACGCCTCCCTTTCTCAAAGCTAGGCTCTCTTATGTAGCTTTGCCCGCCTCCTCAATTGCTATTCTTAATCAAACGCATATAGGTCCAAATCTTTGTTTAAGCCATGTGGTATCATGGAATTAAGATTGAATATCCACATAGTCTCTCTCCGGGACATTTCTAATAGGTAGTCCCCACCTCTCCAAGGTCTATTAACTTGCTCTATTGCGCAGTATTTCGTTCCCTTAAAGGAACATCCGTGTGCTAACTTATAGTTTTCTGAAAGAGGATGTTTTCTATTTCCTTTTGTAATATTAGTACAGTGCTCACTAAGTCTTTCATTTAGAGCACGTTTTGTTCTTCCTACATAATGTTTTTGGCAGGGGCAAGTTAGCACATATATGACTCCCTTTGTGTCACAATTAGTGACATCTTTGATCTTGAAAGTTTCTTTGTTTACCATTGCTATGATTTCGTGAACCCTTTCCACAGGTAAACTAGACTCCCGACAGGCCCTGCAGAATCCGCATTTTGTAACCATTCTTCTTAATTCTGGTTGATCTTATAGTGGGCGTTAGTATGTTGCCTACATTTTTTGTTCTCTTAAAGATCATTCTGGGGTTCTCTGGGGTTCCTAAAAATTTAGGCAACATACTAGCGCCCACTATAAGATCAACCAGAATTAAGAAGAAGAATGGTTACTTTAAAAAATGCGGATTCTGCAGGGCCTGTCGGGAGTTTAGTTTACCTGTGGAAAGGGTTCACGAAATCATAGCAATGGTAAACAAAGAAACTTTCAAGATCAAAGATGTCACTAATTGTGACACAAAGGGAGTCATATATGTGCTAACTTGCCCCTGCCAAAAACATTATGTAGGAAGAACAAAACGTGCTCTAAAAAGGAAAGACTTAGTGAGCACTGTACTAATATTACAAAAGGAAATAGAAAACATCCTCTTTCAGAACACTATAAGTTAGCACACGGATGTTCCTTTAAGGGAACGAAATACTGCGCAATAGAGCAAGTTAATAGACCTTGGAGAGGTGGGGACTACCTATTAGAAATGTCCCGGAGAGAGACTATGTGGATATTCAATCTTAATTCCATGATACCACATGGCTTAAAGGGAAGGTTCAGGGAGGGGATTAAAAAAATAAAAATAAAATTTCCACTTACCTGGGGCTTCCTCCAGCCCGTGGCAGGCAGGAGGTGCCCTCGCCGCCGCTCCGCAGGCTCCCGGTGGTCTCCGGTGCCCGACCCGACCAGGCCGGCTGCCAGGTCGGGCTCTTCTGCGCTCCATTTCCTGGGACTTCTGCGTCCCACGCCGGTGCGCATGCGCAGTACAGCCCGGCGGACGTCCGATGACGTCAGCGCGCCGGCGTGGGACGCAGAAGTCCCAGGAAATGGAGCACAGAAGAGCCCGACCTGGCAGCCGGCCTGGCCAGGTCGGGTCGGGCACCGGAGACCACCGGGAGCCTGCGGAGCGGCGGCGAGGGCACCTCCTGCCTGCCACGGGCTGGAGGAAGCCCCAGGTAAGTGGAAATTTATTTTTATTTTTTTAATCCCCTCCCTGAACCTTCCCTTTAAACAAAGATTTGGACCTATATACGTTTGATTAAGAATAGCAATTGAGGAGGCGGGCAAAGCTACATAAGAGAGCCTCTGATTACCCTCTGCAGCCTAGCTTTAAGGGAGGCGTTCCTCCCGAAACGTCAGCAGTGGCTGCAAGTGTGACGTCACAAACTAGAGGGGAAGGAGGCGTGGCCAAGCTACGCGGCTGCTAGCACCGCCGGACTATACGGAAATTCCATCTCCAGCCAAGTGTCCCAGCCCGCACCACCTTCGCCAGCAAGGGAGCCGGGCTAACCCAGCCCGACGTCAGTACCCGTCTAGACTCTCTCACCCAGCCACCGGCCGGGGCAGGTGAGATTGAGCGGCTCCCCGCAACAGCACTCCATCACGCATTACGGATCCGGAAGGGTGAGACGTATAACTACAAGCACTGTGTGTTATTGTATCACTTGAGAGATTCCTATGGGGATGCATCAATATTTGTTTCCTCCAGCAAGCCAATACTCCCAATTGGGGTCATACCTGTAGAACCAACTAATAACATTCAATTGAGTTCCATTATAAGCATATGCAACGAAACCACATCCTGGACTCAAGAAGCACACTGTGAATATTTTATTGCACAGCAAAACTCAATCTGCTCTTGCACCTTAGATCCGTAACGGGTCTTTATGAACTAATTTTTATTTGTTTTTATGGACGTTTTAGCATATTGTATATGCATATACACAACTTTTGAGGCCATCTACTTATGATCACTGATCAATTTTACCTTTAATACCTTTTAATTATTCGATTAAAGCCAATTTTCTCAGCGCAGTTTGTCATTTACTTATTCAATTGGACAATACTATAAAGGAATTAGGGATCCCTTGACAAACTAGCAGCTTAGTGGTGTTGGCGCAACACTAATTGATTTTTTGTTCATAAAAAAAAACAACAACACTTGTCTATGGTGAAGCTTTAAAGGGAACCTAAACTGAGAAGGATTTGGATTTTTCCTTTTAAAACAATACCAGTTGCCTGACTCTCCTGCTGATTCTGTGTCTTTAATACTTTCAGTCACAGCCCCTGAACAAGCATGCAGATCAGGTGCTCTGACTGAAGTCAGACTGGATTAGCTGCATGCTTGTTTCAGGCCCGCGATTCAGCCTCTACTGCTAAAGAGATCAGCCGGACTGCCAGGCAACTGGTATTGTTTAAAAGGAAACATCCAGATCCCTCTCAGTTTAGGTTCCCTTTAACAATTCTGCTTCCCTGGTTATTGTGCCAATGCTCTGCTTTATGAGCCACTGACGTAGAACAAGCATGCATCCATACCTGGTGTTGCGGATAGCCCGGCATTTGCGCCGGAGAGTGTGAGAAGTCCTCCTTCCTTCAAGTGCTTTGTGGCAAGATGACTTGAAATGGTTGAAGTCCAAATACTCTGTTTCCACATAAGGTCACAGTTCTTATAGAATGCTACAGATCAAGAATGCAGATGTAAAATAAAAGAAAGCAAAAAATACAGAAATAAATTAGAGACAATGAAAAATGCAGATCTATGCCAAAAGATGGTTGTATTTATATTGCATCAGTAGTGTTTGAGGAACGGTCACTCGATTGTGTTCTGGTTTCTCCTGGCTCAGGACCATGTATGGAAAATGATGGCATAGAATTTACGCCACCAGTTTCCCATCGTCCCGAGCCGATTGGTTGCGCACTTGGCCGCAGTTTCACCTGTCACATTGAGCCTCTTTATTTTAAATATTCTTTATTTTACATTGTCACAGTTTTTATATATAGCGGCCATACATCAGAGTGAGAAACAAACAGGATTACAACACAGTAGAGAAACAAGTAGAGGGTATCTGCACAACCAAAAATGGCAGTAAGTAAGTGCAGTAAATCACCCTCTAGTCATTCCAAAATAACAATAAGGTCCAGCAGAGGTTGAACTAATAACTATATATGTTGGGGGTGTTGCACATGTCTGCCCCCCTGTGACCTCAGTGTGCCCTCTCTGCAGCCTTATGATAGCAAGGGCCAAGGGGATGTGGAAGCTCCAGTGCTCAGCAGGAATAATCACCTGGAATCACTGTTGCTGCAGACCTCTCTGTGGTATGTTTTTTATTTCTTGTTTTTAGGGTCTAAAAGCTTGTGAAAAAAAATATTGAGCATAACGCGTGTGTGTGTGTGTGCGCGTGCGTGCGTACGTATATACACTTGAACTCATTTGTAAAAAAACAAAGAGTAAAAAATACTTACCTCTGTGTAAAAAAGAGAGGTCATACTGCGCATGCTCAAGTACAGTCCTCGCATGTCCAGCAGAACAAGGCCACTCGAGCACAGCTTTTTTCCTCCAAGCACAAGCAGCTTTGCTCTACTGCACTTGCCTAGGTGCAGTATGGGTGCGTTTCTACACTCAAACAGGAGCGGCGCGCAACCACCAACAGCTATGCAACCGTCAAAAAAGGGCAGTAATAGTTCTGGTTGAAGAGGATCAGGGAATCCTCTGGACCATCCAGAGGCTTACCACTGGTTAGATTTTTTTTTTTTTTTTTCACTACAGGTTAGCTTTAAATCACTGCACTGAACGCATTATCTGTTGCTTAACAAAATAAACCTGTTTATGTTTGTATAGTCTTGTGTCTGTACCATGAAAATTAAATATGGTTTCGTTTTACAGTAAAATGACAAAACAAATGAGCGTTTTTGGAAACTTTGGAACGTAAAACAAGGAATTAAAAGCAACTTGAGCAGTTTGCATATGGAGTAAATCAGAATTATTACGGTTGATTGCTGCCAGACACACACACACACAGATGGCAAAACGGCTGACTCACTATGAAGTTGTATTTCCACTGCATCCATATGTAAAGAGGGCTTCACCACTCAGAGTGAC
The DNA here is from genome assembly GCF_040937935.1 of Hyperolius riggenbachi. NCBI lineage: Eukaryota > Metazoa > Chordata > Amphibia > Anura > Hyperoliidae > Hyperolius > Hyperolius riggenbachi. The sequence continues at coordinate 102,713,263 of NC_090646.1, read as the reverse complement.
AAAGTACATACTTCATAGACGTTCTATAGGAGCATCTGAAGTACAGTATGCTATAACTGGAACAGAACTACAGAGTACTTATCAATAGCAGGCCAGGGGCATGTTAAGGCTCATACACACGTGTGCACCAGGATCTGGGCTTAAAGCCTGGCACACACTTTCAATTATGATTGGCCAATCACTGACCAAATTTACCACCTTCATTTAGTACGAGGTCAGCAAATATTGATTACTATGAGCCGATTGTGTAGATAAACCCTCATACTACAAGGAGGTGGTAAAAATGGTCAGTGAATGGTCATTCATAATTGAAAGTGTGTACCGGGTTTTATGCTAGGTTCACACCATACAATTTTGTATTAGATCGATGGTTCGATAGATAATTTCCGACATGTACGATCGTTTTTCCTGAAGGATTTCTCATAGAAGAGAATGGAAATAGATATGAAAAGATAACAGAATCAAATATTGATCGGAAAATCAAATTGGAAATAGATTGGACGGAAAATCGACCGAAAAAACGCATCGTGTGTACCCAGCATTAGAAGTAAGATATATTGGATTTGTTCAGTTTGCAGAATTTTAAGGTGTGTGTAACCACCTCCAATTTTGATTGACCAATGATTGGCCTATTTTACCGATTTCAAGTAGTGTGAAAGCTTACCTACACAATGTGCTTGTGGTATTCAGAAGCTGTTGGCCCTCATGTTACAAGAAGGTGGTCAAATTGGGCAATCAAAATTAGGTGTGTGTATGCAACAATAGAAGGGGAGGGGAACAGTTCATTAATGGTTACTACTATTCAAAGCACATGTAGAGGTGATCATTACCAGCATAGTACCAATAACGGGCTGATACAATGTTTGAGGGAGGGTCTCTGGTTGGCCACTTAGATTCAGAAGCCTTGGCACATTCACCATCTGCATGCCCTATTGCTACACCACAATGTACCAGACCATACCAAAGTATCGCTGAAACAGGAGGCACCAAAATTACACAGCGATATGGGTCATCTCAGCCCTTTATTTTGGCACTTGTGTTAGGTCATCTCTGCAATGGAGGTCATTGGGGATTTTTTTTTTCCTAATGCTGAGCAGCGTGGGGAAGGGGCACAGAAACACAAAAAGTTGCAGTTTCTGCAAAAAAACAAACCAAAAAAAAAACCTGTTGCAACAATCCATAGATCCTCAGCACCACGCAGCTTGCCTGTTCGCCTTTGGTCCTGCCAAAAACAGCCCCAGTCACACCTGGCTGAAAGCATGGAAACATGCAGAGCCAGGACAAGGTCCTCCAGCACCCAAGGCTGTGACACCAAAGTGCGACCCTCCATCCCTCCCACCCCAGCCGTCACACACTGAATACTATTAGACTAAGAGGCGCCTCAGGGCCCCCAACACCTTAATCTCTAGTCATCTGACTTGCAATGACTGTATCCATTTTTCTTGTTTCTGCTTCATACACAATAGGAGAATGATAGCGGAGAGAGTTGTGTGCCCCCCTCCTACACTGCGCCCAGAGGCTGAAGCCTCTCTCGCCTCTGCCTCGGCCCGGCCCCGGAAACATGTCTTCAGCAGACAGATGTATGCTTATGTGAATAAATGGGGAGTAATTCAGACTGAATGAGAGAAAGGCAGTTGTAGGTCCCCGGGGATCTATGAACTGGTGCAGCAGTTTATTTTTGCAAAAATAAATAAAAAGGTCTTACAAATGTAAAATTTACCCTAATAGGAAGGATATGAACTTACATTTGGCTTTAGCAGAGCCACCAGCCCAGCCTCCAGCTACACACAGGATGGCATCCACCTTCTCTCCACCCAGAAGCTGGTCCACTGCCGACGTCACCTGATGTGTGAAAATGGAATGACATCTCAAGTAGTAGTTAATGTCAAATGACAAGAACCTGTTTTAGGGCATCCAGGATCGGCTAAGCGCGGTGCTTCCTTGTTCCCTGCGGGGGTCAGCATGCAACATGCTTACCAAATGATGGGAACGGATGCCAAACGCTTCTTTGTTCATTTACAGAGAAGCGTTTAGCATCAGCTAAACACAACATACCCGAATGCCCATGTGAAGCGGCCCTTAGCTGAATTGCATACAGTTTTATATAAAAGTACCATGCGTTTTATACATAGTAGCAAATGCAAGGGGGAAAAAAAAAAAATATATATATATATATATATATATATATATATATATATATATATATATATATATATATATATATATATATATATATATATATATATATATATATATATATATATATATATATATATATATATATATATATATATATATCACACATAATGCAAGTCTATGGGCCGCACAGAAATCACATGGGTGTAAGATTCCCAGTGAAATTTTATGTGCATTTTCAAACCGTACAGCGCATTTCCTCTTCCCGCATACTGTATGCAGATCACATAAATTTGCATAAAATGCTCTCCGATGGGAAATTTATTCATGAATCACATGCGTTGGAGTGTGTGTGTGTGTGGGGGGGGGTTGAGTATCTGATAATCTTTTTCACTTGTTAAAATGCTATCCGATGGGAAATTAAAAAAACACACGTGAATATCACATGCATTTTGCTAAATGTAAATATTTATTAAAACACAAAACCTCATGGTTTTCTGCACAGACAAGTGTGCTGAACCTCATGAGGACAGCAACTCGTTCATGTGTTGCCAATCATTACTTTTCTCCACTGAGCAATGCTATAGCTGCACAGAATATCTGTTCAGCACTCGTTCCCCAAAATGTTACCCTAACACTCAGTCCACATCATTGAGCATATGTATGAGAATTAAGGGATGAGGGAGGTAAATGATGAGATGATAAAAAAAAAAAAAATAAAAAAAAAAAAATGGAGGCCTGTAATCAGCTGTCATCAGTTCTAGATTATAGACAGGACTAATGGAGCCTATGTAAGGTGTCTGTAGGAGACAAAGGGAAAAATGTTGCCAAGTCATGCATTTAAATATTGAAATATCTAAGCTATGCAGGTTCTGGGGCTTTTCCCACATAATCAGTGCCTGAGCTGCACCTAACTAACCCCAAGGCCAGTATAATTCATTACTGTCCATAAATAAAGGAATTGGTTGGCTACAAGAGAAGACAAGACAAATAACATGTATATCGCGCTTTTCTCCTGGCGGACTCAAAGCGCCAGAGCTGCAGCCACTAGGACGCGCTCTATAGGCAGTAGCAGTGTTAGGGAGACTTGCCTAAGGTCTCCTACTGAATAGGTGCAGGCTTACTGAACAGGCAGAGCGAAATTGATAATGACATTAATGGAAAACCTACAGATCACTAATGCCATGTAGTGTGGTATGTAAGTTATTGCAGTGAAAATGGAGTACAGGTCAATAGGACAATGCTAAACAAACAAGGGGCAGATTTACTGTCTGATCAATTATTTATATGTCCTATTTGATCTTCGATCGATTTTTCAATCGATTTTCCATTCAATTCTGAAAAATCGTTCAAAAAACTGGTTGGAAATCAGATCAGAAATAATCAGACATTGCATCGTGTGTACCTAGCATTAAATCTGAATCAAAGTTGAGGAAGCGATTACATTATCTTGATTATGTTTCCATATCTTGCGCTATTTGTAAACATTCTGCTTGTTTTTCAACTGAATCACTGCCAGGAAAGAGTGCACAGCAGACAACTTCTCAGTAGATACATTATAATATATATAAATACAGCAGCTATGCAATCAATTACAATGGCAGCTTTCAGAGCAGATAAACTGCACTTTGGGAACTTGTAATTTGTGAACGGATGATAATACTTGCACAAAAGCAAATATAACTGTATTAGTAATAAAAAGTGGGAAAACACATTTTTATTGAATATTATGTCAGAGTTTAATCCCACTTTAATTGCCCTGGGCAAACCCGGAACTTTGCATGAGTAGATTGGTAATCAGACCTGGAAACTTATTGACCGATATGGTCTGATAATTATTAATCATCAGCCTATTGAATGTGGTTAACCCCAAGTAAAGTTTCATCTCACCCCAGGTGAATTTTGCCTCCTGTGAGGCCCTAAAGAAAAAAAAAAAACAAAAAACACCTGACCAGGACACTAATGCTGCAGAGCCACAGCACTGATGCTGTCCAACCTGGCATGAACGTCTCATGCTAAAAGCTATGGCACAAAGTCTATAAATATTATATGGGACAGAACAACTGCAATAGTCTTACATGACACTAATCAACTGTAATAAGTAGAAACAGTGCTTCTGGCAGTGTGTGTGGCAGACACTGGCTTACTGAAAATAGCAGTTCAAAGAGCAATCATGATGTGGAACACACACAGCAACTGTTGAGATTTCATTCTACTGCAGATGAACCAGTTAAATATGGATTTCATATCAGTAGTTACAGGTTACAGTAAATCACTGCCCTGAGTGAGCAATAAGCGTCTAATAAACTAAATCAATAGCACCAGAATAAGCTGTTTTATATCTCAAATTGCAAAACGCAATCGCAACGCAAATTCTTAGTGACTGTTAGGGCCTGTACACACTGAAAATTGCAAACGCAGTGCAATTGCGTTTTTAATCAAATTTCTACTTGCGATTTTCATCAATTGCGATGCGCTTGCGATTTTGCTGAGGCTATCTTTTCCTGGTTTCCTGATTGTTTACCTAAAAAAAACACAATGGAAAAAAATTGCATGCATTGCGGTTTTCATGCATTTTTTTTCAAGCGTATCGTTTAAAAAATGCAGCAGTCACAGCGATTGCATTTTTCTAAAAACACATTGCACCAGTGTGTATAGGTCATCACGACTTTCATGATTTTTCAAAAGACCTTGTGATTCTAAAAACTCAGCAGTGTGTACAGGTCCTTATGAAAATTATTTACAATGTTTACTAGATGCTAAGAATGCAAGGAGAAATGCAGGGGGAAAAAATTGCAGCATGCAGGACTTTAGCAATCAGATCGCTATTGGTTCGCACCGGTGTATAAGTATACCTGCGATTTTCATTATTTCGCTGGTGTCCTCGCATTTTGCATGAGATTTGAAAATGTTGCAAAATCGAGTGTAGTGTAAAAAAAGCCCTCATGCTATTTAGCATTTCCTCGCAAGATAAACAGACATTCACATTACAACAGGTGCTTGAGTGAGGTCCAGTGGCTAAATGGGCAGAAACTGCACAGGTTCTAATACACAGAAAACCAATGACTCACCTCCTCAGATTGCTCTGTGAACGAATCTGACAATTTCACCACCACGTTAGCATTGGCAGCTGCGTTTTCTGTCACATCTATTGATGCCACCCACTGAGAAATGAAAACAAAAATTAGACTGATATGAGTTTATTGAAAGGATAATACATTTTTCATGCAACTGAATTACATTTCAAGGAGGAACATGAAAGGGTCTGATGGTGACCACACAGGGAGAATAACATTTAAGTATAGGCAATTGTTTTACTCCACAAGAACTAGAATTAGCAGGAATTGAACTAGAACCCCTTTGGACCAGGGTAATTTAAAAGGGTCATGACTGAGTACCTTGATAGTCAGCAAACTGTCACTCCCCTTCTGAATCTGATTACTTACATGAAAATAGAGGTTTCAGTCCCTGCTAATTCTGGATCAAGAGGGGCTGAAATTGACAAATCAAAGGTTACATCACACCTCTATTAGTGACGCTCTATTCTAAATGCTTATTGCATATCTGATGATAAGGTGTAAGGACTCCACTGTGATTCTGCTGGCTGCATGCTTGCTTCAAGTGCAAGATTTTCCAGCAAGCTAAAAAGGATTTACCCAAAAGCCAGAAAATTAAAAATTTTTGTTTAAAGGACATAAAGATGGCAGCCTCCATATTTCATACCCTTTAAGCTCGCATATGCAGCTATGCTGCAACTGGAGTCAGTCTTTTCTCATTATAGCTCTAGTTTGACTGGAGTCTCATCCAATCCTAAGTTGAGTTAATAGTTACCCAGTTTTTGGATTTGAAGTACTCCACACACTTGGACCCCAGGGCTCCTCTCCCTCCATAGACCAGCACTCTGTGAGCCTCAGTGACAGCAGCCATTCTGCACAGTGTAGTATAGGTCAAAGTGCTCAGTCTCTGATCAGCACTCGCTGCTCAGACTCAGCAACTCTGGCTGAGAACTGTCATGTAAGAAGAACACAAGACTCGACCCCTCCTCCTCCTGACGTCACCGCCTGTGCTATAACAACCCCCTCCAGACCAGCCTCCCCTGCATCAGAGTGACGTTACGTGCTGCCATTGGGCCCCTGCTTGTTCCCTGCGAACCTTGCAAAGTGCCCATGTGACGTACTGTGCAGTGAGTGCATTGAGCGTGCTGGGCTGGGAGACGAGCAGGCATGTCATGTCGTGCTTTGGGAAGTGATTGTGTTTCAATGTTTATTGAATTTTACAACACAGGGAGGAGGCAGAGCAGTGCTGTATCTGTCAATGTGCTTATTCATTAGGCTGTCTCTAAACAACTAAATGTTAATTTCCATGAACAGCTGTTTTGTCTGTAGAGAAGCAGCATTTTCATACAAATTTCAATTAACATATTATCTGCTGTGTAGTGCACTGTGGCCATCCAAAATAGCACTGTGCAGTTACACCAGCTTTACAAGAAAGCACAGCTCACAGCTGTCTCTGCATTGGAGGGGTAGCAATTGCAACAATAAGATTGCAATTTAACGATGCAGAAAAGTCGTATGGCACGTAGGTGCCCATTAATGGTACAATTTTTCCTTCAGATTTGAGCTTTAGATGCAATTTTTATGAACGAATTGCATAGAATTTTGCACCGTGTATGGTGCAAATTGATGTGAAACGATTCTTAGGTTGATTGGAAATACAAGCAATCCGAAAGTTGGATTTTATGATCGTCTCGGAATGTAAAACCTTCTTAAATTGTTTCATTAATGGAAACAATCGATTATTACCTTCCAATTAGTTTTGATCAAATCGTGTTGAAAGATCGAATCTAAAGGAAGCAGTTAATGGATACCGTAGATATGCGATATGTAATGATGCATACAATACCATTGAAAGTGTCCATTACTGCCACTGTAAATACGCTGCCAATGTATCCTGATAGATCTCAGCCCATCAAACCACAACTCAAACAACGTGCTAGCCCCATAGGAATATCATTGCATCATGTTTTCAGGAGCAATCTGCGATTCTGTATAGCGTTTAAAAAAAAGATACAACCTACACCACTTTTCCACACAACACATGCGATTCCTTATCAGGATTCACACAAAAAAACGCCTGTGTTGAAACACATATCGTGCGGCAAATGCTTGCAAGGAATCATCTGCAGCTCCTGTAGACACAAGTGTAATCCATTCCTAAAGGTGCATACATACATTCAATTTTAATTGGCCAATCACTGACCAATTTTACCACCTCCATGTAATATAAGGGCCAACAGATTGTGAATACCGTAGAATTCCTTTATAGTAGAATCCAAGGGACCTGACCAAGTAGTTTACAATATTAGAAGTTTACTATATCAGGACTCGTCATACATTGTATTTTTATGCAGGAGCATGTTCGGGACCTGGGCACTGAGTTTACTGTATCCAGAGGTCTACTATATCAGCGTTTACTATAAGGTGATTCTACTGTACTATGAACAGATCGTGCAGTAAGCTCTAATACTGGTAAAATTGGCCAATTAAAATTGGATGTGTATTCCAGGCGTTAGAATTAGTTCGCTCTGACTGACTTCCTCTTTAGTTGACATTCTTTACATCTAACGGTAGCGGATCATCCCTGTATAAAAATTGTAAAAAATTGTTTTTAAAATATCGCCTAAAATCATCAGGAACCATCATTTTGAACATGTGATTATAGTTCTTATAATAACTTGTTCAAAGTAATTGTTCCCGATCATTTCAGGTGATGTTATAGGAACAATTTGTATACAGCCATAATCACCTTCTGCTGAGCAGCCTGGTCGCTTCTATGGTGGGAAAGGCCATCTCTGAGGGTAGGAACACACTAGACAGAATGGCATAGGCGGTTTCCACTATGAGCTATGGAAAACACATATGTGATTCTGCCTAGTGTGTTCCTACCCTAAAGGTAAGACTTCTGACATGGAAGGGGGATGCTAAGCTAGGTTTATACTTAAAATGACCATAGATGATTCATTTATTCAGGTGACGTTCACAATGGGACATAACGGAGCAATTTTAGGGAGGCATTGCAATGTGGAACTACGCACTGCAATGATAAGTCCATACGACGTTCACAGCGTGACAATAGCGTTGCGGTGTTGTGTTATGGTTAAGCACTGCTGCAGTGAGTTACTGCTAAACGCACACATTAAAGGTACAGGGAAGCATACTTTTCATTGCTTGTATGCTTCACTGAACCTCACCATATGCGACGTAATGCGGCTGTAACATGTGGTACAACGTTTTTTGTTCAATTGCGTTCCTGTTAAAACAGGAACACCACGCAACGTCCCACTGTGAACCTAGCCTCAAGCCATGAAAATCTATAGTGGGTACAAAGCGTTACTTTTGATGTACAAATCTGTATAACTAAATGTATTTATCAGTAAAAAAAGATAATAACAGGAAAACATAGCATGATTTTAAAAATGAAAGTTTGTGTTTTATTCAGAATTTGATAAGAGAACTCGCCCAACACCTCACAGGCAGAGCATCGCCACAGATAGGGCTTGATTCACAAAGGCAAATGGCATGCCTTATCCAAGTTAACACACCTTATCAAAGTTAACACGCCTTATCAGAGTAGCATACAAACCCGCAGGGACTCAGTGCAGGCGAGTGGAGCTCTCATCATTGCCAATTAGCATGCATAAGTTTTTAGCACTCGTTATGCTACTCTGATAAGGCGTGTTAACTTTGATAACGCACGTTATCTCTGATAAGGCGTGTTATATCGGATAAAGCATGGTATTTGCCTTAGTGAATCAAGCCCATAGAGTGAAAAATGGCCGGCTCTGAAATAGGTGACCACCACCACAGAAAATGATATGCTGCTAATTAGTATTAGGTATGTAATTGGGCCACTGGTGCTTGTCTGTAGTGCCCAGTTTATGTTCCGAAACTAATAAGTAGTGCTCAGCTACAAAATGAAATGGCTACAAACAAAACAGAAAGGCTGTCAGTCAGCAGAAAGGCATGGTAATAGGTGACACAGTAATAGCTCTGCATTGTGCATGCCCATGTGACCATGTGGGGGAGTGTTTCAGGCTGACTATTGCTGGGAATACACGGTAGGTTTGTACCGCTCAATCGAGCCATTAGATGGCTCGATTGATAATTTCCTACATGTCCGATCACCCGCCGGATCGATTCCGCGCTCGATACCATGAGCGGGACAAATGAAAAAGATAAGGAAAACGAGCAGAAGATAAGAGAATCGCCTGCAGGGATGAGCGGGAATCGATCCGGTGGCATAATCGAGCGGTACAAACGTACCGTGTATTCCTGGCATAAGGCTTGGTTCCCACTTGCAGCCAGTGGGAATGGACAGTGTAGTGTCCTCTCCGATAGTCCAGCTGTGGCCCAGGCAGATGCATTCAGGGCCGGCTTTCTGTAAAGGCCACAAAGGCCATGGCCTAGGGTGATAATATCAGATAAGATAAGAAGGGCGGCAGGACTTGGAGAGAGAAGAGGTCATATGTCAAAGTAAATCATCTCTTCTGGTCTACAGCGCAGCTCCCTGCTCTGGATGTCTAAATTCCAGAGTTCCTGTAATCCCTGCACATCTGATGATGATCCTGTCCTCTGTATGATGGACATACATGCTGCTATGTGAGAAGTGCCAGTTTACAGTAAAACAGACAGAACTGCATTCAGTTTTAATGCACACATTCACTGAGGAAATTCAAGAAGTTTTGAATCAGGATGATACATGGTACAATACTCTACTGTTACAGAGGAATTTCAGCTCTGCTAGTTACTTCTCCCTCTCTCCTAAAGCTGTCAGAATGACTCCTGTTAATTGCTTTCTTATCTAACCCTAAATGTATGATTTTTTTTTTTCTTGCTAGCCAGAGATGTTTATGGCAGCAGTGATCTCTGCTTCAGTTAACTCTTTCCTGACTCACTTTAAGATCTGTCTTTCTGTTGTAAAGAGAAACTCAGACCAAGAATTGAATTTTATCCCAATCAGTAGCTGATACCCTGTTTTACATGAGAAATCTATTCCTTTTCACAAACGGATCATCAGTACGGCTGATATTGTGGTGAAACCCCTCTCACAAAGAAAAAAAAGAACTACGTCAAGGAGGCCATGTGCGCTCTCGTGGCCGTTTGCACGCGCGCAATCGGCCGTGGATCGTTAGCCCAGGAATCAATGAATCGGCTATGGTGCCCGATCACTGATTCCTCTCCCCCACGAAAAAAGCGACAGCTTCTCTCGGAAGCTTCGCTTTTTCTGCCTCCTATGTCCCTCTAAGCGTACATGTTACGCTTAGAGTGACGTCATGTAAACAAACTCAAGGTTGCCATCTTGTGGCCAAAAAGTAAAACCACATCTAAATGTAAAAAAAAAAATACACATATATTTACCCAAAACAAATACTATTTACATCCCACTGTAACGGTTGTGGAACTTTCTCCGTGATCAGCGCACAACGCGTGCGCTGACACGGTGGAAATCCTCCACAAGCGTATATTTGCAGGCACCCAGCAAAAGGTGCTACGCACCTGTAGAGGGAAATTCCTGTCGGCAGATGGCGCTGAGGAGTGCAGAGGAACCAATCCTCTGTACCTCCACAAATGCCAGACAGGAATTGTACGAAGCGCAGAACGCAATCGCAAGAGAGGCGATTGCGAATGAGATTGAGCAAAGGGATAGGTTGTATGTGTGTGCGCCAATCCAATCGCCACCCCGCGACCGCGCACACACAACAGCAGATACGAAATAGGAACGCGATCGCGAGAGGTGCGATCGCCAGACGTGACACAAGGCAGATCAGAATAGAATACGAGGGTAGCAAAGGCACAGCAAATACAATAAGGAGATACGGAAAACAACAACGCTAGCTAACCGCGAACACCGCACTCATTCGCAACAGTGCACGCGGTTATGCGCGATCTCCACGTGATAAGCACAATAGAGACAAGCACGCCTAACTAACCATTAACAGACAAACATGAAACAGAGGACGCGAGCGCTTGCTTAACGGTTACCTCACCGAGCCTGCAGCAAGCGTAGCGGACAAGACAGACACACGAAAACAGGGACAAACGAGAGATAGGATCCACAGCACTAGCGAAAAGTGGCTAGCGTGATCCAGGTACAGAGTAGCAGAACAGAAGGATCCCCAGCGCTAGCGAAAAGTAGCTAGCGCGATCCCAGGAGACAGAACAGAAGGATCCCCAGAGCTAGCGAAAAGTAGCTAGCGCGATCCCAGGAAACAGAACAGAAGAGATAGCTGGCAGCAACCGCTGCACCAGCTATACTCCAAGAACAGAGATCAGAACCATTTCCTGTCGACCACCATAGGGGCAGGACAATGGCAACAGGCAAGACAAGACAGAACAGGCAATACGGATAATACAACCTGACTGGGCTAGAAGGGGAGCATAAAGCAACCCCCAGGAATTAACTATACTAGATAGCAATGGCTGACACTCCAGCAGTGTCCATCAGGAACAGACCATGGAAGGGAAATGTCCAGCAAAGCATTCTGGGAACCATAAAGCTCTTATAGTGCCAGTCATCAAAGAAGGCAGGTAGGGGATTTGCATAACGAATGTATGCAAATTCCCCAGCAAGAGAACAGAACAGAAACTTGCAATGGAAAGACAGGTCTCTGTTCCAGAGACCTGCAGCCCACAGACTAGAGGAATGGACAAACAGCTGTCTGCCTGTGCAGCCAGCTGAGCGGATCATCACACCCACCCTCCCAAAAATACCCACATAAAATGTTTAATAATAAAAAAAAAACATTACAGTAAAAAAAACACATACATATTTACCTAAGGGTCTAAACTTTTTAACTATCTATGTAAAGATGAAATATTTCAATTTTTTTTTCTTTTTTTAAAAGCTTGTAAATAGTGATTGATGCAAAACGGAAAAAATGCTCTTTTATTTCCAAATAAAATATTTTCGCCATACATTGTGATAGGGAGTTAGGGACATAATTTACACGGTGTAATAACCGGGACAAATGGGCAAATACAATACGTGGGTTTTAATTATGGAGGCATGTATTATTTTAAAACTATAGTGGCCGAAAACTGAGAAATAATGAATTTTTTCTGTTTTTTTCTTATTCTTACTGTTAAAATGCATTTACAGTAAGGTAGCTCTTAGCAAAATGTACCACCCAAAGAAAGCCTAATTGGTGGCGGAAAAAACAAGATATAGATCAGTTCATTGTGATAAGTAGTGATAAAGTTATAGGCTAATGAATGGGAGGTGAACATTGCTCGGATGCATAAAGTGAAAACAACCGAGGGCTTAAGTGGTTAATTATATTGATGTACAATCTTACCACTTCATCGCAACGGACAATATCATTGCATTGCGATTGATATTCCTATGTGGCTTTCACAGTGAGTGCGCGCAGTACGTTCCGTTGCAGTAACACACAACATTCTGTGCAGTAACCCGAGCACTGCATGCATCTACAGTGGCAGTAAAGCATATTTACATTGTACAGTGTGCTCATTGTAGCAGTGCAACGCTGCTGAACGTGTTAAAGAGGAACTCCAGTGTAAATAATGTAATTAAAAAAAAGTGCTTCTTTTTTACCATAATTATGTATAAATGATTTAGTCAGTGTTTGCCCATTGTAAAATATTTAAAATCCCTGATTTACATTCTGACATTTATTACATGGTGACATTTTTACTGTTGGCAGGTGATGTAGCTGCTGCAAACTTTGCACCCCACTTTGCAGTTATTGATTTTTTAAAAATGTTTGGAATCCTGTATGATTTTGGTTCCACTTCTCACATGTACACCACTTTGTATTGGTCTTTCACGTGGAATTCCAATAAAATTGATGCATGTTTGTGGCAGTAATGTGACAAAATGTGGAAAACTTCAAGGGGGCCGAATACTTTTGCAAGCCACTGTATAAGATGTAAATTTGTCACAGAGTAAAATGCATGTGACCAATCTGACTGGATTTGGATTAGTCTATCTTCTCATAGGGGATTTTCAGAGTTTTTTTTCTATTTTCAAAAACATGTACTAAACTGCAGTTGCTCAATCCAGGGTTGTGCAAACAAGTAGAGAGGCTGTGGTATAAAGCAAACAGATGCGCCAAAAGGTCACAAGAAAGTTAGCCTAGGGGTGGAAAAAGTATACTGTAAATCCGGCCTTGAAGATGAACTAGTCAAAAACCAGTCACATCTTTAACTGTAAGTGACAGTGACATAGGAAAACAAATATGATGAAGCATTTTATTCTGGGAGAAATGTACTTCTTATAAATATATGGACATATGTATTTTTAATTTAGTATTTTCAGAGTAGTGGTTCTTTAAATGCCCATAAAACTATGCCCAAACTGGTAATTTATGGGGACCCTGAGCAGTCAGCTAAAATGAAAATCTGGACTTACCTGGGGCTATCTCCAGCCCCCCATAGCCCGCGAGGTCTTCCAGGGGCCCTGCCGCGGCAGCTCCGGTAATCTGGCGACTTCGGCGGAAGTCGCACATGCGCGCCATCACGCTGGTCGCCATAAGAGTCCTGCACTAGCGCAGTTCAGTCTTTAGAGAACCACGCATGCGCAAGACTCTTACGGCGACCAGCGTGATGGCGCACACACGCGGCTTCAGCTGAAGTCACTGGATTACCGGAGGCGCCAGCGGGACTGCGGAAGGGACCCAGAGGACGCTGGAGGACCTTGCAAACTACGGGGGGCTTGAGGAAGCCCCCAGGTAAGTCCGGTTTCCTTTTTTTTTCTTACTGCTCAGGGTCACTTTAAAAGCAAACATGAAGCGATAAAAAACTTAATGATTAATGAAAAAAAATGATATAATGAATTGTATTTGTAGTTGGGATAATGAATAGAACATTAGTAGCAAAGAAAAGAGTCTCATATTTTTATTTTCAGTTATATCGCTATTTTTATTTTTGTATTTTTTGTACTTTGCATTATTTTGTCATATTTCCAGTTTAAAAAATATAAACCCCACACACAGGCCCATATGCAATTCATTTTATCACCCGAGTTATCACCTAGGAGATCATTTTCATCTTTTCTTTAAACTTAAGTTTCAGCATTTTACAATTGAAAAAGTACCCAAAAGTTGGCAATAAGGTACCAACAAATTTATTTTGTGTATTTTCTTGCTTGTTGGGGGCTCAAAAGGCATTTTATGAAAAGTTGTAAAAATATCACCTAGGAGAAAACTAAGGAGAAAAAGTTAATTGCATATCAGCCCTTGTCTTTTAAGCTACAAAGCACAGCAGAAAAAAATGACCCTTTGAACTTTCCTGTAGTAAAACCTTATCTCAAGCTGCCTCTCACTGTTTTTCAGCTGTTTAAGTGCTTCAGAAACAGGACTGTATTCACCCCAGTGGGCCTAAGAGCTCAGAGAAGCTCTTTTACATAAAAAAAACAACTGACGTTTTTTAACTCTTTCTGTACTGGAAACAGTATTAGACTTTTCTTTGCTACTAATGTTTTATTTCTTAGCTGTACGACGCATACAAATCATTATCTCATAGGTTTATTTTTGCTTAAGGTTTGCTTTTATCAGAATGATGCTTATGCTTATGCAGTGTGTATGCTGCCTAGGCTAAGTGAACATCGAGCCCATGAAAGTCTGTTGCTTCTGCACAGCACTTGTCACTTGAGTATTTAAAAAGGAGACAATAAAATAGTCTGATGAAACACTAGGAGAGTGCAGGGGATAGAGTTACTGCCTCTAGGATTCCGCCTACACCTGTGTGTCATTCTGCTGAAGATCTTCATTACAAGATGCCCTTCTGTGTGCAGCTTGTGTCACAGACCAGACTGCTGATCACCCCTGGACCCCCACACTGAAGCCAAACAACCTGGCCTGAAAACAATGGAACATCAGAGGGGAGCAAACATTGGAATACGTGTGGATGGAAACAAGATGTATAGTTGCTGCATGGCAGTACCAGGGATGATTTCATGAAAGCTTTAGAATGCCAGGGTGCTTCAAGAAAACCATATTCTCCTTTGCAGCTGCAGGCAGTTTTGTGTCATTTGTCTTGATCCTTGTTGCTATGGCGACTCAGAAATGGATGACTGGCAAGATTTTGTGTCAGACGGGAGTTGATCTGGTCAATGCGTCTGACCCAGAGCTGGTGAAATTTGTTGGGGATATCTACTATGGGTTGTTCCAAGGTGGCAAAGTGCGACAGTGCGGACTTGGGAAACGAACGTTCACATTCCAAGGTAAGTATGCTTGTGCTGTTCACAAAATATGTTTTAAAGTAGAATTGTAAGCAAAGTGAAAGGAGCGGGCAAAGCGACGTATGCTGACCTCTCCTGTGGCACCTACCTCGATATTCCTGTCCCGCACCTGCATCAGCTGCCTGCACTTTTAGTGTAGAGGTCATGTCTGCAGTCTCTTTTTCTCAACATTTTTCTATTTGATGTGATGTATGGTGGATTACTGCAGCAACCTGTATACAGAGAACACAAACCACAAGTTGCTGAAAGTAATGGGAATGATATTGAGGAACCTGTGCCTGTTCCAACTATATACTTACCTTGCCCTGAGTTCTATGTTTTAACTTTAGTTTAACCTCGATTACTTTTCATTGATAGTAAAGATGTATTAGGAGATATGACATTAATTGCGTAATCTTCATATTTGATGCAGCTATTCCAGAGAAATTCTCTTTGGTAAACCCAGTCATGTGACCTAGCGATAACTCCAGCAAGTGTAGAGTTATCACTGGGTGGCTGTTGCTAACTAGAGAACGGCTATTACTGTCAAGCCCCTCCCTATTTTGCTGACGAATTAACTCTTTGTGGTTAGCACTGCAGCTCAGCAGATTCTTTCCATTATGAGAGTTCTCTGTAGCTTCAGTGCTGGCCACAAACAGTTCATTATTTGCTAGCAGAGAGAGGAGGTGGATTTTGTCAGGTGATCTGTGCTGAAATTGAAAGACTTGCTTCTGCCTCCTCCCAGGGTGGGGTGAATTGTCTGCGCAACTTTCTTTCCATGAAAATATACTGTTGTCTTGACAGGAAGTGGGACTCCTGCAGCCAGCGAGCTAGTTAAAGGTTACCTGAAGTGAGAGGGATATGGAGGTTGACATATTTGTTTAATTTTAAACAATGCTATTGCCTGTCTGTCCTGCTAATGGAGGGGGCTTCATTTAGGGTGGGGCTTAATCCAGGTACATGGCACCCCCAGGACTCATGGCACTCCAGGCAATGGTCTGGAATGCCTTTGCCTAAAAATGGCCCTGATTTCATCCAGTGAGTGTAATGCAAGAATGTGCAGTGCAGGATAAATCCAGATACGAGCTGATGCAGACAGAATTAGTGGAAGCCTATGGAATGGATAGTGTCCGTTCTTACTAGGCTGTCCTCTGCATACATTTTGCTAATTTCACTCACCTGCCACCATCACATGCTGTTCCATCACCACTGCTGGCACTGCCTCTCAGTCCACTGTAGGGTAGAAATGCCAGTATACAGATATGAGCACCGTCAGAAGCATGGGGCTCCCCATTGGATTGGAACAGACCAATGGGAATCTGCTGTTCCCAGGGAGGGTTCTCATTGGTTCACTGAGTAGACAAACGAAAATCCGCCCTGGTGGATTTGGTCTGTTGCAATACAATAGTGAACCCCATATGCTTCTATCTGCCGGGACTCTGATCTGTATATATTCTCCCCTAAGGTGGGGGGGAGGGGGGGGGTAAGCTGACAGCAGCAGCAGTGGAACCAAATGGTGAACCACACAGGTCACAATGCGAGCAAAAGGAATGCACTATGGAAGGTAATGTGAACGATGCATGCAGACTTGAGATAGAACACAGTGGCCCATATGCAATTCACTTTTTCTCCATAGTTTTCTCCCAGGTGATATTTTTAGACTTGTCAATAAAATGCCTTTTAAGCCACCAGAAAGCAAGAAAAGGCTCAAAATAATTTTGATAGTACTTAGTCACCTACTTTTTGGTACTTTTTTTGTTGAAAAGTGCTGGAAAGTTATTTAAAATTGAAGATGAAAAATTATCTCCTAGGAGAAAACTCAAGTGAAAAAGAGAATTGCATATGGCCCTTTGTATCCTGCACAGATCAACTGCGAAAGTTCTGTTGTGCAAATGGTACAGTGTGAACCCATCCTTAGCAATTTTCCTGGGGGGGGGGGGGGGGGGATGAGGCATATCCAGCCAACTTTTTAGTCACCATTTTCTATTCAGTTTCTACTAATTTATGCAGTTATAAAATTCTTTTTTCCTTTGGAAATGTTGAAAAAGAGACTGTGTTACCTTGATTATCTTACAGTGGCTTAAAAAATAGCTCAGGATTTTGAAAATCTTAAATGGCAGAAAAGTAGAGGAACTTTGTCTAAAAGTCAGAACAGCATTCACGTGAGCTGGAAAGTGAAATGTATGAAGCCTGCACATGCGGAAAGTCTTTCATGGGAGTTCTGGGTGGCCACATGATATGGGTGGAAGGCACGATGAAGATAAGAATAAATAAATAAAAAATGCAGAATTAAAGGCCACGTCCAGGAACATTAAAAATAAAAAATCCACTCATCTGGGGCTTCTTTCAGCCCCTTGCAGTCGTCCTGTGCCTCGCCGCAGCTCTGCTCCCCACCGCACTGAGGTCATCCGGACTGTACTGCGCCTGGCAGTACAGTTTAGATTATGTCAGTGCAACTCAGTGAGCCGCACGCTGGAGCGCAAGTAGATGCCGACCTGGCGAGGTCGGCATCTGCATCGGAGGAGACCGGGAGCCACCGGAGCTGCGGCGAGGGCACAGCACGGCTGCCAGGGGCTGGAGGAAGCCCCAGGTAAGTGGATTTTTTATTTTTAGGCTCCTCGGACCTTCCCTTTAGGGAAAGGGATGAAAAACAAACAAACAAACTATTTAACAGTAAAGGTTAACCACTTAAAGGAAAACTATCAAAGTTAACTAAAATTCTAAATGCCACATATATTTCCAGTAATTACTAGCAAATAGAAAAGGCTTTTTTTTCCTATTTTCATTTCTTGTGTGAAGAAAATATGAGATTAACAGAGAACAGTTTTCACTGTGGGCATTACTATGGAGGACTGTGTCCAGCACATCCAGCACACAAAAATAGTCCTCACTGGCTGTAATGCTGGATACACACGGTATGATTTTCCGTGCGATAGATGGATCCCAGTGATAAAATCCCTCATGTCCGATATTACTCGCTCTCGATTTCTCATAGAATTGAATAGAAAAAGATAAGAAAAACGAGCAAAGATAAGAGAATTGAGTGCAGAATCAAAACAGATTACAGACAGGAACAGCTCATTCTGAATGGGGGGTGTAAGCAGGAATAAAGTAAGCCCCTTCTCTTCAGATCCTTTCTTTGTAGCTGATAAATCTCTCAGCTGTTCTCAGATTGACCTGTGAAAAAGCAGTGTGTGGGCAGTGCAGAAATAAACAGTAAATCATTCCTCTGTGAATAGTGACAGTGGCACCTATCTACATGGTACAGCCCCTGCCTTCCCATCGTCGACTTTGTTACAAAAAGCTGATAAAAAAAGCATTCTTTCACACAGGCTGTGATGAGAGACTTCTAAAAAGCTTTCTAGTGTTGCTGGCTAAAAGCTCTATAGGTATGTGGGGTTTACAGAATGACAATTTATTCGATAGTTCCTCTTTAATAAACAATTATAAAAATTGAAAAAGTGGAGCCAAATTCAATGGCGTCTAACGTCTTAAAAGCATATAGTGTATGCCCATCTTTAGCAAATCAGGCCAACAGACTAAAGGCTCACACACACATACAAGGACTGTTAGGCGACAGTTCAAAGCCAAGTGCAGTACGGGTGCAGTTGTCTTTCTATGGGGGTGTTCAAGGGATGATAGCGTGGTGTACAACAGAGCGGGAGAGGTAGGGAGGGGAACAATGGCCTTGGCCTGTACTCGGACAAGATGATCCAGCAGGCCAGAGCTTTCACCAACATATGTGGGTCACCCTACACACTTTAGATTCCATCTAGTATGTGTACGAAGCTTGCTTATTTAGCTTACTGTATTACTATTTATTCCCATGGCAAATTCTGAATTTGTAATATTGATCTTTGCACTGGAGTGGTTAATTTGGGTACGTCTGCGTGCATGGTACTTTGGGTTCCACACAGCTATAGTGGTGCCCACTGCCCAGGGTACAGTTTGGGTTTCGGTGGTGCAACTTATGAACAAAATTTGCCAGCTAGAAATATCGACGGAGGGCAGCGCAGGTATCAGCGCGGGGACACTTTAGCAGCAGAGATTGCGGCGGAGATATCTGCTGGGGTCAGTTAGTTTTAGGAGTAGTTAAAATGCATGCCTATATGTGCGCCGCCAGTGAGCTGGGTGCAGGGTGAGACGCTCAAATGCCTGGCGGCGTAAAATACTATTCCATCTCCGAGCCGTCACAACTCGAAGGGCATGTCATTCGGAAACCCGAATCGCCTTTACGCACCCTGCGCAGTATAACATCACTGCTATGGCGGCGCCTGGTTTCAATGCTTGGCAATTATTCTTTTTTTATTATTACTTAGTATTTATATAGTGCTGACATCTTCCGCAACACTGTACAAAGAATACAGTCTTGTCACGTATCAGTCATTTTACCGATATTCTACTAGCGGCTTCTTTCTGCGGCCTTTTTCAACGTACACCTTTTGCACTCCCTTCCTCTATGAAAAATCAACTTTCCAGTTAGTTTGTGGATCATCCAGCAACCTCCAATGAATGCTGGTCCTTTAGTGACAGGTTTGGTAATGCAACACCTATTCATAAGAGGCATTGCTTACATTGCTGTAAGTAAACATGATCCGAGAAATCGTGCATGTCACAGGTAACCATAAACATTGCGTGATGTAAATGACAGATCCTAGCTATGTCAGTGCAGAGCAACCAAAAAACAACATCAATTAATTACAAGTTAACAGTTGCAAATATTTTTAATATGCATAAAGCCATAGTGAGAATGAGTGTTCACCAGTGGAACACATGCAGCACCTGAGAGAATACTTACCAGGAGACCACCCCAATCACCTCCCCGAGCTGCTATCAGGGGCATAACTAGAAATCACTGGGCCACCTGCAAAATTTTGGATGAGGCCCCCTCCCCCTGCACA
This sequence comes from Hyperolius riggenbachi, assembly GCF_040937935.1. NCBI lineage: Eukaryota > Metazoa > Chordata > Amphibia > Anura > Hyperoliidae > Hyperolius > Hyperolius riggenbachi. Next base: position 102,692,987 of record NC_090646.1, on the reverse strand, counting down.
CTGAATAGGGACTGTCAACAAATCTTTGTCTACAAAACTTGTATGATTCTTCATCAGTAGCTGAGCAGATGCAGTCATTGGAACAATTATACAGAGAGCAGAACGTTTTTTCTCTCCTTGCCTTTAGTTGTCAGTCTCTTAGGACGGGGTCCCCTGTGGCTTCTGGGCCCCCCTGTGGCTGCATCCCTTGCAGCATCTACTGTTACACCCCTGGCTGCTGTGTGCAAGTGCCAGCAAACTGCCACTGCAAAGTCCATCTATATGTCAGCACAAACACCCACACAAAGGGCAGAAAGTGGCAAGCTGCAGTACAGAATAAACACTGGGGAGACTATTGCCTCACCTCCTATGCTTCTCCCATGCTAATTGTAATCTAATTTGTATCTTGCTATTTCCTCTGTTTCTCTTGACTGACTAAACTGGCTGCAAGGACAGGATCTAGGTGATTGGTGGCATTGAGGAAGGTAGTTTCTGCTGACCTCCAGGTAAAGATAGTACAGATATTATATTTTTGTTGCCCGAAGCAATAATTTGAGAAGATTTTAGGTGATTGTCTGTCAGTGTGTAAGGGCAACTAACCTCTTTAGTCAACTGCAGTCAATATGCAGTAAGGCCTAGTGCACACCAGAGCGGTTCGCCTGCAGTTTGCGATCCGCTTGCGGGTGCGGATCTGCTAGGGTAATGTATTTCAATGGGCTGGTGCACACCAGAGCGGGAGGCGTTTTGCAGAAACGCATACTCCCGGGCTGCTGCAGATTTTGGATTGCGGATGCGTTTCTGCCTCAATGTTAAGTATAGGAAAACCGCAAACCGCTCTGAAAAACGGCACTTCAGAGCGGTTTGCCAGGCGTTTTTTGTTACAGTAGCTGTTCAGTAACAGCTTTACTGTAACAATACATGAAATCTACTACACCAAAACCGCTACACAAAACCGCAAAACGCTAGCTGAAACGCTGCAGAAAAAGAAGAAAAAGCGTTTCAAAATCTGCTAGCATTTTGCGGATCTGCTAGCGGTTTTTGGTGTGCACCAGCCCTAAGTGCTCGTTCACATTAGGATTCGCAAAACGTTAGCGACTACCGCTAGCGTTATGTGGGCGCAGGGGTGATAACAATATGTCAAAATAAGCGTAGAGAATCAGAACAAGAAGCCTGAAAACACCACACATATTCCAACAAGAATACAAAGTATAGTAGAGCAGGAGTCTCAGGGTCACCAATCATTCATTATGTGTCAGCAGAACAGCGAGAATTAAACACCAAGTCAGAAGTTATGTAATAAAAGGGAAAGGCCACAATTTTCCAACCATAGAGTCCAGGTATTATAAAAGCTAACCATTTTATCTGTGACTTTAGCTTGGATATGTGCAGCCAGCATAATATCAGTAAGGCCTGGTGCACACCAGAGGAGTTTTTCTGAGCGTTTTGAGTTTTTAAATCTGCTGCTAATGTTATCCTATGTGTCTGTGCACACTGGAGTAGGGTTGCCAGGTCGGCTGATGGAGAAAACCGGACAGGGGGTGGAGTTAGGGGCGGAGTCAGAAGCACACTTTTATGTAGAGTGGGGCTAAGCAATGGGCTTTTTAAAAAAAAAAATTATAGTATTTATATCGCACTGACATCTTCTGCAGCACATTACAGAGTACATAGCCATGTCACTAACTGTCCTCACCAGTAGTACTGGTCCAGTGCACATAAGAGACAGTTTTTCACCAGTAACTGCACATAAGAGACAGCTTTTCACCAGTAAATGCACATTATAAGAGACACCTTTTCGCCAGTAAATGCACATAATAAGAGACAGCTTTTCCCCAGTAAATGCACAAGAGACAGCTTTTCACCAGTAAATGCACATAATAAGACACCGATTTTCACCAGTAAATGCACATAATAAGAGACAGCTTTTCACCAGTAAATGCACAAAAGAGACAGCTTTTCACCACTAAATGCACATAATGACAAACAGCCAGTGTTCCCAGTATATGTAGCCAGGGATATATGTGCCCAGTATATGTAGCCAGGGGGTATATATGTCCCAGTATATGTAGGCAGGGGTGTAAATGTCCCAGTATACGTAGGCAGGGGTATATATGTCCCAGTATATGTAGCCAGGGGGTATATGTGCCCAGAATAGGTAGCCAGGGGGTATATGTGCCCAGAATAGGTAGCCAGGAGCTATATGTGCCCAGAATAGGTAGCCAGGGGCTATATGTGCCCAGAATAGGTAGCCAGGGGCTATATGTGCCCAGAATAGGTAGCCAGGGGCTATATGTGCCCGGAATAGGTAGCCAGGGGCTATATGTGCCCGGAATAGGTAGCCAGGGGGTATATGTGCCCAGAATAGGTAGCTAGGGGCTATATGTGCCCAGAATAAGTAGCCAGGGGGTATATGTGCCTAGAATAGGTAGCCAGGGGCTATATGTGCCCAGAATAGGTAGCCAGGTGCCCCCGCCCCCCCCCCCCCCCCCCGCAGGAGGAGAACAGTGCAGCAGAGAGAGAGCTGGGAGCAGCGGTGGAGAAGGGGGGCAATCTCCCCCCCTTCCCTCACCTTAGGGTGCTCTCTCTCCCCCGCTGTCTCCTCCAATATGATGTGCAGGCTGGCGGGTGGCTGCGGGCGGAACTTACCTCTGTGTCGCAGGCGCCGGAAGTTCGGGTCCCGCAGCCGCTGAGATTCGACTCAAAAAAGATCCGAATCATTCATGAGCCGGACAACACTATTCAGACTGATTAGTGTTGTCCGGCTCATGAATGATTCGGATCTTTGATCCGGATCTTTTTTAAGTCGAATCTCAGCGGCTGCGGGACCCGAACTTCCGGCGCTGGAGCGACACAGAGGTAAGTTCCGCCTGCAGCCACTCGCCAGCCTGCACATCATCCTGGAGGAGACAGCGGGGGAGAGAGAGCACCCTAAGGTGAGGGAAGGGGGGGGTAGATTGCCCCCCTTCTCCACCGCTGCTCCCAGCTCTCTCTCTGCTGCACTGTTCTCCTCCTGCGCTGCGGGGGGGGGGCTCTAAACCGGACAACTTAATTGTCCGGTTTAGCATGCCTTTTTGCACCGGACACAGCGCACAAAAAACGGACTGTCCGGTGTAAAACCGGACACCTGGCAACCCTACGAGCAATGAGGTTTTGTAAAAAAAAAACCATAGCATTACATTGGGAAGAGCTTTTACAGGTTTCAAAAGCTCTTCCCAATGTAATGCTATGGGTTTTGTTTACAAAACCTCATTGCTCCAGTGTGCACAGACACATAGGATAACATTAGCAGCAGATTTAAAAACTCAAAATGCTCAGAAAAACTCCTCTGGTGTGCACCAGGCCTAACTAATGAGATTGGAGGTTTTTGTTTTGTTTTTATTTGACTATTTGGCTCATTTTTTATTAATAAATGTAATATTTTATTACATCTGTAAGTTCAGGGGCAAACCCAGGATTTTCAAGGTGGGGACTCCTGAAAGGTCTTCCTCAGCTAATCACAATACAGTATAATAATATGGTAAAATATAGAGAAACCGAGAGCCCAATATAGTGTAGTATGTTAACCACTTGAGGACCTAGGGCTTTACCCCCCTTAAGGACCGGCCACTTTTTTTCCATTCAGACCACTGCAGCTTTCACGGTTTATTGCTCGCTCATACAACCTACCACCTAAATGAATTTTGGCTCCTTTTCTTGTCACTAATAAAGCTTTCTTTTGGTGCTATTTGATTGCTCCTGCGATTTTTACTTTTTATTATATTCAGCAAAAAAGACATGAATTTTGGCAAAAAAATGATTTTTTTAACTTTCTGTGCTGACAGTTTTCAAATAAAGTAAAATTTCTGTATACATGCAGCGCGAAAAATGTGAACAAACATGTTTTTGATAAAAAAAAACCATTCAGTGTATATTTATTGGTTTGGGTAAAAGTTATAGCGTTTACAAACTATGGTGCAAAAAGTGAATTTTCCCATTTTCAAGCATCTCTGACTTTTCTGACCCCCTGTCATGTTTCATGAGGGGCTAGAATTCCAGGATAGTATAAATACCCCCCAAATGACCCCATTTTGGAAAGAAGACATCCCAAAGTATTCACTGAGAGGCATAGTGAGTTCATAGAAGATATTATTTTTTGTCACAAGTAAGCGGAAAATGACACTTTGTGAGAAAAAAAAAAAAAAAAAAAAGTTTCCATTTCTTCTAACTTGCGACAAAAAAAAATGAAATCTGCCACGGACTCACCATGCCCCTCTCTGAATACCTTGAAGGGTCTACTTTCCAAAATGGGATCATTTGTGGGGTGTGTTTACTGTCCTGACATTTTGGGGGGTGCTAAATTGTAAGCACCCCTGTAAAGCCTAAAGGTGCTCATTGGACTTTGGACCCCTTAGCGCAGTTAGGCTGCAAAAAAGTGCCACACATGTGGTATTGCCGTACTCAGGAGAAGTAGTATAATGTGTTTTGGGGTGTATTTTTACACATACCCATGCTAGGTGGGAGAAATATCTCTGTAAATGACAATTTGTTAATTTTTTTTACACACAATTGTCCATTTACAGAGATATTTCTCCCACTCAGCATGGGTATGTGTAAAAATACACCACAAAACACATTATACTACTTCTCCTGAGTACGGCGATACCACATGTGTGGCCCTTTTTTGCACCCTAACTGCGCTAAAGGGCCCAAAGTCCAATGAGTACCTTTAGGATTTCACAGGTCATTTTGAGAAATTTCGTTTCAAGACTACTCCTCACGGTTTAGGGCCCCTAAAATGCCAGGGCAGTATAGGAACCCCACAAATGACCCCATTTTAGAAAGAAGACACCCCAAGGTATTCCGTTAGGAGTATGGCGAGTTCATAGAAGATTTTATTTTTTGTCACAAGTTAGCGGAAAATGACACTTTGTGAAAAAACACAATTAAAATCAATTTCCGCTAACTGTTGACAAAAAATAAAATCTTCTATGAACTCACCATACTCCTAACGGAATACCTTGGGGTGTCTTCTTTCTAAAATGGGGTCATTTGTGGGGTTCCTATACTGCCCTGGCATTTTAGGGGCCCTAAACCGTGAGGAGTAGTCTTGAAACCAAATGTCGCAAAATGACCTGTGAAATCCTAAAGGTACTCATTGGACTTTGGGCCCTTTAGCGCAGTTAGGGTGCAAAAAAGTGCCACACATGTGGTATCGCCATACTCGGGAGAAGTAGTACAATGTGTTTTGGGGTGTATTTTTACACATACCCATGCTGGGTGGGAGAAATACCTCTGTAAATGGACAATTGTGTGTAAAAAAATCAAAAGATTGTCATTTACAGAGGTATTTCTCCCACCCAGCATGGGTATGTGTAAAAATACACCCCAAAACACATTGTACTACTTCTCCCGAGTACGGCGATACCACATGTGTGGCACTTTTTTGCACCCTAACTGCACTAAGGGGCCCAAAGTCCAATGAGTACCTTTAGGATTTCACAGGTCATTTTTGTTTCAAGACTACTCCTCACGGTTTAGGGCCCCTAAAATGCCAGGGCAGTATAGGAACCCCACTAATGACCCCATTTTAGAAAGAAGACACCCCAAGGTATTCCGTTAGGAGTATGGTGAGTTCATAGAAGTTTTTATTTTTTTGTCACAAGTTAGCGGAAATTGATTTTAATAGTTTTTTTTCACAAAGTGTCATTTTCCGCTAACTTGTGACAAAAAATAAAATCTTCTATGAACTCACCATACTCCGTACGGAATACCTTTGGGTGTCTTCTTTCTAGAATGGGGTCATTTGTGGGGTTCCTATACTGCCCTGGCATTTTAGGGGCCCTAAACCGTGAGGAGTAGTCTTGAAACCAAATGTCGCAAAATGACCTGTGAAATCCTAAAGGTACTCATTGGACTTTGGGCCCCTTAGCGTCATTAGGGTGTAAAAAAGTGCCACACATGTGGTACCGCTGTACTCAGGAGAAGTAGTATAATGCGTTTTGGGGTGTATTTTTACACATACCCATGCTAAGTGGGAGAAATATCTCTGTAAATGACAATTGTTTGATTTTTTTACACACAATTGTCCATTTACATAGAAATTTCTCCCACCCAGCATGGGTATGTGTAAAAATACACCCCAAAACACATTATACTACTTTTCCTGAGTACGGCGGTACCACATGTGTGACACTTTTTTGCAGCCTAGGTGCGCTAAGGGGCCCAACGTCCTATTCACAGGTCATTTTGAAGCATTTGTTTTCTAGACTACTCCTCGCGGTTTAGGGCCCCTAAAATGCCAGGGCAGTATAGGAACCCCACAAGTGACCCCATTTTAGAAAGAAGACACCCCAAGGTATTCCGTTAGGTGTATGGCGAGTTCATAGAAGATTTTATTTTTTGTCACAAGTTAGTGAAAAATGACACTTTGTGAAAAAAAACCAATAAAAATTAATTTCCGCTAACTTTTGACAAAAAATAAAATCTTCTATGAACTCGTCATACACCTAACATAATACCTTGGGGTGTCTTTTTTTTCTAAAATGGGGTCACTTGTGGGGTTCCTATACCGCCCTGGCATTTTACAGGCCCAAAACCGTGAGTAGTCTGGAAACCAAATGTCTCAAAATGACTGTTCAGGGGTATAAGCATCTGCAAATTTTGATGACAGGTGGTCTATGAGGGGGCGAATTTTGTGGAACCGGTCATAAGCAGGGTGGCCTTTTAGATGACAGGTTGTATTGGGCCTGATCTGATGGATAGGAGTGCTAGGGGGGTGACAGGAGGTGATTGATGGGTGTCTCAGGGGGTGGTTAGAGGGGAAAATAGATGCAATCCATGCACTGGGGAGGTGATCGGAAGGGGGTCTGAGGGTTTGGCCGAGTGATCAGGAGCCCACACGGGGCAAATTGGGGCCTGATCTGATGGGTAGGTGTGCTAGGGGGTGACAGGAGGTGATTGATGGGTGTCTCAAGGTGTGATTAGAGGGGGGAATAGATGCAAGCAATGCACTGGCGAGGTGATCAGGGCTGGGGTCTGAGGGCATTCTGAGGGTGTGGGCGGGTGATTGAGTGCCCTAGGGGCAGATAGGGGTCTAATCTGATAGGTAGCAGTGACAGGGGGTGATTGATGGGTAATTAGTGGGTGTTTAGGGTAGAGAATAGATGGAAACACTGCGCTTGGGTGGTGATCTGATGTCGGATCTGCGGGCGATCTATTGGTGTGGGTGGGTGATCAGTTTGCCCGCAAGGGGCAGGTTAGGGGCTGATTGATGGGTGGCAGTGACAGCGGGTGATTGATGGGTGGCAGTGACAGGGGGTGATTGATGGGTGGCAGTGACAGGGGGTGATTGATGGGTGATTGATAGGTGATTGACAGGTAATCAGTGGGTTATTACAGGGGAGAACAGATGTAAATATTGCACTGGCGAATTGATAAGGGGGGGTCTGAGGGCAATCTGAGCGTGTAGGCGGGCGATTGGGTGCCCGCAAGGGGCAGATTAGGGTTTGATCTGATAGGTAACAGTGACAGGTGGTGATATCGAGTGATTGATGGGTGATTGATGGGTAATTAGTGGGTGTTTAGAGGAAACACTGCGCTTGGGTGGTGATCTGATGTCGGATCTGCGGGCGATCTATTGGTGTGGGTGGGTGATCAGATTGCCCGCAAGGGGCAGGTTAGGGGCTGATTGATGGGTGGCAGTGACAGGGGGTGATTGATGGGTGATAGGTGATTGTCAGGTGATTGACAGGTGATCAGTGGGTTATTACAGGGAAGGACAGATGTAATTAATGCACTGGCGAATTGATAAGGGGGGGGGGGGGGTCTGAGGGCAATCTGAGCGTGTGGGCGGGTGATTGGGTGCCCGCAAGGGGCAGATTAGGGTCTGATCTGATAGGTAACAGTGACAGGTGGTGATAGGGGGTGATTGATGGGTGATTGATGGGTAATTAGTGGGTGTTTAGAGAAGATAACAGATGTAAACGATACATTTGGGAGGTAATCTGACGGCGGGTTTGCGGGCGATCTAATGGTGTGGGTGGGTGATCAGATTGCCCGCAAGGGGCAGGTTAGGGGCTGATTGATGGGTGGCAGTGACAGGGGGTGACAGGGGGTGATTGATGGGTGATAGGTGATTGGCAGGTGATTGACAGGTGATCAGTGGGTTATTACAGGGAAGAACAGATGTAATTAATGCACTGGTGAATTGATAAGGGGGGGGTCAGAGGGCAATCTGAGCGTGTGGGCGGGTGATTGGGTGCCCGCAAGGGGCAGATTAGGGTCTGATCTGATAGGTAAAAGTGACAGGTGGTGATAGGGGGTGATTGATGGGTAATTAGTGGGTGTTTAGAGGAGAGAATAGATGTAAACAATGGATTTGGGAGGTGATCTGATGTCGGATCTGTGGGCGATCTATTGGTGTGGGGGGGTGATCAGATTGCCCGCAAGGGGCAGGTTAGGGGCTGATTGATGGGTGGCAGTGACAGGGGGTGATTGACGGGTGATTGATGGGTGATTGACGGGTGATTGACAGGTGATCAGGGGGATAGATGCATACAGTAAACAGGGGGGGGTGGTCTGGGGGGGGGGTCTGGGGAGAATCTGAGGGGTGGGGGGTGATCAGGAGGGGGCAGGGAGCAGGGGGGGGATAAAAAAAAAATAGCGTTGACAGATAGTGACAGGGAGTGATTGATGGGTGATTAGGGGGGTGATTGGGTGCAAACAGGGGTCTGGGGGGTGGGCAGGGGGGGGGTCTGATGGGTGCTGTGGGCGATCTGGGGCAGGGGGGGGAGAAATCAGTGTGCTTGGGTGCAGACTAGGGTGGCTGCAGCCTGCCCTGGTGGTCCCTCGGACACTGGGACCACCAGGGCAGGAGGCAGCCTGTATAATACACTTTGTAAACATTACAAAGTGTATTATACACTTTGTATGCGGCGATCGCGGGGTTAACATCCCGCCGGCGCTTCCGTATAGCCGGCGGGATGTTGCGGCGAGCGAACGGTGACAGGCGCCGGCGGAGGATCGCGTCACGGATGACGCGATCGCTCCGCCCATGCCCTTAAATGGACCGCCGCCTCTGTGGGTGAGGCCGTCCTGAAGGGCTCCACTTCCCCGCCGCCCCTGTGTAGTGGGCGGTCGGGAAGTGGTTAAAACATAAACGAAGTAAGGCAAATCAGTGAGAAGAATATACTCACAAACGTGGGTTACCACACAAGCAACCACTGTATAAGCAGGTGAGGAGATTAGACCTGTCCTCACTCAGGGATAAGAAGTCGCTCTCTGTAGATCAGAAAAGGGGTAGATCACCCCTCCACCAGGGGTGGACACGATTTTGCAGTAGGAGAACAGAGGCGCCAGCAGAATAAAAGTGGATAAAAGCTTTAAAATTTGCTTGGAGGAAGTGGTGGACTTACCTCCATAAAGCAGACACGAAAGACTGTCTGAAAAGTAGCAATCACATTTATTATATGGTACCCCAAAAGTGCAACGCGTTTCGCAGGCCGGGCCCGCTTCATCAGGCAATAAAGTGGGGACAAAACAGAATTCCAGCAGTAGCAGGTGTAGCACCTCAGTGGCCACTCCTTAGTGGTATTCCGAAACCAGGCTTAAAGAGAACCCATGGTGGCATATTGTTATCCTAATATGACCCAGAGGCCTGTTGTGTGCACAATGACATGCCTCTGGGTCATTGTATTGCCGCTGCCAGCCCCCCCTGCGCCACGCTGCACCCCCTTAAAAGATCACCAGGCTAGCAACAATCTGCTTGCTGCTAGCGTGCTTTATTTATGTGAGGCTGTCAGTCAGCCTCGTAGCATCTCCCACTGGATTCCAGGCTCCTCTCGCCGCTCCCCGCCTCTGTTAGCTTCCACCAATAGGAAGCCAAGCCGCAGAGATCTTTTTTAGGGGGGGAGCGGCATAATGGAGGGGACCTGGAGGACACTGAGTAACCTGAAATAATATGGGAGGTGGAAGAGGCCACAGGTAAGTGAAAATCAACCCTTTTTTTTACAGTCCAAGTATGCTTTAAAGATACAATTATTCTTCCCTAGTTTGTATGATTGGTCTGCACAATAAGAGAGTTGATCCAGGGATTTATCTGACTGCCATCTGGAGTTGGGAATTAATTTTTCCCTTTTAAGGCAACTTGACCCAGGCCTTGTAAGGTTTTCCGCTTTCCCCTAGATCAAGTGGGATATGTGTGGGCTCAGGATGGTGGTTTTTTTTTTCTGGTTGAACTTGATTAATGTCTTTTTTTGACCAAACTATGTAGCTATGTAAAAGCAGAAGGGAAACATTATTCCTCACTTTGCACCTCTACGGCTGCAACAGGTATAGTAATTAATCCTCGGGGTAGACTGGAGGAATGCTCCCATCCATGGGTGATGCTGAAATACGTACACAGCACGTGGAAGAAACACTCCTAACCATGCGTGTAACAATCACCCCTACGACGCCTGCTGCCACCGCAGGGGGGGCCAGAGGCTTAGGAGGCCCCTTTTCCTTCCTCTCCCCAGCTGCAAGTGTGCTGAAGCATGTGTAATGGTTTCCTGCTTCCAGACACTGCTTCACAGCAGAACACTATGGCTGGGTAAACACATAACAGAGCATGAAAGGTCACGTTGCTGTCATGTGCGGGTTTTTTTTGTGTGTGTGTGTGCGCGTTTTTAGTGCGTTTGCGTTTTTTCCCGCATATGCATTTATCTTGGGTTTTGCATGCATTTTTATGCGTTTGCAGTTCGCATATATAAAATGCATATGCATTTTGTATGCTTATTCAATGCATTTTTATATTACGTTTTACACATATAAAAATGCATGAAAAACGCATACCAAACGCAATACATTGTGTTCCCATTGACATTCATTATGTGCATTTTTGAAGCGTTTTTGAATACCATGCAACAAAACCAGCGTTTTTGAAAAAACGCATGCATACAAAACGCAAAATGCGGTTTAGATGCTCCCCATAGACTTCCATTAGTGGCAAAAATGCAGCATTTTCCGCAACGCTTGTGTTTCTGCTAAGTGTGCACCTAGCCTCTCTGCTTATGATATAATTTTTGCGGGGGGGGGGGGGGGGGGCATTTCAGCATAGCCTAAAGTGTGGGGTACACAGGGCCGATTCTAGACTTTTTGCTGCCTGAGCCAAACTTGTGAGGATGTGCCTCCCCCCCCCCCCCCCCCCCCACACACACACACACGATTTGGAATGATCGCACAGCACCTAACAATTTGTTTTGCTTCATATAATGTTCTCACATGACATGCTGCAGCTCAAAACAATAGCACACTGGCTGGCTGTGAGTCTGAGTCTCGCTTCTCCTCCCACTCTGACTGCATGCTGCCAGTGTGAACACAGTACAAAAATGCTGCCCCTGTAATCTCTGCCACCTAATGCAAATGTTTCACCTTACTTCATGAGAGAACAGGCCCTGGGCGTACATTAGCAACAATTTTGCTAGGGAGATTCGATTACCTATCACATTTAGAGAGGTGGAACATGAATGGTTTGTGTATTAAAAAAAAAATCCCCACAAAACATTTGGGTTACTAGAAGAAAAAAAAAAAGTTACAATGTTATTCACAATGAAAAAAGGAAGGCAGCACATATTTGGGCAGGTGCACACCAGAGCGGCTCTGAAGCGTTTTTTAAAACGCTTGCAGGGGGGAAACCGCTTGTCTAATGAAAGTGAATGGGCTGGTGCACACCAGAGAGGTTTGTTTTTTCCACAAACGCAAACTCGGGGGCTGCAGCATATTTTAGATTTCTGAGGCGTTTCTGCCTCAATGTTAAGTATAGGAAAGTGGAAAACAGCTCTGAAAACGCTAGATCGGAGTGGTTTTCCAGGCATTTTTGTTACAGAAGCTGTTCAGTAACAGCTTTACTGTAACAATATATGAAATCTGCTACACAAAAACACTCCAAAAAAACGCTAGGCATGTTTAGAAAACGTCTCTAAACACGCCTAGAATCGCTCTGAAATCTGCTTCAAAAACCTCTAGCTTTTTGCAGATTTGCTAGAGGTTTTTGGTGTGCACTGGGCCTTAGACTAAGCTGCACCTGAATGACACTGGCTACATAGGACTGCAAAGGCACGATTGTGCTCATTACAGCTGAAACAGGTGCTCAAAGCTAATGCAATTCACACAGCTACAACTTATTAAAGGGGACCTCACCTTTAACTTTTTAGGAGAGACATCAGTTCCGCACGTTGCAAAGCACATTAGCCGCATACAGGATTCTCTCAGGTCCCCACCCTAGCCTTTAAAAGTTTAAAATCGCCCAAAGATTTGGGAACATGCATGCAATGGTGACTTGGGAGCAGCTGAACCATAAAAAGGGAAGGGGTGCAGCGTGGGCAGAGCCCTTGGACCTCTTACTCTGCACTGATTTGTGAACGGGAACATGCGTTCTCTGAGGCATTCAAAGTGCTTGTGAGAGAACGATTATGGCTTCAATCAGTGTGTAGTGCCATCTAGTGGTCAAAAAGTAAAATTAAGAGCTGGTGCACTCCTGAGCACTTTTAAAAAGAGCTTAGCTAATGTATTAGAATGGGATGGATCTAGATCAGAGCGATTTTCCAAGCGTTTTTGTGACAAAACCAGTACACTAGCAACTGTACTGTACATAAAAAAAATATGCTACACAAAAACACTCCAAAAAACGCTAGGTACAAACAGAAAATCGCTTGACATATGCCTAGAATTTCCTTGAAAAATCACTTCAAAAAGTGCTGAGTGTTTGCGATTACGCTAGCGCTTTTTGTGTGCACTGGCCCTTAAATATAAAATACATTACATAAAACATCCACTTTAATTTGTTATCCCCTTCTGCCCCGCCGCGTGTGCTGACAGCAAGGCGGCTGATTCCGCGTCCAATGCGGCGGTTTGCCCGCGGAAGCGTGCGTCTGGTAGCATGGCAGAACGCGGAAAAGCTGCCGCATGTATTGACAGCAAGGCAGCTGGTTCCGCGTCCAGCGCGGCGGTTTGCACGCAGCAGCGTGTGTCTGGTGTGGCTGAGTCTGTTAGTTCACACAGGCTTAGGAATACGCGCGCGCGTGCGCGCTGAGGCTGAACTTTTATGATGGGCAAGGGGGGATCAGCTGACCAAGCCGATCAGCTGACCCCAGAGCTGGTAACTATTGGTTGATCACTTAGGGGTGGTGCCAGAGAGCACTACTCCATATATAGTTACTGCTGGCCAGTCACAAGTTATCTGCCGTTGCGAACACTACGTGGAAGCACTCAGACCTTAGTCAGATCCAACAATGTGTTTGAACCAGGAGGACCTGGGAATTCACACTGAGCCAGATTACTTGTATTATCATTCTGTTATTCTTCAGACTAGTTCCAGGGTGTAGAGACCACGGACCTCACACCCAAGACTAGGGAACTTGTGTGATCATTCTGTTATTCATCAGACTAGTTCCAGGGTGTAGAGACCACGGACCTCACACCCAAGACTAGGGAACTTGTGTTATCATTCTGTTATATGTTAGACTAGTTCCAGGGTGTAGAGACCACAGACCTCACACCCAGACTAGGGAACTTGTGTTATCATTCTGTTATACATCAGACTAGTTCCAGGGTGTAGAGACCACGGACCTCACACCCAGACTAGGGAACTTGTATTACCATTCTGTTATGCATCAGACTAGTTCCAGGGTGTAGAGACCACGGACCTCACACCCAGACTAGGGAACTTGTTATACATCAGACTAGTTTCAGGGTGTAGAGACCACGGACCTCACACCCAGACTAGGCATTGTTTGATATCTGTTATGACTTATTGCTTTCCTGACTACTCTTCTGATCTCTGATTCGGTACCTTGCACATCTGATATTCCGTTGCCAAACCCTGCTTGCCTTGGATACCGAATCAGCCTTCTGTCTTTGTACTTTGTCTGTCCGTGTGTTGCCGACCTGGCTTGCCCGACCTCGAGATCTATCTCTCCCCTTAAGAGATAGTCTCCGGATCAGATAGAGACATACACCTTCAGGTGTCACTCACTCTCTGGTCCTTCCTACCTCCAGCCTGACTCCACCCCTTGGAGAGTCTCAGGCTGCTGGAAGGTTCCTGTACTCTCTAAAAGCAGTATTGCCTATACTGCCAAAGATCACCTGCTCATCAGGTGTGTTTCTCAAAGTATTACTGTTACACCAAACACTCTTATATACATAGGTGTCCAGAGGTTAGTAATATATCTGTATTATCGGTGATTCTGCAGATCATCAATAATCAGGTATTTATCTGTATTCTTGGTGATACTGCGGATCACCAATAATCAGATTCTCTCTGCGTGCTGACACCGATCGTTACACCAAAATAAAACACTTGTTATTTTCTTTTTTTTAAAAAATACATAAATAGATACTTTAGGGACTTTGCTTTTTTATTGTGTATGTCATCAGGGTATATAACTGTTATTTTTGTGAATAAGTGTTTGTCATTTTTGATAGGGTTCAGTGAAGAAAAAAAACACAAAACAGAAAAAAACACCTTTATTACCAAGTAATGTATTGTCGCCATTCATTGTACTAGGGACATAATTTGAATGTTGTGATAGCCTGCACAAATAGGCAACTAAAATGTGTGGTGTATATCTACAGTAGTATTGTTTATTTTAAAACTATAGGGGATGGAATTTAAGAAAAAAATTGTCCTTGTTTTTCCCTTTAAAATGCATAAAAAATAAAGTTATTGCTGAAAACAATATCACCCACAAAAAGCCTAATTTGTGGTTAAAAAAACAAGATATAGATCATTTAGGTGTGATAAGCAGTGAATAAGTTATAGTATTTTACTATATAAATGAAGTAGTCAGCGCCTTTATTATATTCACATCTAAAGAGAGGGGGCAGGTCCTAGAGGATTCATGAAGCATAACAATAGGAAGAGGTTAGTGTGAGGAAGTCATTAGTAGGCAACTGGAAGAGCAGAGAGGCTTATTAGGAATATATTACGTACGAGTGTGAAAATGTTATTTGGACAAACAGTGGTGTAGCTAAGGAGCTCTGGGCCCCGATGCATGTTTTACAATGGGGCCCCCCAAGCACTCCATACATCATAATTTATACGGCGCACTAAAACCTGCCAATGGAAACTACAGTGTCAGAGGTGCAAGAAGGGGATGGGGAACAGCTTATTAATGATTACCATTATTCAAAGTACAGTGGTTTGCAAAAGTATTTAGCCCCCTTGAAGTTTTCCACATTTTGTCACATTACCGCCACAAACATGAATCAATTTTATTGGAATTCCACATGAAAGACCAATACAAAGTGGTGTACACGTTAGAAGTGGATCGAAAGTCATACATCATTCCAAACATTTAAAAACATAAATAACTGCAAAGTGGGGTGTGCGTAATTATTCAGCCCCCTGAGTCAATACTTTGTAGAACCACCGTTTGCTGCAATTACAGCTGCCAGTCTTTTAGGGTATGTCTCTACCAGCTTTGCACATCTAGAGACTGAAATCCTTGCCCATTCTTCTTTGCAATACAGCTCCAGCTCAGTCAGATTAGATGGACAGCGTTTCTGAACAGCAGTTTTCAGATCTTGCCACAGATTCTCGATTGGATTTAGAACTGGACTTTGACTCGGCCATTCTAACCAGGGGCGTAGCAATAGGGGTTGCAGAGGTTGCAACCGCATTGGGGCCCTTGGGCCAGAGGGGCCCTGAAGGGTACTCCCTAAACTACAGTATTAGCTCTCTATTGGGCCAATTATGAGAAGTGCTCATAATAATCACTTCTATAGATACCTTGAATAGTGTTAATAATTAACAAACTGCTCTCCATCCCTTTCTTGCACCTCTGACACTGTAGTTGCCATTGGCAGGTTTTAGTGCACCGTATCAATTGTTATGTATAGTGTGCTTGGGGGGCCCCATTGTAAAACTTGCATCGGGGCCCACAGCTCCTTAGCTGCGCCACTGATTCTAACACATGGATATGTTTTGTTTTAAACCATTCTATTGTTGCCCTGGCTTTATGTTTAGGATTGTTGTCCTGCTGGAAGGTGAACCTCCGCCCCAGTCTCAAGTCTTTTGCAGACTCTAATAGGTTTTCTTCCAAGATTGCCCTGTATGTGGCTCCATCCATTTTCCCATCAACTCTGACCAGCTTCCCTGTCCCTGCTGAAGAGATGCACCCCCAAGCATGATGCTGCCACCACCATACTTGACAGTGGGGATGGTGTGTTCTGAGTGATGTGCAGTGTTAGTTTTCCTCCACTCATAGCATTTTGGCCAAAAAGTTCCATTTTGGTCTCATTTGACTAGAGCACCTACTTCCACATGTTTGCTGTGCCCCCCACATGGCTTGCGGCAAACTGCAAACGGGACTTCTTATGCTTTTCTGTTAACAATGGCTTTCTTCTTGCCACTCTTCCATAAAGGCCAACTTTGTGCAGTGCACGACTAATAGTTGTCCTATGGACAGATGACCCCACCTGAGCTGTAGATCTCTGCAGCTCGTCCAGAGTCCCCATGGGCCTCTCGACTGCATTTCTGATCAACGCTCTCCTTGTTCAGCCTGTGAGTTTAGGTGGACGGCCTTGCCTTGGTAGGTTTACAGTTGTGCCATACTTCTTCCATTTCTGAATGATCGCTTGAACAGTGCTCCATGGGATGTTCAAGGCTTTGGAAATCTTTTTGTAGCCTAAGCCTGCTTTAAATTTCTCAATAACTTTATCCCTGACCTGTCTGGTGTGTTCTTTGGACTTCATGGTGTTGTTGCTCCCAATATTCTCTTAGAAAACCTCTGAGGCCGTCACAGAGCAGCTGTATTTGTACTGACATTAGATTACACACAGGTGCAGTCTGTTAAGTCAATAGCACTCATCAGGCAATGCCTATGGGCAACTGACTGCACTCAGACCAAAGGGGGCTGAATAATTATGCACACCCCACTTTGCAGTTATTTATTAGTAAAAAAAATGTTTGGAATCATGTATGATTTTTGTTCCACTTCTCACATGTACACCACTTTGTATTGGTCTTTCATGTGGAATTCCAATAAGATTGAATCCTGTTTGTGGCAGTAATATGACAAAATGTGGAAAATGTCAAGGGGGCCGAATACTTTTTCAAACCACTGTATCTATGGAAGTGATTATTATGAGCACAGGACCCATAGAATGCTAATACTGCAGCTAAGGGTGGGCCCCTCTGGTCCAAGGGCCCCAATAGGGTTGCAACCTCTGCAACCCCTATTGCTACGCCCCTGGGGACAAAAGCTTTGAATTGTTTTAAAAGCAAAAAACACAGAAGTGTCACTGTTGAACTGTAAGCCAGCGTAGATAGTTTCAGACAGCAGCAGAAGACAAAGACTAGCAGGAAGGACTGTATACTGTATATGACAGTCATTAGTGGAATACTGGATAAGAGAATAAAGCAATGTTTCTCTTTCTTCTGACCCACTATAGTGTTCCCGGATCTGGTGAAGGAGTTGAATGGGGCGCTCCATGTCTTCATCATCCTCTTCCTCTGTACAGCCATTTCCTTTGCTCTGATTAGTTTGGGGTTCTGCATATACAATGCACTGAAGGTCCCGTACCGCTCCATTAAAGGTCCTGCAGGCATATGTCTTTGGAACTTCATTGCAGGTAATACCATGAAGAACAATTTATGTATGCTTGAAAAAAAGAGGGCAGGGAAATATGGGAAGAAAGCAAGAGCCAATACATTTTAGTAAGTTTCTTACACGGGATTAAGAGGACATGGATAATTATACTCCGAAGACATAACAACATAAGTTGTTTAGGTGATACCTTTAACCCAGGGGTAGGGAACCTATGGCTCGGGAGCCAGATGTGGCTCTTTTGATGGCTACATCTGGCTTACAGACCAATCAGTAGGGGTTGATTAACTAAACTACACTTCTCAAGCAGCACAGCTTAGTGTGGCAGCGCAAGTAACATTTTCGAACTAGGCACGCTACTGCTGTAGCATGCACTACTAATTTACTCACACTCCCCCAAAAGGAAAAGCTGCTCCAATTGTTCCACTCTGGACCCTGTCAGGTCCAGTGGCTTTGTAGGATGCAATCCCCGCACTTTGGTTGGCCCAATAGGCTGCCTGTCACTTGACAGGCAGTCTATTGCGCCAAAGTGTGGGGATCTAGACCTACAAAGAGAATCAGCCCCCAAGTCAGCTAGCGAATTGTACAAGCTGTTAGTCGGTATTTCTCCTGTCTGGCTCTTGGGGAAATTGCTGATGTTGCTGAAACCCAAGAGAAGCTGCAGACGTGTCAGACACTTCCGCTGCCCATAGGATCAACTGTGTACACATCACCATGGCAACAGGGACGTGAGCCCTCTGCTGCGCATGCACACTGCCAGTTTGAAACATAGTGTATGGCTCTCACAGAATTAAATTTTAAAATATGTGTTTATGGCTCTCTCAGCAAAAAGGTTCCTGACCCCTGCTTTAACCACTTCTGTACCTTCAGTCTCTGCCCCCTTAAGGACCAGAGACTGCTGGCACGTTAAATGCCGCCTCCCGAGAAATCGCCGCTCAGACCCGCCTCTCTCGCTAGTCACGATGCTGCCCCATAGCCACAGGCTCCTCTCTCTGCCGTCTCTATGATGGCAGTGTGCTGACAGCCGGCCAGGAGCCACTTTCATTGGCTCCTGACACTGTCTACCGATGGGAGCCAATGTGATTGGCTCTCCATGATCACGCGGTCATCAGCCAATAAAAGTGGTTCCTGACCTGCTTACAGAACTCTGCCATCTCATAGACGACAGAGCAAGTGAATTGCGGCGAGTGCAGTTTGTCGAGATCGGTGGTATCAGCGGTAATGGCGGGGATGTGCGATTCAGTGCAACGTTGAATCTACATTCAGTGTCGGGCACAGCACCGCCTGCTGGACGTAGATTCGTACTGCGTCGGTCCGGACCCAGTTAATGACTAACTGTGCAAGATAATTATACTCACAACTGTGTGCCACAGGGTTGGATTTTTTTCTCACTTGCCTACTTTTGTGCCACAGCAGTGGCACAACAGTGGGCAAGTGAGAACAAATCCAACCCCGCTCAGGATAAAAAGTAGCTCTGCAGTTATGCACAAAACAACAAAGAGACACCTGGTTCATAATGGAGCAGAGAGGTCTGTACACGCAGATAGGCACCGGTATAACAGGTTTACTCTTTACTGAAGAAAACCTGCAGAGATATATCATACACCACCATCAGGTAATGCAGCTTACTTACAACATAGAGGAACGCAGAAGGAATACAGGAAATCCCAATACCATAGAGATCACCACAGCACTTTACAGACAGTGACCTCTTGTGGTTGATTCACTATACTGTAGTTTAAGTAATCCGTTTTTTAAATATAACAGTTAAGAGGCACCAAAACAAATTAAAATAGTTAAAAACTGTTTAAAATAGAGGAGGTAAAGGTAAACTTACCTCTTCTTGGAAAAAAAAACTCAAAAGTAAGGTTAAGAACTTAAATTTTATCGATCCAAATGAACAACAACTCTCAAAGATTGCAACGTGTTTCTTGGGATGAGGTTCCCACTTCTTCAGGCGTATAATGAGTAAAATCTTCATTGAGCCGTAGTAGAGCTCCAGAGGCGCTAGGCTCTGCTACGGCTCATTGGAGATTTTGCTCTCTTTACGGGCCTGAAGAAGCAGGAAGTTATTCCTGAGAAACACATTACAATCTATAAGCGTTTTCTTCATTTGGATCAATAAAATTAAAGTTTTTAACCTCACTGTTGAGTTTTTTTTTCCCCAAGAGGAGGTTAGTTTACAACCTCTTCTATTTTTAAACTGATTTTAACATTTTTATGTCAAGTTGGTGCTTTTGAACCACGTACACAATTTCTGAACATCGATGTTTTTGACCTTCACTACTGTATTACATACACATACTTTAAAAAAAAATATGTTGGCAGGATGATAAAAGTAATGAGAAACCCATAGGTGTTCTACAAATTGAAGTGTCAGCTATTCTTCTATGTTTCAGTGACTATTTTATATTCATGCACTGTTTTTCTCTGCAGGCCTGTTCATTGTGTTTGCGGTGACTAGCTTTATCGCAGCAGTGCAGCTCCATCGGCTAACAGAGCGGATAGCAAACTTCCGGGAGAATGTGTTCAGGATTGTTATTCTAGAAGAACACTATGAGGACTCTTTCTGGATCTGTGTGGCAAGCGGAGCAACACATGCTGTCAACATGCTACTTATGGCGGCTACCGCAATACGTCTACCTAAATTTAAGACTAAAACGGAAGAGGCGAATGTAACTGCAGAGGACATCATGTATTGAGGTTGTTAGTGGAGACACCAGAGAATGTAACTGCAGAGGACATCATGTCTTGAGGTTGTGGGTGGAGACATCAGCCAATGTAACTGCAGAGGACATCATGTATTGAGGTTGTTAGTGGAGACACCAGCGAATGTAACTGCAGAGGACATCAAGTATTGAGGTTGTGGGTGGAGACACCAGTACATTATCTCCAAGGAGAATGATGACACTCATGAGACCTGGGCCTTATTGCCCCTTACTTGCTTCCTACAGGAATGGAGTTGGATTTTGCCATCTTGATTATGATCACTTGATAGAACGCACTTAGGAAATATCAGTAAGAACATAATTGATTCCTGAATATGTCTCAGAGACCAGTCTGACCAAAAGGTGCATTTCATACATTCATTTTATTAAAATGCAACAATCATTTCAAGTTTTATGTATTGGAAAACAAAAGCGTTTGTGTTATTTTGTATTGAGTACAGAGACAATCTACAGAGCAACGCCCAATAAAAAGACATTGCAGTAATGCAAAATATAGTGTGATGACATCTACGGTCGTGTTGCTGGTATTAATGTGTAAATATGTTATAGTATCTAGACATGGATAGATGTAGCAAGATCACCCTTCTTGTAGTAATGGAATGTCAACTAAGTCTCTGTAGGTAACTGCAGTTGTCCAGGATGTATAAACTGCCTGTTTCTTTATTGCGGAGGTCAGCAACAGATGACATTAGGGGAGAGCTGTAAAAACATTTTGTATGAGAATTTGTGTACCTTACAAAACAAAGTTTTCCCAAACATTCACAGAAAAGTGTAGGCTGGGCCAGGGGTGTGGTAGAATAGTTAGTGAACACACCCTTAGCGCTATTATTCTTACTAGGTTAATATTTCAGTGGGGTAAAGCATTAAAAACTTGAAAGCAGTAAGTTACTTCTCACTATGATATCACTAATCCATGCTCAGAGCTTACTGGGAACTGTGGTTCCACAAAATGATCTAAACTTGGTTTTCAGGTTTTCCTATGAGGCAGATGGGGGGTTTCATGGTGTCAGAAGGATGGCAGTCAGAGGCGGGACAAGGTCCTCCAGCACCCAAGGCTGAGACACCAAAGTGCGCCCCTCCATCCCTGTCACCACAGCCGTCACACACTGATTGCTACTAGACTAAGAGGTGCCACAGGGCCCACAACCTCCCCAACATCTTAATATCTAGTTATCTGGCTTGCAGTCACTGCTATGTATCCCCTTCTTTTATTTCTTTCTGCTTAAAACACAATTAGGAATGACAGCTGAATGAATTGTGCGCCCCCTCCTACACTGCGCCCTGAGGCTGGAGCCTCTCCAGCCTATGCCTCGGCCCGGCCCTGATGGCAGTTACAAGTGGACTGTAACTTTGCATTTTGCTAATTTATGTCTACCATTACGATTAGTGATATGCAGGGCAGCCAGGCATGTGCATTGTTTACAAGGAAATGTACAGTATATGTCAGTCTCCATTTGCCTCTCTCCCTTTAGGCAAATTATGGCTGTTATGGAAATGGAAGAATAAAATAGCATTTATATTGGATGGTGCCGGCTGTCTTCTTCTCTACATTACGTTAACCCAGGAGTGCTGCCGGGTCCAAGCCACGGCACATCACCCGTTTCTTAAACAGAGTGGTGCTTCACTACTCCTTTGAACCTCTCTCCCTTTAAATAAATACCCTGACTTACGGTAGTTATACCAGACATTACTATCATTACATAGACTGTCCCAGATTTATTTAAAGGGTACCTAAAGTAAAAGATGCCAGTTTAACTTACCTGAGGCTTTTTCCAATTCCACCAGCCCCTCGAAGTCCAACTGGTTTCTCACCCTCACTCCACACTACTCCGTCCAGCAGCAGCTTATTTCTGAAAGCAGGCCGTCTTTACCTGTCGCGGGCTACTGCACATGCGTGCCTCAGCTGCGCACGTCCTCGATCATTCTCCTGCAGCCGCCACCATTCTGAGTAGGCTCAGTTATAATTTTATAAACTGCACAAGTGCAGAACCTGGCCGCGGACACGGCAGTACGTCCACACGGGTCTGCCTCCTCACTGGAACAGAGCCAGCGAACCTCCCGACTCCGCCCTGATGTTCCGCACATGCATGCTGCAATGACGCCCCTGCCAACCTTTTTAAAAGGTTTGCATAACCCACTGACTTACATTACTTCTGCTGGCGCAGAAGTCCGGTGGTAACACGTTGTTTGCTCCTGCGTCAGATCGGTGACGGATCAGCATTTTTGGCGCGACGGATTAAAGCAGTAGGATCAGCCATACTATGCCAGAGAAAAAAAACACATATGTAAGTAGATAAATACTTGATCTACTTACATAACACATGTATTATACTGTCCACATTTTGATTTCAGTGAATGTTATATAGTAAATGATGAGAATTCTGTTCCTGGTGGGGGCCATGTCTTTTGCCCACAGTTAAGGCTAAGGCATGATGTCATTTCTGCCCTTTACTTTTTTTCTTGTCTCCTCCAATCGCTGAGTCACCTCAGCCTTGCTTGTAAACACAAGTGAGTAGGGGATTAGGTTTCAGATAAGGAGCTGGCAGGGAAATAAAGGGAAGAGGAGGAATAGATTATAGATAAAAAGAACCCCCAGCATGCAATTCTTTGGCACGACTACTAAAGGGCCAGTGCTCCTTAACCACTTGACCACCAGAGCAATTTTCACCTTTCAGTGCTCCTTCCATTCATTCGTCTATAAAAATTCATTATTTCTCAGTTTTCGGCCATTACAGTCTTAAAATAACACATGCCTCCATAATTAAAACCCACATATTGTATTTGCCCATTTGTCCCGGTTATTACACCGTTTAAATTATGTCCCTATCACAATGTTTGGCGCCAATATTTTATTTGGAAATAAAGGTGCATTTTTTTCAGTTTTGCATCCATCTCTAATTACAAGCCCATAGTTTATAAAGTAACAGTGTTATATCCACTTGACATAAATATTGAAAGAGTTCAGTCCCTAAGGTAACTATTTATGTATTTTTTTTTATTGTAATTTTTTTTTTGTCACAAACAAAAAAAAATTGGGGAGTGTGGGAGTCAAGTTATAATTAGGTATTTATATATGAAAAATGTTTTTGGGTGTAGTTTTACTATTTGGCTACAAGATGGCCACAGTAATTTTTTGTTCATGCGACCTGTAAGCGTACGAAGTACGCTTACAGGACTGGGAAACTTTTCTTTTTTTCACAATGATCGCGGTGCTTCTCATAGAAGCAGCCGATCATTGCTGGGGGTCTTGGATCCACGAACAGGACATTTTTTTCCCGTTCATTGATCTCCGGGGGAGCGGGTGGCAGCGTGCACGAGCGCGGGAGCGCGCTCAGCGGCGGGAGCGGCGCCAGGGGCGTATATATACGCCGCTGGTGGTAAAGTGGTTAAGTATGTGATAACTCCAAATCATAACAGCAGAAAAAGTTTTGAAAGTTTTGAATACAGGATTAGCATCTTTATCACTTAATACACTCAGACCAGTTGCTGTTAAAATTTGATTTTTATGGTGACGATATTGCTTTAAGTTTGCTAGTCCCCAATGCAGGTTTACATTTTTTTTTAAAAAAATTTAAGAAATATATTTATTAAACTTTTTTAAGAGTTGACAAACATTTTGCAGTCAGCGCAGAACACATTGGTACACTCAAAGCAACTTATGACATAAAAGCGAAGTCATCAACTCAACGTTTTCACCCTCACCCCCTCCCAAACCCCCCTTATCCCAGAACAACCCCTCACCTGACCCTTTATCCCACCCTTTGCTCTTCTCATACCCTATCTCACATCTTCATCATGCAAATGCCCGATTGGGCATCATAAAATTAATCAACCTCCAAAGTTCCTAAGGTCCCAGTTAGTTTTCCTTCCAGACACCATGAGGTGAGCCGGAAGGGTGACATGAGGACCTTTAGTTCTTGTCCAGTGAAAGTATGGAATATAAACGGTTTCCACTTTTTGAAGAATTTTTTAAGTCCCTGCTTCTTTATTTATTGTTGCATCTAGCCTTTCGATATTCATAACATGTAAAAGTTCCTCTTTCAGATCCCAAACAGTTGGTGTAATAGGATAAATCCATTGATTATATATAGTCTTTCTAGCTGCCACTGCAATAATATCAAGAAGTTTTAAATCAGGATGATACCATTTATTGGCTAACTAAAAAGAATAAGAATAAGGTATTCGCATGTGGATTACTAATAGTGGGCTGCAAGATCTGTAGGTTTTTGAGCTGTAGAAGTTTGCAGTAAAGAATTATCCACATAGTTGAAGATACAGAACTAAAAGCCCTTTGTTAAATGTTTTTTAAAAACCCTAGAGATATGTTTGAGTACTTCATCCCAGTAATTGCTAATATTTGGACAGTGCCATATACAGTGTACCATGTCAGCATCAATTTCTCCACATTTTGGGCAAGCCCCTGTCTAACCTTCCGGTCTGTACTGATACTTAATATTAAATGCATATTTGGTGTGATACAGCATCATAATATGCGAACCTCTCCAGACTTCATTAACCACTAAACTTCTTACCATATTATTACCCTCTATAATTTTAATCCCCAGATGAAGACATATGAAATACTTATCCCAAGTCATCATGTTATGTATATCCATGTCACATGCTTTCAGATGCATTAGATCACTCTGTAACTCAGACAGGGACTTTTTTGTCCCCCCAGGCTGCAAAAAAGAATCAAAAGGCAAAGGTCTTACAATGCTGGAAATGTCTTGCAACAGACTTTCAACAAAAGACTTAATCTGTGCTATTGCCAGGTAATGTGTGGCAGGTATGCCAAATGCAGCACGTATTTCATTCATGGTCAACCAACTATGATGTTTCAGGTCCAGCAAAATACCCAGTTTGGTAATACCTCTGCCTTCCCAGTTATGCAACCTGAATGGGCCAAACCCCAGATGTCCTCCCAATGGCATATATTTGGACACCCTCCATGGTGCCGAGAAAAGCTTTCTCAACTCCCGCCATGTCACAATTGTATCCCTCATCAGCCAATGATGCTTTATTCTTGTTGGCAAGTCAGCCCATTTTGTATGCAAAAGACCAGATAGTCCCCAGGACTCAGCTATCCCACTCTCGAGATCCCAATTGGAAAAATGTCTTGTCTAAAGGACCCAATCCCTAACATGACGAAAGATACAAGCTATATCATACCTATGAATGTCTGGAATATGGAGGCCCCCCAGCTCCTTTGGGAGTTGCAGTTAAGTCATCTTGATCCTAGCCCTATTAGATTTCCACTAAAATTGCGAAATCGCCTTATTCACATTCTGTATATCCAAATGTTTAATAAACAATGGGAGGGTCTGCATTGGATATAATAGTCGACCAAAAATGATCATTTTTACCAACGCAGCTCTTCCCATTATTCCTATAGCAACGTTTTCCACCTATCTAATTGTTCTATGATAGACTTTAGAGGCGTGTAATTGAGATCATATAAAGAACTCAGATTCCTACCAATTTTTAATCCCAAATATGTAATAGATTCTTTTGCTATAGGAACAGGTAAAGAATCAGGAGGAATGATAGCGTTTCAAGAAAAATATAATAGGTCACTTTTAGTTTCATTAATACGAAATCCAGACCCTGTCCCTATCCTTCTTATTAACTGCAACAAAGGTTCCACCTGCACCTGTGGGTCGTCCAGGAACAACAGGATGTCATCCGCGAACAAAAGGTGATATAGCTTATACCCATTAATTGTGATCCCATTATTTGCCCCTTCAAGTGCTCTGGTCAGAGGCTCCAACGCTAAATTGAACAACAATGGTGACAATGGGCAACCATGTCTAGTGCCTCTCAGTAGTCGCACGGGTGCAGATAAATATCCCGGTGTATATACTCTCGCATAAGGCTTATCATACAGCAGATTAACCAGATTAAGGAATTCCCCTCCAAAACCCATTTTAAGAAGGACTCTATGGAGCCAATCCCTATTTACGGCATCAAAGGCCTTCTCGGGATCAAGTGTAGTAGAGCAGGGTTTCTCAAGACGCGGTACGCGTACCCCTGGGGGTACGCGAGACTACTGCCGGGGGTACGCCTGCCATCCCCGCAGCCACAGACCTCCGATCATTGCTGCCTGCTGTCCCCGCTACCTCCGCGCTACAGTAGCAATGATCACTACACTTCAGATCAACGGGACAGTGAAGGCGCATGGTCCCTGCGCACAGTACTGCAAATGCCGAAGTGACGTCATTAGTCACTTCCGCATTTGAAGTACAGCCATCAGCCGCGCGGGGACCATGCGCCTTCACTGTCCCGTTGATCTGAAGTGTAATGATCATTGCTACTGTAACGCGGAGGCAGCTGGAACAGCAGGCAGCGCTGATCGGAGATCTGAGGCTGCGATGGGAAGGCAGCGGGGATGATTGGCACTGGACAGGCCTGTAACAGGGACGGGTGAGAGGCCGCTCATACTGCGGGGACCACTTGGGGGACCACTTATTGGTAAACTGTGGGGGCTGCTTATAATGAGGGCACTACTGACTACTTAAACTGGTGGGGCTGCCTATACCGAGGACACCACTCACTACCTAAACTGGGGGGGGGGGGGGCTGTCTGTACTGGGGGGACCTCTCAACCAGGGCACAAGAGGTGACACAGGGGAACAAGAGGAGGTCCCTCACCACCCATCACCCTGTACCAGCCTCAGCCAGCACCCTCACCACCCATCACCCTGTGCCAGCCTCAGCCAGCACCCTCACCAGTCCCTCACTACCCATCACCCTCTGCCAGCACCCTCACCTGTCTCTCCCACTCTTCACCCTCTGCCAGCTTCAGCCAGCACCCTCACCTGTCTCTGCCACCCTTCACCCTCTGCCAGGTTCAGTTAGCACCCTCACTTGTCTCTCCCACCCTTCACCCTCTACCAGCTTCAGTTAGCACCCTTACCTGTCTCTCCCACCCTTCACCCTCTGCCAGCTTCAGCCAGCACCCTCACCTGTCTCTCCCACCCTTCACCCTCCGCCAGCTTCAGCCAGCACCCTCACCTGTCTCTCCCACCCTTCACCCTCTACCAGCTTCAGTTAGCACCCTCACCTGTCTCTCCCACCCTTCATCCTCTACCATCTTCAACCAGCACCCTCTCCTGTCTCCCCCACCCTTTAGCCTCTGCCAGCTTCAGCCAGCACCCTCACCTGTCTCTCCCACCCTCTGCCAGCTTCAGCCAGCACCCTCACCTGTCTTTCCCACCCTTCACCCTCTACCAGCTTCAGTTAGCACCCTCACCTGTCTCTCCCACCCTTCACCCTCTGCCAGCTTCAGCCAGCACCCTCACCTGTCTCTCCCACCTTTCACCCTCTGCCAGCCACTGAAAGCACCCTCTCCAGTCCCTCACCGCCCATCACTCTCTGCCAGCCTCAACCAGCACCCTCACCTGTCCCTCAACAGTTTCTCCCCACCCAGCACCCTAATCTGCCTCTCCCCATCCAGCACCCTCATTCTCCAAGTGTGTGTGTGTGTGTGTGTGTGTGTGTGTGTGTGTGTGTGTGTGTGTGTGTGTGTGTGTGTGTGTGTGTGTGCGCCCGCTCACTCGCCAGGTGGTACTTTGTAGAGATGGAGTAGCAATAAGGGGTACTTGGCTTAAAAAAGTTGAGAAACACTGTAGTAGAGCACAATTCTTGTATTAGGAGGGATAAGCCAGGTTTACATTTTACAAGTGTAAAAGGCGCCTTAAAGAAAAAAACGTATTGTAGATGCAACTGTGATGACACGACTTCTAACTCACAATTCTCTCAGAACCATCCCTGTAATCTGTTTAAACCAAGGGAAATGTGCACAAATATTAACCATTTACTAGCAGACAGTTTTAAAGTGCCATTCTGCTTAAAATATTCTCAATTGATACTATGATTGGTAGTGCAGTATACAAGTATTACTGGTTTTGCTTGTGTTGTAAACTTAAACTTCTCCTGCAATTTCCACATTCCTCAATGCTTTTACATCTATACTAATATGTCAACATAGATATGCTAATGAAGTCAGAAGGTAAATTGAACCCCGTAGAAGCAGTGGTAACAGCTTCAATGCAATATTTTTAAAGGACTTACGAGGCCTGATTTTTAAAAAATAAACAAAAAAAAATTAGATACCTGTGTGTTTTTGTAAGGCACGGAGGACGCCGTCCGCGCCCTCCGTGCCGTTCCGCCGGGTCCCCGCTGCTGAATATCCCCCCGAATGACCCCCGACCGCACGGCCCGGGTCGGGCTCTCCAGCCTTCACCAAGATGGCCGCCGGAGCTGGCCGCGGCTGCGCAGTCCGCATAGCCGTGAGTGTGGCTGCGCAGCTCTAAGGCCAACCCCCCGATCCACGTAACAGTAGCGTGGATCGGGGAGTTGGCCTTAGAGCTGCGCAGCCGCACTCGCGGCTATGCGGACTGCGCAGCCGCGGCCAGCTCCGGCGGCCATCTTGGTGAAGGCTGGAGAGCCCGACCCGGGCCGTGCGGTAGGGGGTCGTTCGGGGGGATATTCAGCAGCGGGGACCCGGCGGAACGGCACGGAGGGCGCGGACGGCGCCCTCCGTGCCTTACAAAAACACACAGGTATCTAACTTTTTTTGTTTATTTTTTAAAAATCAGGCCTCGTAAGTCCTTTAAGCAAAGATAAGAACAGAAGTTTGTCCAATGCTGGGAATACACGGCTCGATTTTGCCGCTCGATTCTTTAGCTCGATCGATTCCCTGCTCGATTCTGCGGGGGATTCTCTTATCTTCCGCTCGTTTTGCTTATCTTTTTCCATTGTCCTCAATGCAGAATCGAGCAGCGAAACAATCGGGCGGGAGATCGGACGTGTCGGAAATTATCTATCGAGCCATCTAAATGACTCAGAATCGAGCTGTGTATTACCAGCATCAGTCGATTTACTGTCCGATCTTATTTACGATCGATTTTTCTTATCTTTTATCAATTTCCATTCACTTCTATGATAAATCGATCAGAAAAACGATCAGAAATAAGATCGGACATGTCGGAAATTATCTATCGAACCATCTATCTTCTGAAAAAACTTATGGTGTATTCCCAGCATAAAGGTGGCCATACGTCAGGCACCTTGGCGGCCAATCGACCACCCGATTCAATTATTTATTATAATCGAATCGGATAAAAATTGTGTCCGCCAAGTGCACCTGCAACGCATACAAAGATATGTGTTGATGCCCGCAGTAGCATCCTGTACCTTCGGGAACGTGTGCAATGATACGCGTGGTGGTCCGCCAACTCCGAGTCGGCAAAAACAAAACTAACTGGCAGCAGGGGGACCAGAGGATCCAGGTGTGACTTTGAGGGCACAGGATGGCTGCAGGGGGCTGATAGAAGCCCCCAGGTAAGTGAAACTTTTTTTTTAACGTGAGTTTAGGTTCCCATTAAGAAGCATTCCACTGAAGAACAAAGTGCTGTGTTGGAATAAATGCTGTTCTGCTACAATTTCTTTGCGATAGTAGGTTTAAGTCTGTAAGAAATCTTTTAGAGCAAAGAAGAAATGCTGAGTTTCAGACCACTTTAACACTCAAATGCATGGTAATTTGCAGAACTATCATTTGATCATGGCTGTGTTTTTACCTAATGCGCCTTTCTGTACTTTTACAGATGATGTACACCACATCATAGTTTTCACGCTGCTTCTTTTCTTGGGATGTGCAGCCAGTTAGCATAGTGAGACACAAGAGATAGAAAGCTGAACTCTCTGTACCGAATCATCTTTCAACTGAAAGTATCAAGTTGCTTTGATTACTTAATTCATCAGACGATGGTTTCTCTGGCAAGCAGAAGTGAGATAAGACCATGGATATAGGCAGTGGTATAAATAACACAAGACTTTCAGTCACTGCCAGAACGCTGTCAGAAAACAGTGATTATTTATATATGAAGTTGTTGCTGAAGTAATTGCTTGTTGAATGATGTTTCCCAGCGTATATTTGAAAAGGGCGCCTGGAAAAAAGAGCGCCTGATGAGATAGACGAAAAAACAAAATTCGGCTACAAAGGGCGTCTGATATAGACGAAAAAAGCAAAATTTGTCTACGAACAGCGTCTGGTGTAGCCGAAATTCCAAATTCATCTACAAAGGGCGCCTGGTGTAGACGAAATGCTACATTCGGCTACAAAGGGTGTAGCTGAAATTCGAAATTCGTCTACAAAGGGCGCCTGGTATAGTCAAAATTCCAAATTCGTCCACAAAGGGTGTCTGGTGTAGATGAAATATCAAATTCACCCACAAAAGGGCGCCTGGTGTAGCTGAAATGACAAATTCATATACAAAGGGCGCCTGGTGTAGCCAAAATGCCAAATTCGACTACAAATGGTGCCTGGTGTAGCGTAAATTCAAAATTCGTCTACAAAGGGCGCCTGGTGTAGCCAAAATTCCAAATTCGTCTGCAAAGGTCGCCTAGTGTAGACGAAAAGCTAGTTTTAGTTAATAAAAAAGATGCTGGCATAGGCTAAATTTATTGGGCTATAAAAGGGCGCTAGATATAGCCTAGAAAAGTGATATAGCCGAAAAAAGTGATTACTATGCCCTAACTTCTTCCTTCTCTCACAAAGAACCCTCCCCAGCAGTGCCTAACCCTAACTCCCCCTTGGTGGTGCCTAACCCTAACTCCTCCTTCGTGGTGCCTAACCCTAAGACCCCCCTGGTGGTGCCTAACCCCAAGACCCCCCTGGTGGTGCCTAACCCTAAGAGCCCCCTGGTGGTGCCCAACCCTACGATCCCCCCGATGATTACTACGACCTAACTTCTCCCTACTCTCACACAGAACCCTCCCCTGGTGGCAGGGCAGTTTCTAGGCTAAAATGCACCCAGTGCGAGAGTGTAAAAATTGCGCCCCCCCCCGTGCCGGAGCCAGGTATAGGTGCCTGCAGTATAGGTTAGCTAGGTCTAGTTGCACTCAGTATAGGTAGTGGGCTATAGGTCCCCCCAATATAGGTAGCCAGGCATAGGTGCCCCAGTATAATTGCCCCCAGTATAGATTAGCCAGGTAGGTGCCTCCAGTATAGGTATCCAGTATAGTTCAGGGGCGGACTGGCCAGGGGGGCAATCTCCCCCCAGGCCACCTTTCATTCAGTGATTTAGGGTAGGTTTGGTGTCTGGTGTATTGGGGTTTGTTGTAAGGCAATGTGAAACTTGAGGCTAGCTGATAAAAGTGCAATCAGAGGACAGGCAAGCTGGTAAATATACACAGCATGATGCAGAGCTTGCCTGGAGGGTCCGTGTGCAAACATCTGTCTGGTCTCTCCCCATTGTTATTATGACTGCATGTGTGGATAAGGTGTTATACAAGTTAAAGTTTTTGACAGTCCCTAGAATCCAGGAGGGCTACTTTCTGACTTGTGTGAGAGACTGGCAGGGACAGGAGTCCTATTACAGGCAAGTAGCCTCTGTGTGATGTGCAATACAGATAAGCTCTCTGCTCCATCTCAGGCTATTCTCAATTTCTCTCCACTCCTCCTCTCTCTGGGCTAGTGCACGCCAAAATCGCAATAGCAATCGCTTGCAATTTGTGAGTGTGATTTTGTGAAACGATTTTCAGAGCGTTTTTTTTTAATGAATTGCTCCAAAAAATGCTACATGCAGTGTGTAGCATTTTTTGGAGCAATTCATTAAAAAATAGCTCTGAAAATCGCTTCACAAAATCACACTCACAAATTGCTAGTGATTGCTATTGCGATTTTGGCGTGCACTAGCCCAGAGGAGTGGAGAGAAATTGAGAATAGCCTGAGATGGAGCAGAGAGCTTATCTGTATTGCACATCACACAGAGGCTACTTGCCTATCATAGGACTCCTGTCCCTGACAGTCCCTCACACAAGTCAGAAAGCAGCCCTCCTGGAGTCTAGGGACTGTCAAAAACTTTTCAACTTGTATAACACCTTACCCACACATGCAGTCATAATAACAATGGGGAGAGACCAGACAGATGTTTGCACACAGACCCTTCAGGCAAGCTCTGCATCATTCATGCTGTGTATATTTGCCAGCTTGCCTGTCCTCTGATTGCACTTTTATCAGCTAGCCTCAAGTTTCACATTGCCTTACAACAAACCCAAATACACCAGACACCAGACCTGCCCTAAATCACTGAATGAAAGGTGGCCTGGGGGGAGATTGCCCCCCTTCCCCCCTGGCCAGTCAGTGTAGCTGTATACAGTGCTTCCCTGAACTAATTACTTTGCAGTCCCCTGGGGAGAGACAGAGTTCACAGTGCCCTTTGGCTGTCTGCGCTCAGGGCTGCTGCACGGCTGCACGGCCCCTAGAAACGGGTCTGCCTGGTGGTGCCTAACCCTAACCCCCCTTGGTGGTGCCTAACCCTAAGACCCCCCTGTGGGTGCCTAACCCTAAGACCCCCGTGGTGGTGCCTAACCCTAACACCCCCCCCCCCCCTCATGATTACTATGACCCAACTTCTCCCTACTTTCACACAGAAGTTAGGTCACAGTAATCACTTTTCTCAGTTATATCACTTTTCGAGTCTATATCCAGCTCCCTTTTATAATCCAACAAATTTCACCTATAACAGCATCTTTTTTATAAACTAAAACTAGCTTTTCGTCTACACCAGGTGCCTTTTGTAGCCAAATTTGGCATCTCGTCTACACCAAGCGTCCTTTGTAGACGAATTTAGAATTTCAGCTACACCAGGTGTCCTTTGTAGATGAATTTGGAATTTCAGCTACACCAGGCGCCTGTTGTAGCCAATATTGACATCTCGTCTACACGAGGTACCTTTTAAAGCTGAATTTGGCATCTCGGCTACACCAGGCACCCTTTGTAGACGAAATTTGGCATTTCAGTTACACCAGGCTCCCTTTGTAGCTGAATTTGCCATTTAGGCTACACCAGGGCCCTTTGTTGACAAATTTGGCATTTCGGGTACACCAGGCACCCTTTGTAGCCGAATTTGGCATCTTGGCTACACCAGGCAGTCTTTTCACCACCTTGTAGCCGAGATTTGCAGAAATAACTTTGAAGTCTATGGAGGCACCCTTTTAATACAGGTGGCTCAGGTGCCCTTTTCAACTGATTCCGCTTCCCATCCTAAGTTGAGATACAGTATGAATGCTCATTCTGTGTCTACAGCATAGGCATATAAGAGCTCCTATCATGTGTTTCTTCTTTGTTTATTTACCTGAGAAACTTACCTAACAATTTCCTGTGATGAGAAACAAACATACGAGTGGCTGAAGACACACTTTACCTCACTTCCTGTCACATCTTCACCACAACTCCAGTCACACCTTTATCACATCTCCTGTCACTATTTTATCATACCTTAAGGCAGGGGCATAACTGGAAACCACTGGCCCCCCTGAAAAACTTTGGATGGGCCCCCCCTCACCACTCCCCCACACTTTCCCCCCATTTCTGAAGGGGGGGAGCCAGGAGCGCTGAAGGGGGGGGGGCAGGGTGAGGGAGGCCGGGAGTTGGGCCCCCCTCTTGTGTGCCCAGTGCTCCCTATCCTGTGCTGCGCCCCCCTCCTGCCACTAAAATGACCCTGTGCTGGCCCCCCTACCAGGCTTCACCCCCATAGGACCCCCTGCGCCGGCATCCCTTGCAGGGCTGGCTAACCTCCCTGCCTGAAGGACTGGTTCACAAGGGTGTCTGCAAGAAGCAAGTTTGCAGAAAAGCATTTTAAATCTTCCGGTCGACTTGGGCAGCGTCCGGTGGATTTCACCCCCACAGGGAGACACGGAGATGTGGCGGTGAGTGACCCTGCAAACAGCATGTTGCTTCCAGGGTCAGCTGGAACTACAGGAAAAACCGGGATCGGAAGGGGGCGTTCATGCAAACGACGATAAATGGCGGGAAACTACCGTACATGCGCTGCCCATTCATTTGAATGAGCAGTGCTGTAGCGATGAGTGCGGTGGTCGGCAGGAAACGCTGAGCAGATGCCTTATGAACCAAACCTTAGTCAGGGCTGTTTCAGGCCATTATAGTGCCCTAGGTAAAGTGCCTTTATCCCCATGAACTCATGATTAGGAAGATCATAGCCTACACTAATTAGCCAGAATTAATTAGATTTGCCTTGTATCAATAACAAATTAAAAAGTTATTAACCAAAATAATGTTGTTTCTTAAAAAAAAAAAAAAAAAAGTCACAAAGGGTTAATATTACCAGGCCAGATCCTGAAATTGTTCTAAGGGGTGGATTAGAATGTTTATGGACAGTCTGGGTCTATAGAGGTCACAAGGTTGTCCTGGAAATCCTGAAGAGTTGGGATAATAAATACAGATGCTATTCAGGCCTCCTTTGTTATGCTATACTCATAGCTCCCAACTGTTCCTCTTTCGTAGGGACAGACCCTCTTTGGGAGTAGGGTTGCCAGGTCGGCTGATGGAGAAAACCGGACAGGGGGTGGATTTAGGGGTGGAGTTAGGGGCGGAGTCAGAAGCGCACTTTTATGTAGAGTGGGGCTAAGCAATGGGCTTTTTTAAAAAAAAATTTATAGTATTTATATCGCACTGACATCTTCTGCAGCACATTACAGAGCACATAGCCATGTCACTAACTGTCCTCACCAGTAGTACTGGTCCAGTGCACATAAGAGACAGTTTTTCACCAGTAACTGCACATAAGAGACAGCTTTTCACCAGTAAATGCACATTATAAGAGACACCTTTTCGCCAGTAAATGCACATAATAAGAGACAGCTTTTTCCCAGTAAATGCACAAGAGACAGCTTTTCACCAGTAAATGCACATAATAAGACACAGCTTTTCACCAGTAAATGCACATAATAAGAGACAGCTTTTCACCAGTAAATGCACAAAAGAGACAGCTTTTCACCACTAAATGCACATAATGACAAACAGCCAGTGTTCCCAGTATATGTAGCCAGGGATATATGTGCCCAGTATATGTAGCCAGGGGGTATATATGTCCCAGTATATGTAGGCAGGGGTGTAAATGTCCCAGTATACGTAGGCAGGGGTATATATGTCCCAGTATATGTAGCCAGGGGGTATATGTGCCCAGAATAGGTAGCCAGGGGGTATATGTGCCCATAATAGGTAGCCAGGGGCTATATGTGCCCAGAATAGGTAGCCAGGGGATATATGTGCCCGGAATAGGTAGCCAGGGGCTATATGTGCCCGGAATAGGTAGCCAGGGGGTATATGTGCCCGGAATAGGTAGCCAGGGGGTATATGTGCCCGGAATAGGTAGCCAGGGGGTATATGTGCCCGGAATAGGTAGCCAGGGGGTATATGTGCCCGGAATAGGTAGCCAGGGGCTATATGTGCCCAGAATAGGTAGCCAGGGGCGGGGGGAAGGGGGGCAATCTCCCCCCCCTTCTTCCCTCACCTTAGGGTGCTGTCTCTCTCCCCCGCTGTCTCCTCCAATATTGATGTGCAGGGCAGGCTGGCGGGTGGCTGGGGGCGGAACTTACCTCTGTGTCGCAGGCGCCGGAAGTTCGGGTCCCGCAGCCGCTGAGTTTCGACTCAAAAAAGATCCGGATCAAAGATCCGAATCATTCATGAGCCGGACAACACTATTCAGACTGATAGTGTTGTCCGGCTCATGAATGAGATTCTCAGCGGCTGCGGGACCCGAACTTCCGGCGCTGGAGCGACACAGAGGTAAGTTCCGCCTGCAGCCACTCGCCAGCCCTGCACATCATATTGGAGGAGACAGCGGGGGAGAGAGAGCACCCTAAGGTGAGGGAAGGGGGGGGGAGATTGCCCCCCTTCTCCACCGCTGCTCCCAGCTCTCTCTCTGCTGCGCTGTTCTCCTCCTGCGCTGCGGGGGGCTCTAAAACCGGACAACTTAATTGTCCGGTTTAGCATGTTTTTTTACACTGGACACAGCGCACAAAAACCGGACTGTCCGGTGTAAAACCGGACACCTGGCAACCCTATTTGGAAACCCTGTCCCCCTGTCCCTCTTTCCTCCTCATTTGTCCCTCTTTCAGAACCATGTCCCTCTTTCTATGTAAATATATATGTTTCTCTACCAAAAAATGTGTTTGATTGACTCTAAACTTTATTCCCATCCTTTCAATTGATATATTACTAATTTCTAAATGTTAATATCACGGTTTAGTGAATCAAGCCCCTAAGGTGAACTGAATGTAAAAAAACATGTTTACCTAAGAAGGCGGAGCCTCTGGATCCTCCAGGGGCTTCTCGTATCCTCCAGAACACCGTGGCTACAGAGGACCCTCTCGAAGATCGCAACTGTGTTCCTCCGTTCAAGCGTGGCCATGCTGCTCCTGCAGTAGCACAGAGCCATGGGTGGTCACGCTCCAGCATACAGAGGATTGCTGTCACAGCCGGCAACAGTGGGCCAGGAGAACATGGGAAGTCTCTGCTGGATCTCTTCTTAGGGAATTTTCTTTTTTTTTCTTTTTTAACATTAGGTTCGCCTTGAATACACTTAAAGGACTTACGAGGCCTACTCTAAAAAAAAAGTTAAATACCTGCATCACATTTGAAGGCACGGAGGACGCCCTCCGTGCTGTTCCACCGGGTCCCCACCGCTCAATAGCCACCCGGGACGGCTCCCGACCGCACAGCCCAAGTTGGGCTCTCCTGCTTCCCACTAACATGGCCGCATGAGCTGGCTGCGGCTGCGCAGTCCGCATAGCCGTGAGTGCGGCTGCGCAGCTCAAGGGCCTCCCCCCTCATCCACGCTACAGGAAACAGCCTGTAGCGTGGATCGGGGGCTAGGCCCTAGAGCTGCGCAGCCGCACACGCGGCTATGCGGACTGCGCAGCCACGGCCAGCTCATGCGGCCATGTTAGTGGAGGCAGGAGAGCCCGACCCGGGCTGTGCGGTCGGGAGCGGCCCAGGGGGACGGCACGGAGGGCGCGGATGGCGTCCTTCGTGCATTCAAATTCAATTCAGGTAATTAACTTTTTTGGGTATTTGGACTCCTAAGTCTTTTAACACCGTGTTCTTAATACTATAACATTTTACAACAAACAATATGAAATAAAAAAAGAATATTGTATATTTTGTACATGAAGACAATTTTGTTTGTATTTCAGAAACGTAACTCCAGCTGTGTGTATGCAGGATACTATCCATAATGCTAGGTACACACCATACAATTTTCTGTTAGATTTTCTGTTAGATTTATCTGCCAGATAGCTTTTTTCCATGTTGTAGGTAAATCTAACAGAATAATCTAACAGAAAATTGTATGGTTTGTACCTAGCATAAAACATTTTTTATTGACAAATGTTCTTCTTTGCACTCCAGCAAGGTGGCAGACATGAGCTACAACTAGACTTTAGTATGTCCATACCGTAGAGAGGAAATGCTTGCTCAGTGTGATGAGAGGGGCTTGTACTCCTATCTTTGATAGAGGCTATGCAGGGACACGCCTCCTGTGGAGTCATCAGTGTGCGCGGCAGTCACATGTTAGAGGGCACTCATCTCTCTGAGCTGTAGTGCAGACGCTGGTGGCAGGGATCATGCTGCAGCCTCTGAGATGTGCTGTGCGGAGGGGAGTCCAGCACAGCTGCTGCAGGCGCCTGTCACTGTCTGCCCAGTGCTACAGCTCTGCACGGAAGGTGAGTGCTGCTGCTCTGTACTGTGTGACCCAGCTCTGCCTGGCAACATTTACTGCTGTCTGTCTGCAATCAAGACCATGAATGACATGTCCTCATAAAACGAGACTCATCTACAAGAGATTATTGCCCCATAATACAAAAATGAAAAAAAAAACTTTGGAAAAGGGGTATTTACAAAATGAAGAAACAGTTTAGTGTATGGTACTTAATTATGAATCAATATTCTGGTGGTTTGGCAAAAAGCATAAGAGAAGCATGCTCATTCTCCTTTAGTGTGTATGAATACTTGTAGCATCTCATACTTGTGGCATCTACACCTGCTCGTGCTGATGCATTTTTCTGGTTTAGCCACTGCACTAAAATTATCACTATAGACTAGCCTGAGCCTGACATTTTCTGTAGCACTATACAACTAGATAGTCACATCACTGTCCCTCAGGAGAACTCACAATCTAGTCAGTGCCACTATCAGTCTAATAACCTACCATACTGTAATGCTGGGCAGGGGCAAACCCTGAATTTCCAAGGGGGGGATTCATGAAAGGTCTCAGCTACGCCCAGTACAGTATAATAATATTGTAAGACACCATTCTGGGTACACATAATGCAATTTCCTGACCGTCAACGGGATCGATCAGGAGCAATTTGGATGCAGATAAAGCATTCACACAGCAGGGACACAGAGCTGTGTTCATACCTGACTCTGTTAGGCCCGGTTCACATTAGCGGTGGCCGTCCGGAATCGCCGTGCCGGAGCCGGACCGCTTTCAGAACGGACGGAACGGACGCACGGCATGGCAATGAAAGCCTATGCGTCCGTTCACATGCGTCCGTTCTGCCGGACCGGATCCGGGCCGGATCCGGACTCCGGCGTCCGTTCCAACATGCGCTATTTTTTGGTACGGCTCCTCCGGCAGCCGTATCCGGAGCGGAGCCGGACTGCACCATCCGGCCAATACAAAGCAATGAGAGCCGGAGAGCGCACAACACACTGGCTACAAAAACCGGACGTTCTACCCCACTTCCTATGCATTTTGGATGGGGACCACATGGGCCCAGCAAAGAGTGGGGCAGCAGCGATTTCATGCTGGAGCTCTTTTTGCCAGCAACATGTCTGATATGTGAAGGAGGCGAACAACAGAGAGAATTCCCAGGTTTACGAGTAAAAAATGCCTGGATCCATGGTCCCAACTGCAGTCTCTGTATCCACGGATGGTCTCCACACGTCCACCTGTCTCCAACAATGACCCCAGACCCTTCTGCTGACCTCCCAGACCCCAGGTAAACCTCCCAGACCCCAGGTAATTAAAGGGTGTTATCTCCTTAAGAAACCGGATCCGGACCGCAACCGTGTTCACACCGCACGGAAACCGGATGCAAACGGACCGGATCCGGACCGGATCGGAACCGTACGGATCAGGTCCGGTCCGGATACGGTGCGGTCCGGACATCCGGTGCGGTTTTTACTAAACCGCAAGTGTGAACGGGGCCTTAAGTTCCCCGGAGCTGCTCCATGCTCTGTACACATGCTACTGCTACATCCAAAGTCAACTGTAGCAGGGCAAGAAAGGGGGCAGTGCTGTGGGCTGCAGGATAACTGCAGATATTCTGGTGTCTCAACTTGTGCCTGTCCCCAGGCATGGCCCTGGCCTGAGGGGGGATTCTGGGCAGCTGTAATCCCCACCCTGTGTTTGCCTATGCTGGTTACACACAATTTCTCGCTCAATCGACTGGTCGATTGAATATTTCTGACATGTCTCGATCTATACAGCTGTCGATTTACTCATGTTAAGTATGCAAAATCGACAGCTGTATCGATCGAAACCCAATCGAACATGTCGGAAATAATCGATCGATCCTGCTGATCGAGCGGGAAATCGCATCGTGTGTACCCAGCATAAGGGCCCTTTTCCACTACAAGTGAGATTGCAAGCGTGCTTTGCTTGTGGATAGTGGAAGCCTTTTCTACTATCAGTGATTGCGCCATATAGCAGACGGGAATGGAGCGCGATCGATATGAGAATCGCATAAGCTGGTGATTGCATATGGGGGGAAAAACGGCACGCACAGGTGGGAAATGAGCATTGTGCTTTACATGTAAATTGCGGTGCTCTAGTGATCAGCAAAACTGCTGCGATCTAGTTTTCTAAACGGATCCCAGCTAGTGGAAAAGGCTAATTTAGGCCACTTGTATGGAAAGAACCAATTTATGTGTGTGTTTGGGGAGGAAATGGCCTAGTTGAGGGGACCCAGCAGCAATCCTTATGGGGAACAGTTCTCCCACTACAGCACGAAGCGTTGTGATTGGCTGAATGAATAGTGTGGGCGTAGTTTACTACAATCTATCTGAAACCTAAAAGTTGGAGGTTGCTGTCCACCCAATCACGTTAGCGAATTTTCATTATGTGGTTTCCTGCTGAGCCCCCTCAAGTAGACTAGTAATGATGAAACATGATACACAATTACAGGGAGAACATGCTAACTCCATGCAGATAGTGTTTAGACTAAGATTCAAGACTGGAACTCTAGTGCTGCGAGGAAAAAGTACAGATCGCTGTGGCACCTTGCTTCAGAATTTTTGCATTTATATGTGTATTTAACCTCCTGAGGACCACAGGCTTACACACCCTAGTAACCGGGCACATTTTTTTACAATTCAGCACTCTGCAGCTTTAACCGTTTATTACTCGGCCATTCAACTTAGCAGTCAAATGAATCTTACCTCCTTTTCTGCCCACCAACAGAGCTTTCTGAATTTTTTTCTTTTATTATTGATTTTATTTTTTTGTAATAAAAAAAAAAGCTTTATCACTTCCACCTTCCCTATCCCCGAGATCCAATCACCATGATCTCCTCTCATAGGCATTGGCATATGAGAGGGATCAGATAGTGTGCCACTCCTGGGAACAGCTGAGCGACAGAGCTGTCCCCTGTACAGTACTGTGCTAGATCGCAGTGCTGTACGAATCAAAAATCAAAATGGCTCCGATCGCGGCTGGCAGGCTGATCACGAAGCTCTGTGTCTCGGCAAGGAATGATCGTGCATGCGTGCCCCTTCCCTGCTAATCTCTGCCCCAGGACTTGACGTCAATCAGTGTTGGGCGGTCCTGGCGGAGCCACTAGGCAGCCCCCCATCGGTGTTAGGCAGTCACAGAGCAGTTAATTTAATAAAGGATCATTCAAAAGTTAGACTGTTGCGGTAGCACTTTACTGTACATATTCCATCCCTCCTCCACTAACGTCCCTGCCCCGTGCTCACCTGGCTGTCATCTCCCTTTAACAGACCCACAGATGAGTTAAAAATGAGTGCCTGGGAATTACCTCTTCCAGCATCCTGGTCCCTGATTCACTCTGTAGCCACTAGTTCTCTTCTGCTGCGTTCTCAGTCCATGTTTGCCTCCACATCATGTGACTTCACATAATGTGCACAAGACTAATGCTTCATACACACTTGAGATAAAAGTCTTTGGAAAAGGCAAGATCACAGACCAATTTTACACCCTTCCATGTAGTATGAGAGCCATACTCTACACAGTCTATTCTATGGAGCTGCACTCCCCATCAGATAAAATCTTTGCAAGATGCTGCACACAAAGATGCTGTGCACATTCAAAAGATCATTATCTGCAAAAGATCTGTTCCTGCAAAAAATCCATTCCTGCAAAATGCATTCATAGTCTGAGATTTGCAGATCCTCATACACACCTGGTTTAACAGACTTCATCTGCATATCTGGCAAGCATCTGCAGATCTGAAAATCCATCCTGGTGGATCTGATCTGCAGATGATCTGCAGATGATTGTCTGTTAAACCAAGTGTGTATGAGGATCTGCAGATATCATAGACTATGAATGCATTTTGCAGGAATGGATCTTTTGCAGGAACAGATCTTTTGCAGATAATGATCTTTTGAGTGTGTACGGGCATCTTTGTGTGCAGCATCCTGCAAAGATTTTATTTGATGGGGAGTTCAGCTCCATAGAATAGACTGTGTAGAGTATGGCTCTCATACTACATAGAAGGGGGTAAAATTGGTCTGTGATCTTGCCTTTTCCAAAGACTTTTATCTGAAGTGCGTATGAAGCATTAGGCAGAGGAGACCTAATGGCTGCAGCAGGGGTGCATCAGGGACCCGATGCTGGAGGAGGTAAGCCCCAGTTATACCGCTGCACTGATCTGTGGGCCTGTTAAAGGGTGGTGACAGCCAGTGGAACACTGGACAGGGAACCTGGTGGAGGACGAATGGAGATGTCCAGGTCCACTGTTTCCAGAGGGCTTCCCCATGATCATGGGGGACTGCTTCCTCATTTCACCACTGTGTGTGATGGGAGTGCAGAAAGTGGGTGGCAGTGCGGATAGTGCAGTGTTCTCCCCAGACTTTTTTTCCAGCGGGGTGGCATGAAAAAGTAGCCGGGTGGGACACAATGGGGGAATGCAGGGTCAGTGCAACTCTGCTTACAGCGTAGGAGGAGGATAAGGAGGTGAACTGATGACAGCTGGGCGGTCACCAAAGAGCTTGGGAAGAACACTGTAGTGGGTGACATTAGTTCAGAAAGTTGGAGATGCAGATAGTGGATGACAGTAGTGCAGACAGTAGATAACTGAGTGCTCCTTGGGCCTCTGTCTTCAATCATGTGTGGTGGGGAGGTCTCTACAGGCATCCTCAAGCCCTGCTCTCCCCAGCAACCCTAGCCTACATGCAGGGGTGGGTTTACATTGCAGTGGGTCGAGCCACAGAGCAGCGGCAGTCACCAGTGAGGATAGAGGGTGGAAACAGGCTGTCAAGGGGCAGAAAATGAGGACACGGCCCAGAGGCTGAGATCTGCAACTGCATTTCATCTTCCAGCACAGCGTTATCAGATTGTGCAAACTAGGAAATAAATATGACAGCTTCTATAGGTCTCACGCCTCGGGTTCCTTTTAACCCTTTACACTCTCACCAGTGTGGTTGTAAAAGCTTCATGTAACTCCTGTTATCCTGGTCTTCCTTCCTGAAGAAAAAACAAAAACACTAATTTAACTATTTATAAACCCACTGGGGAGTGTGTGTGGACAGATAAATGTTTTATTATGCAGGGAGTAGCTTGACTAGAAGAAAAGACTCAGTAGAGCTGCAGTACTGGTCACAAAGAGTTAATCTTTCAGCAGCAGAGGGGATGGGTTGTCTGCTCTGTGCTCAGGAGTGAGTGCTGTTACTGGATTGAGGACTTTATGTAGCTAATAAGATGTATGCTTGCTCAATGAGTCATCTCAACCAGTGCTGTACCTCTTGGCTAGGTGGTATGGGTTAGTGTTGAGCTACGCATAACTCCACTGTTCGTAATCAAAATTATGAGCAAAACTTGCTAGCCACGGCAGAGGGAGGTTAGCTCACCCATGTCGCCCCCCCTATATCCAATGTGCTTCATGTCGCGTTTACTTGTGTTCAATTCCACTCCCATGCTTCCTCCTTGCCGGAAATAGGAAGCTTTGGAGTGACGTGGAACACAAGTAAAAGCGACGTGGAGTGTATTGGCTGTAGGGGGCGACATGGGTGAGCTAACCTCCCTCTGCCGTGGCTAGCAAGTTGTACTCGTAATTTCGATTATGAACAGCGGAGCTATGCAAAGCTCAACACTAGTATGCAGTGTTCTCAGAATTTTTTTCAAGTTGGGTGGCATGAAAAAGTAGCCGAGTGGTGCGCAATGGGGAAATGAAGGGCTGGCACAAGTCAGCAAGCCGATGACATCTGGGTGCTCACCAAAATCACCCGGCTCAAAGAGCCTGGGGAGAACACTAGTATGTGTTACAGAGAGATTAATAGTCATGTGAGTGGTTATGA
The DNA here is from genome assembly GCF_040937935.1 of Hyperolius riggenbachi. NCBI lineage: Eukaryota > Metazoa > Chordata > Amphibia > Anura > Hyperoliidae > Hyperolius > Hyperolius riggenbachi. The sequence goes on along the minus strand of NC_090646.1, from coordinate 102,649,366 downwards.
AGATAGAGGAGGAGTTTAAACATCTGACCAATTACTGTATTGTCAGCCTAGCAACATTCATCTTTGGCAGAAGAAGGAAATTTTCAAACCTAGCCAGCAAGGCAAAAAAAAAAAATTAATGCAAAAATGGTTTATGGCCAGTTGATATACAGTTGTTTTCAAAATTATTCAACACCCAATGCTGTAAAGGGTTTTAGGGAATTTAGCGTACATTTGTAATTGTGTTCAGAATGAAATCTTACAAGGACTTTTTAAAGAGAACCCGAGGTGTGTTTGAAGAATATTATCTGCATACAGAGGCTGGATCTGCCTATGCAGCCCAGCCTCTGTTGCTATCCCAAACCCCACTAAGGTCCCCCTGCACTCTGCAATCCCTCATAAATCACAGCCATGCTGTGAGGCTGTGTTTACATCTGTAGTGTCAGTCTCAGCTGCTCCCCCGCCTCCTGCATAGCTCCGGTCCCTGCCCCTGTCCCTTCCCTCCAATCAGCAGGGAGGAAAGGGATGCAGGCGGGGAATGGAGTTCTGCAGGAGGCGGGGAGAGCAGCAGACTGACACTATAGAGATAAACACACCCAGCTCTGACAAGCTGTTTGTCAGCAGCGTGGCTGTGATTTATGAGGGATTGCAAAGTGCAGGGGGACCTTAGGGGGGTTTGGGATAGCAACAGAGGCTGGGCTGTATAGGCAGATCCAGCCTCTGTATGCAGATAATATTCTTCAAACCCACCTCGGGTTCTCTTTAAAGAACCAAATGCAACTAAAATGACATCAATTGTTTTTGTAATACAGTATTAAATGTTTTTTTTTTGTGTGATTTCTTCATTGACAATTATTCAACCCCTTAAAGATTACCACTCTTAAGAACAGAGGTTCATTCAAGTGTTTTCGATCAGGTATTGAAAACACCTGTGGATGTTAACGAGCAGCAATCAAGCATAATAACCACCAATTAGGCAGATTTAAAATGACTGTGATACTCAGCTCCTTCTAGACATTTACTGGTGTGTTTACAAACATGGTGAAGTCAAGAGAATGGTCCAGGAAGACAAGAGAAGAGGTGATTTCTCTTCACAGGAAGGGCAATGGCTATAAGAAGATTGCAAAGATGTTAAACATACCAAGAGACACCATAGGAAGCATCATTCGCAAATTCAAGGCAAAGAGCACTGTTGAAATGCTACCTGGCCGTGGCAGAAAGATGCTGACTTCGACTGCTGTGCGCTACCTGAAGCGCAAGGTGGAGAAAAGTCCCCGTGTGACTGCTGAGGAACTGAAAAATGATTTGTTAGATGCGGGTACTGAAGTTTCAGCTCAGACAATAAGGCGCACACTGCGTAATGAAGGCCTCCATGCCAGACCTCCCAGGCGCACCCCCTTGCTGTCTCCAAAGAATAAGAAGAGTCGACTGCGGTATGCCAAAAGTCATGTGGACAAACCGCAAACGATTTGGGATAGTGTTCTGTGGACTGATGAAACAATATTAGTTTGGGCCCATGGATCAATGCTATGTTTGGAGGAGGAAGAGCAAGGCCTATGAAGAAAAGAACACCTTGCCTACTGTGAAGCATGGCGGGGGGGGGGGGGGTCAATCATGCTTTGGGGCTGTTTTGCTTCAGCGTGTGCAAGGTACCATGACTTCTCTTCAGTACCAGGAGATATTGGATGAAAATGTGATGCAGTCCATCACAAACCTGAGGCTTGGGAGACGTTGGACCTTTCAACAGGACAATGATCCCAAGCATACCTCCAAGTCCACTAGAGCATGGTTGCAGATTAAAAGCTGGAACATTTTCGAGTGGCCATCACAGTCACCAGACTTAAATCCGATTGAGAACCTCTGGTGGGACTTAAAGAAAGCAGTTGCAGTGCGCAAGCCTAAGAATGTGACTGAACTGGAGGCTTTTGACCATGAAGAATGGGCTAAGATACCCGTAGATCGCTGCAAGGAACTTGTGTCAAGCTATGCTTCACGTTTTTAAAAGCTGTTATAACTGGAAAAGGATGTTGTACTAAGAATGAATGTCACTTGGGGGTTGAATAAAACTGATGATGTGAGCACAGAAAAGACATTTGTGGTTATTTCATTATAAATGTTATGTTATATTTGTCTGACTTACAAGTGCCTCTTTGATTTAACACGATGTAAACACGATGACTGAAATGAGCAAAATCAATGTCAAACTGGCCAAAACACTCAATTTCAGTGGGAGTTCAGTAATTTTGAACACAGCTGTATTCCACACTATATACATTAGACACTAGTGTGAACTGGGGTTTTGAGGTTCAGGCATAATAAAACTGATAAGGAATGTAATATCAATCTATTTAATTTTCAGGGACTGGTCCTGGGTGTGTATGAAAAAAATAAGGAAGATGAGATCTTGGTACTCACCCAGGCTGGAGATCGCTTTGATAGTACTGTGTCCGGGAAGCTGAGGGATCAATTGGAAAGGTAATGTCTGACTTGCTGTTACTATTTATTAAATCTTTCCTTCCTGTACAGTATTTCCTGCTATTTTACTTAATTATTTCACCTTTACAGATCTGGGCCCTCCCTGAAGAAAGGAAAGTCCAGGATATTTTATGGTTTACATCAGGTATCTTTTAATGCTCTGTGCAATTCATTTGGATTTCACTGTCCCATTTTGACAGGAATATACTTACCACATCCTTAGCCGCGCTCCAGTCCTGCAGCTCCACACGTAATCCTCTTCTCCTCCTGCAGATTCCTGTACACTCTGGCCCGCCTGCTGCTATATTGCTTCAGTCCTAAGTACTTCCTGGCAGTCTACTTCCTGATTCCTGGCTGTCTACTTCCTGCCTTAGATCGCAGCGCTGTACAATGTAAATAGACGCTGTCTAGCAGTCTCCCAGCGGCAATCACCGCTGGGAGACTGATGATCCAAGCAGGGATGCACGTGCGATCCCCAGCAATCTCCGCCCCAGTACTTGATGCCAATTAGCGTTAGGTGGTCCTGGGGAGCCACCTTGTTCATGCCAATTGGCGTTAGGCGGACGTTAGGTAAAGTGAGGCATTTGTTTAATAATACAATTCATTTACATAATTGATTTTATACCCATATTGAAACTATTGACTTATCAATTTTAGTATTTCCTGCATGGACTGCTACTTTTTGTATTACTGGTTGTATCCTAATTTATTATTTTTTAAGGACTTGTACAGAGCCAGAAGTTATGTTTTACAAGTACACTAAGGCCTCAATTCATAAAGCATTACCACATGCGGTAATGCTGAAAACAGCAGACATTCCAGAGCACTTAGCAAAGTGTCAATTCATAAAGGCTGTTACCGCATGAAAAACTGAAAATACCGAGCAGTGAGGTAAGTTACCGACTTGGCTGTAGTTACCTCCAACACATGTCAGTAAATTGTCAGCAAATGTCAATTGATAAAGCCTTCAACAAGCGGTAAGCCAGACGATAATTACCGACACCTCTGGTGAGGTCTTATTATTGCAAAGTGCAGGGAGCCGAAAGTCTGAGCAGGGAGCCGAAGTCTGTGTGAGTGGTCTGTGCAGGGAGCCAAAGTCTGTGTGAGTGGTCTGTGCAGGGAGCCAAAGTCTGTGTGAGTCGTCTGTGCAGGGAGCCAAAGTCTGTGTGAGTCGTCTGTGCAGGGAGCCAAAGTCTGTGTGAGTCTTCTGTGCAGGGAGCCGAAGTCTGTGTGTCATCTGTGCAGGGAGCCGAAGTCTCTGCAAGCCTGTGCAGGGAACCATAATTACAGCTTGTAACAAAAGAGAGGTATCTCCACACTTCTGCTGTACCGCTCAATGGGCTGCAGTAATTTACCGAACTTCAAAGGCAGCTGTGAAAATGTTTATGAATTAGCACACAAAGGTCTAAAATACCGAATGCGGTATTTTCCCTCCCAGATTTTTTTTTTATCGCAAAGCCTTTTATGAATCGAGGCCTTAGGCTAGTTTCACACTGGGGCAATATGTTGCACATACTGCAAAAGCAGGATCACAACAGAGGGGAAAAATTGCATAGCGGGTTATGCTTGTGCTGTGATGCATACAGTACATACAAAGTATGCGTCTCTGCTGCTGGTAATGCACATGTAATTCATCACATTATGCCAATGGATTCCCTTGTGCCATACTGCTAACATGTCACTGAGAACGTACCATTACAATGTAATTGCAGCATGTTAATGTGATTATATTGTCTGATGCAGCGCACAGCAAACTGTGTGAATGTAACTCTTAAAGAAGAACAGTAACCAAGGATTGAACTTCATCTTAGTCAGTAGCTGATACCCCCTTTCCCACAAGTAATCTTTACCTTTTCTCAAATAGATCATAGGGAAGGGGGGGGGGGGGGCTGCGTGGCTGATATTGTAGTTAAACACCTCCCACAGTGTGATGTCCTGACAGTTTGCTGTCTGTGAACCTCGTTGCATTGTTGGAAATCAATGGCTTTTTCCAACTGCCAAGCAACCAGTATCACCCTCTGCACAGAACTCTCAGAAACAAACATTCCGCACAGATCACCTGGCAGAACTAAAAATGTTACCACCAGTGATAAATTTCAGAATGTAAATCAGGGAGAGGAAAGATTTTACAATGGGCAAACACTGACTAAATAATTTATAAAACAAAAATAAGCAATTTTATGAATGGATATTTTCACTACAGTTCCTCTTTAACCTCCTACTTTATTTTCAGATTATTATTTTGTTATTAATTTATAAAGCACCAACATATTCCATGGTTTTATACAAACTAAGAAGCAAACACCGTGGTACAAAGTAATACAGACAATTACATACACCAATATACAAAATACCGTGTTTTCCCGAAAATATGACAGTGCTTTATATTAATTTTCACACCAAAAGATGTGCTAGGGCTTATTTTCAAGGGATGTCTTATATTTCTATGAACACGTTTCTCTGCTGTGTCTTCCTGTCTTCTCCATCGTGACGCCTCTTCCTGTGCTGGATCTACCTCTTGTGTGCCTCTGTGTCTCCTTTTGTACCTTTAGTGTTGTCCTGGTGTCGCTCTCTGTACCCATGTCGTCCTCTATCCCCTGTCGTCCTGCGTCCTCCTGGTGTCCATCAGAACACCCGATGTCCCCCTGCATCCTCATCTTTCCCCCAGCTCCATTCCGCTGTGTCCCCGATTTTCAGTCTATGGGGAAGAAGTACTGCAACTTATGCTTCTACTGGAGCTGATGGTCTCGCAGGTGGAATCATGGCTCCGTTATTGGGCAAATCACTGCGCTCGCCATGGTCCTGCCCACAAGGCCATCCAATTCAGTAGATACACAAGTTGCCATATTTTTTCCCCTTACTTCTGCTAGGGCTTACTTTTGGGGTATGGCTTATATTTCGAGCATGATTGAAAAAATTCCTGCTAGGGCTTACTTTCAGGGGATGTCTTAATTTCAGGGAAAGAGGGTACAGAGTTGGTACAAAATACAGAATCAGTACAAAGTACAGAATCGGTAATAACAGTGATAGAATAAAAATGAATAAATGTGTAACAAAATCCAAAACACAAAAGGGTGAGAGCTCAAAACATGCAGGTGTTCACTTTTTGTAGATAGTGGCAATTGTCATCTGAAAATTTATTTTTGAGTGTCGTGGAGGTTTGGTGTGTGTGTTTTTTTTGTTTGTTTTGTTTTTTTCCTTAACCACTTGAGGACCACAGTGTTAAAGCCTCCTAAAGACCAGGCACTTTTTCATTAAATTGGCCACTGCAGCTTTAAGGCCAAGCTGCAGGCCACACGACACAGCACACAAGTGATTTCCGCCCCCCTTTTCTCCCCATCAACAGAGTTCTACAGATGTTTGTTTGCATTTTTTTTATTTATAAAAACTGGTTTTTTTTGTGTATCTATTGGATACCCCTCTCCCTCCCTCCCCCCTCCAGCCAATCCCCTTGATCAGCTGTCATAGGCTGTGGCTCAGGATGGGACAGCCGTGTCACATGGCTGTCCCCAGTACAGCGCTGCTGCTGATCGCAGCGCTGTACCAGTAATTAAACGGCGGTTACGCCGTCTAACAGTCTCCCGAGCAGCAACCGCCGCTCGGAGACTGAAGAGCTCCGCCCACCGAGCAGGAGATGTGCGTGCAGCCTGCACGCGATCTCCTGTAACATAGAGTCCCAGGACTTGGCGCTAGGCGGTCCTGGGGCTACCGCCGCAGCCACGCCCGTCGGTGTTGCGCGGTCGGCTAGAGGTTAAAGTGGATCTGAGATAAACTTTTACTCATTGCATAATTGTTCCTTTCCTATTGTTTATAGGGCATTCCTCAAGACAAATACTTTTTTTTTTTTTTTTTATACTCTAATTCCCTATAAACTAAACAAGCCTCGCGCACTGCTCATAGTGCCTTGGGACTCCATGTAGCAAGGGCTTATGGGAGCTCAGTCTGGGCAGGAGGAAGGCGCTGTCATTGCATCACAGGAATAAATAAACATGAAACTGTTGAAGCTGTTTGCAGCTAGATTTACTGTGTAAACAATCTAAACTTTAGATAAGAGCTATAGACAAGTTACTTGTCATAGTTAGTTTTTCATCTTGGATCCACTTTAAATGTTATATATTTTTTTTCCTGTTTAAATCCAGGAGTTCCCCAGTGTTGTTGTGGTGGGATTGGGTAAAGAATCTGTTGGTTTCAACCAAGCTGAGCTTTGGAACGAGAGAAAGGAGAATATTAGAACTGCTGTTTCAGGTAATGGATAATGGATGTTTTGCCCTAATTGTTGTAGTAGAGTAGTAACCTTCACTTTCTGTAATTGCTGGTGGAATTTAATATGCAACAAAACCAGTTAACCAAAATGACTAGCTTCTCAATCAAAAAAAAAAAAAAAAAGATTGTGAGATAGAATTGACTTGATAATATGGGTTCATTATGAATGTGTTTTCATTCTGCCCAGTGGGTTGCAGGCATCTGCAGGAATTGGAAATAGAACAGGTAGAGGTGGACCCTTGTGGAGATGCACAAGCCGCAGCAGAGGGCGCTGTTCTGGGGCTCTTTGAATATAATGAGCTGAAGAAGAAAAAGAAGAAAGTTGTGACGCCAGCACTGTTTGGAAGGTATTAAGAGCTCAGTGCTGCATTTCTTTTTATCTATATAAGTGGACTTTTTTTTTTACAAATGCTCAGGACCAACTCCAAATCACCCTTTGATCAATAATGACGTTTTAAAGCCGACCTTTGCTTAACATACAGTTTAAAGAAGTAGAACATAATCTCTACCTTGAATTAATACAGGTAGTCCCCGACTTATAAACGACCCACTGATATGAAGGGCATGGATTCTCTGTTTCCATGGGAACAAGTTAAAACATTTTTTTTCAAATGAGACTTAGTAGTTTTTGAGAAAATCGATTTGAAAAAATTCAAAGAAAAATGGCTTTTAAACTTGTATAAGCAGGCACAGAGGGCAGAGGTGACACAGAGGGGGTCACTGGAGGCACTGGGGGGCACAGAGGACAGAGATGGCACAGTGTTCCGACTTAAGAACAGATTCAGGTTAAGAACGAACCTTCAGTCCCTATCTCGTTTGTTAACCGGGGACTACCTGTAGCATGTTTGTTACTTTCTTTTCTGTCGCTGAATTCTTAAACATATCCGTGTAGCAACGCCTCAGGCTGTTCTCAGTTCCGTTGTAGTGCATTGATGCCTTTTTCTTTTCCTGGAGTGATTTGAGAACTTGCTACTGTCTGTTGTTTGCAAGAACTCCACCATTAATAGCAGTAAAATATCTACACAGCACTGTTCCTTATTGCTTTGACATTTTTCTAGTTCTCTTCTTTTCTAATCAATAATTACTCCGTAAAATGACCCCGATCAATTAAAATGTGTTCTACATTTTGTGTTCCTGGCGTGATTTGAGCACACATTGGCTGCCTATTCTTTACCAGTCCTTCTCTATTAATGCAATCGTGTAGCCTTACTTCGTACTTCAGCTTGCCATTGCTCTGATAGTTACCCATTTATACAAGATTTATAGGTCAGATTTGGTACATGCTGTGCAAATCCACTCCCCCTTCCTGTCTGTGCTCAGGAAGTTGGGGTAGTGGTAGGCTACAGGCCAGAGATTGCGATGAATAAGGGTAATTATAACTGAAGGGCAACAAAAGGACTTTGGAGGAGACAGGGACAGGAATGGGAATGCTGTTAGGGCAGCTGCACATGTATGGATTGCAACTGCATTTCTCTGTATGACAGGCCAAATCTGAGCAGCCTACTGCCTCCCCCCTCACACCTGTGTCACTGCTCTCTTCTGGGCACCTCCATGGTATACTCCCGTCTTAGCGTGGCCCCATCCTACCATCTGAGACTGTTCAGCTATGGGCATCAATCCTAAGCATAGGACCTGTGTCACATGGTGGGTAATATTGAGGTAGAATCGTGGTCACATGTTGGGAACGAAGCTCTGGCACCTCCAGATGGTAGAGAGCCACAGCAGAGTAAACAGTGATTTTACAAGGCAAGTATGCGGGTTTCTTTATGTTGGGTTTTCACAAAATGTACCTTTAAGCAGTCTGATAACTTGCCAAGAAAGGCAGGAAAATAAGATGTGTCTTTAAAGTGACTCAGGCACTTTCTTACACATACAGGAAAATGCATTTTTTTTTAAATTCCTATTTAAAGCAGACCTGAACTAAGAACGTCCTCTCTGCTCTAAAAGATACGCAACAGCATAATATGCTTTAAAGAAAAACATTTCTTTGTTACAGCTGATGCTAATCCTGCAATAAATCTGCTGTGTGTCTACTTAATGCTTTCATGGAAGTAGACGTAGGGTTAACATCCTGTGTTTACAAATTAGCGGCTCTGCCGACACTACTGGAATTCCTGAGTTGTCACAACTGAGAGCTTGAATTACAGTTGTGATTAGTCACAGATGAGGGGGAATTAGACAGGCAAAACTCTAAATACATACAAGGTGGTTCTCTCTCTGTTTTTCTTCTGTCCTGAGATCAGGTCCACTTTAATAACACCCCATTTGCAGGAGTCAATGTTTTCAGCTGTCATATTACGGCATACTTATTGCATTATAGTGGGGAGGGAAACCTTTGCCGCAAACCCCCCCCCCCCCCCATTTTTTTTCCTCTCCCCTCCTTATCTTCTCTTCTTTATTTCTCTCTCTCTCTCTCTCTCTCTCTCTCGTCTAGAAACCACTGGAGAGGAGAGAATTGCATTGTATTATACCGTACATTGTATTTTAATATCCATAAAAATAAATGTGCACACAGGATTTTTCAGTAAAGTACATTTTTTTTCTGCTCCAGTAAAGAAGAGGAGGCCTGGCAGAAAGGTGTTTCCTTTGCAGAGGGACAGAACTTGGCTCGCTACCTGATGGAAAGTCCTGCAAACTATATCACCCCCACCAGGTTTGCTCAGATCTTTGAGGAGAAGTTGGGAAAACTGGGAAGCAATGTGAAGGTATTCACTAGGTAAGACTTCTGTGCAGCGCATAATATAAAGCTGAAAGGGGCGGAGAATACAGGCGCACTCACACCTTATAGATGCTATAGGTAGTAGACCGCTGCCGCAGCACGGTGTCAGCGTGCATAGCGCTAACGTCTTGCATCGTTGGGTCCCCACGTCATATCCCAGCTAGCACTATATGCACTGAGTTTGTGGCGCATTAAAAAAGGTATACATACCTGGGGCTTCCTTCAGTCCTTTTCAGTGTGATCACTCCCTCCCCGCCATCCTCCGCAGCCTGCATTCTCTGCAGCTGACCCCAGTAAGTTGTGCAGTCTGGCTGTGCGCTCTCCCGTAGCCAGGAGCATTCTGCGCCTACCCAGTACTACGGTACAGAACACTCGCGGCTACGGGAGCGTGCACAGCTATGCAGTGCCAGACCTTTTTGGGGGCAATTTGTGGAGGCTACAGGCAGTGGAAGATGGCGGCAAGGGACCGATCAGGGTTGGAGGGGGCTTGAGGAAGCCCCAGGTATGATTTTTATAAAAATCCCTCATAGCATTACATACAAGAGTTTTACAAATCAAAAGCACTTAGAAAGCGCTGCTAGTGGATTCCAGGCCTAAGAGACCAGAGTCCCGAAAAGGTTGAACACAGTTAAAGATTCAGGCAGTGAACACTCATATTGTGTGTCAAAAGCACACAGGACCCTTTTGTGTAACAATAGTGGCTGGATAGTGTACTGGATATGGGCACCGCCTTTGACATGGGAGACCAGGGTTCGAATCCTGGCTAGGGTCAGTACCTATTCAGTAAGGAGTCCTTAGGCAAGACTCCCCAACACTGCAGGGAGGCCTCTCGAGTACATCCCAGTGGCTGCAGCTTTTCAGCGCTTTGAGTCCGTGCAGAAATGTGCTAAACAAATATTCGGGTTCGAATTATAAAATTGTATTGTACACCATTCAGATGCAAAGTGCTCTCCAAAGGGTTGGACAGCAGTAGGTTTTGCTTCTCTACTCTCCCCAAACCTCTCCCCTAATTACCATGTTTGATGTGTATCTTTCATACGGTAAGATAAGGGGTGGGCCAGACCGTCCCTCTTGTATAGGGAAACTACAGGGTTTGGGTTATTGGGATCTCTTAGTATTTTATGGCCAGATAATTTGGTTCTATGCAGTATCATTATTTTGATCTTTGTACTGTATGTATCTTATGGTGCAATAAAAATATTTTATTGATATTTCTAAATGAAGTAAACTCATTATTTCAATTGTTCATAGGCAAAAGTCATGGATTGTAGAACAACAGATGGGGGCTTTTCTAAGTGTGGCCAAAGGATCAGAAGAACCCCCAGTCTTCTTGGAAATCCACTATACTGGCAGTCCTGACCCCCTAGAATCGCCCCTTGTGTTTGTTGGCAAAGGAGTCACTTTTGACAGGTACAGGAACTGACCTATTGTACAGTTTTATGACCTAAAATGACGTTTATATAAAATGCATAAAAATGCTATAGATGTAATATCTGAGTCCCTTGTGTTCCCTGCTGTCCAGTGTGCACTGGCACCACCTGCTGGTATATCTGATACTGCAGCTTGTCCCTCAAATGTAAAAGTTCTTTGTCTTGTTAAAGTGGACCTGAACTCAGAACTTCCTCTCTGCTCTAAGGGCCTGAGCCGACTTAAGCAGTTGTCTGCTTTTTCAGTTACACATCAATGTTACAGATGCTGAAAAGCGGACACAACTACGTTAGTGGGCTCGGGCCCTAAAAGATAAGGAACCGCATAATAACCTTTAAAGAAAAACATTTCTTACAGCTAATTCAAAGCCTGCAATAACTCTGCAGTGTGTTACTTCCTGCTTTCATGGAAGCAGACATAGGGTTAACATTCTGCGTTTACAAATTAGCTGCTCTGCGAGGCAGCCAGCTGAAACAGGTGAGATCAAATCACAACTTGTGATTAGTCACAGGTGAGGGGGAATTAGACAGGCTAAACTCTCTAAATACATACAGGGGGCACTTTTTTTTCTTTCCTGTACAAGAGTTCAGGTCCACTTTAAAGGTCAAGATAGTTGAAAGTCCTACATCTTCCCAGATCTGTAGACAACAAAGCAGTAAGAGTATTTTCATTAATTGTTATTTTTGACCTTTTATTGACCTTCTGATGTATTTAAATGTCTTTATTAAACTTTACGTTTTTGAGGTATTAACACTCTGTTATGAATTTCTATAGCAAATTTTACCTCCGGACAGGTTCTAAAGGCTACCATACACAAAGGAGTGGCACAGATCAGGTGGAGTGAGTTGGCAGAACAATGCCCATGGCCAGCAATCGGCATAGATGGTCTGCCCGGTTGATCGCTGGCAGAGGCTATGAGGAAGGGAGGGCTTTGTACACATGCTAGAACAGTCAAGTGCAAGGCTTTTCAACCTTTTTACAAAGTGTACCACTTTTATTGCATGAAAATTTTTAAAGCGAATCCAAGATGAAAAAGTAACTAACAAGTAACTTGTCTATATATCTTATCAAAAGTTTATAGTTTACACAGCAAATCTATCTGCAATCCGCTTCAAAAGTTTATGATTATTTCTTCCTGTGATACGAGGGCAGCCATGTTCTGTTTGTCACACTACACGGAGGCAAGCAGATAGCATCTCCTCAGCCTGTGGAAAATTTCACTCCCCCCTCCTCCCCTCTGCCTCTAAATTACAAAGTGGGACGAAATTGAGCTCTGGGACCAAGTCGTGGGCCAACCTCAATGTCTAGTGGCCACCTCTCCCCCCTATACAGTTCCCTGATGTCTAGTGCCCCCTCCTTCCCCTATACGGTTCCCTGGTGTATAGTGGCCCTCATCTATACAGTTCCCTGGTATTTATTGGTTTTCCCTCCCCTATACAATTCTCTGATGTTTAGTGGTCCCTCCTCCCCTATACAGTTTCCTGGTGTCTAGTGGCTCCCTCCTTCCCCTATACAGTTCCCTGGTGTTTCGTAGCCCCCTCCTTCCCCTATACAGTTACCTGGTATCTAGTGGCCCCCTCCCTCTCCTCTGCAGTTTGCTGGTACCTAGTGCTTTTCCCTACCCCATACGACTTCCCAGTGGTGATCTAAGGCTTACTCTCCAATATACCTTCTCTGGTGGTCCTAAGTGGGACAAACATAATGCAAAGTGGGGAAACCACCTGAGGGCCAAATATAATGGTTCAGAGGGCCAGATTTGGCATGTATGCTCTAAAATCTCTGGCTAGTAACCTCCTCCTCCTGCCCAGACTGAGCTCCCATAAGCCCTTGCTACCTGGGACTGAGTGCCAAGGCTCTCTGAAAAGCTGTGGGCGAGTCTTGTTTAGTTTATAGGGAATTTGAGTATTAAAACAAAACAAACAAAGTATTTGGCTTGAGGAATGCCCTATAAACTACATGAAAGGAACACAATTATGCAATGAGTAAAAGTTTTATCTCGGATCCACTTTAAGTACCACCAGGCAGATGCATTCACTTTATTGGCAGCTGCCTGGTGGGCGGGCAGGTGAGCAAGCGGCAGGCGGGCAAACCTGGCACGTACCTCCAGGCCAACAGCAAAGTACCACCACTAGTATGCGTACCACGGATTGAAAAGCCCTGGTCTAGTTTATGTACAGTGCTTAAAGGAACTCTGTAACAAAATTTTCATCCTTATTTCTTCTATCCTATAAGTTCCTATGCCTGTTCTAATGTGGTCTGGCTTACTGCAGCCTTTCCTACTTGCACAGTGGCTGTATTCTCTCTGTTATATGATCTAATCTTCTCTCCTCTGTCGGCTCTGTTGGGCTGAGGCACTCAGACTGGAATGTGCAGGGCTGCTTGTGATTGGCTAGAAGCTATACACACCCTCTCCAGGCCCCCTGCAGGCTCTGTGTGACTCACATACTCTGCTTATGTGAGCCTATCACAAGCTGGTTAGTTTGTTTGTAAACACTGCCTAAAACTGGCAATTACAAGCCAGGTTTACAGCAGAGAGTGGCAGAAACAGCACAGAGGGGCCCCAGAGAAAATAATGAATAGAATGGTATGCTTTTTGTTGTAAGAATTTTAGAGTACAGATTCTCTTTAAAGGGGAACTTCAGCCTAAACAAAACTGTCATCAAGTTACATTAGTTATGTTAATTAGAATAGATAGGTAATATAATCTCTTACCCACCCTGTTTTAAAAGAACAGGCAAATGTTTGTGATTCATGGGGGCTGCCATCTTTGTCATGGGGGCAGCCATCTTTTTGGTTGAAAGGAGGTGACAAGGAGCAGGAGACACAGTTCCAACTATCCTGTGTCCTGATTACCGCTCCCAGCTGCACATGCTAGGCTTCAAATGTCAAATTCAAAATGTAAAAAAAAAAATTGCACCAAAACAGCAGAACGAGAACAAAATCAGAAATCCCATCATGCATCAGGAGAAAAAAGCCAGGGCAGTTTTCTTCTGTGCAGCTAAAAATGAGGCTTGTATAAGAGAAACAAAGTTCTGTTGCTGTGAAACTGTTAAAGAAACACAAAGCCCTTTCAGTGCTGCTGGGTCGATTTTTAGTCCGGAGGTGCACTTTAAAGGCTACCCAAACTTTTGCACAGCACACAAAGAAAAGTCCTTATAGTTGCTTAGAAATGTACTGCTGCATGTTCTGTGTGTGTTTAGGGAGATCAGACTGTTTAATTAGATGTTATCAGAAAGTTTGAATTAGGACTGTGAGATGTGCTGCATCTCTGTGATTAGTAACCCTTTCTGCACTCCTAGACTTGCTATTTCCATATATTTCTTGCAATTTTTTGTCAGTGTACTTAAAGGGAATCTGAAGTGAAAATAAACATGATATGATTTGTATGTGTAGTACAGCTAAGAAATAGAACATTTGTAGCAAAGAAAAGAGTCTCATGTTGTTTCCAGTACAGGAAGAATTAAAGAGAACCTGAGGTGGGTTTGTGTAATCCTATTAGGACACAGAGGCATAGTCTGTATACAATGACCAGCCTGTAACCTGTTATGCACCTCAGGCTGCCACTCACCGCCGCTCCCCCGGCTCCTGTATAGCGCGGCTCCCTGCCTGTATCCCTTTCCTCCCTGCCGCCGTAAGACGATTGGAGGAAGCTTAAGGAGGCGGGGAGGGAAAGGACACAGGCAGGGAGCCGCTCTACACGGGAGGCGGAGGAAAGGCATTGAGTGGCTGGGCAGAGGTAAATAACAGGCTAGCGACAATCTGCGTGTCGCTAGCCTGGCGCTTTTTTTTTCTATGGGGCAGCAGAGCCCGGGAAGGGGGGGGGGGGGGGTTCTCTTTAAAAAAAAAACTTTACTTGTTAGCTATTCAAAAGAGCTTCTCTGAGCTCTCCAACTAATTTAGTCTGAGAGCAGTGCTATTTTTTGAGGCACTTGAACATCAGAGAAACTTGTAAACTGCAATTATTAGAGAATGATGCACTGTTAAAAAAAAAAAAAAAAAAAAAGCTATATAACTATAAATAAAAATGAGACTTGTTTGTTTGCTACTAATGTTCTATTTATTATCCGTAGTACACATACAATTCAGTGGGCCAGATTTAACAAGTGTCTGAGACAAAACATTGGTAGGTTTTTAGAAATCCGTGCAGAACGGTCTCAGGCATCTTAAGAAATCATTAGATAGATTCCTTCTTAACCTCCCTGGCGGTAAGCCCGTGCTGAGCACGGGCTATGCCGCCGGGAG
Source organism: Hyperolius riggenbachi (assembly GCF_040937935.1). Taxonomy (NCBI): domain Eukaryota; kingdom Metazoa; phylum Chordata; class Amphibia; order Anura; family Hyperoliidae; genus Hyperolius; species Hyperolius riggenbachi. The sequence goes on along the minus strand of NC_090646.1, from coordinate 102,634,260 downwards.
GCACCGCTCAGGCCCCGCTGGACCAATTTGCAAAATTTTTTTTTTTGCCGCACGCAGCTAGCACTTTCCTAGCTGCGACCTCGTCTCGCTACATGAAAAAAAAAAAATTAAAAGAAAACGTATTTGCTGCCCCCTGGCGGATTTTGCCAAACCGCCAGGAGGGTTAAACTGTTGTAAAATAGGAGGAGCTAGGAAGGTCGATCAGACAGTGCAGTGTGCGAGGGGAATTTCTGTTGCTGAGGTAACCAACACACCTGCTGTATTGATAGCAGCAGGCTCTGAGGAGGAATTCAGCAGGGGGGAGGATCACCACACAAATCATGTCTAGCCTGCACTCTGCAGTCATGTCTAGCCTGCAATTCTACATCTGTAGAACTACTATCAAGCACTTCTTAATCTGCACCAGTTTAGGGATGGATTTGCACTTTTCTTAACTGTAGTGCGGCTCTAGAAATTCATGCTAAATTGCCACTATTACCTAGGATTTAAGAAGGTTCTTATTATAGATGCAGAACTGTTCTCGCTGCTTGTTAGAACAGATCAACCCCCTTAGCGGTAACCCTGTGCTGGACACGGGGTAAGCCGCCGGAGGGTGCAGCTCAGGCCCTGCTGGGCCGATTTACATAATTTTTTTTTTCAAACACGCAGCTAGCACTTTGCTAGCTGCGTGTTTGGATTGATCGCTGCCGCCCGCCGCCGATTCGCTGCTATCTGCCGCGCCGCCCCCCCCCCCCCCCCCCCCAGACCCCTTGCGCTGCCTGGCCAATCAGTGCCAGGCAGCGCTGAGGGGTGGATTGGAGCACCCGCCGACGTCACGTCGATGATCGTCGCCATGGCGACGGGGAGGCCCATACAGGGAATCCCGTGCAGAACGGGATTCCCTGCAGGGCAAAAGCGCCGGCGGCGATCGGAGGGGTGGTAGGGATAGCGAAGGGAGGGGGGAAGCATGTAGCTAGCGCTAGGCTAGCTACATGCTTTTTTAAAAAAAAAAAAAAAATTTAAAAAAAGGTGCTGCGCTGCCCCCTGGCGGATTTTTTGTACCGCCAGGGAGGTTAAGAAGAAAAAACTGTCAGTAATGCGCTGATAAATCTCCCCCATTATATCATAAGGTTTTTTATTTCGGTGTCACTTCAAATGGAACTGAATCTTTCTAATGTGTCAGTCCTTCTGTATTGGATATGTGGTTGCAATGGCTTTGCGTTTATTATGTGATAATAATGAAAATGCTGTGCTTCCTCGTAGTGGTGGGATTTCGATAAAGCCATCATCGGGGATGGATGAGATGAGAGCAGATATGGGTGGAGCTGCGACTATTTGTTCTGCTATATTAACTGCCGCAACCCTCAAGTTACCCATAAATCTGATTGGTAGGTAAACACAGCTTGCATTCCATGGCTTAGTTATGAGTTGTTGTGTAATGTACTTTTTCATCTTGAATGACAAATACCACAAGACATTGTGTAACATTGTGAAATAGCATACGACTTCCCCCAAAATATCCTTCCCACTTTCAAGGTGGCAAAATGGCATTATAGATGCCGCATTTTTCGGACTATAAGGCGCTCCCCAACCACCGGCCCGCTGCCCATTGCTGGTCCGCGGGACGTTTCTTCCCGATACACTGGTCTGGCCTCACGTTCACTGTGGTACCTTCCTTCCACATACAGCTTACCTGGTGTCTGGCTTCACGTTCACTGTGGTACCTTCCTTCCACATACAGCTTACGTGGTGTCTAGTGGCTCCCTATTCCACAAAGCATACAAGTATCTAGTGGTCCCCCTCTCCCATACAGCGTACCTAATGTTTTCCCTCTCCCATACAGTCTCCCCTGGTGGTCTAGTAGCCGTCCTCCCTCCCTGCGTTCACTAAGAGCATCTCGCCTAAACCAGTGTCAGACACACTACAAAGGGACTCCCCATGTTTTCCTTTGTGTCAAATTTGCTCTCTAGTGGTTGTTCTGGCACACAGAACCATGAAGTAGAGAGCAAACTGCAAAAGCCAGAGGTTGAGGCTGCATTTCCACTTGTGCGGTGCAAATCGCCGCGGTAAAAATTTGCATGCGGATGCGAATTTCGCATGCGGGTTTATGTGAATTTTCATGCGAATTCGCATGGATGACGATGTATGCGAATTTAGCCATGGCAGTGCTGGTGTGCTTTTCCATTGTTTCTATGCGAATTCGCATGAAAATTTGCATACCCAAACCTCATGCGAATTTCCTATTAAATACATTGTTTGCGATTCGCATAGCGGTATGCGAATTCTGATGGCTCTGCCATGCAAATTTTTTCTGCACAGAAAAACGCAAGGGAATCCTGACAAGTGGAAACAGTCCCATTCACTTGTATTGCTATGCGAATTTGCATGCGAATTCGCGATAGTGGAAATGGGCCCTGAATCGGACATGATGGAAGGCATGGAAAGTCCAGGTGCTGTGTTGTCTGGTCCAGGATCAGGTAAGATTGTTCTTCCACTGCCTCTGCTGCCAGTACTCTCCAATTAGAGAAAGTGTAGATGCATGGCACACACTAGATCCCTCAGGAAACACTCTATGGGCTGTGCCACACCGCAGAGCGTTTTTTGATACTTTAGCGCTGCGTTTGCATTTTCTAAAAAAATGTTCCTATTGACTTGCATTAAAATCAGTGCAAAATTGCCATGATCGCAATTTAAAAATAAAATAAAATTGTGCGCCGATTTTTAATGCCCTAAGTCAATGGGGGCATTTTTTAAAAAGGGTTAACGCCATGCTGATGGTTGAAAAGCGCTCTGCAGTCTGTGTGAGCCCTATAGGAGAGGGGGGGGACCTCTAGGCAGTATAAACCTTATACAGTAGCAAGAAAAAGTGTGAACCCTTTGGAATTAGATGGATTTCTACACAAATTGGTCATAAAATGTGATCTGATCTTCATCTAAGTCACAACAATAGACAATCACAATCTGCTTAAACTAATACCACACAAATAATGTTTCTTTGATTTTATTGAACACACCATGTAAACATTCAAGCACTGTGAATGTTTACATGGTGTGGTCAATAAAAACATGGTGAAAAAAGTATGTAAACCCCTAGACTTAAGCCCCATCTACACGATACGATTTTTTGTGCGATTCGATTACGATTCTATTTATGATCCAGTTAAATCCGACATGTTCGATCGGGATTCGATTCGATTCAATGCAATTCGATTTGCCATTGTTTTGCAATGGCAAATCAAATTGAATTGAATCGAATCCCGATCGGATTTAATCAGATCGTAAATACAATCATAATCGAATCGCACAAACAATCGTATCATGTAGATGGGGCTTAATGACCTCTCCAAAAGCTAATTGGAGTGAGGTGTTAGGGCTCGTTTCCACTATCGCGAATCCGCATGCGTCCAACGCATGCGGATTCGCACATGTAATGCAAGTGGATGGGCCTGTTTCCACTGTAGCGTTGTTGAGGTGCATTTTTTCCACTGGTGAAAAAACGCACAAAAGAGCCGCAGAATTCGCCTGCGAGTGGAATGCATGCGAATCGCATGCAATGTATTTAATAGGGAAATCGCATGTGGTTTCCCCATGCGTTTTTGCCGCGAATTCGCATAGGTACCAATGTAAATTCACACAGGCAGTGACATGGTTAAAATCGCATATACCCTCACCTATGCGAATTCGCTGCAAAAAACGCATGGGGAATCGCATCCGCATGCGATTTCAACAGCAGTGGAATCCAGGCGATTCTGCACCGCAATAGTGGAAACGAGCCCTTAGCCAGCTGGAGTCCAATCAATGAGATGAGATTGGAGGTGTTGGTTACAGCTACCCTGTCCTTTAAAAAAACACACCAGTTTTGGGTTTGCTTTTCCCAAGAAGCATTGACTGATGTGAATGATGCCTCGCACAAAAGAGCTCTTAGAAGACCTACGATTAAGAATTGTTGACTTGCATAAAGCTGAAAAGGATTATAAAAGTTTCTCCAGAAGTCTTGCAGTTCATTAGTCCACGGTAAGACAAATGGTCTATAAATGGAGAAAGTTCAGCACTGCTGCTACTCTATCTCCAGGAGTGGCCGTCCTTTAAAGATGACTGCAAGAGCACAGCGCAGAATGCTCCCCTTCCCGACTCCAGATGGCAATCAGATAAAATCCCTAGATCAACATCATTAGGCATTACCTAGTAATTGTAGCCATGGATGTCTTTCAACGCAAGGAAAGCATCTAAGCCCCCTTTAAATGCAGGTATAGAGTTTGCCATAACGACTTCCTGTGGCAATGCATTCCACATCTTAATCACTCTTACTGTAAAGAACCCTTTCCTAAATAAATGGCTAAAACGTTTTTCCTCCATGCACAGATCATGTCCTCTAGTCCTTAGAGAAGGCCTAGGGACAAAAAGCTCATCCGCCAAGCTATTATATTGCCCTCTGATGTATTTATACATGTTAATTAGATCCCCTCTATGGTGTCTTTTCTCTAGACTAAATAAACCCAGTTTATCTAACCTTTCTTGATAAGTGAGACCTTCCATCCCACGTATCAATTTTGTTGCTCGTCTCTGCACCTGCTCTAAAACTGCAATATCTTTTTTGTAATGTGGTGCCCAGAACTGAATTCCATATTCCAGATGTGGTCTTACTAGAGAGTTAAACAGGGGCAATATTATGCTAGCATCTCGAATTTTTATTTCCCTTTTAATGCATCCCAAAATTTTGTTAACTTTAGCTACAGCGGCTTGGCATTGAGTACGATTTTTTTAACTTGTTGTCAATGAGTACTCCTAAGTCCTTCTCCAAGTTTGATGTCCCCAACTGTATCCCATTTATTTTGTATGGTGCTAGACCATTAGTACGTCCAAAATGCATGACTTTATATTTGTCAACATTGAATTTCATCTGCCATGTATGTGCCTATATAGCCATCCTATCCAGATCCTGTTGCAATATGACACTATCTTCCTGAGAGTTGATGATTCTGCACAATTTTGTATCATCTGCAAAAATAGCAACATTGCTCACTACTGCATCTACTACGTCATTAATAAATAAATTGAAGAGCACTGGACCCAGAACAGACCCCTGTGGGACCCCACTGCTAACAGTCTCCCATTTTGAGTACGATCCATTGACCACAACTCTTTGTTTTCTGTCCATTAGCCAGTTCCCTATCCATGAACACAGACTCTTCCCCAGTCCTTGCATCCTCAACTTTTGCACCAGACTTTTGTGGGGAACAGTGTCGAAGGCCTTTGCAAAGTCCAAGTATATCACATCTACAGCATTCCCAATATCCATATTAGCATTCACTACCTCATAAAAGCTGAGCATGTTAGTCAAACAGGACCTGTCTTTAGTAAACCCATGTTGATGCTGAGAAATAAGATTATTTTCTACTATGAAGTCATGTATAGTATCTCTTAGTAACCCCTCAAATAGTTTGCATACAACTGATGTTAAGCTTACAGGTCTATAATTTCCTGGATCTGTTTTTTTGCCTTTCTTAAATAATGGGAAAACGTGGGCTGTACGCCAATCCACTGGGACTCTGCCAGTTGCAAGAGAGTCACAAAAGATAAGATAAAGGGGTTTATCTATAACTGAACTTAACCATCTTAGCGGTATGGACGAGCTCAGCTCGTCCATCACCGCCGATGGCTGCCGCTCAGGCCCTGCTGGGCCGATTTTGTTGAAATAAAAAGCAGCACACGCAGCCGGCACTTTGCCAGCCGCGTGTGCTGCCTGATCGCCGCCGCTCTGCGGTGACCCGCCGCTAGCAGCGGCGAAAGAGGGTCCCCCCAGCCGCCTGAGCCCTGCGCAGCCGGAACAAATAGTTCCGGCCAGCGCTAAGGGCTGGATCGGAGGCGGCTGACGTCCATGACGTCATGCCGCTCGTCGCCATGGCGACGAAGTAAGCAAAACACGGAAGGCCGCTCATTGCGGCCTTCCGTGTTACTTCTGGCCGCCGGAGGCGATCAGAAGAACGCCTCCGGAGCGCCCTCTAGTGGGCTTTCATGCAGCCAACTTTCAGTTGGCTGCATGAAATAGTTCTTTTTTTATTTAAAAAAAACCCTCCCGCAGCCGCCCTGGCGATCTTAATAGAACGCCAGGGTGGTTAATTCCCTTAGGACCCGAGGTTGCATGCCATCCGGGCCAGGTGCCTTGTCTATTTTTAATTTATTTAGTCTTGCCTTCACTTCTTCCTGTGTTAAGTATTTAATATTACAGTTAGAAGATTGAGACTCTTCCGCCTCTGTAGTTTGCAATAGTGCTGTTTCTTTTGTGAAGACAGAAGCAAAGAAAGCATTTGATAACTCTGCCTTACCTTGGTCATCCACCATTGAGTTCCCATCCTCATCCTTTAGGAGTCCTATACAGTCAACCTTTCTTTTTTTAGAGTTAATGTACTTGTAAAACTTTTTTGGGTTAGATTTGATATCCTTAGCGATTTGTTTTTCAGCTTCAATCTTTGCCTGCCTAATTTCTTTTTTACAATTTTTATTGCACTCCTTATAATTGCTTAGTGCAGCCTCGGTCCCCTCCTGTTTTAAGACCTTATAGGCATTCTTTTTCCTCTTCATTTTATCTTTAACCTTTCTATTCATCCATAGAGGCCTTTTTTCATTCCTAGATATTTTGTTTCCATATGGGATATACATACTACAATATTGATTGAGTATAAGTTTAAAAGCTTGCCATTTCCCTTCAGTGTCTTCCCCTTGTAGTACATTATCCCAGTTCACCAAACTTAGTGCCTGCCTAATTTGATTGAACTTTGCTTTTCTAAAATTCATAGTTTTAGTGGTCCCGCTGCCCCGTGGCCTATCAGTCACCAGATCAAACGTTATCATGTTGTGATCACTATTTCCCAAATGTTCTTGAACCTGCACATTTGATACATTATCTGGTCTATTAGAAATGATCAGATCCAGTAATGCATTCCCCCTAGTTGGTTCAGTTACCATTTGAGTCAAGTAATTGTACTGTAGTGCTGCCAGAAATCTGCTGCTTTTACCAGAATGGGTAACCTCAATACTCCAGTCAATGTCTGGAAAGTTGAAGTCGCCCATAATTATGACCTCATTTTTACTTGCAGCTTTTTCAATCTGCTGTAGTAATCGCAGTTCTGCAGCTTCATTAATAAGAGGTGGCCTGTAGCATACCCCAATAAGCAATTGGCAACTTTTATTTCCACCATGAATATTTACCCAAACGGACTCCACATCTTCGCAATCTTCCTCCATCTCATCGTTGAGGACAGCTGTAAGAGAATTCTTAACAAAGAGACAAACTCCTCCACCTTTTTTCCCTGTTCTGTCCCTCCTAAACACATTGTATCCTTTTAAATTAGCTATCCAGTCATGGCTTTCATCCATCCATGTCTCGGTTATTCCCACAATGTCATAGCCTTTGTCATTCAGAATGAACTCTAGTTCGTCTATTTTATTTGCAAGGCGCCGAGCATTGGTTACCATGCACTTTATATTTTTACCACCACATTTACCAATTTTGTTTACATGAAATGGGCTACTTGAATTTTTACCAACCTCCTTAATCTTTACACTGTCCCCACCCCCCTCTCCACCCCCCAGCACACCAACATCAAAACCTCATCCCAACTGTGAAGTATGGTGGTTTGGGGCATCATGGTTTGGGACTCCTTTGCTGCATCAGGGCCTGGACGGATTGCTATCATTGAAGAAATAATGAATTCCAAAGTTTATCCAGACATTTTGCAGGAGAACTTAAAGCCATCTGTCCACCAGCTGAAGCTCAACAGTAGATGGGTGTTGCAACAGGACAACAGCCCAAAGCATAGAAGTAAATCAACAACAGAATTACTTAAATAGAAAATATGCCTTCTGGAGTGGCCCAATCAGAGTGCAGACCTCAACCTGATTGAGATGCTGTGGCATTACTTCAAGAATGCGATTTACAACAAACATCCCAAGAATATTGCTGAACTTAAACAGTTCTGCAAAGCGGAATGGTCAAGAATTCCTGCTGATCTTTATGCACGTCAGATCTGCAACTACAGGAAACATTTGGTTGAAGTTATTGCTGCTAAAGGAGGTTCAACCAGTTATTAAATCCAAGGGTTCACATACTTTTTCCACCTGCACTGTGAATGTTTACATGGTGTGTTCATTAAAAACATGGAAACATTTAATTATTTGTGTGGTATTAGTTTAAAGAACAAGCAACACCCATGCTAATGTAGAGATAAAAAACGCATATATACGTAGATAAATACTACTTCTACTTACATAACAGATGTATTGTGCTATTCACGTAATGATTCCTGTGAATTTTACAAAGGGAAAGCAGAAAATCATATTCTAGGCAGTGGCCATCTTGCCAAGCTAATGCTGACATCATATCCTCCCTGACTCTTGTTTTCCCACCTCCTTTCTTTTGCTCATTGTGTATTCATTAGCTGCCCTTCTCCCAGAGTCTTTTTTTTTTTTTATTTACACATCCAATCACTGAGTCACCTGATCAGCTAGGCAGGGTAATAAATGGAAGAGGAGGAATATATTATAGATAAATGAACTCCCAGCATTCAACTTTTTGGCACTAGAAACTACAAATGATAACTACAAACCATAACAGCAGAAAAAGTTTTGCAAGTTTTGAATGCAGGATTAGCATCTTTATCACTTAACCTCCCTGCCGTTATAAAAAATTGCTGCGCACGGCAGGGAGGGTGTTTTTTGGCATTATTTTTTTTTTTTTTAGCATGTAGCTAGCCTAGCGCTAGCTACATGCTTCCCCCCTCCCTGCGGCGTCCCCCCGAATGCGCCGATTGCCGCCGGCGCATATACCCATCCGGAAATCCCGTTCTGAACGGGATTTCCAGGAGGGCTTCCCCCGTCGCCATGGCGACGGGCGCGATGACGTCAGAGGGAGTCCCGAACCACCCCTCGACGCTGCCTGGCACTAATTGGCCAGGCAGCGCACGGGTCTCGGGGGGGCACCCTCTGATGCGGCGGGTTGCGGCGAATCGGCGCGGAGTGGCGGCGATCGTAAGTTACGCGCAGCTAGCAAAGTGCTAGCTGCGTGTAACAAAAAAAAATTATGCAAATCGGCCCAGCAGGGCCTGAGTAAACCTCCGCAGCAGGTTACCCCGAGCTGAGCTCGGGATAACCGGCAGGGAGGTTAATACACTCAGACCAGTTGCTGTTGAAATTTAATTTTTAGATGATCAGGTCACATTTTATGACCAATTTGTGCAGAAATCCATATAACTCCAAAGGGTTCACGTACTTTTTCTTGCTACTGTTTACTCTGACATACAGGGTAAGCTAGATCCCCTCAGAGAAGCAGTCCTGTGCTCTGCTTTGCACTGGAAAGATGGAAGAGTTTTGGGTGCCCAGATTTCAGTTTAGAATTTGACTTTTAAACTTGTTATTTCTCTTGGCTAACAGCTTCTATGTAGTATTGTTTAATCTCTCCATTAAAAGCTGTAAAGTGTTTATCATTGTGCTCTTTAGGCCTGGACATTACATGTGGTGCATATGTATTTTGTACGCTGCTCAGATGAAATTAATGAATGTATTGCTGTTTTTTCCAGGTCTAGCCCCTCTGTGTGAGAATATGCCCAGTGGCAGAGCTAATAAGCCCGGAGATGTTGTGAGGGCAAGGAATGGGAAGACAATTCAGGTAAAATGTATTGAGAGGCTCAAAGGGAGAATCCAGTCATTAGCTGTTTAGGGTGGAGCAGCAGTGTTCCTGGTATACTAATTAGTACCTACTAAAATTTTGCCCAAGGAGGGATAGTTGTTAAACTGACTGAAGGGTTATGGGCACCCAAGGCTTATTAATATGGATGGGGAAATGGTCGCTATTACCTAATTGCCTTTGTTCCTGTAGCAACCTTGCGAGTTCCCCACATATAGCAATACAAGCTGCCTCAAGGATACATAAGCCAATATTAGTAACTGCTGATCTGCTTACCTGGGGCTTCCTCCAGTCCCTTGAACTCCTGTGTCCCTCACTGCTGGCAGACACTCGTCTGGGTTCCCTTCCGCAGCGGCCTGCCAGCCCGACTAGGTTGGTGGCTTCGCCGAGTGCATGCATGTGCTGCAGTAGTGCTGGGCCTGTGCAGAAGGCTTCCATCCACATGAGTACGCAGGGGACCCCATAAGATCGGTTGCCAGTGGAGCTGCGTCAAGGGACACAGAGACTTCAAGGAGCTGGAGGAAGCCCCAGATAAGTAGATGAGCCAAAATCAATAAATGCTTATGTACCATTTACAGGGAACCTAAACTGAGAAAGATATGGATTTTTTTTTCTTTTAAAACAATACCAGTTGCCTGATTCTCCTGCTGATCCTGTGTCTCTAATACGTTTAAAGCGTAAATGTAAAGGAAAAAAGGGGGTTTGGGGAGCATATGTCATAGAATAACACCAACTACACAAAGTGAAAAAATACAAAATGTATTATTATATTGAAACAGATTAAAAGAGAGCAACGGTACAAACTGACAGGGGACCTCACCCCTCATGCATACAGCCATACATGCATACCACTACTTAGGATCACCTAGTGTGATCTGGGATCCCAAAATCTACCATAGCATGGGCCTGGAAATGCAAATCAATAGAGTGTCCTCCAAAACACTAAGCCATATGATAAACTGTCAGAGTTCAAATTGACCGTCAAGGATCCGGGTAAAGCAGCGCACAGAAGCAAGCAGTTCAATAATTGCAGATTAGCAAGCAAAACGTAGAAAGTTGCAGCGAAAGCATATAAGCATGTGAGCACAGAGTCAAAACATACTGTACCACATCCAGATGTAGTCAAATGGAGTCCAGTTAGCTCCTGGTAGTTGTGGGTTGTTGGTCTCTCAACCCCTCTGTCACAACTCACAGTTTGGGGAGTGAACCAAGCTCCGATCACAATGTGTCCATGCACGTGTGCTGCTAATCAAAGTTGGAAAGATGGCCCAAGGATCCTCCATGCATCCAGTTGGTGATAGTTGCAACAAAGTGAGGCAGCTTCAAACTATGCTGATGTGAATCAAATCAATCTAATACGTTTAGTCACGGCCCCTGAACAAGCATGCAGATCAGGTGCTCTGACTGAAGTCAGACTGTATTAGCTGCATGCTTGTTTCAGGTGTGTGATTCAGCCACTACTGCAGGCAAAGAGATCAGCAGGACTGCCAGGCAACTGGTATTGTTTAAAAGGAAACATCCATTTTTCTCTAAGGTTCCCTTTAAGCCATGCAGCATGTCTGTACAGCAATTGTTTCCAAAATGCCACCCAAAACTATCTGCAAAAATTGTTTTGCACGACCAATACTGCAATTGTGTACTCTGCCACACACTATACAATTGAAAGATTATTTTCCCAATTTTCAATACAAATTTTGATAAACTTTGTAGAAAATTGAATAATGTAGGGTAGTTTATCAATTTCTTGACTTATAGACCAAAGCAATATTTTTTATGAGTTTTTGTCAATTTTTTCTCATAATTGAGAAGAAAATTGAACACATGTGATACATTACTCATAGGTTTGAAACGTTACAATATGTTGAAATAATCAATCATAATTCTAAAATTGAAAAAATAACAAACAAAAAAAACTATGTTATGGCTTGTGGCCACCTTTAGGCTTCAACTAAAACAATTCAGTGAATATACTGTTAATGAAAGTATTCTGACAGGTGGACAACACTGATGCTGAGGGACGGCTTCTGCTGGCTGATGCTCTCTGCTATGCAAACAGCTTCAATGCACAAGCTATCGTAAATGCTGCAACTCTGACTGGTAAGTAGCGTATATATCACTAGATATCTCTAATGGGATCCATTAGGTGCTGGACCAAGCTTCCAGTCCTTCATCCTTCTTGCTGGGGAAACTCTGAGGAGTGACGGTTATTAAACAAGTCTGAGGATATTGGGGAACGGAAAAATACATAATTAGTTATGGAAGCCAGTTTCTGTAAAGGACCACTATAGCGAAAAAAGTTTTGGGCTAGTCCACTTCTTCATGGGGGATTCTCAGGGTTTTCTTTGTTTTTAACAGCGTTTCCTGTGCAAGTGAGTAGGTAAGCTGGCTGGTATCTTGCTAGTTTAAACTGCAGTTCAGGAAATGCTGTTGAAAACAAAGAAAACCCTGAGAATCCCCCATGAAAAGATGGACTAGCCCAAAACCTGTCTGTTCTGTCAGGTTTTAACTGCCCTCTTTTTTTTTTTGCGATAGTGGTCCTTTTAAAGAGGCACTATCATGAACTGGCAGCGTTTTAAGTTAATTAAATAATATCTGCCTAAGGTTTGAGTTAAAAAGAAAAAAAATAAAAGAAGTCAGTGGCTTGTAAAAAGTGAAGAGGAGAGACACATAACTGGCACCATCTGTGGGCAACAAGTCAGAATTCAAGTTACCGACAGAACTGTGGGGCAGCTCATTCAGACTGGCCGCGCCTGGTGGAAGTGACGGGACCCGGTACCGGCGATAGAGGCAGCAGAGGACGGCGGCGATGGAAGCGATCCAAGCTTATGGGGCTGGAGGAAGCCCCAGGTATGTACAACCTCCTTTTTTTTTCATTTGAAATTTGCCGCGTCCGGGTTGGTCGAATATCTTCAATGGGAGGCCGGTGGGGGGTGTGGGAGATGTCCTGGAGGTGCCAAATTTAAATGACAGGCAACAGTGGACCGAGGATGCAGAGGGAGGACCAGGAAGGCTCTATAGCAGGGGTAGGGAACCTGTGGCTCGGGAGCCAGATGTGGCTCTTTTGATGGCTACATCTGGCTCACAGACAAATCAGTAGGGGTTGATTCACTAAGCTACACTGCTCAAGCAGCGCAGCCTCATGTGGCAGTGCAAGTAACATTTTCAGAGTAGGCACGCTACTGCTGTAGCATGCACTACTAGCATACTCGCTGCTCCAATTGTTCCACCCTGGATCCTGTCAGGTCCAGTGACTTTGAGGATGAGATCCCTGCACTTTGATTGGCCCAGTAGGCTGCCCAATAGGGCAGCACGGTGGCGTAGTGGTTAGCGTTCTCGCCTTGCAGCGATGGGTCCCCGGTTCGAATCCTAGCCAGGGCACTGTCTGCAAGGAGTTTGTATGTTCTCCCCGTGTCTGCGTGGGTTTCCTCCGGGCACCCCGGTTTCCTCCCACATCCCAAAAACATACAGATAAGTTAATTGGCTTCCCCCTAAAAATTGGCCCTAGAGTATGATACATGCACTACACAATGCATACATAGACATATATGACTATAGTAGGGACTAGATTGTGAGCCCCTCTGAGGGACAGTTAATGACAAGACAATATACTCTGTACAGCGCTGCGTAATATGTCAGCGCTATATAAATACTAAAATAAATAGGCTGCCTATCACTTGACAGGCAACAATACAGATTGGAGTAACTCAGAAGTTGTGTAGCCAAGTACAGCGCCTCTACCTTCTACATAGGTGAGTATCTAATTTTTTTTTTTCCAGGATGCTTCGATGTTATTTTAAATTGGCTTTCTTACAAAACATGAAAATCCTAAGACTTTTTGTATAGTTGCAATAGCCTGTTTCTCTGGGGTAACTACCTGATGTAGAGTAAGAATCTTTAGCTATAGACGAATTACACAGGGAGTTAAAAATACAGCATGGAAAACAGATTCTTCTTGCTGAATACTTACCATAGATGATTTTTCTGCAGGTGCTATGGTTGTAGCTCTAGGATCTGCTGCGACTGGTGTGTTCACCAATTCCTCCTGGCTGTGGACCCATCTCCAAGAGGTGACCATTTTATGTTTTCTTAAAGGGACTCCGAGCAGTGCATAAACTATGGAAAGATGCACATCATTTTAAAGCTCTCTTTCTCCTCTTTCCAATGATATATAAATCGCCACCCTACGCCTTTTAGTTTTTGCTATTTTCGCGATTGAAATTGCCGAGGCCGCGAATTCAATCGCGAAAATACAGAAAACTAAAAGGCGTAGGGCAACGATGTAGGTGTCGTCAGAAAGAGGAGAAAGAGAGCTTTAAAATGATATCCATCAAGCCATAGTTATATTGTATTACACAGGGCGACTTTTTGTCAAAGTCAGCAGCTGCATTCAGCAGAATGGAGCTGCTGACACTGGGGAAAGTGTCGTCCTGTGTAATACAATATAACTATGGCTTGATGGATATCATTTTAAAGCTCGCTTTCTCCTCTTTCTGACGACACCTACATCGTTGCCCTACGCCTTTTAGTTTTCTCTATTTTCGCGATCGCGGCAATTTCAATCGCGAAAATAGCGAAAACTAAAAGACGTAGGGTGGTGGTTTATATATCATTGGAAAGAGGAGAAAGAGAGCTTTAAAATGATGTGCATCTTTCCAAAGTTTCTGCACTGCTCGGAGTCCCTTTAATGCCCATCACTACACTCACACACACTTTTTTTTGCCTTTCAGGCCTCTTGCACACTGCAAGCAAATCAGATTCAGATTCAGATTTTTAATCTGTTTTTACATCCGATTCCGATTCAGATTTTTAATCTTAACTGCATGCTGCGTTTTTTGATCCGTTTTTCTGTTGAATGTATTCAAGGAAAATCGGAAACGGAATCGGAATACGGATTTGCAGTGTGCAGGGAGCCTTATACATTCCACCAAGAGCCGATGAGGCATGTGAATGGTTCTGTGATGAATAAGACACACCTTCAGGATCTCTGTCTTACGAATCACTGATTCAGATCAAGATTCCTTTGGCTGCAGTGGTGTTGCCTAGTGTATAAATGAGAAACTGCTGAAGCTAAATGACCAGCATGCCAACTGCAACTGATGTTTGTATGCGGTAAAAAAAAAAAAGATGGCAGCCTCCAAATATCACTCGCTGCAAGTGTCCTCTAGCAAGGCAGTCTAAGTGGTTAGTAGATGATCAATGAGAGGCAAATATTTCCGAGTTCATGCAGGATTATTTCTTTTATCCAAAAAACAAGCGGAAAGGAACAGGCAGGCACACCATGGGTTAAAACTTCACACCCGTTTGCCAATGCAGTTTGTGGTGCTGTGTCACTGGAAGGCTGCTAGTAGTGTTCTGAAAACTTCTTGTCAGCAACATACAAACAGCACTTACTTAAACTTTCATTGTTGCAACAGAAAGCAGTGTAGCTAAACAGCAAAGCATGACAGCGTGGAGCGAGCTAGCAGCGCATGCCAACAATACTGGCGTGCCAGTGGTCATTCATTGACAATAGCCGCCCGGAGACTGAAGGAGGAGCTCCGCCCACCGAGCAGGAGATGCGCGCACAGCCTGTGCACAATCTCCTGCAAAACAGAGCCCCAGGACTTTACGCCGATCGGCGTTAGGCGGTCCTGGGGCTGCCGCTGCGGCCACGCCCATCGGTGTGACACGGTCATCTAGAGGTTAATCCTGCATGCACTCAGAAATATTTGCATCTCATTGATCATCCCTAGCGGTTAGCACTCTTGCCTTGCAGATCTAAGCCTATATTCAGTATTTTGATACTAGAGTAGAATCCCTTTATAGTGAAGTCCAAGAGACCTGGCCAATAGTTCGCTATATCAGGAATTTACTATAACAGGATTCATTATACCGGTTATAGTCATACAGTCACATGGTCGGGACCTGAGTTTACTATAGCCAGAGGTTTAATATATGTGAGTTTACTATAATGAGAATCTACTGTTCCTACTGTATCTCATGTTTGGGTTTCCTCTGGGCACTTTGGTTCCTTCTACAACCCAGAAAGGTCATTAGCTTATTGACTTTTCTAAAATTGGTCCTATTTTATGGTAAGGGTATTAGATATTGAGCTCTTTTGAGGTACAGAGACATGAATTTGTTCTTATACACTCTGAAAAGTATTTCACAAAATGTCGGCGCTATATAAATGCCAATTATAATATTATGGCGAGACTTTTCGTATTCAATTATAATCATTCAAGCTTGCACATTAAAATTTCCGTTTACTCCCCTTCTCTCAATCTCGTGTTCAAGTACATTTAGTGCTCTTGGGTGTGGCATTTCACTTCCTCCATGGCCTGTTTCTACTAGGTACGAATAAGCAGCGGTTTCCCGCAGCCGAGCTGGATGGGAAAACTGCCTATTCTGCCAATAGCATGCCATTCCAATCACATGCCAGGGTGATTTTGGACCCCGTGCTGCAGTTTGTTGGCAGCACGCATCCAAATCCCTATAACCTTGCCTAAAACCGGGCATGCAAGGAGAGGGAAGCCTCTGGGTCCTAAGCAATGTTCCCTAAGCCTGTCCTCAGGGCCCACCAACAGTGCATGTTTTATGGAAATCCACACAGGTAGTTAATCAGCTCTGCTGAGACACTAATTACCTCACCTGTGAATATTTGTGGTTTCCTGTACATGTACTGTTGGTGGGCCTTGAGGCTAGGGTTGGGGAACTGTGTGGTAGGGCCTTCCTGTTCTCCTCCCGGTCTCCACGTTCCCCCGCAGGCTCCCCCTTTAGCAGGCCACGACTCATGGACTGCTCTCTTCCATGTTGGGTGGGCTTCCGAAGACTGGCCGCTCCATACTGCACACTCGGGAGCGCCCTCTCTGACGCACTGGCAAGTGCGCTGTACAGATCCGCTGGTCTTCAGGAGCCTGAGTGCTTAGAAAGACTGCTGAAGTCTCCCGCGGCTGGAGATTCAAACCGTGGAGCCTGCGGGGGAACAAGGATGCCGAGAGAACAGGAAGGCTCTACAGGACCCTGAGCTTTCCCTCTCCTTAGATGAGTAACTGATTTTTAATTTTAAAAACCCTTCAGACTTGCTTTAAAGCAACTTCCTTGCTGCTCTAAAATATAAGCAACAGCATAATAACATTTTAAAAAACATTTCTTTGTTACAGTTGATGCAAATTCTGCAATAAATCTGCAGTTTGTCTACTCTCTGCTTTCATGGAATCGGCTCAGGGATCATATTATTACTTGTGATTAGACACAGATTAGGGGGAATTAGACAGGCTGAACTCTCTAAATACACACAGGATGCATATCTCTGTTTTCCTTCAGTCCTGTGCAGGAGTTCAGGTCCACTTTAACCAGTTCATGTCCTAACTACAGTATATTCACGTCATTGCAAGTGGCTTCTGAAAGCCACATGACGTGAATATAAGTTGCCCCCTTTAAATGAGCACTGCGTGCTAGCATGCACCTGGGCTCATCAACCCCCCCTCCCTCTAACTACACTAAACCTGGATGCCTTCCCGGGGGTCCGATCCACCCCACCCCACGCCCGATCCCCTGTAATTACACCCCCCTCCTCCTCCATGCTGCGATCGGGCAGCATGGGGAATTACAAAGAAGATCTCTCACCTAATATTGTTCCTGCGGCGGCGATCGGCTCCCCTCCATTCAGTACCGCTGACAGCCTCTATGTGCAGAATGGATCGGGTCCCGGATTAATGACGTCATCAAGCCGGAAACCCGATCCATTCTGCACATAGAGGCTGTCAGCGGTACTGAATGGAGGGGAGCCGATCGCCGCCGCAGGAACAAGATTAGGTGAGAAATCATCTTTGAAATTCCCCATGCTGCCCGATCGCAGCATGGAGGGGGGGGGGGATGATTAAAGAGACACCGCCGCTGTTGGGGGGGGGGTGGGAAGGGGAGCAACACACACTGGATTAACAAGGGGGGGGTAAAGTGGCACACACACCTGGCTATGGAGGGGGGGAGGAGGGAATACACATCCAGCCAGCTTTGGGGGGAGAGGGGTGTGAATAGCCAAAGATATACATCTGGCTAGCTTGGGGGGGGGGGGGGGTGTACTAAGGCCTGGCTGTGGGGGGGGGGGGGGGGGTATCCAGAGGCACATCTGAGGGAGGGAGGAATATGTAGGTCTGGCTAACTGGGGGGGAGGATCAGATTCTAAAGGAGGAAAAAAATAAATAAAAGTCGGACACAAAATGAAAAAATGCATTTTATTTCCAAATAATTTATTGTCATCATACATTGTACTACCGTAGGATTGAAATTTAAGTGGTAAAATAACCAGGACAAATGGAAAAATAAAATGTGTGGGTTTGACTTACGGCAGCAACTTTTATTTTCAAACTATAATAGCTGAAAACTGGGAAATAATTTTTTTACCCCTTGTTCCCTTTAAAATGCATAGAAAATAATATAATTCTTAGCAAAAAGTACCACCCAAAGAAAGCCTAATTGGTGGCGGAAAGAACAAGGTATAGATCATTTACTTATAAGTAGTGATAAAGTTATTGCTAAACGAATGGGAAGAGTGTGAAATGTAGAAAATTGTTCTGGTTTTTTAGGGGGAAAACCCCAGGGACGCGAAGTGGTTAAAGAACAACATCAGAGAGTCATTGGTACATGAAGTGTCGATACACAGAAGTCTATCTTAAAAAGAAAAAAAAAGGGGGGGCTTACCTAATGTATCATGGGAAAGTTTTAGGTTGATGGGTAGTGAAACCAGTCAGAACTGAAAACGATTTACTCACACGTTCTTCACACAGATTCACCTACAGGCTTTTGGTGCGGTTGTCTTTCTCAAATTGTGTATATTTCAATGTTAACATGATTGTGTTTGAATGCTTTCAGGCCGGTGGCATAACAGGAGACCGGATGTGGAGGATGCCTCTGTTTGAGCATTATAGTAAACAAGTGACAGAGTCAGCCCTGGCTGATGTTAATAATGTTGGGAAAGATGGCAGGTATGCTGACAATGCTTGTTCTATATTGCTGCACACAAACCTCTTTTAACCAATTTGAGCCATTTTTGGAAAGCGAAATGGAAGGTATATTGTCAAACATTTGTAGTTTTCATGTTTGCCAGTTTTTCAGGTTTTTTTTGTTAACTATAATTATTCTTAAAGAGGAACTCCGGTGAAAATGTAATAAAGTGCTTTATTTTTACAATAATTATGTATAAATGATTTAGTCAGTGTTTGCCCATTGTAAAAACTTTCCTCTCCCTGATTTACATTCTGACATTTATCACATGGTGACATTTTTACTGCTGGCAGGCGATGTCACTGGAGTAGCTGCTGCTTGCTTTTTTGGCAGTTGGAAACAGCTGTAAACAGCTATTTCCTACAATGCAACGAGGTTCACAGACAGGAAACTCCCAGGACCATGTTCCTCACGGTTTCCTGTGGGAGGGGTTTCACCACAATATCCGCCACACAGAGCCCCTTGATGATCCTTTTGTGAAAAGGAATGGATTTCTCATGTAAAAGGGGGTATCAGTTACTGATTGGGATGAAGTTCAATTCTTGGTTACGGTTTCTCTTTAATGCCGTCCCATCACACAAGGTAGAGAATATTAAATAAAATAAATTATATATATATATATATATATATATATATATATATATATATATATATTCTCTCTCTCTCTCTATATATATATAGATATATATATTTATCTCCAGAGTGGCACATATATAATCGGCCCCTGCCGCCTACACGAGCGTGTGAGTATATAGGCAGATACCAGCCAGCCCATCTCCGTGTGCCTGCTACTCGCTCTCTCTCCCTGCTGTGCGTATGTGTCGAGGTCCTTGGCTTTGTTGCAGCTGGGTATTTACTACTGTATGGTAATGTTTTCATACAGCAGCTAATATCAACTATGCAGGCTGCAATAAAGCCCAGGACCACACACACAACAGGGTGGAAGCGAGTAGCAGGCGCATGGACACACACTGGCCGGCATCTGCCTATTTACTCACACACTCGTGCAGGGGTCGGTCTTGTATGTGCCACCCTATATACAGTGGTGTGAAAAACTATTTGCCCCCTTCCTGATTTCTTATTCTTTTGCATGTTTGTCACACTTAAATGTTTCTGCTCTTAAAAAACGTTAACCATTAGTAAAAGATAACATAATTGAACACAAAATGCAGTTTTAAATGATGGTTTTTATTATTTAGTGAGAAAAAAACTCAAAATTTACATGGCCCTGTGTGAAAAAGAAATTGCCCCCTGAACCTAATAACTGGTTGGGCCACCCTTAGCAGCAATAACTGCAATCAAGCGTTTGCGATAACTTGCAACAAGTCTTTTACAGCGCTCTGGAGGAATTTTGGCCCACTCATCTTTGCAGAATTGTTGTAATTTAGCTTTATTTGAGGGTTTTCTAGCATGAACTGCCTTTTTAAGGTCATGCCACAACATCTCAATAGGATTCAGGTCAGGGCTTTGACTAGGCCACTCCAAAGTCTTCATTTTGTTTTTCTTCAGCCTTTCAAAGGTGGATGTGCTGGTGTCTTTTGGGTCATTGTCCTGCTGCAGCACCCAAGATCGCTTCAGCTTGAGTTGACGAACAGATGGCCGGATATTCTCCTTCAGGATTTTTTTGGTAGACAGTAGAATTCATGGTTCCATCTATCACAGCAAGCCTTCCAGGTCCTGAAGCAGCAAAACAACCCCACACCATCACACTACCACCACCATATTTTACTGTTGGTATGATGTTCTTTTGCTGAAATGCTGTGTTACTTCTACGACAGATTTAACAGGACACGCACCTTCCAAAAAGTTCAACGTTTGTCTCGGTGGTCCACAAGGTATTTTCCCACAAGTCTTGGCAATCCATTGAGATGTTTTTTTTAGCAAAATTGAGATGAGCCTTAATGTTCTTTTTGTTTAAAAGTGGTTTGCGCCTTGGATATCTGCCATGCAGGCCGTTTTCGCCCAGTCTCTTTCTTATGGTGGAGTTGTGAACACTGACCTTAATTGAGGCAAGTGAGGCCTGCAGTTCTTGAGGGCTCGTTCCCACTGTTGCGACGCGATTTCGGCCGCATTCCGACGCTTGTAAAAACGCATGCGGATGCGTTTCCGCATGCGTTTTTACCCGCGATTTCGCATGCGATTTCGCATGGCAGGGTGCCATGCGAAATTAACCATGACACTGCCAGGGCTAAATAAAATTGAAAAAGGTGCGAAATCGCGGGTAAAAACGCATGTAACAAACGCATGCGTTTTTACTATTAAATACATTAGCGGCGATTCGCACGGATTCCCGACGCAGGTGAAATCGTTGGCTCTTTTGTGCGTTTTTTTACCGCTGAAAAAAACGCACCTCAACAACGCTACAGTGGAAACAGGCCCATCCACTTGCATTACATGTGCGGATCTGCATGCGTTGGACGCATGCAGATTCGCGATAGTGGGAACGAGCCCTCAGATGTTGTCCTGGGGCCTTTTGTGGCCTCTTGGATGAGTTTTCTCTGCGCTCTTGGGGTAATTTTGGTTGGCCAGCCACTCCTGGGAAGGTTCATCACTGTTCCATGTTTTTGCCATTTGTGGATAATGGCTCTCACTGTGGTTCGCTGGAATCCCAAAGCTTTAGAAATGGCTTTATAACCTTTACCAGACTGATAGATCTCAATTACAGTACTTTTGTTCCTGAATTTATTTGGATCTTGGCATGATGTCTAGCTTTTGAGGTGCTTTTGGTCTACTTCTCTGTGTCAGATAGCTCCTATTTAAGTGATTTCTTGATTGAAACAGGTGTGGCAGTAATCAGGCCTGGGGGTGACTACAGAAATTGAACTCAGGTGTGATAAACCACAGTTAACCCTCCTGGCGGTCTATTAAAAACCGCCAGGGGGCAGCGCAGCCGTTTTTTGATTTATTTTATTTTTTTTAAATCATGTAGCGAGCCTAGGGCTCGCTACATGATAGCCGCTGCTCAGCGGCATCCCCCCAGCCCCGCCGATCAGGAAATCCCGTTCAAATAAAAAAATTACTCAAATCGGCCCAGCAGGGCCTGAGAAAACCTCCTGCGCGGCTTACCCCGACGCAGGAAGGTTAAGTTATTTTTTAACAATGGGGGCAATCACTTTTTCACACAGGGCCATGTAGGTTTTGAGTTTTTTTTCCTCACTAAATAATAAAAAAAAAATTTAAAACTGCATTTTGTGTTCAATTATGTTATCTTTGACTAATAGTTAACGGTTTTTGATGAGCAGAAACATTTAAGTGTGACAAACATGCAAAAGAATAAGAAATCAGGAAGGGGGCAAATAGTTTTTCACACCACTGTATACTGGTTTCTGTAGTGTTCAAAATTCCTTAGTCTTTGAGTGCTTTGACCTCTCTCCAGTTCTCTATTACCGTTCACCCCATTAGTTTATGCCAGTTTATAAATCCCTGTACACCTTATTCCTACATGAACAAATATCTGTTTGCATTCATCACACATTAAGTATGCTAAGAGCCAATGCAGAGATAAGGATGTTGAATTTTTTTAAGTTGAATTTTATATATCAGCAGTACTCTTGTTTTTCTTCTTTTCCTTTTTTACTGACCCGGTGCTTCCTTCAGCCCCATAAACATGGATGCATCCCTTCGCCCGTTCTCTCACGGTCCTCCGTTCAGCCACAATCAGCCCCAGTAACTGGTTCAGTTGTGTCAGTCGGGGTCTTCTGCGCATACGCGGAAGGTCCACGCATGCGCAGAAGGACCCCAACTGGCGCGACTGAGCCGGTTACGAGGCTGATTGCAGATAGACAGAAGACGGCAAGGGACGCATCAGTGCTTATGGGGCTGAAGGAAGCCCCAGGTAAGTAAAAAAACTTTGTATATCTAGGTCTCTGGTACACTTTAAAGGGACTCAGAGCTCAGAACAAGAAAAATATTTATTCATACCTGAGGCTTCCTCCAGCCCCATCCGCTTAGATCTCTCCCACGCCGCTGTCCTCCAACGTATGCAGCGCCGGTACCAGATCCCCGAACTTCCGTCACTCGGAACCAGTCTACGCAGGAGAAGTGAGCTCTTAGTGTATCTCTCCAGAAGCTGCTGGAGAGATACGTAGAGAGCGCACTTCTCTTACGTCAGACTGACTCCGACTGACGGAAGTACTAAAACTCGGTACCGGAGCTGCAGACATTGGAGGACGGACGGCATGGGAGCGATCTGAGCGGATGGGGCTGGAGGAAGCTCCATTATGAATAAATATTTTTCTTGTCCTGAGCTCTGGTACACTTTAACCTCTTGCCGACCGTGCCACGCCGATGGGCTTGGCCGCGGTGTCAGCCCCAGGACCGCCTAACGCCAATTGGCGTAAAGTCCTGGGGCTCTGTTTTGAATGAGATTGCGTGCACGCTGCGCGCGCATCTCATTCTCGGAGGGCGGAGCTCCGCCCCCTCTTCAGTCTCCGAGCGGCAATAGACTGTTAGACGGCGTGATCACGTCTATTTAGCCGTACAGCGCTGCGATCGGCAGCAGCGCTGTACTGGGGACAGCCGTGTGACACGGCTGTCCCCCTGGGACACTGGAGAGCGATCGGCTCTCATAGGCAGAAGCCTATGACAGCCGATTGCCACAATTGGCTGGCTGTGGGGAGGGAGGGAGGGAATATATTTAAAGGAACACACTTTTTTTTTTTAATAAAAAGAGGAACAAAAATATTTGCACACAAAAAAATAAACAATCTGGGGGCGATCAGACCCCACCAACAGAGAGCTCTTTTGGTGGGGAGAAAAGGGGGGAGGGGGGGAGGAAATCACTTGTGTGCTGTGTTGTGCGGATCTTCAGCATAGTCACTAGGGGGGTTTAGCACTGCAGTCCTCAAGAGGATAAGAGCAGATTTACTACTATATTGAGTACCTGAGAAACCAATATGAATTTATTGTATGTTGATTATTGGTGGTGTCTCACAACGACATAGTTTTGTTTTTTACATTTATTTTATTTCTATTTTCTGGTCCCTCGGCTTCCTCCCTCTGTTGCGTCACTGTTAGCCACAGTAAAGTCCATGACTGAGCCATTCAGGGACTAATGCACATGCGCTTTCCTAGGCGTGTGCACCTCCACATTGCACAACCATGGCTAAAAGCTTCTTTAAAGTGTTACTGTCAGGCATAAAATCAAAAATCAATTCTTTATTTATTTTTATCTGGTAAACCAGTAATAAGGATACTAACCAGGCAATGCAAAAGTGAAAAATCACTTAGTTTTCTTATCCATAAAACCTCATTCCCCCGTTTCCCTGTCTTTTATTTGGTACATCTGCCGCACAAAGGAACTTGCAGGGCATGCTGGGTTGTTCTTTTTTGCTTCTCTACTTGCCCCTTAACTAATGCAGCCTGATTGGCTGAAGCCTCTTTTCCTCCAGTTTTCCCCTCCCATACCTCTGTTCCTCTCTGATTGGCCAGTATTTTTCATGCTGAGACAATGCACTTTCTATTGCAGAGCTGGGAGGGATTGCCTGGAGACTGGGAGGAGAGTGGGCAATGCGTACACAATCAGGCAGAGGAGAGTAAGGGAGGAAATTACATTAGGATTGGCTTCAAAATACACAATTAAGATGGAGAATTTTAAGAAATATTTTTTTTTTACTATAGAACAACCACTAAAATCAAGAAGTGGACAGTGTAATACATATGTAAGTAGAGCAAAAGCTCCTCTTTAGGACTCTGGCTGTCCTTGCACAGAATGCTCCCGGATACCTTGTTGGATCGTGGACACCACAGCAGCGTGACACAGAAGGAGCTAATGGACTACATTGCAATACAATCATGAGTGATGCTGTTATATAGGGCAAGCTATCCTTGTCTACATACAATGTACTTACATGTAAACAGTCCTTTTCCCTCCCAGTGATGCTTAGCCTGGGCTGGTCATTATGCAGAATTGTGTATTTTCAACTGGCATTAGTACTCTCAGTAAACAAAAGTGATCTCTACTAAAGATGTGGCCACCTGTGATAACTTTCTGAATGTAAATCGGGGTGAGGAAAGATTTAAAAATGGGTAAACACAGACTGACTAATTTATAAATGAATACAACATTATAAAAAAAAAAGGGGGGGGGGGAAGCAATTTTATTCCTTACGTTATTTTCATTACTGTTCCTCTTTAAAGGGATACTAAGCAGTCTCTGAAAAAAGAAAGCCAAACTTTCCTGGGGCTTCCTCCAGCCCACCGTAGCCCCCGTCATCCTCCTGGCTCCTCTCCCGGTCCTGCAGGCAGCTCCGTTAATGTGCCAACCCCTGCTGTGTGCCAGCTGCTGTAAGAGCCCTTTGCGGTTCTCTAAAGACTTAACCGCGCTTGCGAAGGGCTCTTACGAAGGCTAGTACAATGACGCGACGGCCACGCAGCGGGGGCAAGCATGTATGACACCTGAAGCCAGCACATTACCAGAGCCGCCATCGGGACCGGAAGAGGAACCAGGAGGATGCTAGGGTGCCTAGCGGGCTACATGGGGGCTGGAGCTGGAGGAAGCCCCAGTTAAGTCTGGTTTTCTTTTTTCAGAAACTGCTCAGTATCCCTTTAAGTAATCTATGTCCTCTGCAATGACTGCCTATTCTTACAGCTGAAACTTTACATTGACTGGAATAGTAGACCATAGTTGTTGTAATAATGATGTGGTGGTGTGCCCCATGATACATTCTGATGGGTCCATTATTTAAAAATGGAGCCAGTTCAGTACTGGCTTTTTCACTGGTTGACCATAGATTTTATAGACAGAGGTGCCTGGCTCTTCTACTGATCACATATGCTATTGCTCCGTTGTTATTGCCTGATGAAGCGGGATCAAACCTGCGAAACACGTTGCATATTTGGAGTTCATAAATAAAATATATTGACTGTCTTTACTACAGTCGTTGTGTGTCTACTTGGAGGAGGTAAGTCCACCACCACCTCCTCTATTTACCAAGAATTTGTTATTTTAAGCTCATTTAGCTTCCTTTTATCCTTTTTGGCGCCTCTGTTCTCCTGCATAATAGATTTTATTGTAGCAGTCTAATAATCTTCTGTTGTATCTATAATCTGGTTTGCAGGTCTGGAGGATCGTGCACCGCAGCTGCATTTCTGAAGGAGTTTGTTACCGTGCCTCACTGGGCTCATCTAGACATTGCTGGGGTCATGATGAACAAGGACGAGGTTCCTTACATGCGCAAAGGCATGTCCGGACGCCCCACAAGGACCTTGATAGAATTTGCTGACCGTCTTAGCAAAGACAAGAAACCTTCCTGATCATGAACAGAACTGACTAGTTGCTTGGACATTTCAGTCTAAAATGACACGTTTTCTAAATGTTTATTAACACATCACATGAAAAGTACAGAGTAAATTAGATATCATTATTTTTCATTAAATAAATACATGTGCAGCCTTCAGTATAAATGAGTGGTCATTATACGTATTGCGAATCAGAAAATTTACCTCTTACAAATTTCTATTTGTTCCCTGTCCAACCAGACTTATTATAGTCCAGCCTCCCAAACACCCCATTTAGGTAACTTCATCAAGTTTGCTCTGTGCTGAGCAAGTGCAGTGGTTGTGCCCCAATGGGAGCCTTGTCCCATGGTTGGAAACCAGTTTCAAGCAGGCACAAGCATTGCTGCTTTTTGATTGGAGGAAGCTGTGTGTGAATTTCAGAAGTGCATTTCTTGTCACACAGCGCCGATGTGTCTCTCCCCATCAGAAAAGCTACCTGCAGCGCCGCTACCTTTCTCCCGCCTGCTGATAACTTGTCCTGAAGATAACGTGTGCATGGCCTGTGCCCTGCAGCTGTGTCCCCAGTCTGAAGCGCTTTCCTTGCAGGCGGTGGATTTACTGGAGTCTGATCATTAGAGCTGGCTCTGGGAACACACAGGAATACATCAACAGGAATTAAGAAGACTAGTAGCTCAGACTGATAAATGGAGCAGTGGGTAGCAGATGGTAACACAATGCTTCAGTAGGTACTTGGGAAGGACAACTGTGCCGGTCCAAAGTGTATAAGCTCCACAAGACGCCCCTGTACCATGGATGCACCAGATTAAGTATATTTTCCCCCCTAGTTTTTATCCTCCAAACCTGGTTCATCTTATGGAAAATATGATATATTTTATCAGTTGATGTTTTGAAAGCACTTATATTAAAACATATTAATTATACTTACTATTAAGCACTTTTTGTGGTTTTTTTTGACCTGATGAAGCGGGAAATGCCTGAGAAATGCTTTGTCTGACCCGCCTTTGTGCAACAAACTGTTGAAAAATTAATTTGAGTTATATTTGCTGCATGTGCTGCTTTTTGATCGATGGGAGAAGTAAACCAACCATGCCTCTCCTTTTTTAAACATTTTTAAATTATTTTATATATTTTTTTCGGTGCCTTTACCATCAAATGAAGCTGAAATATTGTGTTAACAATCGTTACATCTTTGTTGGGTTTTAGAGTAGTTCCCATTCTTAGGTGACCTACTGGTTCCTCTCAAGCCCCAGTGGCGGGAATACCTTCAAAGACCTTATTGGTGGTTAGGGGGTGTATAAGTGACCAGAGAGATCTGATGACCTTCCAAAGCAAACAAAAAAGACACAGGAACATCAGAAGCTACTTTTTGTAGTATATCAGGAAAATAACCTGAAAATGACAAGAGTAATGACAGGTGCTCTCAAAGGTAGGTTGCAATAGCAGTAACCACAGTGTAATAGCAGGTGAGGTTCTTTGATCTTCGTGCTGGTCGCACTAGGAAAAAAAAATTGTAGAAGTTAAACAACCTCCAAAGTTTTGTGGGGCTGTGTAGGCTATAACTGGGAGGGAAGAGGCACCCCAAGTACCAAATAGTTGCAAATGACAGTTAAAATAAGAAGCTCCCTGTCACTCGCCTCTCCTTGTTCCTGCGCCGGCTCCAGCAAGGGCGGAGGAGGTTAACGATCCCCGTTACCCTCCAGCCTCCAAGTCCCACACAGCTGCTTGCTCTGTCCAAGATGGCGGAGAGACGCTGACCCGATGGACTTCCGGGTCAGGCATCCCTCTGTTGCTAGGCGCACGCACCTCTCTTCCTCCATTTACACATTGGCCAAGGACGGTAGTACACCTTGCTTAATTGAGAGGCAGGGTATTTAAAGTGAACCTCCCGACTAAATATCGACTCAGCAGCACTGAAAAGGCCTGGTGTTTCTTTAACAGTTTCATAGCATCAGAACTTTGTTTCTCTTATACAAGCCTCATTTTTAGTTGCACAGAAGAAAACTGCCCGGGCATTTTTCCCCTGATGCTGTGCAAAGCATTATGGGATTTCTGATGTTATTGTTCTTGTTATGCTGTTTTGGTGCAATTTTTTTTTTTTTTTTTTACATTTTGAATTTGACATTTGAAGCCTAGCGCATGCAGCTGGGAGGGGTTATCAGGACAAATGACAGTTGGAACTGTGTCTTATGCTCCTTGTCACCTCCTTTCAACCAAAAACATGGCTGCCCCCATGACAAAGATGGCAGCCCCCATGAATCACAAACATTTGCCTGTTCTTTTAAAACCGGGTGGGTAAAAAATTATATTACATATCTATTCTAATTAACATAACTAATGTAACTTAATGACACTGTTTAGGCTGAAGCTCCCCTTTAAACCCTGCGCTCTCACAGATGGATGCTGTTGCATCCCTGGTCTCAGCTGCGGCGTTCCGCTGACGTTCCCTCTCTCCCCTTTTCTAATTGTTCCCCTTTTGGCTTTCCCTCGACCAGGTATTCCTATCCAGGAACCCCTTTGGGTAATCCCTTGTGCTACTCTAGCCTGTCTGATGCTATTGCCTGCTATTTCCCTGCTAGCCTACATTGCCTAACTAGGATCCCTGCCTGCCAGTCATTTTCCAGCCTTACACTGTGCTTCCCTGATTCACCGCCCTGCCTGTCTCCCCGCATTTCTATGGCCTGCCAGTTTATCCCTGCACTACCTGTCATTCCCTCTGCCTGTCAGTTCCCCTCCTGGGAACTAGTTGTCCGCAGCTTTCCCGGGGATTCCCTCTGCCTGTCAGTTCCTCTTCCGAAACTCTCCAGTCACCTGCAGCATCCTGGGGATTCCCCCTGCCTGTCAGTTCCCCTCCGGGGATCTCTCCAGTCACCTGCAGCATGCCGGGGATTCCCTCTGCCTGTCAGTTCCTCTCCCAGAACTCTCCAGTCACCTGCAGCATCCCGGGAATTCCCCCTACCTGTCAGTTGCCCTCTGGGGATCTCTCCAGTCACCTGCAGCATTCCGGAGATTCAGTCACCTGCAGCATCTCGGGGATTCCCCCTGCCTGTCAGTTCCCCTCCGGGGATCTCTCCAGTCACCTGCAGCATCCCCAGGATTCCCCCTGTCTGTCTGTTACCCTCTGGGAACCCTCCAGTCATTTGCAGCATCCCGGGGATTCCTGCAGCCTTCCAGTTCCCCAATCACTTGCAACTTCCTGGGGATTTCTCCAGCTGCCCACTTCCCTCCAGGGAGCCCCTACAGCTAGCTCCCTTCTTGGGGTTTCCTCCAGGCTGTTCGTTCCCCTCCTGGGTACCTAGCCTTTCAGCTCCTTTCCCAGGGGTTATCTCGGACTGTCAGTATCTCTGGGATTTACCCCGTCAGTCAGTACCCTCCTGGGATCCGTTGCTGTCAGCTCCTTACCCAGGATTTCCCCAGCCTGTCCGCTACACTCCTGGGAGCCCCTCCAGTCTGCTCCTTTCCTGGGTTTTCCCTCATGCACATTCCCCTCCTGGGACCTCCTACCTGTCACTATCCTTCCTGGGATCCCAATAGGGTTAGGCCTTCCTGCCCAGCCAGTCCCATCTAGTCTGGCCTGGCCTGATTGCTCGACGGTCTACTCTGATTGAACTCTGTTCTTCCCGTCACTGGTGCAGTTGCCCTGGGGGTGGTGACCTGGCTAGCAACAGGCAGCAAAGTAGTCCACCACCCACTAGGAGTGACGGCCCATCATCCCTTGCGGGGTGCGCTGGTGAAGACCCGTACCATGTTTCCCCTAAAGTTAGAGCTACCTCTAAAGTAAGGTCTACCTTATATTTCAAGCGTGCTTGAAATATAAGCCCTACTCTGAAATTAAGACCTAGCTGGGGGGCGCTTTGTGTATGAGGAGGTGTGTGGTATCTTACCGCACCTCCCTTGTGGCTGCGTCCCCCTCCGTTCCTAGTAATTCCTCTGGTGGCGGCGGCATTGTAATTCATCTTTGAGGGTGCCCTTTGACCCTCACGCAGTACGCTAGTTCGGGCTCTGCGCTGGCGCTCTCTTCCT
Source organism: Hyperolius riggenbachi (assembly GCF_040937935.1). NCBI lineage: Eukaryota > Metazoa > Chordata > Amphibia > Anura > Hyperoliidae > Hyperolius > Hyperolius riggenbachi. The sequence goes on along the minus strand of NC_090646.1, from coordinate 102,604,355 downwards.
GTGATGTGCGCCCGGCTGATGCGTCCCAGGTGCACATTGAATCAATGTGCGCCTGGACGCATCAGCCGGGCGCACATGATGACAGGGTAGAGAGCGCCAGCGCAAAGCCCGACCTAGCGTACTATGTGAGGGTCAAAGGGCACCCTCACAGATGAATTACAATGCCGCCACCGGAGGAATTACTAGGAACGGAGGGGGACGCAGCCACAAGGGAGGTACGGTAAGAGCCTCCCCATACACACAGCGACTAGCCCCTCCCACCCCCGAAAATAAACCCTAGCACGAATTTTCTACCCAAAAAGAATATGGCTGCGTCCCCCTCCGTTCCTAGTAATTCCTCTGGTGGCGGCGGCATTGTAATTCATCTTTGAGGGTGCCCTTTGACCCTCACGCAGTACGCTAGTTCGGGCTCTGCGCTGGCGCTCTCTTCCTGTGATGTGCGCCCGGCTGATGCGTCCCAGGTGCACATTGAATCAATGTGCGCCTGGACGCATCAGCCGGGCGCACATGATGACAGGGTAGAGAGCGCCAGCGCAAAGCCCGACCTAGCGTACTATGTGAGGGTCAAAGGGCACCCTCACAGATGAATTACAATGCCGCCACCGGAGGAATTACTAGGAACGGAGGGGGACGCAGCCACAAGGGAGGTACGGTAAGAGCCTCCCCATACACACAGCGACTAGCCCCTCCCACCCCCGAAAATAAACCCTAGCACGAATTTTCTACCCAAAAAGAATATAAGACCGTGTCTTATATTCGGGGGGAAAGACAGCTTAGACCCCACACCCTGGGGCTGCTCACCCCTTGATACCAGTGACGGGATCAACCGAACCCCGGAAGGTCACAAGAAACCTGACACTTTGTTATTTGATCTGAAGAAGCAGACTGTGTGTAGCATTTGTCATTACCTAGGCTCAGTGATCCCCACATGTTAGGCAGAGCTCCCCCCCTTCAGTTAGCTGATGGGCTCCAAATGTTGAGCAGCCAAACACGTATGACACGCAGAGGATCCTGCGGACTTATGGGTAAGTTAACCCATGGTCACAGCTGATTAATCAGCTCTTCCTTAACATTTAGAATCAGAGTAGCAACCCATCCCTGCTTATCGCTAGGAGCTGGCTTCTTTGTCCCTTTAAGCTTACTGGCAGGAATTCTATTGGCGCCAGCTTTACTGCCAGAAGCTCCCTGAAATTGGAGGATTTTGCCTGAATCTCCGCTGTCCATTGACCCTGTACTTGTAGATGGTCTAGATGGGCTTCCCCACCCCAAAGACTGACATCTGTATAGATTCTCTTGGGGGAAGGCGGTTTCCAAAGTCGACCCCGATTCAGGTTTTCTGTTTGCTCCCACCATAGGAGTGAAGAGACCACATAGGGTGGAAGCAAATAGCACTGGTCCAGTGAATTCTTGGACTTGTCCCAGGTGTTCAGAAACCATCCCTGAAGGGCGCGAGTATGTACCTGGGCCCAGACTATTCCTGGAATGGTTGAAGTCATGAGACCCAATAGGGATAGAATTCTCTTAGAGAAATCTCCTTCTCCCTGAACGTTTGAACTGCTTGAATCAAGTGTACCTGTTTGTCTTCCGGGAGAAAAAACATTTCCTTCACTGAATCCACCCAGAAGCCCAAAAATCGTACTCTTTGTGTGGGTACTAGCATGGATTTGTCGTAATTGATCAACCATCCTAATTGAGACAGGTAATGGATGGTAATATCTATGTGATTCAAAAGGATCTGTATGGATTTTGCAAGGATCAGTAGATCGTCTAGGTAGGGTATGATCTGAATCTCTTGTAGGTGTAGGAAAGCTGTTATCTCCGCCATAATTTTGGTAAAAATCCGAGGGGCGAATGAGATCCCAAAGGGTAGGGCTCGATATTGGTAGTGCAGAATCGAATCTCCCACCCTCACAGCAAGTCTTAGAAACTTCTGATATGCTGGATGGATTGGTACATGCAAGTACGCATCCTGCAAGTCCAAGGTCGCCATAAAAGCGTCCTTTGGGATCAGGGATTTTACTGTGAAAATTGTCTCCATGCGGAACTTATTCTGCATAATGAAGGGGTTCAATTGTTTGAGATTCAGAATCATCCTGCATCTTCCTGAGGGTTTTTTGATCATAAATACTCTGGAATAATACCCCTTCCGATATTGGGTCCTTGGAACTTGGATAATTACCTCTTGGTCTAACAGAACCTTGACTGACTCCAGTAATGCTGACGATTTCTCTTTGTCTTTTGGAAGACCTGTTAGTACAAATTTTGACGGTGGACGGGAGGAGAACTCTATCTTGTACCATCTGTATTAGGTCTAGAATGAAGGGATTTGATGTAACATTTTCCCAGACGTGGCTGAATGACAAAAGTCTCCCCCCGACCCGCTCCATGTCACTTGTTTTCCCTAGGATTTGTGGCGGCTGGCTTGTTGAAAAGGAAGGGGGTCTTAGATTTAGTTGAATTGTAGACCCATTTCCTTTTGGGTTGCTGAGACTTGCCATCCTTAAGGCTCAACGTTTTTTTTCCCCTGGAAATTTTTCCAAAAGGGCTGCTTCTTCCGTTTGTCAGGAAATTTCTTTCCTTTACCAGAGGATCTCTCTAAGATCTCCTCTAACCCTTTACCAAATAACAAGTCTCCATCAAATTTCATAGAACACAATTTTAGCTTAGATCCTACATCTCCTTCCCAAGTGTTCAACCATATTGCCCGTCTAGCTGCATTAATAAGTGCAGCTGCCCTGGCAATTGCTTTTAGTGATTCGGTGGCCGCGTCTGCCAAGTATGCCACAGAACGAGCAATAACTGGAAAAGATTCCAGAATTGTGGCATGAGGGGTTCCATCTTCCAGACGTCCTTTCAGGCCTGCCAACCATTAATTTAAATTACGAGATATACAGATGGAAGAAATGGCCGGTTTAAATGCAAAGGCAATAGCTTCCCATTCTCTCTTGAGCAAAGTTTCCGCTTTTTTATCCATTGGATCCTTTAATATACCAGAATCCTCAAATGATAAGTCTGAATTTTTAGAATATTGGGCTAAAGCAGCATCCAGCCTAGGGCATTTTTCCCATGGAAAAATGTCATCCTCTTTAAAGGGAAATCTGCGTTTAAATGATCTAGGAATATAAAGTCTCTTTTCAGGGTCTTCCCACTGGGACATAATCATCTTGCGAATAGCCGGGTGTACTGGAAAAGTTCTACCCTCTGAACCCTCCAAACCTAAGTAAATATCATCTCTAGCAGAAGATGAAATTATAGGCTCAGTTAATTGTTCAGCGTCATAAACTGCTTTGAGCAATTCAGCAGTTTCTTCAGCATTAAAGAGGTATTTGGTCTTTTTTTAGGGGCGTCCTCAATCTCCGACCCCTCTATCCTCACCCTCCTCCAGAGAATCATCAGCCGACGAAGATACCGCAAGATCTTGAACGATATTGACCGGCTGAGGATCCTGAGAGCTCCCAGTCGGGGCCCTTACTGGTGGAGGCGGTGGGGCCAGAGGGGGCAGCAAGACAGGGCCCGCAACGGGCGAGGCCTGGGCCATAGGTGCAGGTGGAATCTGAGGTATACCCCACTGAACCGGGGAAGTCATAACTGATCTAAAAGTTTGGAAAGTGGACGTAAATTCTTTACGCATTGATTCCATAAAATTCATCATGACAACAGAGGGATCAGCAATTTTTGGGGCAGAAGGCTTTAGACATTTCTGACAATGAGATCTAGTCCAAGATTCTGCTAACTTAACATTACACTCCCTGCAGCGCCTGGACTTGTCAACAGCCTTTGCAGGTTTATCTGTCTTTTCAGGAGGAGGAGGTGGAGGAGCCTGAAACAGACAATGAACAAAATATGCAATGCTATAAGCCCCATTGACAACCACTACATGCTACAATGAACGGCTAATAGTAAGCATTACCACACAGAATTAAAATTGACCGCTTTGGTGCGGACAGACAGCGGCAATGCTCACCAGTCGCCCCTAGTCTGTCCACACAGCTCACCTGTCCGGTAGGATCAGAGGCCTGAGCCTGGTCAACGTGCGCCGCAGGTGAGGCTTCTGTCTGCTCCATGCCGACCCGCACTGAATGTTCCGGCAGCTGGGAACCAAATGGCGGTGAGACGCCAACGGAAGTCCGCTTATAAGCGGAACCGGAAACCACGCCATCTCTGCTGCGCCCGCCCTGCTCCAATCACCAGTCCAGAAGCACGCCTGCGCATTAGTCCATCAGGACGCCGCTTCCGAGCAGGGTATCCGCCAGCACTGCATGCTTGAGCCCACAGACACCGCATGCCGCCATTCAGGGACGCAGAGCCTACCGCTTCCTCCCCGAACAGGGATAGCTCCTCACGCAGTCCCGCCGGCCAAATCAAAGGGAGAGAGGCGAAAAAGAAAAAAAAGATTGGTGGAGACAGAAACCCACAGGTAACTCTGCCTCGTGACCTGTTGTCTCCTTCAGGTGGGAAACACAACTAAACTGAGGAGGCTGGATGGGAAGAGGGCTATATAGGGGCCAGTTGATTTAATTGTAATGTTTCCTTTGGGGGCGGAGCATACTTCCTCTCTAGTATACAGCCTTCCTGGAGGATGAGATGTTAAATACAAACTTGCCATGCCACTATGCTCCTTTCTGTTATGGTACCCGTACAGAGGATAATACAAAGACATGCCTGAGGGACTTGAATCTACCTCATCCCTTATAGGTTGTCTGGGCTAACCACATACCTCCCAACTTTTTGAGCTCAGAAAGAGGGACACTTAAACCACAATCCTGTCACACCTCTAACCACACCCCCGACACTCTCCTAGTCATGCATACTATAATGAATTCATAAGAAAAATATGCTGTTTAATAATTCAAACCACACTGGTCCTTTCTATCCTGGTTCATTTTCCTCTATATTAACAATTGAAATTAAGAAATATATCAATTTACAGGATGGGAATAAAGTTTAGTGTCAAACATTTTTTTTTTCTGTAGAAAAATACACATATTTACATAGATGTGTACTTGAGTCCTGAACGAGGGACAAATGAGGGAGAAAGAGGGACAGGGGTTGGATTCCCAAAGAGAGACTGTCCCTCCAAAAGAGGGACAGTTGGGAGCTATGGCTAACCATTACAGTGATGGCCATACAGCAAGGCTCTGGAGCTATGGCTAACCATCACAGTGATGGCCATACAGCAAGGCTATGGAGCTATGGCTAACCATCACAGTGATGGCCATACAGCAAGGCTCTGGAGCTATGGCTAACCATCACAGTGATGGCCATACAGCAAGGCTCTGAAGCTATGGCTAACCATCACAGTGATGGCCATACAGCAAGGCTCTGGAGCTATGGCTAACCATCACAGTGATGGCCATACAGCAAGGCTCTGGAGCTATGGCTAACCATCACAGTGATGGCCATACAGCAAGGCTCTGGAGCTATGGCTAACCATCACAGTGATGGCCATACAGCAAGGCTCTGGAGCTATGGCTAACCATCACAGTGATGGCCATACAGCAAGGCTCTGGGGCTATGGCTAACCATCACAGTGATGGCCATACAGCAAGGCTCTGGAGCTATGGCTAACCATCACAGTGATGGCCATACAGCAAGGCTCTGGAGCTATGGCTAACCATTACAGTGATGGCCATACAGCAAGGCTCTGGAGCTATGGCTAACCATCACAGTGATGGCCATACAGCAAAGCTCTGGGGCTATGGCTAACCATCACAGTGATGGCCATACAGCAAGGCTCTGGAGCTATGGCTAACCATCACAGTGATGGCCATACAGCAAGGCTCTGGAGCTATGGCTAACCATCACAGTGATGGCCATACAGCAAGGCTCTGGAGCTATGGCTAACCGTCACAGTGATGGCCATACAGCAAGGCTCTGGAGACAGAACAGAGCATGTGGCCAATGAGGATGGGAAAGCAGCCTTAATGGGCCACAGTGGATGAATTGTCCATAACGGATATTAGATCTTACCTGGGCCTGGGAAATGCACCACCTGGGGCGGAACCATTCAGCAAGATCTGTATTTCACCAGAGCTGTGTTTAGCATACTGCAAATAGAATGAAAGACGCACAAACTTCATACAGGAGTTGGAAATGGAAAAAAACATTCTTAACATTTTCAGATTTTAATACCAAGACAGCAAACCACAGTGGCGATATACAGTGGCTTGCAAAAGTATTTGGCCCCCTTGAAGTTTTCCACATTTTGTCACATTACTGCCACAAACATGAATCCATTTTAATGGAATTCCACATGAAAGACCAATACAAAGTGGTGTACACGTGAGAAGTGGAATGAAAATCACACATGATTCCAAACATTTTTTACAAATAAATAACTGCAAAATGAAGTGTGCGTAATTATTCAGCCCTTCTTTGGTCTGAGTGCAGTCAGCTGCCCATAGACATTGCCTAATGAGTGCTAATGTCTAAATAGAGTGCACCTGTGTGTAATCTAATGTCAGTACAAATACAGCTGCTCTGTGACGGCCTCAGAGGTTGTCTAAGAGAATCTTGGAAGCAACAACACCATGAAGTCCAAAGAACACACAAGACAGGTCAGGGATAAAGTTATTGAGAAATTTAAAGCAGGTTTAGGTAACAAAAAGATTTCCAAAGCCTTGAACATCCCACGGAGCACTGTTCAAGCGATCATTCAGAAATGGAAGGAGTATGGCACAACTGTAAACCTACCAAGACAAGGCCGTCCACCTAAACTCACAGGCCAAACAAGGAGAGTGCTGATCAGAAATGCAGTGACTCTGGATGAGCTGCAGAAATCTACAGCTCAGGTGGGGGAATCTGTCCATAGGACAACTATTAGTCGCGCACTGCACAAAGTTGGCCTTTATGGAAGAGTGGCAAGAAGAAAGCCATTGTTAACAGAAAAGCATAAGAAGTCCCATTTGCAGTTTGCCACAAGCCATGTGGGGGACACAGCAAACATGTGGAAGAAGGTGCTCTGGTCACATGAGACCAAAATGGAACTTTTTGGCCAAAATGCAAAACGCTATGTGTGGCGGAAAACACTGCACATCACTCTGAACACACCATCCCCACTGTCAAATATGGTGGTGGCAGCATCATGCTCTGGGGGTGCTTCTCTTCAGCAGGGACAGGGAAGCTGGTCAGAGTTGATGGGAAGATGGATGGAGCCAAATACAGGACACTCTTGGAAGAAAACCTCTTGGAGTCTGCAAAAGACTTGAGACTGGGGCAGAGGTTCACCTTCCAGTAGGACAACAACTCTAAACATAAAGCCAGGGCAACAATGGAATGGTTTAAAACAAAACATATCCATGTGTTAGAATGGCCCAGTCAAAGTCCAGATCTAAATCCAATCGAGAATCTGTGGCAAGATCTGAAAACTGCTGTTCAAACGCTGTCCATCTAAACTGACTGAGCTGGAGCTTTTTTTGCAAAGAAGAATGGGCAAGGATTTCAGTCTCTAGATGTGCAAAGCTGGTAGAGACATAGCCTAAAAGACTGGCAGCTGTAATTGCAGCAAAAGGTGGTTCTATAAAGTATTGACTCAGGGGGCTGATCAATTATGCACACCCCACTTTGCAGGTATTTATTTGTAAAAATGTTTGGAATCATGTATGATTTTCGTTCCACTTCTCACATGTACACCACTTTATTTTGGTCTTTCAATTCCAATAAAATTGATTCATGCTTGTGGCAGTAATATGACAAAATGTGGTAAACTTCAAGGGGGACGAATACTTTTGCAAGCCACTGTATATAGCAAAACAGGGCATTTTGACCACTTCAGAACACCTGAGCCAACATGATTACTGGTAGTTAGAAATACAGGCCGATATGCAATAATTTTTTTCTTCTGAGTTATCTCCTAAGTCCTAGGAGATAATTTTCATATTATCTTTAAAATAACTTTTAAGTATTTTACCATTGAAAAAGTACATACAAGTTAGTGAAAAAGTACTACAGGTATCAAAATTAGTTTGAGTCTTTTCTTGCTTGCTGGCGATTTAACCACCTTAGCGGTATGGACGAGCTCAGCTCGTCCAGTACCGCCAGAGGGTGCCGCTCAGGCCCTGCTGGGCCGATTTTGACCAAATAAAGTGCAGCACACGCAGCCGGCACTTTGCCAGCCGCGTGTGCTGCCTGATCGCCGCCGCTCTGCGGCGATCCGCCGCGAGCAGCGGCGAAAGAGGGTCCCCCCAGCCGCCTGAGCCCTGCGCAGCCGGAACAAATAGTTCCGGCCAGCGCTAAGGGCTGGATCGGAGGCGGCTGACGTCAGGACGTCGGCTGACGTCCATGACGTCACTCCGCTCGTCGCCATGGCGACGAAGTAAGCAAAACACGGAAGGCCGCTCATTGCGGCCTTCCGTGTTACTTTTGGCCGCCGGAGGCGATCAGAAGAACGCCTCCGGAGCGCCATCTAGTGGGCTTTCATGCAGCCAACTTTCAGTTGGCTGCATGAAATAGTTTTTTTTTAATGTAAAAAAAACCCTCCCGCAGCCGCCCTGACGATCTTAATAGAACGCCAGGGTGGTAGAGCATTTTATGATTTTTAAGAAAACTCAGGAGTGAATTGCATATGGGGCTAGGCCTGAAAGATAAATCGAATTTAAATCGAAATCGCGATCACCAAGATCACAATTTCAGAATCGTCAAAGCGGCAAATATCGCGATCACGTCATTTCCACAAGAGGAAGTTTGAAGAAGTGCCTTCAAACTTTCCTAAAGTCCCAGTGCCCGCAGCGTTGGACATACCTTCCATCCTCTATCGCCCTCTGCCGCCTCTTGTGCTTGGCAAAACTTCGGGTTCCTGTATGTCACATGATATTCAGGAAGTATGCCGTGCAGTAGAGCCTGCAGGAGGTTAAGTGGATAGATGGGCATCGCTGGACTCGTGCTTGAAGCTATGTCCAGAACTGATGCAACTTGGGGGACAGAGGAGGCACAGAGAGAGACAGCGTGGGCACAGAGAGAAACAGAGCAGGCACAGAGACATAAAGGAGGCAAGAGAGAGACCCAGAGGAGGCATGAAGAGGCAAAGGGGGCACAATGAGAGACGAGGACAGAGCGGGGACAGGCACAAAGGGGGGGGGGGGGGAACAAAGCTTGATTTGAAGGAAATCGTGAATCGAATCGAAATCGTAATTTTGGACAGAAATCGCTCAATTCAATTTTTTTCTAAAATCGTTCAGGCCTATATGGGGCCATTGTCTCCTGTAGCAGAGCTGTTTAGCAGTTCACTTTTCACAGTGAGTTTCACAAACTTTAATTTCATGACAGTTCTGGAAAACAATGCGCAAAATGTAATTATCACAATGGTATACAGAGCAAGTAAAAACCAGAATCATCATTATTATTATTATTATAATGACAGACATCTTCCGCAGAGCTGCTGTATGTGTTAAATAAATGAGTTAACTCATAGGTGTATCAAAAATACAAAATCAGCTTTATTGGGACACTATAACCAACAGACAGACCAACCAACAAACTAAAATCACTTACAAGTGGCCTGTTAAGAGCACACTAACTTCCTATTCATTCACCACGCACAACACCACACTCAATTTAACCGCTTCTGGTACCGATACCATGAACTTGCCACATCTTCAGAGAGGGGGAGAGAGCTGTTTGTGCATTCAGGGAATGTAGGGTAGCTTACTCCTCTTCAGCTTGCAAGCTAAGACAGATCTGTCATATATAGTCTAACCATCAGTAGTCCTTCTGCACAGTCGACGCCACACTGCAGTCTTTTCAGCGCTGGACACTTGGATTTGATGGTTGCAACCATAAAGGACAGAAGGTTTCCTTCAGGCGTTCGCTCGACCCGCTCTGCTCTCATGTGCCATTGCGGGGAACGCGCACTGATGCCACGCTACTATGCCTGCGTAGTGTTACAGCTGATCGGAGCGCTCCAGGCCATGGGACTTAAACCCGCCCACCGACGCATTGCGCCCGCCCACTTGGGAGCTTTGTCAGGATGTGTGCGGCTTGCTATTGGCCAGACTGCTCTTCTTATCTGCTTACCAGGCGTAGGGCGGGAAGTGTCACAGTGCTTCCGTATTTTACCCCTCAGGAGGAAGTTTTGTCTGCGCAACCTCAACCCTGCCCCCTGCAGCCAGGAGTAACCATGGAGACCATTACGACACACAGTGCTGCGTTCTTATTGGTTAAAGTGCAGCCACTTGTCAAACTTCGGCGCATTTTACTGCATGCATATCAGGAGAATATAGTCTTTGCAGAACTGGTCACTTACACAGCATAACGCTGCAATTTCATAGTGCAGACATACACTTAAGGATCCTTCAATATACACTTTGCAGATCACCTCATCCCCCTCTCCCTTGTCCAGTATTCTCAAACAGGCCATTATTTTCAAGGTAGGAATGGAGCATAGCTCAGTTCATTATTGAGCCCTGCCGGGCTCATAGAGCCTAATAGATATATCCACCTGCTTTCTTGCTGTTTTAGCAGTCTCAATCTGTCTTCCCCTCTCCTATTCGCTTGAATTAGGGATATCCCCATTGCTTTCAGCCCTTTTGGATCTCCATTATGTTCCAGGCAGAAGTGCTCAGCGACTGAGCTTTTATATTGTCCATTATCTTGTATGCCACTATTTATATTTGAAACGCGTTCCATCACACAGGTTTTCAGTTTACGGGTTGTTAGGCCGACATATTTTGTGGCAAGGACACTCAAGACGATAAATGACCCATTCACTGTCACGGTTAATAAAGTTTCTGATTTTCCATTGTCTCTTACCAGACACATCAGAGAATGTTTTGGCTTGCACCATTACATCGCATGCAACACTCTTGCCACATCCTGTTCTACTTCTACCTAACCAATTGGTTGTTGCAGTGGGACATACTGTGAGGATACTAGAGCATCTTTCAGATTAGGGGCACGTTTTGCCACCATCATTGGGCGATCACCTACGATCCTGTTCAAATCAGGCTCAGTCTGCAATACTGACCAGTATTTTGTCAGTATTTCACGAATTTTACCCCAGTTAGAGTTATATGGAGTTATGAGTCTAGGGGGTTCATTTTTCCATCAGTTGTCCTGGAATGCTTTCCACTCTTTGCCAACAACTCTTCCCTTGTGCATCTCTTGGCTCTATCAAAATCTTCCGCAGAGCTAAACAGAGTATAATGTCTAGTCCAGTGATCTGCAAACTTGTCTCTTTTAAGGAACTACAAATCCCACAATGCATTGCAGGCATCTTGACAGCCACAGTCATGATTCATAAAGGCAAATGCATTGTGGGACTTGTAGTTCCTTAACAGCTGGAGAGCCAAGTTTGCAGATCACTGGTCTAGTCACTTAACTGTCCCTCAGAGGAGCTCACAATGTAATCCCTACTAAAGTCATGTCTATGAATGTATGTATCGTAATCTAGGGCCAATTTAGAGGAAAGCCAATTAATGCATTGGTGTGTTTTTGTGGTGTGGGAGGAAACCTGAATGCCCGGAGGAAACCCGTGTAGACAAAGGGAGAACATACACACTCTTTGCAGATAGTGCTCTGGCTGGGATTCAAACCACTACACCACTGTGCTGCCCATCCGAATCAAATCACTAATAAATATAAACTACAGAGCTGTGGGAGGCCCCAATTACTCCCCCCCTCCCTTCCCCGCCGATATAGGACCCCCTCCATAGCAGGCGTTGTTGTGCCCACACTTGTTATGGGTGGGGGGGAGTTATTGTAGCCAGACTGTTATGGGGAGGGGGAGCATGGTGGCAATTTTTTTTACATGACCCCCAGAAGATGGGCCCCCAAGCTGTGGTGATGTCCATTGGTGGAAGGGAATGGAGTGGTGAATGTTAAAGGGGAATTGAATGTTTGCTACAGATCCCTATTATTTGTAGTTATTCCCATGATAGAGTGGCTGGATAGTGTACTGCCTTTGACATGGCAGACCAGGGTTCAAATCTTGGCTAGGGTAGGTACCTATTCAGTAAGGGCCGTTTCCACTATTGCGAATGCGCAAGCGACAAAATTTGCATAGCCAATACAAGTGGATAGGACTGTTTGCACTTGTAAGGATTCCTTTGCGTTTTTCTCAAGACTGGCCCCTTGATTGCGCCCTTAGTGTCTGCAGTAGAGTTGGGCCGAACCTCCGATTTTAGGTTCGCGAACCGGGTTCGCGAACTTTCGCGGAACGTTCGGTTCGCGTTAAAGTTCGCGAACCGCAATAGACTTCAATGGGGATGCGAACTTTGAAAAAAAAAAATAATTATGCTGGCCACAAAAGTGATGGAAAAGATGTTTCAAGGGGTCTAACACCTGGAGGGGGGCATGGCGGAGTGGGATACACGCCAAAAGTCCCCGGGAAAAATCTGGATTTGACGCAAAGCAGCGTTTTAAGGGCAGAAATCACATTGAATGCTAAATGACAGGCCTAAAGTGCTTTAAAACATCTTGCATGTGTATACATCAATCAGGTAGTGTAATTAAGGTACTGCTTCACACTGACACACCAAACTCACCGTGTAACGCACCGCAAACAGCTGTTTGTACTAGTGACGGCCGTGCTGGACTGGTGCGCACCATGGCGAGAGTGCAGGTTTTTGTGGCTTTACAGCCCATATGGTCGGCCTGGCTGATGTAGCTGAATGACAGAACAGTGACTGTCCAGCTGATCAAATTTGGTCTGACCACAATGAAGCAACGACCTTATTATCTTTTGTGTGCCCCCCGAGACACTCATCTAGGCGCCGGTCATTGCTTCATTGTGATACGCAAGCCCCTTCACCACGGCAAGGTAATGATCACGAAGGGGAATGGGCGCATGTACATGCCTTTTCTTTTGTTGTTGCAGCTGCCCTCAGTGCAGCCAGAAAAATTAGGCAGTCATGTACACGCACCATAAAAATTATTACAGCGGCCGCTGCTAGCAGCGGCCTAAAAAATTCAGCAATCCGCCTGGAGTCCCGGACCCTGTTGGTGGTGGCGGAGAAGGTAGTGAAGCGGCCTGCAGGCAGACATGCTGTGTGGAGGGACTGGGAGCGACTTAGTCTTTTTGGGGCAGGCCAGGCAGCCAGTCACACGGCGTGCAGGCAGAGATGCTGTGTGTGCGGGGACTGACTTAGTCTTGGGGCGGGCAGCAGCCCTCCGGGATCCATGCCTCATTCATTTTGATAAAGGTGAGGTACTTAACACTTTTGTGACTTAGGCGACTTCTCTTCTCTGTGACAATGCCTCCAGCTGCGCTGAAGGTCCTCTCTGACAGGACGCTTGCGGCAGGGCAGGAGAGAAGTTGGATGGCAAATTGGGACAGCTCTGGCCACAGGTCAAGCCTGCGCACCCAGTAGTTCAAGGGTTCCTCATCGCTGTTCACAGCAGTGTCTACATCCACACTTAAGGCCAGGTAGTCGGCTACCTGCCGGTCGAGGCGTTGGTGGAGGGTGGATCCGGAAGGGCTACGGCGAGGCGTTGGACTAAAGAACGTCCGCATGTCCGACATCACCATGAGATCGCTGGAGCGTCCTGTCTTTGACTGCGTGGACACGGGAGGAGGATTAGTGGCAGTGGTACCTTGCTGGCGTTGTGCCGTCACATCACCCTTAAAGGCATTGTAAAGCATAGTTGACAGCTGGTTCTGCATATGCTGCATCCTTTCCACCTTCCGGTGAGTTGGTAACAGGTCCGCCACTTTGTGCCTGTACCGAGGGTCTAGTAGTGTAGCCACCCAGTACAGCTCATTCCCCTTGAGGTTTTTTATACGGGGGTCCCTCAACAGGCAGGACAGCATAAAAGACGACATCTGCACAAAGTCGGATCCAGTACCCTCCATCTCCTCTTGCTCTTCCTCAGTGACGTCAGGTAAGTCAACCTCCTCCCCCCAGCCGCGAACAATACCACGGGAAGGTTGAGCAGCACAAGCCCCCTGCGACGCCTGCTGCGGTTGTTGTCCTGCCGCTGTCCCCTCCTCCTCCTCCTTCTCCTCCCCCAAAGAAACACCTTGCTCATCATCCTCTGAGTCTGACTCGTCTTCTGCACACGACCTCTCTTCTTCCTCCTCCTCCCCCCTCTGTGCTGCCGCAGGTGTTGAGGAAACAGCTGGGTCTGATGAAAATTGGTCCCATGCCTGTTCCTGCCGTAACGGTTCCTGGTCACGCTCATTCGCAGCTTCATCCGCCACTCTACGCACAGCACGCTCCAAGAAGTACGCGTAGGGAATTAAGTCGCTGATGGTGCCCTCACTGCGGCTCACCAGGTTGGTCACCTCCTCAAACGGCCGCATGAGCCTGCATGCATTTTTCATCAGTGTCCAGTTGTCGGGCCAGAACATCCCCATCTTCCCAGACTGTTTCGTTCTACTCCAGTTGTAGAGGTACTGGGTGACGGCTTTCTTCTGTTCTAGCAGGCGGGAGAACATGAGCAGGGTCGAGTTCCATCGAGTGGGGCTATCGCAAATGAGGCGTCTCACCGGCATGTTGTTTTTACGCTGAATTTCTGCAAATCGTGCCATGGCTGTGTAAGAGCGCCTCAAATGCCCACAGAACTTCCTGGCCTGCTTCAGGACATCCGCTAAGCCAGGGTACTTTGCCACAAATCTTTGAACCACTAGATTCATGACATGTGCCATGCAGGGTATGTGTGTCAGCTTCCCCATATGCAAAGCGGCAAGCAGATTGCTGCCGTTGTCGCACACCACGTTGCCTATCTCCAGGTGGTGCGGGGTCAGCCACTCATCCACCTGTTTCTTAAGAGCAGCCAGGAGAGCTGCTCCAGTGTGACTCTCCGCTTTGAGACAAGCCATGTCTAAGATGGCGTGACACCGTCGTACCTGGCATGCAGCATAGGCCCTGCGGAGCTGGGGCTGTGTAGCTGGAGAGGAGAACTGCCACTCAGCCAAGGAGGAGGAGGAGGACAGCGAAGAGCATGTAGCAGGAGGAGAGGAGGTGGCAGGAGGCCTGCCTGCAAGCCGTGGAGGTGTCACAATTTGGTCCGCCGCTTTCTGCTTGCCATCGTTCACCACCAGGTTCACCCAATGGGCTGTGTAGGTAATGTAGCGGCCCTGCCCGTGCTTGGCAGACCAGCCATCCGTGGTCAGGTGTACCCTTGACCCAACGCTCTTCGCAAGAGATGACACCACTTGCCTCTCAACTTCACGGTGCAGTTGGGGTATGGCCTTTCTCAAAAAATAAGTGCGGCCTGGCATCTTCCACTGCGGTGTTCCGATGGCCACAAATTTACGGAAGGCCTCAGAGTCCACCAGCCGGTATGGTAACAGCTGGCGAGCTAACAGTTCCGCCACGCCAGCTGTCAGACGCCGGGCAAGGGGGTGACTGGCCAAAAGTGGCTTCTTCCGCTCAAACATTTCCTTCACGGACACCTGACTGCTGCTGTGGGCAGAGGAGCAGGAACCGCTCAAGGGCAGAGGCGGAGTGGAGGAGGGTGCCTGTGAAGGTGCAAAGGAGAAAGCGGCAGAAGCAGATGATGCACCTGAAGGAGGAAGAGGAGAAGGAGGGTGACTTTTCTTTTGTGTGCTGCTGCTGCTTTTGCTCAGGTGGCCATCCCATTGCTGTTTGTGCCTTTTCTCCAGGTGCCTTCGTAAGGCACTTGTCCCTACGTGAGTGTTGGCCTTTCCACGGCTCAATTTTTGTTGGCAGAGCGAACAGATGGCTTTGGTCCGATCTGAGGCACACACATTAAAAAATTTCCACACCGCTGAGCCACCCTGGGATGTGGGCACTATGGGGACCTCAGCAGCTGATGCTGAAGGGCAAGTTGGCTGGCTGTACATAGGTGGCGATACATGGTGCCGGACTCTGCCACCAGCTGTTTCTGACGAAGAGCTGCCCCAGCTTCTTTCAGCAACTTCTCTCCTCCTACTACTCTCTGACTCCCCCTCTGAACTGTCCCCCTCTTCATCTCCTCTACTGGGAACATACAGAGGATCCCTATTACCGTCATCATCGTAGTCATCCTGCCCAGCTTCGCTTGCCTCAGACAAATCCAAACTTGCACCATCAGTAGGTCCTTCATCCTCCTGACACGTTACATCCATAGTGTTGCCGCGTAACTCAGACATATTAGCTGGTGAAAATTCATCTGGCTGTAACAACAATGGCTGTGCATCAGTGATTTCAACACTAAATAATTCTTGCGAAGTGTCAAATGCAGCGGAAGTGGTGCTAGTAGTAGCGCTGGTGGCTGAGCAAGATGAGGTGTTCTGTGTCGCTAAATACTCAACCACGTCCTGACAATCTTGGGAGGTGATGGGACGTGCCTTCTTCCGAGCACTGTACTGTGGGCCAGATCCACACGAAATTACATTTACACGACCTCGCGCAGACCTGCCGGGTGGCCTTCCTCTGCCTCTGCCACTACCTCTTCCTCTTCCTCTACCTGTTTTGTCCATATTGGGTATGCACGGAGTGGTATATCACACTGCGTGCACTCACGTAGGTAGGTGGGTTCACTTAACTGCACAGGTATGCGCACTGATGCGGTGGGTTCACTGAACAGAACAGGTATACAGTGGCGGGTTCACAGAACAGGTATGCAGTGGCAGGATCACTGAACACAATAGGTATGCAGTGGCGTGTTCACTAAACAGGTATACAGTGGCGGGTCCACTGAACAGAACAGGTATACAGTGGCGGGTCCACTGAACAGAACAGGTATACAGTGGCGGGTCCACTGAACAGAACAGGTATACAGTGGCGGGTTCACAGAACAGGTATACAGTGGCGGGTCCACTGAACAGAACAGGTATACAGTGGCGGGTTCACAGAACAGGTATGCAGTGGCAGGATCACTGAACACAATAGGTATGCAGTGGCGTGTTCACTAAACAGGTATACAGTGGCGGGTCCACTGAACAGAACAGGTATACAGTGGCGGGTCCACTGAACAGAACAGGTATACAGTGGCGGGTCCACTGAACAGAACAGGTATACAGTGGCGGGTTCACAGAACAGGTATACAGTGGCGGGTCCACTGAACAGAACAGGTATACAGTGGCGGGTTCACAGAACAGGTATGCAGTGGCAGGATCACTGAACACAATAGGTATGCAGTGGCGTGTTCACTAAACAGGTATACAGTGGCGGGTCCACTGAACAGAACAGGTATACAGTGGCGGGTCCACTGAACAGAACAGGTATACAGTGGCGGGTTCACAGAACAGGTATACAGTGGCGGGTCCACTGAACAGAACAGGTATACAGTGGCGGGTTCACAGAACAGGTATGCAGTGGCAGGATCACTGAACACAATAGGTATGCAGTGGCGTGTTCACTAAACAGGTATACAGTGGCGGGTCCACTGAACAGAACAGGTATACAGTGGCGGGTCCACTGAACAGAACAGGTATACAGTGGCGGGTCCACTGAACAGAACAGGTATACAGTGGCGGGTTCACAGAACAGGTATACAGTGGCGGGTTCACTGAACAGGTATACAGTGGCGGGTCCACTGAACAGAACAGGTATACAGTGGCGGGTTCACTAAACAGGTATGCAGTGGCAGGTTCACTGAACACAACAGGTATGCAGTGGCAGGTTCACTGAACACAACAGGTATGCAGTGGCGGGTTCACTGAACAGGTATACAGTGGCGGGTCCACTGAACAGAACAGGTATACAGTGGCGGGTCCACTGAACAGAACAGGTATACAGTGGCGGGTCCACTGAACAGAACAGGTATACAGTGGCGGGTTCACAGAACAGGTATACAGTGGCGGGTCCACTGAACAGAACAGGTATACAGTGGCGGGTCCACAGAACAGGTATGCAGTGGCAGGATCACTGAACAGGTATGCAGTGGCAGGATCACTGAACAGGTATGGAGTGGCAGGATCACAGTACAGGTATGCAGTGGGCTGAGGGCTCACTGAACAGAACAGGTATGCAGTGGCAGGATCACTGAACAGGTATGGAGTGGCAGGATCACAGTACAGGTATGCAGTGGGCTGAGGGCTCACTGAACAGAACAGGTATGCAGTGGCAGGATCACTGAACAGGTATGCAGTGGCAGGATCACTGAACAGGTATGCAGTGGCAGGATCACAGTACAGGTATGCAGTGGGCTGAGGGCTCACTGAACAGAACAGGTATGCAGTGGCAGGATCACTGAACAGGTATGGAGTGGCAGGATCACAGTACAGGTATGCAGTGGGCTGAGGGCTCACTGAACAGAATAGGTATGCAGTGGCAGGATCACTGAACAGGTATGCAGTGGCAGGATCACTGAACAGGTATGCAGTGGCAGGATCACAGTACAGGTATGCAGTGGCAGGATCACAGTACAGGTATGCAGTGGGCTGAGGGCTCACTGAACAGAACAGGTATGCAGCCAGGAAGAAGTTAAGCCTAACTAATCTTTCCCTATATGAGAGACTGCAGCAGCTCGCCCTACTCTCACTAATGCAGGCACACGAGTGGCCGTAATGGCCGCCGCTGCCTGCCTTATATAAGGGGGGGTGGGGCTCCAGGGGCTAGTGTAGCCTAATTGGCTACACTGGGCCTGCTGACTGTGATGTAGAGGGTCAAAGTTGACCCTCAGTGCATTATGGGGCGAACCGAACTTCTTCCGCAAAAGGTTCGCGTGCGGTACCCGCACGCGAACCACCTACGTTCGCGCGAACCACGTTCGCCGGCGAACCGTTCGGCCCAACTCTAGTCTGCAGCTCTTGAGTGCTTTGAGTCCAACAGGAGAATCGCTATACAAATGTTTGCATTGTCTGATAATTGTGGTAATGTCTCCTTGAAAGCTACCTTCACTCTAGTAGCTGGGGGCTGATATCATGCAATGAATAGCTGATATGTGTCTACAGCAAATTCAATCATTAAAAGTCCAATTAGAGATAGCTGGCTGCATCACCATAACTTATGAAATACTATACTAGGTTTAGTATAACAGACCTAATATAACAATAGTTCTGCAGGAGCAGCAAAAATGCTGCAAAATGTGAAAAAGTCTACTCCCTAGAGTCTTCCAAAAAGATAAACCTGTGCTACCTGCAAACGCGATGGACCCCTGGCTGCTGCCCCCCCTCCCCCCCCCCCCCCCCCCGTACCTCTTAAAATGTAAATGTACCGTCCCAGAAACTCCTCTTTTTTTTAAGTACAAAATAAATTAATTGTAAGAGGTCCTCCAGACCCTTAGGGCTGGTTCAGACGGGCGACTGCGGAGGGTTTACCGCCAGCGTTCGGGACATGACGTTAAACGCTCCCATTCAAGTGAATGGGAGCGTTGGTACCAGGCTTTTACCGGCGTTTACGCAGTGTTCGAGTCCTGATTTTCCCTGGCGTTCAAGGCGACCCTGGATGCCATATGTAGCGTCCTGGGGCAGTTAACTGCCACGGGTAATGTTCCCCTAGGGGAAGAAAAATGCCGACCGCATCCGAAAGCTACGTGAAGGCTGCTGAAAGCCCGAACGTGTCGCCACCGCAACGCCACCAAATGCGATGCCACAGAAAGCCGGACAGACGCCCGTGTGAACCAGCCCTAATTGTAGTGAATAGTAAAAATGTATAAATCAGTAAAATAAATGAATTGAAATTGGATAAAAAAAAACAAAACACACATTTAGATCTATTAACCAAAAATGAATACACAAATCAGAACAGTACTCCAAAAAGCCTGAATGACCCAGACATTATTTTAACGAGGCAACAACAGGGAGATTATTTTAGTTTACAGTAGCTTCATTCAGTTAGATAAATGAGATGAGGGAAAATACTAAAGGGAAACATACACTGGTCGATTTCAGCCATCGATTTGTGGCCAATTTCAATCGATGTTGATGGATTTCATCTGACACGATGGAAGATCTAGGTCGATCTGCTGCTGGCAGCAGATCCACGGCCCATAGAATTGCATTGGATCTAATGGTCTAATAATGCATTTAAGGTGGCCATACACTTATAGATATGCAGCAGATTCAACCATTAGATAGATTTCTGTCAGATGCCTGTTAAGCCAAATCTGACAGGAATCTGCCTGATGTGTGCCACACACTGGGAACAGATTTCCAATAGATTTCAGAATGAAATATATTGGAAATCTATCTAAATGCATTATTGGTCCATTAGATCCAATGCAACTCTACGGGCCATCGATCTGCTGCCAGCAGCAGATCGACCTAGATCTTCCATCCTGTCAGCTCTAGAGGCAGAGAAATTGCGCCATCCCTTACACTATTACCAGGATAATGTGCACGTTACTCTGGTAATGCGTGTTACTATAGCAATGCATGCCTCACCCTGGTGACGCGTGTGACGCTAATAGTGGACTGGTAAAATTGATGTGCGCTGCTTGTGCATGGCAAATTTACTGGTGTGAAGATGATGGCAGCCTCCTCAACACAGAGGCAAAAGATTCTGCAGCTCTGACCATCAAGGTGAGATGGTATTGTGCATTAGTAAAGCAATGTGATTTAGGTATGTAGAACATGGCAGGAATATTATTTTAGACATGTCTGAATGGTTCTAGATCAAACTGCTACAACAACCTGTCAAATGGTATGTGAAATGTTCGGAGACTGCTCTAGAGGCCTTCTTTTCCATGTGTACACCTGCAGGTCACATAAACGTCCCCGTCCCCCCCCCCAACACCTATTAGTAATTCTATCAAACAGTGCATGCTTTTCCTCTTCCCCTCCCCATAGTGTAGTGATGCAGGTTTTTCCTCTTCCCCTCCCCATAGAGCAGCAGTGCATGCTTTTCCTCTTCCCCTCCCCATAGTGCAGCGGTACATGCTTTTCCTCTTCCCCTCCCCATAGAGCAGCAGTACATGCTTTTCCTCTTCCCCTCCACATAGTGCAGTGATGCATGCTTTTCCTCTTCCCCCTCCCCACAGTGCAGCAGTGAATGCTTTTCCACTTCACCTCCCTATAGAGCAGCAGTGCATGCTTTTCATCTCCCCCTCCCCATAGTACAGCAGTGCATGCTTTTCCTCTTCCCCTCCCCATAGTGCAGTGATGCATGCTTTTCCTCTTCCCCTCCCCATAGAGCAGTGATGCATGCTTTTCTTCTTCCCCTCCCCATAGTGCAGCGGTGCATGCTTTTCCTCTTCCCCTCCCCATAGAGCAGTGATGCATGCTTTTCCTCTTCCCCTCCCCATAGAGCAGTGATGCATGCTTTTCTTCTTCCCCTCCCCATAGTGCAGCAGTGCATGCTTTTCTTCTTCCCCTCCCCATAGTGCAGCGGTGGATGCTTTTCCTCTTCCCATAGAGCAGTGATGCATGCTTTTCCACTTCCCCTGTCCATAGAGCAGCAGTGCATGCTTTTCTTCTTCCCCTCCCCATAGTGCAGCAGTGCATGCTTTTCCTCTTCCCCTCCCCATAGTGCAGTGGTGCATGCTTTTCCTCTTCCCCTCCCCATAGTGCAGTGGTGCATGCTTTTCCTCTTCCCCTCCCCATAGTGCAGTGGTGCATGCTTTTCCTCTTCCCCTCCCCATAGTGCAGTGGTGCATGCTTTTCCTCTTCCCCTCCCCATAGTGCAGTGGTGCATGCTTTTCCTCTTCCCCTCCCCATAGTGCAGTGGTGCATGCTTTTCCTCTTCCCCTCCCCATAGTGCAGTGGTGCATGCTTTTCCTCTTCCCCTCCCCATAGTGCAGCGATGCATGTTTTTCCTCTTCCCCTCCACATAGTGCAGCGATGCATGTTTTTCCTCTTCCCCTCCCCATAGTGCAGTGGTGCATGCTTTTCCTCTTCCCCTCCCCATAGTACAGCAGTGCATGCTTTTCCTCTTCCCCTCCCCATAGTGCAGTGGTGCATGCTTTTCCTCTTCCCCTCCCCATAGTGCAGTGGTGCATGCTTTTCCTCTTCCCCTCCCCATAGTGCAGTGGTGCATGCTTTTCCTCTTCCCCTCCCCATAGTGCAGCGATGCATGTTTTTCCTCTTCCCCTCCCCATAGTGCAGCAATGCATGTTTTTTCTCTTCCCCTCCCCATAGTGCAGCGATGCATGTTTTTCCTCTTCCCCTCCCCATAGTGCAGTGGTGCATGCTTTTTCTCTTCCCCTTTCCATAGTGCAGTGGTGCATGCTTTTCTTCTTCCGATTCCCATAGTGCAGCGATTGAATGCTTTTCCTCTTCCCCTCCCCATAGTGCAGTAGTGCATGCTTTTCCTCTTCCCCTCCCCATAGTGCAGCAGTGCGTGCTTTTTCACTTCCCCTCCCCATAGAGCAGCGATGCATGCTTTTCCTCTTCACCTTTCCATAGAGCAGCGATGCATGCTTTTCCTCTTCCCCTCCTCATAGTGCAGCAGTGCATGCTTTTCCTCTTCCCCTCCCCATAGTGCAGCAGTGCATGCTTTTCATCTTCCCACTCCATAGAACAGTACTTCCTGCTCATCATAGCCCAGCATCCACGCTGTACTGGGATCACTGCACACACGAGTGGATTCTCTGATCACACCTGATAGGACTGAATTCATTACAATATTTCCCAGTTTAGGGCTCTTACATATTGACTGCGTTAAATAGCATAAAATCGCATTACCAGGAAGAATACAGGAAGGCAAGAAACGACCTAAACAGAGAGCTGAGGTCCGAAAAAAAGTGCTACGCGGAAAAGATGGAACAGAACCTCTCCTCAAATGACTCATGAGCCGCGTGGAAAGGGCTGAAGGCTGCCACCAACTACAAGCCTCCCCCTCAGCATGCCACACCGAGCACTGAGCTTGCAGAGAGTCTTAGTGACTTCTACTGCAGATTCGAGAACCAGCCAGTACCTGCAGGACCCCCACAGCCACCTGTGCAATCTGCCACTGTAGCCCTGGGCCCGCACTCACCCCCACCGTCAGTGAGGGAGGCGGATGTACTGAAACACTTGCTAAGGTTAAATGCTAGGAAAGCCTCGGGTCCAGATGGAGTGTCACCAGCCTGCCTGAAAACCTGTGCTCGTCAGCTCGCTTCCACCCTCTCTTCCATCTTCACAAGGTCCCTCCAGGAAGGCAAAGTTCCCGCGTGCTTCAAGAGGTCCACCATTATTCCTGTCCCCAAAAAGCAGGGCATCCTCGACCTCAACAACTTCAGGCACGTGGCACTTACATCCGTGATCATGAAAGCTTTTGAAAGCATAGTGCTACCCCTCCTTAAGCACTCCACAGAGGGACTGATGGATCCGCACCAGTTCGCGTACAGATCAAACAGGTCCACCGATGACACCATCAACATCTGCTTGGAGCTTGTCTACGACCACCTGGACAGACCAGACTCCTACGCCAGGATCCTCCTACTGGACTTCAGCTCAGCATTCAATACTATCAGCTCTAAAATACTTCAAGACAATCTCGCTGCACTGGGAGTCCACCCCACCCTACGCCTGTGGATCACGGACTTCCTCACCAACAGGTCCCAGGTCGTCAGGTTAGGCACCATCTCCTCGCAACCTAGAATCACAAACACAGGGGCTCCACAAGGCTGCGCCCTGTCGCCGTTTCTGTTCTCTCTGTATACGAACAACTGCAAATCCACGTCGGACTCAGTAAAAGTAATCAAATTTGCCAACGACACGACCATTAAAGGTCTCATCACCAAAAATGAAGAGAGGGCGTACCGCCACCAGGTCGGAAACATATGCTGCTGGTGCAGAGAGAACGGTCTGGTCCTAAACACAGCGAAAACGGTAGAGATGATCGTTGATTTCAGGAGACGCGCCTCTACCCCACCTCCAATCCACATTGATGGCAAGGAAGTAGAAAGAGTCCCCAGTGTCCGCCTACTGGGCACAACTATCTCCAATGAGCTGAGGTGGAACGCCAACACTGCCTCAACACAGAGGAAAGCCCGACAGAGACTTTTCTTTCTCCGCCAACTGAAAAAGTTCGGTGTGGTCCCAAAACTTCTGACGAACTTCTACTCAGCCACAATCGAATCCGTCCTATGCTCGTCCATCCTGGTCTGGTACGCCAGCTCCTCCGCCAGCGACAGGCTCAAACTGCAGAGGGTCATCAGATCTGCGGAGAGAATCATCGGGAGATCCCTTCCCACTCTGGACCTCCTCTACCACTCCAGGCTGAACACCAGAGCATTAAAGATGGCAAACGACCGCTCACACACAGGCTACCGTTTCTTTAACCAGCTCCCCTCGAGCCGGAAGCTCCGGTTCCGATCCATCTACACCAGGACCTCAAGATACAAGAACAATTCTTTCCCTCAGCTGTCAACCTTCTGAACTCTCTCCATGGAAATGGCCATCCTCACCCCACAATACCATGACGCACTGAAGCACTCCGCACATAGACGGCGCTCCAGCTTAAGCATACCTTTCGGCTGTTTTTGAATTATAACCTATGCCACACTGTCCTCCTCTGCATAAAGGACATATAATGTTCTGTATTCTGTAAATGTTATGTTCCTACTGCATGTCCTGTCCTGTATCTGTAACTATATTGTGTATCAGTACCCTGTACGTGCCAAGCCCAATTCCGGACACGACCCAGTCGTGCTTGGAGAAATAAAAGTTTCTGATTCTGATTTCTGATTGAAACTGATGCACTAACGCAATGCAAAATTTTCTGTTTGCAGCCCACACCTACTGCGTTGCAACAAAATGGTGCGTTACGACCCAACGCACAGTTTCTGTGTGTTATGTGTCCATCATGTGCGCCATAAACTAATGTTAACAAATGGCAACACAAGTTTGCCTGAAAAGAATGTGACCTTTAATTATGGTGTGCATGCACCTTGTGAAGCTTGTGCATCAAGGGTCAGGTGAGTATATTATATAGAGGGGAAATTGCTGTCTAAAATTGATCAGTTGTGCATTTTACCACATGTGACTTTTTGGGAATTTGTTGCAGTGCAACATTCTTTATTCTCACTGCTGCAACACAGCAAATTTGGTGTGTAAGGGCCTTTAGAGCAAACCTCCCACGTGACTGTGCTGAGGCCACTGCATTGGTTCAGAGGATGACATCACTGGGGGTGTTTCCACTTCCCACTGCCCAGAAATCAGCATTTCAGTTTTGGCACAGACACCGGGCCAAGAGAAGGCCGCTAGGAAAGCAGACTAGCTGAAAAATACTCTTTAAGGTTTTAAAGTGTACCAGAGACAAGTAAAAACAAAAAATGTATATATACCTGGGGCTTCCTCCAGCTCCCTCCGGCCTGATCACTCCCACGCCGCAGTCCTCAGCCTCCTGGATCCTTGGTAACAGGTCGTTTCATTGCAGCCAGTTGGTGCATGCACAGTGTGATCCTCAGTCTCACTCCTGTAGCTGGGAGTGTTATGCGCCGGTGTAGTAGTACTGCGTAGCCACAGAACGCGCCCAGCCACGGGAGCGAGACCAAAGAGCACATGTGCTGACTGGCCGCAATGACAGGACCTGTTGAAGATCCAGAAGGCTGAGGACAACGGCGTGGGGGTGATCATGCTGTAGGGGGCAGGAGGATGTTCAAGGTATGTATACATTTTTTTTGTTTTTACTCATCTATGAGTCCCTAAAGGTAGCCATACATCTAACTATTCCAATTCAATCAACAAAGAGATCAACTTTATTAAGGAATCGCCTTCAGTATAGTTGATCGAAAGTCGATCGACTAGTACCCCACACACTACAAATGATATCCTATGCGATTCACCCTGACATTCGATTTGACTGATGTGTCTATGCTCTGAATGCAAAAATCGATTCAGTCGATTGAATGACGTGAACATTGGCCAATTCCTGTGCAATCGACCGATATCTTGCATTCTGCTTGATTGACTAAGCTGGTCGAATCGACATGAAATCAGCCACTTTTCATCGATTGGGAATTCTGGAACACTCGATTCTATAAAATTATGAAATCAAATAGTGGATCACACAGCCAAATCGCTAGATGTATGGCCTTTAGCTTTACCTTTAGTTTGAAGTTGACTTCTGCAAGAGATATACCAAAGTAGTTAGATTTTATTTTCGTTCCTGGGATGTCAGAGATAACATCATGATCACTGTGTGTAATGGGGTCTCAGTCACAGTGTGTGATAACATGAAAGCCTGTGTCCTGCAGGATCTGGAGCCTTAACCAAACTCTTTTATAACCTACAGATAAAGACAATGCTTCTAAAGGTGGCCATACACTGGTCGATTTGCCATCAGATCGACCAACAGATAGATCCCTCTCTGATCAAATCTGATCAGAGAGGGATCGTATGGCTGCCTTTACTGCAAACAGATTGTAAATCGATTTCAGCATGAAACCGATTCACCATCTTTGAAGCTGCCGCCGCTCCCCCCTTCATACATTACCTGATCCGGCCGGCGCGAGCCCCCGGTCTCCGCTGTCTTCTTCTCCGCGCTCGGCTCCAGCTTCATTTCCTATCCGGAGATGTTTAAACAGTAGAGGGCACTCTACTGTTTAAACTTCCTGTCCAGACAGGAAGAAGTGAAGCCTGCCGGACTCGGAGCCCAGCGGAGAAGGAGCAGCGGTGACAGTGGACATTCGAACGCCGCTATCGACGCACTCCCGACCCGCCGGCGATCGAGCGAAATCTTCCGCACGGACAGAAACAACGGGAACAATCGATTTCGGTCAGAAATCGAACGTTCGGTCAACGTTTGCGCAACGATTTCACAGCAGATTCGATCACAGAGATCAAATCTGCTGTATATCGGCGGGAAAATCATTAGGTGTATGGGCCCCTTAACGCTAGGTACGCACAATACAATTTTCAGGCAGATTTACCTGCCACATTGAGTATTTCCAACAGGTCCTTTCTGATTTCTGATCGATTTTTCTCTCACTTCTATGGAACATCGATCGAATATCAGATCGGACCTGTTGGAAATAGTTGATCTGGCAGTTAAATTTGCCAGAAATTTGTATTGTGTGTACCTAGCAATACCTATCATGGCGAAATGTAGTGGCATTTAAATGTAATGCTTTCCCAATTGCTGAGGGTAGGAACATACTAGGCAGAAACGCTAGTGTTCAGGTGTATAATGTAAGTCAATGGGACGCATGAAAAACACATATTCGCGTTCTGCAATGTGCGTTTTAAAAAACGCTGAACTTGCTGCATGTTTTTTCAAAACGCATTTAAAATGCACCTAATGTATGTCAATGGTAATGCAGAGATATAGCGTTTTGTATGCTTGTGTGAAAGGCAAACACACATAAAATGAACAAACGCATATGCAGCAGAACGCAACACGCAACAGCTAGTGTGTTCCCAGCCTCTACTGGAACAAGTCTGTTGATGAGGCATCCTGATGTTTCCCATTATGTGTACTTACTCCAGGGTAACTGGGATCCTTTCACACTATGCAAGATGCAGTGCAGAAAAGTTGCACAGTGCATTAGACGCGTGATGTGATCATACAGTACAATGAAAGTACGCTTCACTGCAAATGTGCACATGACTGACGGGCCACACCACACTTATTGTGTACATACTGTAGAAATATGTCTGGTGCAACGGAATGGATTCAGTGTGAAAGGACACCAAGTCTAACAGAAGACTTGTAATTACAACTAGCAAAAGTCCAAGAGTAGAGATGGCCCGAACTGTTCACATGCAAACTTATTTGTGCGAACATCGGTGGTTTGCGATCAAACGCGAACTTTATGCGAGTTCGACCCGCCCCCTATACTACATCATTGGGCTAAACTTTGACCCTCTACATCACAGTCAGCAGACACACGGTAGCCAATCAGGCTACACTCCCTCCTGGAGCCCCCCCTTCTTTATAAAAGGCAACTGCGTCGGCCATTTCCTCACTCAGTCTGCTGCTGAATTAGGGAGAGAAGGGAGAGAGTTGCTGCAGAGATTAGGGAAAGCTTAGTTAGGCTATTGTTAGGCTTGTTAGCGTGCTCCTTGCTGATACTTATTGCTAAAAAGCACCCCAAAACAGCTCTTTTGAGAGCTAATGTTCTTGTGATGTGTTTTGTTTTTTCGTGTGGCCCACTGATACTTGCATATACAGCCCTGTCAGTCGCAGTTGGCCCTTGCTAATTGCTATACTGTGCCAGGCCCTGCCTACCTTTTCACTCCACCTGTGTGTGACAGCTGCACATTTGTAATACCAGTCCGTGCATACCTGTTCATGTTCACTGCACCTGCGTGACAGTACCAGTAACTGCATACCTGTTCAGTGTACCTGTCTGTGCATGTGACAGCTGCACATTTGTAATACCAGTCCGTGCATACCTGTTCACTGCACCTGTGTGTGTGACAGCTGCACACTGTATTGAAACCAGTCACTGCATACCTGTTCACTGCATCTACGTGACAGCACGCAGTTTTATATACCAGTCACTGCATACCTGTTAACGGTACCTGTGTGACTACACATTGTATTAGTCAAGTCAGTGCATACCTTTCACTTCATCCCTCCCAATATGGACAAAACAGGCAGAGGCAGAGCCAGAGGCAGGCCACCCGGTAGGTCTGTTCTAGGTCGTGCTTCCGTGCAGCCCTGGACCAAAGTACAATGTTCAGAAGGCACATGCCATCAACCCTGAAGATTGTCAGGAAGTAATTGACTATTTAACACAGAACACCTCATCTTCCTCACGGAACCGTGACATATCTTCCTCCTCCTGCTCTGATTCTGGCACCCCACTTAACACTTAGTCGGCCGCCACCACCAAAGTGCCATCATCCCAGGGCTCAGAGGTGGGAAACCACAAACTGCAATGGGATGACCACCTGAGGAAAAGCAGCGCCCAAAAGCAAAGCCACACACCGCAGTGGAAGATACCAGGACGCAATTATTTCTCAAAAAAGGCGATTAACCTTTTTGGCTGAGAGAGCCATAAATGCCACATATTTTAAAATGGAATTCCGTAAGAGCGATACAATATGTTTTAAACTGGGACAGTAGGGCTCATGTCCCTGTTGCCATGGAGATGTGCATACAGTTGATCCTCTGGGCAGCGGAAGTGTCAGACACGTCTTCAGCTTCTCTTGGGTTTCAGCAACATCAGCAATTTCCCCAAGAGCCAGACAGGAGAAATACTGACTAACAGCTTCTATTATCTAGCTGACTTGGGGGGTTGATTCACTTTGTAGGACAAGATCCCTGCACTTTGGCCCAATAGGCTGCCTGTCAAGTGACAGGCAGCCTATTGGGCCAATCAAAATGTGGGGATCTCGTTCTACAAAGTCACTGGACCTGACAGGGTCCAGAGTGGGACAATTGGAGCAGCTGTTCATTTTGGGGTAGCGCAAGTTAGTAGTGCATGCTACAGCAGTAGTGTGCCTACTTTGAAAATTTTACTTGTGCTGCCACACTAAGCTGTGCTGCTTGAGCAGTGTAGCTTAGTGAATCAACCCCTACTGATTTGTATGTGAGCCAGATGTAGCCATCAAAAGAGCCACATCTGGATCCCGAGCCACAGGTTCCCTACCCCTGTTATAGAGGATTGTCATGTTGGAATCAATGTTACATGCTGGCAAGATAGAAGCTAGAAGGCAGAGAGCAGAAGATAGAGGGCAGAAAAATGAAAGCAGGCGATAGAAGGCAGACGATAGAAGGCAGACGATTGAAGGCAGACGATTGAAGGCAGACGATTGAAGGCAGACGATTGAAGGCAGACGATTGAAGGCAGACAATTGAAGGCAGAAGATCCCTGTAGAGGACAGTTCTCATACATGTGTACAAAGTGTTAGTTGTTACATGCAATACCTACATGAACTTTTGTTGCATGTCTTCAAATCTTCTCCACGACAACAACAGGCCTCATCTTATTTGCTTCAAGATTTCTGGGACACATCTAGGAAAACAGAACAAAGGACACCTTAAAAAAGAGTAAAATACTTAAAGAAAATCTGTAACGAAAAAACGTCCCCTGGGTGGTACTCACCTCGGGTGGGGGAACCCCCCGAATCCTATTGAGGCTTCCTCCGTCCTCCTCAGTCCCACAGTGGCGGCGAAAATCCTCCCGGATCGGCTGCAATGTAAATATTTACCTCTGTGGCTCCAGCGCAGGCGCAGTATTTGCTCTTCCCACGGAGATAGGCGGAAATAGCCACTCTCCATCGGGCTGCTCGCCTGCGCCTGCGCAGTAGAGCGGACCCGGCGGAGATCGGCTATTTCTGCCTACCTCCGTCAGAAGAGCTGAAACAGCGCCCCCACTGGAGCCTGGAAAGGTAAATATTGAACAGGCTGTCGGATTTGTCACGCCGGCTTTGAAGGGCTGCAGCGTGACCCCGTGGGACAGAGGAGGATGGGAGGGAAGCCTCATTAGGATCCGGAGGCTTCCCCCTCCCGAGGTGAGTACCCCCCAGGGGACGTTTTTCTCGTTACAGTGTCTCTTTAATGTTGTAGTCTCCTGCATGCAGGAAGCAGAGGGCGTCTTCCTGGAGACAGCACCTTTTCTACCTAAGGCCGAGTTTCCAGTGACAGGCGTCTTTCTTGTGCTGCGGTATTAAGAAGACAGAAGAGAGAAGGCAGAAGGAAGAAGATAGAAGGCAGAAGACAGAAAATAGAAGGCAGAAGATAGAAAGCATCAGATATAAGACAGAAAAGAGAAGATAGAAGGCAGAAGATTGAAGTCAGAAGATAGAAGGCAGAAAATAGAAATCCCTGTAGAGGACAGTTCTCATACATGTGTACAAAGTGTTAGTTGTTATGCTGGGCATACACTGGTTGATCTGGCGGTCGATTAGTCGCCGGATTGACCCCCGCTGCGTCCCCGCTTCTTAGCACCCGCTCGATTTGCCGCTATTGTCTGCCTGCGGGGATCGGACACGTCGGATATTATCAATTGAGCCATCAATCCTCCACTCGACGCCGTGTATGCCCAGCATTACGGGCAATACCTACATGAACTTTTGTTGCATGTCTTCAAATCTTCTCCACGACTAACAACAGGCCTCAGCTTATTAGCTTCAAGATTTCTGGGACACATCTAGGAAAACAGGACAAAGGACACCTTAAAAATAGTAAAATACTTAATTATGTAGTCTCCTGTGCATGCAGGAAGCAGGGGCGTCTTCCTGAAGACAGCACCTTTTCTACCTAAGCCCGAGTTCCCACTAGTGACGGGCGTCTGTCTTGTGCTGCGGGATTAAGCATCCGAATCCCTGTAGCCATGCCATGCACAGCTATGGGGATTTGGATGCGTTGTCCAGAATTCTGATGTAGTGCTAATGTTTTTTTTAATATATGCAATTTGGAAAACAGCCTATAATTTCAACAGGCTGTGACTCTGGATCTAGATTTGTGCGTGTGAAATCAGGCACAAAAACCCCTAATGAAAAGGGGGGGGGGGGTCTTAAAGTGTACCTAAAACTGTAAAAGATCTGATACTTACCTGGGGCTTCCTCCAGCTCCATAAGCACTGTAAGTCCCTCACCGCCCTCCCGAGTGCCTCCGTTCGTTGGCTAACAGTACCAGGAATCTGGATAAGTCGCGTCAGTCGGTCACTTCTGCACATGCATGGCTCCTCTGCGTATGTGCAGAAGAGCCCAACTGGCGCGACTTAGCCATTTACTGGGACCGTTAGCAGCCTTCGGGAGATTTGGGCACAGGGTAAAGCTGATAAACCGCTCACTCTGCTCCTCCGACGTTAATTACTATTCCCCCTTCAGGCCTCCATGGATAGTGGGGGATAGACCCAATATGTCTTCCAGCTATTTCTGGTGGTCGATTTACAGTGTTTTTATAGTAATTTGTGCTCTGTCTTCTAACGGCCCTCAAATTACTCACTGAGCGCCGCTAAAGCCGTAATTCCTATTACGGCCTGTGGTGGCGCTGGCTGCACCCAAATCTCCTGCACTGTTTTTACAGTGCTGAGCCTTAAAGGAATCCTGAATTAACATTAAGAAAAGTTTCACTTACCTGGGGCTCCTGCCAGCCCCCTGCAGCCGCCCTGTGCCCATGCCATCTCTGAACGATCCCCCGCCTGGGGCAAGTTTCTTTATCGCCGACTTGCAATTCAAAGGCCACTGCGCCTTTGTGGCACTCGTTCGGGCTCCCATCGCCCGGAGCATTCTGCACAGACGCAATATTAATTTTTCTCATACTGTGCAGGACGCTCCCGGCAATGCAAGCGCAAACGAGGACGTGTGCGGTCAGGGTTGCACAGGCACAGTGCCCATTGACTCGCAAGTCGGCGATAATAAAACTTAGCCACGGCGGGGGACCGGAGGATCGTTCTGTGACAGCGTGGGCACAGGGCGGCTGCTGGGGGCTGGCAGAAGCCACCAGGTAAGTGAAACACTTTTTTTTAAAGTTAATTCAGGTTTCCTTTAAGGTATTCATATTTTCAGCTTTGTTTTATTCAGAGATGGTCTTCCATACCTTTTTTTTTTTGTCCGCAGGGGCAAAATGGTCCTTTGTGTATCTTGTTTCTGGTGAGCCAGGTGCTGCATCCAAAGGAAATGGCCCATAGATTGCCATTGCAGATTTGTACGTCTAAAAAAGGCCTGTGGGTTGAACTTTGTGGAGCGGTCTAGGGTAGGGGGAAGAAGGGGAGACTGGTCAGGTGATCACACTTTTTCTAAGCAAAAAGATATTTAGAGACATTTGCATTGATGCATGAGAAAGGTACTGCACTGGCAAGAAAACCTGGATGCATGGAAGTCAGCTGTATGCTAACCCTCTCTACTGGCACTAAATACAAAATAAGGCTCCACAACCAGAAGAGGGCAACAGGCAGCGGCTACTTATTATGCACTCTTTACCTCCTTATTATGCCGGACTGTTCTAAAAAGTGAGGACACAACAACAAAAAGTTTATTTGCATTTGAAATCCTGGATCCTGGCCACATTCTCTAATTTTCTGTCACATCAAGAGTCTTTAATGCCTGGTACACACTATGGGCTCGATTCACAAAGCGGTGATAACCCAGTTATCACGCCTAAAAGACTTTAGGCGTGATGACCTTTTCACCACTGAGTTATCACCGCTTTTTCCTGCTCTTCGCGCGAAGTTACCGCGCGTACGCGCGTTCGTGCGTACGCGCGTGAGCGCGCGCGCAAAGTCCCATAGGGTTTAATAGGAGCTTCGCGCGAAGCGTCGGGTGCTGCGCGAAGCGTCGGGTGCTGCGCGCGCGCGTACGCGCGGTAACTTCGCGTGAGTTTCTTCTTATCATGCCTAAAGTGAGTTTAGGCGTGATAAGGGCCTTTTCACCAGCGTGCAAACACTTTGCACCGCTTGGTGAATCAAGCCCTATGAGATTTTCAGGCAGATTTACTGTCAGATCAATAATTTCCAACATGTCCGATGTGATTTTTGATTGTTTTCTGTTCATCTCCATTGGCAAATGATCAGAAATCAGATCGGACATGCTTGAAATAATCGATCCAACAGTAAATCTGCCAGTAAATCGCATATTGTGCACCAGGCATAAGGTGCTACTCATTTCCCAACCTATCCAAAGCTTAAAAGACAACCTTAAAGTGTACCTGAGATGGTGCCATAGGAATAAAATATTCCTCCAGCCTGATCTCTCCCACGCCATCCTCTTCTGACTGTCCGTTCGCCCGCAATTGGCCCCGGAAAATCCGTCAGGGGGGCTAGTTGACGCGGACACAGTTCGGCCAGGTGCACTCCCGTCTCACTCCCATCGCCAGGGGTGTACTGCGCAGTATTACCGTGCAGACACAGAGTGCTCCCGGCGATGTGAACACAGTGGGAGCGGACACGGCCGGGCCGCACATGCGCAGTAGGCCTAGAACTTTCTGGGGCCAATTGCAGGCGAATGGGAAGTCAGAAGAGGACGGCGCAGAAACAATCAGACTGGAGGGGGCTGGAGGAAGACCCAGGTATATGGTATGTATACATTTTATCCTGTGGCCACCTCTCAGGGCCACTCTAACCTTAAATACTCACCTATGTGGAGGGAAGGTGTCAAATCTGGCTTGCGGAGCTATCAAATTTGGCCCGCAAGTGCTTTCCCCACTTAGCATTGTGTTTGGCTCACTCTAGACTACCAGGGAAGCCATATGGGGGAGGCAGGAGGAGCACTAGACAGCAGGGAACTGCACAGGGGAGGGAGGCCACCAGACAGTAGGGAACTGTATGGGGGAGGAGCCACTAGACAGCAGGGAACTGCACAGGGGAGGGAGGCCACCAGACAGTAAGGAACTGTATGGGGGTGGAGCCACTATACACCAGGGAACTGCACAGGGGAGGGAGGCAACTAGACAGTAAGGAACTGCACAGGGGAGGAAGGCGACCAGACACCAGGGAACTGTATGGGGGAGGGAGGACCACTAAACGCCAGGGAATTTTATGGGAGGGGGCCACTAGACACCAAGTGTGGCTGGATAGTGTAATGGTTAAGGGCTCAGCCTCTGACACAGGAGACCTGGGTTCGAACCTCGGCTCTGCCTGTTCAGTAAGCCAGCACCTATTCAGGAGACCTTTGGCAAGTCTCCCTAACACTGCTACTGCCTATAGAGCGCGTCCTAGTGGCTGCAGCTCTGGCGCTTTGAGTCCGCCAGGAGAAAAGCGCGATATAAATGTTCTGTGTTTGTTGTCTGTTTATAAGGCAGGGAGGTGGCCACTAGACTTTGAGGTTGGTGCACAACTTGATCCCAGTGTTTAATTTTGTCCCACTTTGTACTGGAGTTTGCCACCGCTCCCTTAGAGCCTTCCCTTTCCTCTCTGCTTCCCCTCCTTCCACTGCCGCCAACTCCCGCTCCAGTCTTCAACTTTAATGTCGAAGAGGCCTTTGGGCATCCTCTAAGGGCCACTGAAGTGCTCGGGTCTCCAAGTACTTCCAAAGACGGGCAGCTCCGTACTAGAGGAACTGAAGAAGCAGCCGATGGGAGATTTGAACAAGGGCCCCGGCAGTGGAACGAGGGGACACAGAGAGGAAAAGGAAGGCTATTAGGGATCCAGAGTCTTCTCTCTTCTGAGGGGAGTATGTAACTTTTTTTTTATAGCAGGTTACAGCTGTCCTTTTTAGCTTGGTGCTCCACAATACAATATCAGAAACATCCCGTGTAAATAAACCTTCTAGCACTGTTCCTATGCTGTCCACTGACCAGTCCCATAATCCCTTGAGGGTGAGGCGAGTCATTCGAAGGCCCAACCGAACCCGGCACACACAATATGGCCGCAAACTGTCAGCAGCTGCTGCTCATTATGCCTTGCAGTCACCTTCCACTGTCAGTCCCACAATTATTATGTAGCTCAGAACAATATAAATTTTTTTCATCTTCGGTCAGTGGATCCACACACACTGCACATTCCTCTTCACACACAGGCCCAACAGGGAGATGGAACATGACAGCTATCCTCTTGCATAGTTACATAGTTATTTTGGTTGAAAAAAGACATACGTCCATCGAGTTCAACCAGTACAAAGTACAACACCAGCCTGCTCCCTCACATATCCCTGTTGATCCAGAGGAAGGCGAAAAAACCCTTACAAGGCATGGTCCAATTAGCCCCTAAAGGGAAAAATTCCTTCCCGACTCCAGATGGCAATCAGATAAAATCCCTGGATCAACATCATTAGGCATTACCTAGTAATTGTAGCCATGGATGTCTTTCAACGCAAGGAAAGCATCTAAGCCCCCTTTAAATGCAGGTATAGAGTTTGCCATAACGACTTCCTGTGGCAATGCATTCCACATCTTAATCACTCTAACTGTAAAGAACCCTTTCCTAAATAAATGGCTAAAACGTTTTTCCTCCATGCACAGATCATGTCCTCTAGTCCTTTGAGAAGGCCAAGGGACAAAAAGCTCATCCGCCAAGGTATTATATTGCCCTCTGATGTATTTATACATGTTAATTAGATCCCCTCTAAGGCGTCTTTTCTCTAGACTAAATAAACCCAGTTTATCTAACCTTTCTCGATAAGTGAGACCTTCCATCCCACGCATCAATTTTGTTGCTCGTCTCTGCACCTGCTCTAAAACTGCAATATCTTTTTTGTAATGTGGTGCCCAGAACTGAATTCCATATTCCATATGTGGCCTTACTAGAGAGTTAAACAGGGGCAATATTATGCTAGCATCTCGAGTTTTTATTTCCCTTTTAATGCATCCCAAAATTTTGTTAGCTTTAGCTGCAGCTGCTTGGCATTGAGTACGATTATTTAACTTGTTGTCAATGAGTACTCCTAAGTCCTTCTCCAAGTTTGATGTCCCCAACTGTATTCCATTTATTTTGTATGGTGCTAGACCATTAGTACGTCCAAAATGCATGACCTTACATTTGTCAACATTGAATTTCATCTGCCATGTATGTGCCTATATAGCCATCCTATCCAGATCCTGTTGCAATATGACACTATCTTCCTGAGAGTTGATGATTCTGCACAATTTTGTATCATCTGCAAAAATAGCAACATTGCTCACTACTGCATCTACTAGGTCATTAATAAATAAATTGAAGAGCACTGGACCCAGAACAGACCCCTGTGGGACCCCACTGCTAACAGTCTCCCATTTTGAGTACGATCCATTGACCACAACTCTTTGTTTTCTGTCCATTAGCCAGTTCCCTATCCATGAACACAGACTCTTCCCCAGTCCTTGCATCCTCAACTTTTGCACCAGACTTTTGTGGGGAACAGTGTCGAAGGCCTTTGCAAAGTCCAAGTATATCACATCTACAGCATTCCCAATATCCATATTAGCATTCACTACCTCATAAAAGCTGAGCATGTTAGTCAAACAGGACCTGTCTTTAGTAAACCCATGTTGATGCTGAGAAATAAGATTATTTTCTACTATGAAGTCATGTATAGTATCTCTTAGTAACCCCTCAAATAGTTTGCATACAACTGATGTTAAACTTACAGGTCTATAATTTCCTGGATCAGATTTTTTGCCCTTCTTAAATAATGGGAAAACGTGGGCTGTACGCCAATCCACTGGGACTCTGCCAGTTGCAAGAGAGTCACAAAAGATAAGATAAAGGGGTTTATCTATAACTGAACTTAATTCCCTTAGGACCCGAGGATGCATGCCATCCGGGCCAGGTGCCTTGTCTATTTTTAATTTATTTAGTCTTGCCTTCACTTCTTCCTGCGTTAAGTATTTAATATTACAGTTAGAAGATTGAGACTCTTCCGCCTCTGTAGTTTGCAACAGTGCTGTTTCTTTTGTGAAGACAGAAGCAAAGAAAGCATTTAATAACTCTGCCTTACCTTGGTCATCCACCATTGAGTTCCCATCCTCATCCTTTAGGAGTCCTATACAGTCAACCTTTCTTTTTTTAGAGTTAATGTACTTGTAAAACTTTTTTGGGTTAGAATTGATATCCTTAGCGATTTGTTTTTCAACTTCAATCTTTGCCTGCCTAATTTCTTTTTTACAATTTTTATTGCACTCCTTATAATTGCTTAGTGCAGCCTCGGTCCCCTCCTGTTTTAAGACCTTATAGGCATTCTTTTTCCTCTTCATTTTATCTTTAACCTTTCTATTCATCCATAGAGGCCTTTTTTTATTCCTAGACATTTTGTTTCCATATGGGATATACATACTACAGTATTGATTGAGTATAAGTTTAAAAGCTTGCCATTTCCCTTCAGTGTCTTCCCCTTGTAGTACATTATCCCAGTTCACCAAACTTAGTGCCTGCCTAATTTGAGTGAACTTTGCTTTTCTAAAATTCATAGTTTTAGTGGTCCCGCTGCCCCGTGGCCTATCAGTCACCAGATCAAACGTTATCATGTTGTGATCACTATTTCCCAAATGTTCTTGAACCTGCACATTTGATACATTATCTGGTCTATTAGAAATGATCAGATCCAGTAACGCATTCCCCCTAGTTGGTTCAGTTACCATTTGAGTCAAGTAATTGTCCTGTAGTGCTGCCAGAAATCTGCTGCTTTTACCAGAATGGGTAGCCTCAATACTCCAGTCAATGTCTGGAAAGTTGAAGTCGCCCATAATTATGACCTCATTTTTACCTGCAGCTTTTTCAATCTGCTGTAGTAATCGCAGTTCTGCAGCTTCATTAATAAGAGGTGGCCTGTAGCATACCCCAATAAGCAATTGGCAACTTTTATTTCCACCATGAATATTTACCCAAACGGACTCCACATCTTCGCAATCTTCCTCCATCTCATCGTTGAGGACAGCTGTAAGAGAATTCTTAACAAAGAGACAAACCCCTCCACCTTTTTTCCCTGTTCTATCCCTCCTAAACACATTGTATCCTTTTAAATTAGCTATCCAGTCATGGCTTTCATCCATCCATGTCTCGGTTATTCCCACAATGTCATAGCCTTTGTCATTCAGAATGAACTCTAGTTCGTCTATTTTATTTGCAAGGCTCCGAGCATTGGTTACCATGCACTTTATATTTTTACCACCACATTTACCAATTTTGTTTACATGAAATTGGCTACTTGAATTTTTACCAACCTCCTTAATCTTTACACTGTCCCCACCCCCCTCTCCACCCTCCGTAATGATAGGTTCCCACTTTCTTTTTACCTCATCTTGTCTACGTATTGAGACTTTATTCCCAGATCCTAGTTTAAAATCTCCTCCAACCGTTTAGCCATCTTCTCCCCCAATGCAGCTGCACCCTCCCCATTAAGGTGCAGCCCATCCCTGCTGTAGAGCCTGTAGCCGACTGCAAAGTCTGCCCAGTTCTCCAGGAACCCAAACCCTTCCTTCCTACACCAATTTCTCAGCCACTTATTTAACTCCCTAAGCTCCCTCTGTCTCTCAGATGTAGCACGTGGCACTGGCAGTATTTCAGAAAACACCACCTTGGAGGTCCTTGCTTTAAGTTTATCTCCAAGTACCTGAAAATCATTTTTGAGGACCTTCCATCTCCCACTAACTTTGTCATTGGTGCCAATGTGTACCATGACAGCCGGGTCTTCCCCAGCCCCACCCAGTAATCTGTCAATTCTTTCCGCTACATTCTTCTTAAAGGACCATTATCGCAAAAATGTAAAATAAACGTAAACACATAAATAAAAAGCAAGTTTCTCCAAGAGTAAAATGAACTGACAGGTTTTGGACTAGTCCATATCCTCATGGGGAATTCCCAGCAAGGCCTTTGTAAAGACACTCCCTGAAAAGGATTTTTTTATAGCTCATTTTAATTTTGGAGAAACGTACTTATTTGTATGTGTTGACATAGATTTTAAATATTATGATTTTCGCGATAGTGGTCCTTTAAAGGGTCGTGGAGCTGCACATCACATGACAAAGCATGAAAATTGATGTATCCTTCACATTTCTCCAGCATCAAAGGGAAGGGAATTCTATCCCCCATGTGCATGGAAAGTGTATGGGGTGGGGGGATAAGACTCTATGGCTCCAGCAGCACAGGGCTGATTCATTCCTATGGCAGGTTCAGGTGCATGGACAGCAGTGTGACACGTA
Source organism: Hyperolius riggenbachi (assembly GCF_040937935.1). NCBI lineage: Eukaryota > Metazoa > Chordata > Amphibia > Anura > Hyperoliidae > Hyperolius > Hyperolius riggenbachi. The sequence goes on along the minus strand of NC_090646.1, from coordinate 102,565,161 downwards.
AATTATTCAGGATACCCACGTTTACATTAATTATCTTGGTTTCAGCATCAGACTCACTTCCTATATCTGTATATTTTGCAGTATATTGGTATGTAGCCCTGCCCTCCCAATGATGTCACAGCCTAGTCTATTTAAATATGCAGAATTCTCCTCCCAGTTAAGTATCATTTTCACTGATGGGACTGTCGGTAAACAAGCATTCTGCAGAGAAGCACCTGACAGCAGTAAAGATGTCTCTACCTGTGATACATTTCAGAATGCAAAATCGGGCTGAGGAAAGATTTTAAAATGGGCAAACACTGACCAGATAATGTATAAAGTTATATTGTACGTAATAAGCTATTTTACTAAAGGTACAATTTTTTCACCAAATGCCATATTTCAATGCGATTTTCATGCTCGAAAATAATCCGAAGGTAATTATCGATTGTTCCCATTTACTGAACAATTCTTATATCAAATTCGATCATAAAATCCAACTTTTGGATAGATTTTTATCCTACTCAGCAAAGAATCGTTCCTTATTGATTGCCTTCATAAATGGCAATTTTTTTATACAATTGGATCAATAAAATCACATCGAAAGATCACATTTGGTGAAAAAATTGTACCGTTAATGGGCACCCCAATTACCATATTTTCAGTTCAGTTCCTTTTAATGTTGCTGTACTCTAAAGCTAGTTTCCCAAAGGACACAGTCTAGCATGTGTGCGGAGGTACACGCTAGATCGTGATTGTTGGAAAATGAACAATCCCTGACGGTTAGTGATGAGTGAATGTTTTCGACGCACATTTTAATTCAGTAACAGCATAACGATGGTCTGCCAATCGGATCATTACCAGAAGCGCGAAGATGAGGACCCAGAAGTGTGACATTTGCCACACCCGTCTAAACCAATCCTCCGGGACAGATCTGTCTACATGGACAATAATCGCTCTTTTACCATGACTGGGACACTTTTTATACACAATTCTCAACCGAGCCGTTATTTATCGATACATTCCGATGACAGCAGCCTATCTTGTGTACCCATCCCCACCCGTAGGGGTGCCCTGTACCCTTAACCCTTTACCCTGGTGCCTAACCATTAACCACCTCCCCTAGCGGAGTCTAACCCTTAACACCCTCCCACCCCTGCCTCCAAGCTGCAATTAGCATCAATAGCTGGTAATTTGGGGCTAACTGCTAATTTATCATTGCCGCGTATAAAGGTGCCCTGTATTTCACGGCACAGCAGGCGCCCTTTTTACCCACTTCGCTGTAGCAGGACACATGCTGATTGTTCGCAGTTTAGCACACAGAACACCAGTTTGCACACAAAATCCACATTGTCTCTCTTGCTCCATTACGACTCTCACTACAGTTCTTACTTACAGTTATCCTATCTGCTCTATCGCAGTCTGCGAAGGACTGAGGTTTTACACATTAAATGCCATACCCAAGGCCGGTTCTCTCATGAAGCAAGGTGAAACATTTGCATCAGGCGCAGAGATTTCAGGGGCAGCATTTTTGTACTGTGTGTACCTTTCTGAGGAGGAATGGAGTGGCTAGCAGTCTGTTTGGCACAGACTCTCAGTCAGCCAGTGTGCTATTGTGTTGAGCTGCAGCATGTCATGTGAAAACATTAAAGAGGAACTTCAGCCTAAACAAACATACTGTCATTAAGTTACATTAGTTATGTTAATTAGAATGGATAGGTAATATAATTTTTTACCCACCCTGTTTTAAAAGAACAGGCAAATGTTTGTGATGTATGGGGGCTGCCATCTTAGTCATGGGGCAGCCATCTTTTTGGTTGAAAGGAGGTGACAGGGAGCATGAGACACAGTTCCAACTGTCCAGTGTCCTGATTACCCCTCCCAGCTGCACGCACTAGGCTTCAAATGTCAAAAAAAAAAAAATTGCACCAAAACAGCAGAACGAGAATAACAACATCTGAAATCAAATCATGCTTTGCAGAGCATAAGGGGAAAACTGCCCAGGCAGTTTTCTTCTGTGCAGCTAAAAATGAGGCTTGTATAAGAGAAACAAAGTTTTTATGCTGTGAAACTGTTACAGAAACACCAGGCCTTTTCAGTGCTGCTGAGTCGATTTTTAGTCTGGAGGTTCACTTCAAATGAAGCAGAGTAAATTGTCGGGTGCTGTGTGATCACTCCAAATCGGGGGTGGGGCGAGGTTTGAATTATATAACAACCTATTTTTCTCATGAAATCTTTATGGTATGCATGACTATGGGGGGTGATTTGGGCGTGATGAAGGGTGTGGCAGGGATGTGGCTTAAGTGTCCCTCTTTCCCATCTCAAAAAGTTGGGAGGTATGGTAATGCTTTGAATCAGGATGATACTATTTATTGGCTAACTACAATCCTTAGCTCTAGTCTACTTCAGGGAACCCAGCACAATTCCTCACGGGGAGCAGTTCTCCAATCACAGTACTCTCTTACAGCACTAAGCGATGTGATTGGCCAAATAGTGTGGGTGTAGTTTACTACAAGCCTGGGGGCTGACTATGCTGGGAAGGGCGAGGGGGATAGGAGGCCCCCAATTTACCTTTGCCCCAGGGCCCCCATGCTGCTTAAACCGGCCCTAGGGCTGTGAGGGCCTGTGTGTATATTGTGAGTCTGGGGAATACAGTAGTAAGGCTGCTGGAAAGGACAGGGCAGCTGTATATGGATGCAGGTGGGTGCAGACAGAGCTGCACGTGATCAGGGGCGCTGCTGCTGCACATGGCAGGCTGCTTAGCTAAACACAGTACAATAGGGGGTTTTATCATCAAAGCAAGGTGACTGCTGGGTACATCAGTGACTGCAGGGTAGGCCTGTGTTGGTGGCGCAGGTCACTGCAGGGAAGAAGTACTGTCCACAGCAGGCTGCCTGTGCTGCTCACACCAACCCCGACACTACAGGTGAAGGGAGCCTCCCAAGCTTTCTGATACTGCCTCTGTAGTATGGCTGCAGGGCGCCTCCCACTGAGCAGACAGGTGTGCTATCCCCTCCAGCCAGCAGCCCATACTGCTACTTTATCTAATCTACCATATGGGAACATGATGCATGTGGCGCAGTGGCAGTGCAGCAAATGCAAGGCGAGATGCTGCCCATAGCAACCGCGTCAGTTATATCAGTTTGTGCCAGTGCAGAGATGCTGCCTATAGCAACCGTGTCAGTTATATCAGTCAGTGCAAAGATGCTGCCCATATCAACCGTTTCAGTTATATCAGTCAGTGCAGAGATGCTGCCCATATCAACCGGACAGTTATATCAGTCAGTGCAGAGGAAAGCATGAAAGTGGAACTAGATTTTCAAAATCCGTTTTTACAGAGAACCCAAGGCGGAATTTTTAATTCTAAATAGGACCTGTATTCACCTGTAACTTGTCAATCATTGTTCTCCTCCATTACAGGATCTCCCCGCCTCCACTAGCTTCCTCCAAATCGGAAGCTAAGCGCTTACTTTGGCACAAGCTCTGTGTACCCTTGGGCCTGATTCATCAAGCTGCGTTCCTTAGCAGTGCAGCTTAAAGAAAACCTGTACTGAAAAAAGTTCCCCTGGGGGTACTCACCTCAGTAGGGGGAAGCCTCTGGACACTATAGAGGCTTACCCCATCCTCCTGTGTCCGACGGCAGTCTCGCTGCAGCCCCCGGAACGCACAGGCGACAATTTGTCGCGCTGTGCAATATTTACCTTTTCTGGCTCCAGCGGGGACGCTGTTGCGGCTCTTCTGACGGAGATAGGCGGAAATAGCCAATCTCCGTCGGGTCCGCTGTACTGCGCAGGCGAGCGGCCCAACAGAGATCGGCTATTTCCGCCAATCTCTGTGGGTAGAGCGGATACTGCGCCTGCGCTGGAGCCAAGAGGTAAATATTTATATCGCCGCCGCTCCGGGAGGATTTTCGCCGCCGCCGTGGGACCGAGGAGGACGGGGGAAGCCTCAATAGGATCTGGAGGCTTCCACCACCCGAGGTGAGTACCCCCAGGGGAGCTTTTTTCATTACAGATTTTCTTTAACCCTGGCGTTCAATTTTTCCCAGGATTTCTGTGCAAAAAAGTGATAAAATGTATTTTTAAAACTTTTTTTTTCCTGTAACTTGAAAAAATGTGTCAAGCAAGGGTCTAGTATACAGTGCAGGAGAGTATTGATGTGTATGCACGTTTATACTGTTCACAGCATGTTTTTATGGACGGGTATATCTGTCCATACCGCTAGGGAGGTTAATGTGAAGGAGCGCCCGCTTTGCCTAGGGCCCGTAACTAACTGCGGGTGTCCTGTGAAGTATTGTTACCACGATACTTCACTTGCAGCCGCTACTATGTTAACTTACATAGTTACAACTATGTAAATGAGCATCGTAGCGGCCGCAAGTGAATTATCGCGGTAACAATACTTCACAGGACACCCGCAGTTAGTTACGCACTTTTCTATGTAAGCAAAGTAAAACGCAAGAAAAACTCATGTGCAAAATGCTAATGCAATTAAAATGCACTCAAAATGCTAATAAAACACATTATTATTATTATTTTTAGTATTTATATAGCGCCGACATATTACGCAGCGCTGTACAGTGTATATATATATATATATATATATATATTGTCTTGTCACTATCTGTCCCTCAAAGGAGCTCACAATCTAATCCATACCATTGCCATATGTCTATATTATGGAGTGTAAGTACTGTAGTCTAGGGCCAATTTTTTTTAGGGGGAGCCAATTAACTTATCTGTATGTTTTTGGAATGTGGGAGGAAACCGGATTGCCCGGAGGAAACCCACGCAGACACGGAGAGAACATACAAACTCTTTGCAGATAGTGCCCTGGCTGGGATTCGAACCAGGGACCCAGTGCTGCAAGGCGAGAGAGCTAACCACTACACCACCGTGCTGCACATTAATGCACATGCAGCAAAACGCAACCTTTTACGCATCGCCTAGTGTGTTCCCAACCATCAATGAAAACTTTGGACAGTGCTAATCCTATTAGAGGGTAAATGATGAAAATTAGGTGCGTGCACAAGGCTTTTGGGCCATGTTTACAGCTAGAACCCACTAGGGAGATACTGGCAGCGTTTTTAGATCGCCGGCGATTGAAAAGAAACAAACAAAACGCTTTGCCAATGCATTTAAATGGTGGGGAACCCACTAGTGCGATTGCGATTAGGATTAATCACAATTGCATGACATGCAGCATTTTGGGCACTCAATGCTATGCAGGTCCGTTTCTAGGGGCCGTGCAGCAGCTCTGAGCTCAGAGGGAGGGGGGGGAACGCTGTAATGGAGGGGGGAGCCACAGCCGTGGGGAGGGCAGCCCGACCTCTCCCTCCCTTCCTCTCCCCGGGCCGCCCTCTGTGCTCCCCCTCCAGACTGCAGAGTAATTAGCGCAGGGAAGCGCTGTATACAACTACTCACCTCCCTGGTTCCAATCGCCTCTTACTCGCCCCGGTCTTCTCCTCTCTGCATAGACACTGATACACACGCTGCTTCCTGTTCAACGGGTGTATCAGTGTGTGTGCAGAGAGGAGAAGACCAGCGGTGAGTGAGCGGCGCTTGGAACTAGGGAGGTGAGTAGTTGTATACAGCGCTTCCCTGCGCTAATTACTCTGCAGTCGGAGGGGGAGCACGGAGGGCGGCCCGGGGTGAGGAAGGGAGAGGTCGGGCTGCCCTCCCCACGGCTGCGGCTCCCCCATTATGAGGGGGGCACCTACCTACCTAACCTATACTGGGGGGCAGCTACCTATCTAGACTATACAATGGGGGCACCTACCTATATAACCTATACTAGGGGGAACCTACCTATCTAACCTATACTGGGGGAACCTACCTATCTAACCTACACTGGGGGCACCTACCTATACTGAGGGAACCTACCTATCCAACCCATACTGGGGGAACCTACCTATCTAATGTATACTGGGGGAATTAATTATACTTACTGGGTGTCTCGATGTCTAGCTTCCGCCCATAGCCCCGCCCCCTAGCAGAAGATGTCACAGATTGGTCCTAGAGAAACACCTATGACCTCTTCCATTAGGGGGCAGGGCTAAGGAAAGCCTTTTATTTAAATTTACAAATGCTCGCCCCCAAATTGCTGCAAAAATAATTTTCAAAGCGATTTTGCAGTGTTTCTCTACTTAGCACTGAGCTCAAACACACTCAAAATGCTGCATGCCCTGCGATTGCGATTAACTCTAATCACAATCGCATTAGTGGGTTCAGCCCCATTTAGATACAGTGACAAAGTTTTTTTGGAATCGCTGTCGATTGTCAGTGATCCCAAAACACTGCCAAAAACACCAGTGGGTCCCAGCCCTTAGGGTCACTTTATGGCTGGGTTTACACGTACACACATGCATCTGAAACAGCCGATAATGGCGGTTTCAACTGCCGATCATTATGTGTGTACAGAGGCTGCAGATCGCTATTGCTCGGGCATCGTTAAAGATCCGTACGACCCCCGATGCCCAAGCACGACCATTCACAATGCTTTCTACTAGCCTGCCCACCAATTAAAGCCCTTCCGTCATTGCAACAATTCTCGCATGTGTGTATGTAGCTTCAGTGTATAGAAGCCATAGCAGTCACCTTGTGGAATATGATCCAGCCCTACACACTGCCAGCAATACTCCTCACATTCCCTAACGGCACCATAATATCGCTCAGCATCGCCCCATACACAGACCTCAGGTTATACACAGCCCAGAAGATCACAGTATGCCAGGCCGGAGATTCAGGTCAGGAGGCCTCTGTTACACATGATATCCCCAGCATTGTGGCTAAGGGCTCATTCACACTACAGAACACATGCACAAATGCGATTTTGTGCATGCGTCTTCATCGCACGGAATGCACATCGAGGTGTCTTAAAGCGCAGACATTGGCAGCAGCAACACACCATTGGTAAAATGTGTACGGTGAAAAGTAACATGAAAGTCTATGGACTTTCATGTTACCATGTGGATCGCACACTATGTGCAATGCGTCAAAACTGACAGCGCAGCACTTAGTGTGAATGAGCCCTAAGAAGAATTGCAGCGCCTATGCTGCGTTTAGAAAGGTAACATCAGGGGTCTAGTCCTGGGAAAAGAAGTGAGTGGACTCACTTGGAGAAAAAAAATGGGCGTGGTCAAGCACACCGTGGGCGTGGTCATGGGTGGGGCCAAATATACATGACCTTAGCAGTGATGTAAAAGGTCTGCCGAGGAAGTTTGAGCTCTGCCGTAGTGTATCCCCCAAAAATAGATGTAATCTCACAGCATTTCACCAAAAAGACACATAATCTGGTAGAAGTTCCACCAAAATACAGATAATATGGAAGTGGTTCCCCCAAAATAGACCATGTGGCAGCAGCAGTTCCACCAACATACACATAATTTGGAAGCAGTTCCCCAAAATACGCGAAACCTGGCAGCGGATCACCCAAAATACACGTAACACCCAAAAGACATATAATCTGGCAGTAGTGGTCCCCCAAACATACACAATCTGGCAGCAGTTCCCCAAAATACACGTATTCTGGCAGCAGCTGTTCCCCTAACATACACATAATTTGGCAGCTGTTCCCCAAAATACATAACAGCGGTTCCACAAAAATGCAGATAATCTGACAGCAGTTCCCCCAAAATAGGTACCCCCAGGTAGCCAGGTCTATAGGTGTCCCCAGTATAAGTAGCCATGAGTATAGTAGTCCCCAGTATATGTAGCCAGAGGTATAGTTGCCTAGTATATGTAGCCAGGGGTATATGTGCCCAGTATATGTAGCCAGTGGGATATGTCCCCAGTATATGTAGTCAGGGGTATACGTGCCCAGTATATATAGCCAGGGGTATATGTGCCCAGTATATGTAGCCAGGGGTATATATGCCCAGTATATGTAGGCAGGGCTATATGTGCCCAGTATATGTCGCCAGGGGTATATATGCCCAGTACATGTAGCCAGGGGTATATATGCCCAGTATATGTTGCCAGGGGTATATATGCCCAGTATATGTTGCCAGGGGTATATATGCCCAGTATATGTAGGCAGGGGTATATGTGCCCAGTATATGTAGGCAGGGGTATATGTGCCCAGTATATGTAGCCAGGGGTATATGCCCCCAGTATATGTAGGCAGGTGTATATGTCCCCAGTATATGTAGGCAGGTGTATATGTCCCCAGTATATGTAGGCAGGTGTATATGTCCCCAGTATATGTAGGCAGGTGTATATGTCCCCAGTATATGTAGGCAGGGGTATATGTCCCCAGTATATGTAGGCAGGGGTATATGTCCCCAGTATACGTAGGCAGGGGTATATGTCCCCAGTATATGTAGGCAGGTGTATATGTCCCCAGTATATGTAGGCAGGTGTATATGTCCCCAATATATGTAGCCAGTGGGATATGTCCCCAGTATATGTAGCCAGAGGTATATGTCCCCAGTATATGTAGGCAGGTGTATATGTCCCCAGTATATGTAGGCAGGTGTATATGTCCCCAGTATATGTAGCCAGTGGGATATGTCCCCAGTATATGTAGCCAGTGGGATATGTCCCCAGTATATGTAGCCAGAGGTATATGTCCCCAGTATATGTAGGCAGGTGTATATGTCCCCAGTATATGTAGGCAGGGGTATATGTGCCCAGGTTACCCAGGTGTGCCCCCACCCGGAGGGAGCAGAGCAGAGAAGGCGAGCTATGGGGACAGTGGGGATGGGCGGACATCTCCCCCCCCCCATCCCTCACCTTTGTGCTCCCCTTCCTGCCTCTCCCCTCCAGCGTTGTTAAGTGTCGGGCCCGGCGGCGAAAGTGGGCGGAGACTTACCTCGTTCCAGCCGCAAGGGACGCTCCGCTCTGTGTGCGGCTAGTCTGGTCTTCTAGCCGCACACAGAGCGGAACGTCCCTTGCGGCTGGAAGAAGGCAGAAAGTCTCCGCCCACTTTCGCCGCCGGGCCCGACACTTAACAACGCTGGAGGGGAGAGGCAGGAAGGGGAGCACAAAGGTGAGGGATGGGGGGGGGGGGGAGATGTCCGCCCATCCACACTGTCCTCATAGCGCGCCTTCTCTGCTCTGCTCCCTCCACACAAGCCAGGGTGAACGGCGTTCACTCTGAAGAAAAAGTGGGTGAACGCCGTTCACCTGCGTCCATGCAGGACTCGACCACTGGGTAACATGATAGTCTATTTGACTTTCATGTTAACTTTCACATTAGATGGCGCATTCCAGAGCGTTACATGGTAATGCATCTGGGAGCTTCGTAACGTCCAGCTGCAGCGTTCTCCCGTCGGTGAATTAGAACTACCGCCGCTAATGTTCCTGCACACGCTCTGTGATGTGAAAGCTGAAGTGGACTATGTTATGAATGTAGATAGTCCACCAGAATGATAAGTCCACAGTAACAGCACAAATGTAATGATTGTAAACCTAGTTGCAGAAACAAGTGTTAAATCATTGTATAAAAGCTGTGCTTACCATTATACAGCCTGACAATATATGCTGTACATGTATTCATCTTCTATTAATAAACAGCACATATATTACAGTATAGTCAGCAATGCTATTGCATACATTACATATAGCACTGGCCGGGTGAGCTGGAAGCGCGAGGCATCTGCAGAAGGTGAGGTGACCGGAAACACGCCCTCCGCGGACACAGCACGCTCGAGACACTGACAGCCGGAGGATGTGGACGAGTCTCCGCTCTGCACAGCCGAGGACGAGAGTCCGCCCACCCTCTGGAGGCATCACACGGAACAGCCAGGAACCAGGATTGCGTATGTAAGCTGGCAGCATTGTGTGCGGAGCTCCCTCTTGTAGCCGGACTGTCACTGTACAATGTCCATGGAACTTGTGTGTGGAGCTCCCCCGTGTGGCCGCTATAGAAGTCTTATTGATATACATACACACTGTCTGTTAGGAGCCAGTTCTATGGGAGGGCTGTGTGTATATTGTGAGTCTGGGCCTGGGAATCCCGTAGTGAGGCTGCTGGAAGGGACAGGACGGCTGTATATGGATGCAGGTGGCTGCAGACAGAGCTGCACGTGATCAGGGGGCGCTGCTGCTGCACATGGCAGGCTGAGCAGATGGTGATTTTCAGTGTGTAGAGTCCTTACATCTACAGACATGTTACTATATGCTTCTCTGGGTGCACCAGCAGCATTGAGGAGGGGAGGAGCAGCGACAAATTGAAGGGCAGGTCAGTGTTTCAGTGCCAAGCTGTGGCTAACATGGTGACAGCTTCTGCTCTATTGCTGGGAGATCAAGGGGCGGAGCAGCCCAGTCTGACAGCACTAAGGAGGGGAGGAGCAGCAACATACTAAGGGGCGGGCCAGAGTACTCTAGAGACAGGCGAGCCCTGTATATCACATAACCCCAGCATTGCAGATAGAGGAAAAGTAACTTAGGGTGCACACACACATCCAATATTGATTGGCCAATTGCTAGAGACTTTTACCAACTCAATGTAGAGTGAGACTTTAAATACTGAGACCAGCTTGTGCAAGTAAGCCCCTCATACGACATGGCAGTGATAAAATTGGCCAATCAAAATTGGATGTGTGTCCCAAGCTTGAGTGTGGATAGGCATATGCAGGTCACTGAGTACATAACTGCATGATGCACGTACAGCAGTATATACAGCGCAGCACACGCCCCCTCACCTTTCCCTATTGCACATAATGCCTCACCTCCATCCACTAGCATGGCACAGCAATAGCAGAGGGGCGTGGTGGTCACGTGTCACTGCAGGTGCCATCCTCAGCGGTGCTCGGGCTGCCCACCTGCGTCACAATAGCTGCTATGACGTCACCTCCATCCACTAGCATGGCACAGCAATACCAGAGGGGCGTGGTCACGTGTCACTGCAGGTGCCATCCTCAGTGGTGCTCGAGCTGCTCACCTGCACGCGCGTCACAATAGCTGCTATGACGTCACCCAGGCACTCGTCCTTGCACTCGCAGACGGAGCGACGGCAGCAGCGGAGACAGACGTGCGGCTTCTCTCTCTCTGCATCCCCGATAGGCAGGAGCTCCAGAAAGGAACAAGCAGTTATATCCCGGAGCTCCCCCTAGCGGCCGGTAGCAGGAATTACACAGTGAGGTAGGATGGAGATTATACAATTAGATTTCCAATAACAAATGGGTTCATGGCACCCATCCTGGGCTAATCGATTACTTTAAAAAAAAACTGCCTTGAATTCCTTTTGGTAGCAAATATACATGGTCAGGGTCTTTATCCTGAGGGGGAATTTACCCGGAGAAGCGGTCATTGACCACAATGTCCCCTTGCAAAGCGCCGCCTCTAAATCGAACCACAACCCTGCCCCCCGCCAGTCCACGATAAACCCCGCCTCCAATGGCCATTATGCTTGGCCTACAGTCATTTGCGTGTGTGCAGCTGGCTGCGAACCTGGAGAGGTGAGTTAAAGGGAACCTTATTAAGTAAAAAGAAAAAAAAAATCAAAACAGGTTTAACTTACCTGCGGCTTCTACCAGCCCCCTGCAGCTGCCCTGTGCCCACGCTGTCACTAAGCTGCCCTCCAGTCCCCCTCAGCGATGCTCTTCCAGACTGACTGGCCACTGCGCATGTGCAGCTCCTCAATAACGTTCTCATCTATGTGCAGTAGAGATTTTTTAGTGCTGCAAATCTGCAGAGTGCTCCCGCCCATGGGAGCGTGATTAGGAGGCGAGCGGACCAGAGGCTCTCATTAGAATGAAAGTAGGGTGCTGCGGGCGCCGGAGGATGGGTGTGTCCCGGTGCGGACACAGGGCAGCTGCAAGGGGCTGGTAGATGCCTCAGGGAAGTTAAACTCTTTTTTCTCTTAAGGTTCACTTTAATTCACCCTCTGCTGTGCAGTGTATTCGGGGCCCTCTCTTGCCACATAAACAGGGCTCTCTGGCTACCTATGTGGGAGACTCTGAAATAGGAAATTTGGGTGCTGCCATAGGCGACCATTCAGATATTTAAATGGACACCTGTGTTGGTGCCCCAGAAATTGTAACCGGCCCCTCATACAGGCCCTGGCCATACCTTCCAACTTTTTGAGATAAGAAATAGGGACACCTAAGCCACACCCCTGCCACACCCTTAATCATGCCCTAGGCACACCCCAGTCGCTCATACTAGAAAGATTTCAAAAGAAAAATATGTTATTTTATAATTTAAACCAGGGGTCCCCAACCACCGGGCCGCGGCCCACTGCCGGTCCGTTGGCAGTTTTCCACCGGGCCGCAGCGGGTCTGTCATCTCGCCCCTCTCCCCCCGCGGCCGTCGCTCCTGTTACCTTATGAGCTGGCGGCCGCTTGTTCTCTTATATTCCCCCCGTAGCCGCTCTCCTCTTAGCAGCATCTAGTATTACAGTATTACAGCAGCGCGTCTTGCAGCTGCTGTAAGGAGGGAAGTGGCACAGCGGTTCCCATGATAACGGCAATGCATATCGCTGCTACAGGCAGCCGCTGCCCTGCTTCCTTCCCTTCCTTACAGCAGCCGCAATACGTGCTGCTGTAATACGAGATACTGCTAAGAGGAGAGCGGCTACGGGGAATCTAAGAGAACAAGCGGCCGCCAGCTCATAAGGTAACAGGAGCGGCAGCCGCGGGTGGCGGGGGGGGGGGATCCGGGGGGTGGGCACTACCTACCCATACTAGGCACTATACTAGCTATACTGGGCACTATACTAGCTATATACTGGGCACTATACTAGCTATACTGGGCACTATACTCGCTGTACTGGTCACTATACTAGCTATACTGGGGCACTATACTAGCTATACTGGGGCGCTATACTGGGGCACTATACTATCCATACTGGGGCAACTAAACTCCCTATACTGGGGCAACTATGCTAGCTATGCCGCCGCCCCCAGCCCCCCTCCCCGTAACCCGCTGTGCACGACACTGTCCACTAGGTCGCGCACATTCCCGCCCCGCCCCTCACCTGGTCCCCGGAGAAAAATTTGGTCAGAAAGTGGTCCCCGGGCCGGAAAAGGTTGGGGACCCCTGATTTAAACCACACTAGTACTTTCTATCCTGGTTCATTTTCCTTCATATTAACATTTGAAAATAAGAAGTATGATTACATACAGTGGTTTGCAAAAGTATTTGGCCCCTTGAAGTTTTCCACATTTTGTCATTACTGCCACAAACATGAATCAATTTTATTGGAATTCCACATGAAAGACCAATACAAAGTGGTGTACACGTGAGAAGTGGAATAAAAATCATACGTGATTCCAAACATTAAAAAAAAAAAAATAACATAACTGCAAAGTGGGGTGTGCGTAATTATTCAGCCCCCTGATTGTAGAACCACCTTTTGCTGCAATTACAGCTGCCAGTCTGTTAGGGTATGTCTAAACCAGCTTTGCACAGCTAGAGACTGAAATCCTTGCCCATTCTACTTTGCAAAACAGCTCCAGCTCAGTCAGATTAGATGGGCAGCATTTGTGAACAGCAGTTTTCAGATCTTGCCACAGATTCTCGACTGGATTTAGATCTGGACTTTGACTGGGCCATTCTAACACATAGATATGTTTTGTTTTAACCTGCCTGGCGTTCTGATTCCCGCGGCCGGAATGTTTTTTGCACATTTTTTTTATCATGTAGCTAGCCTAGCGCTAGCTACATGATTCCCCCCTCACTGCGGCGCCCCTCCCTGCCCTCCGATCGCCGCCGGCGCAAAGACCCGTCCGGAAATCCCGTTCTGAAGGGATTTCCTGGAGGGCTTCCCCATCGCCATGGCGACGAACGTCATGACGTCATCGACTTCGTGACGTCACAGGGAGTCCCGATCCACCCCTCAGCGCTGCCTGGCACTGATTGGGCAGGCAGCGCACGGGGTCTCGGGGGGGGGGGGGGCCTGTATCGCAGCGCTTAGGGGTGGAGCGGCGGCAATCAGGTAGGACACGCAGCAAGCAAAGTGCTTGTTGCGTGTTTTTAAAAAAATGTATTCAAATCGGCTCAGCAGGGCCTGAGCGGTGACCTCCGGCGTCTCTGGACGAGCCTAGCTCATCCAGAACACCAGGGAGGTTAAACCATTCCATTGTTGCCCTGGCTTTATGTTTAGAGTCGTTGTCCTGGTGGAAGACCTCCACCCCAGTCTCAAGTCTTTTGCAGACTCCAAGAGGTTTTCTTCCAAGATTGCCCTGTATTTGGCTCCATCCATCTTCCCATCAACTATCTATAATCAGCTTCCCTGTCCCTGCTGAAGAGAAGCACCCCCAGAGCATGATGCTGCCACCACCATATTTGACAGTGGGGATGGTGTGTTCAGAGTGATGTGCAGTGTTTTCCGCCACTCATAGCGTTTTGCATTTTGGCCAAAAAGTTCCATTTGGGTCTCATCTGACCAGAGCACCTTCTTCCACATGTTTGCTTTGTCCCCCACGTGGCTTGTGGCAAACTGCAAACGGGACTTCTTATGCTTTTCTGTTAACAATGGCTTTCTTCTTGGCACTCTTCCATAAAGGCTAGCTTTCTGCAGTGCACGACTAATAGTTGTCCTATGGACAGATTCCCCCACCTGAGCTGTAGATCTCTGCAGCTCGTCCAGAGTCACCATGGGCCTTTTGACTGCATTTTTGAACACTCTCCTTGTTCTGCCTGTGAGTTTAGGTGGATGGCCTTGTCTTGGTAGGTTTACAGTTGTGCCATACTCCTTCCATTTCTGAATGATTGCTTGAACAGTGCTCCGTGGGATGTTCAAGGCTTTGGAAATCTTTTTGTAGTCTAAGCCTGCTATACATTTCTCAATAACTTTATCCCTGACCTGTCTGGTGTGTTCTTTGGACTTCATGGTGTTGTTGCTCCAAATATTCTCTTAGACAACCTCTGAGGCCGTCACAGAGCAGCTGTATTTGTATTGACATTAGATTACACACAGGTGCACTCTGTTTAGTCATTAGCACTCATCAGGCAATGTCTATGGGCAACTGACTGCACTCAGACCAAAAGGGGGCTGAATAATTACGCACACCTCACTTTGCAGTTATTTATTTGTAAAATAATGTTTGAAATCATAAATGATTTTCGTTCCACTTCTCACGTGTACACCACTTTGTATTGGTCTTTCAATTCCAATAAAATTGATTCATGCTTGTGGCAGTAATGTGACAAAATGTGGTAAACTTCAATGGGGCCGAATACTTTTGCAAACCACTGTAGATGTATACATCAGTCGTGAAAGAGGGACAAATGAGGAAGAAAGAGGGACAGAGTCCTCAAAGAGGTATTGTCCCTCCAAAACAGGGATAGTTGGGAGGCGGGAGCTATGAAATGCTGCAAGAGACAGCTATGTGTTGCAAGGCTAGCATACAAGTACAGTAATGATTGAACATCTAGTTGAAGAAACCAGTGTGAAAACCTTGTATTAAAGCTGTGCTTACCGTTATACAGCCTGACAGTATATGCTGTGCCTAGAATTAATCTTGTATTAATAGATATAACATATATATTACAGTTTAGTATATACAGCACTGGCAAGGTGTGCTTAATCGCACAGCTCCACGTCACCAGCGCGAGGCATCTGCATCACCTGCGGGATGGAAACACGATCTCCGCGGGCACAGGAAGCAGCGCTCAAGCGACAAAAGGCTGGAGGCGGTCGGTGTGTTTCTGCTGTACACAGCCGAGGGGGACGAAACTAGGAGCATCCCACCGAGTATCCAGGAATGGTATGTAAGCCGGCAGCATTGTGTGCGGAGCTCCCCCTTGTGGACGTTACTGGGAAAATGTCCAGTGAACTTGTGTGCGGAGCGCCCCCGTGTGGCCGTACTGTGAGAATGTTAGTTTTTGTAGATGTAAATACTAGGAGACGGTTCTATCGGAGGGGGCTGTGAGAAAGCGTGTGTATAATCTGAGTGTTTGTATTCGGGGAATACTGAAGTCTAAGCTAATGACAGTCTAGCTAAGTAATCACAATACAATAGGGGGTTTAGTAATCAAAACAAGGTAACTGTTGGGTAGAGACAGGGCATAATTGTAAGGCATTAGTATTTATATAGCGCCGACATGTTTCACAGCGCTGTACAGAGTATATGATCTTGTCACTTAACTGTCCCTCAGAGGAGCTCACAATCTAATCTCTACCGTAGTCATATATCTATGTATATATCGTGTAGCGCGTGTATCGTAGTCTTGGACCAATTTAGGTGGAAGCCAATTCATTAATCCTGTATGTTTTTGGGATGTGGGCAAAAACCAGAGTGCCTGGAGGAAACTCACACAGACACGGGGAGAACGTAGAACACAGACATGGCTAAAGCAGTGGCCATTAGACATTGAAGTTGGCCCACAACTTGGTCCCAGTGTTTAATTCTGCCCACTTTGTACTGGAGTTTGCCACCCCTGCCTTAGAGCCTTCCTGTCCCCTCGTTCCACTGCCGCCGCCCCCCGTTCCAGTTTTCAACTTTAATGTGGACGAGGCCTTTGGGTATCCTCGGAGGGCCACTGAAGTACTCGGGTCTCCAAGTACTTCCAAAGACAAGCAGCTCTGTACTAAAAGACCTGAAGCAGCAGCGAGCGGGAGATTTGAACAAGGGCCCCGGCAGTGGAACGAGGGGACACAGAGGTACGGGAGGACTATTAGGGATCGAGAGTCTTCCCTCTTCTGAGGTGAGTATCTTACTTTTTTTATAGCAGGTTACAGCTGTCCTTTTTTGGTTGGCGCTCCACAATACAATATCAGAAACATCCCGTGTAAATAAACCTTCTAGCACTGTTCCTATGCTGTCCACTGACCAGTCCCATAATCCCTTGAGGGTGAGGCGAGTCATTCGATAGTAAGGCCCAACCGAACCCGGCACGCACAATATGGCCGCAAACCATCAGCAGCTGCTGCTCATTACACCTTGCAGTCACCTTCCACTGTCAATCCCACAATTATTATGTAGCTCAGAACAATATAAATTTCATTCATCTTCGGTCTGTGGATCCACACACACTGCACATTCCTCTTCACACACAGACCCAACAGGGAGATGGAACATGACAGCTATCCTCTGATTCTTCTTAAAGGACCATTATTGCAAAACAATTTGAAAATGTAAAATATATGTAAACACATAAATAAGAATCACGTTTCTCCCAGAGAAAAATGAGCTCTAAATTAATTTTCTACTATGTTGTTGTCACTTACGGTTAGTAGCAGAAATCTGACAGAACGGACATGATTTGGACTAGTCCATATCCTCATGGAGGATTCTCAGCATGGCCTTTATAAAGACACTCCCTGAAAAGGATTTTTTAATGGCTCATTTTAATTTGGGAGAAACGTACTTCTTATTTGTATGTGTTGACATAGATTTTACATTTTACGACGCAATAGTGGTACTTTTAAAGGACAACTGAAGAGAGAGGTATATGGAGGCTGCCATGTTTATTTCCTTTTAAGCAATACCAGTTGCCTGGCAGCCTTGCTGACCCTTGGCCTCTAATACTTTCATCCATAGACCCTGAACAAGCATGCAACAGATCAGGTGACATTATCAGATCTGACAGATTAGCTGCATGCTTGTTTCTGGTGTTATTCAGACACTTCTGCAGCCAAACAGACCAGCAGGGCTGCCAGGCAACTGGTATTGTTTAAAAGGTAATAAACATGGCAGCCTCCGTATACCTCTTACTTCAGTTGTCTTAGGGGTCGTGGAGCTTCACATCACATGACAAAGCATGACAACTGATGTATCCTTCACCAGGGATGAGCAGAAACGACGCCAGTGCGAATTTACGCATCGTAGTTCGCATCTACGCATCGTAGTTCGTAGGTGAAGTTTCAAAACTATGCTTACAAATTTACGCGTAGCGAAGTACTGCTACGCGTGGCTTATGCCCACTATGCGTAGTTAACGTGTGTATTGCGTAGTGAATTACGAATACATTACTCGCGTCTAATTTTCCGTGTGCGATTGTATGCTTACAAATTTACGCATTGGAAAGGGTAATGTAGGTATAGAAGAATTACCAGTATAAGCATTTCAAGTGGAATTAATGCGTAAAATGTTCTGCATACGGGCATGAGCATGCGCATACACTACGCTTCGCACTACGTGTAATTGCGAATTTTAACACGTAGTCTACGAAATGCATACGAAGCAAATATTTGATTTCAAAGCCATAGTTTGGCGAAGCATGATTGCGTAAAACTACGTGTAGTTCCAGCGTAGCGAAGTTGGCTGACTACGACCATCCCAGTCCTTCACATTGCTCCAGCAAAAAAGAGAACAGAGGCACAATTCTATCCCCCATGTGCACACCTCATGTCACGGAAAGTGTGTGGGGTAGACTTTATAGCTCCAGCAGCACAGGACTGATTCATTCCTAAGGCAGGGTCAGGTGCATGGACAGCAGTGTGATCTGTGTTCAGAAGTAATTGTACAGGGAGCGCACAGCAATTTTACCATTAGGAGCGCAGTAGGAGGACTGCCCATTAACCCATTAGCGCCTTGTGCGTTACCGTGGTAATATTGCAGGGAGCACACGGCAACTTCACCAGATTTTAGAGCATCAGCCCCTAAAGAGGCACCAAAGTGACACGTTGTAAATTATTCAGGATACTCACGTTTACCATAATTATTTTGCTTTCAGCATCAGAATCACTTCCTATATCTATACACAGTATTTTGCAATATATTGGTATGTAGCCCTTCCCTCCCAATGATGTCACAGCCTAGGCTATTTAAATATGCAAAATTCTCCTCCTAAAGCATTCTGGGAGACCAGGTATTATTTTCCCTGGCTATGGCACTCCCGGTAACAAGCATCCAGCAGTGGCGCTCTCCCTGTAGTGTCACGCAGGCATGTGACGTCATGCCAGAACGTACATGCCTGTGAGGAGGGAAGAGGCACCCCGCTAACTGGCTGGAGTGGCAGCCGCAGCAGCTGCAGCGATCAGCGTATCTTGAAGAGTGGATTCCAATGCTCCACCTCCTGCAGCTCCCCCAGCTAATGGCACCCTGGAGAGCAGAGCCACCACTCCTGGCAGGAGGTTGCTACCACCTACGCCAGGTAAAGAATGGCCACTTATATATGGGACATGCAATGTCATTAAAGTGGGAACACCCCTTTCAGGCTCTCTGTAGAGGAATCAGAATATAGTTTATTGCAGCATGTAAGTCGGAGGCACAGCCTTGAATTTTAAACTAGATAGAGATGAAAAGGCTTGTTAGATCAAATGAGTGCTAACAGTGAATTATGGCCTTGTCTGGCCCCGTAGTTGGCTCACAACAGACAGTGTGGTTGTGTTTTGGAGGACAGAGTTGGGTGTGACAGGAGCTGTCACTATAGGTGATGAAATGGTGACAACAGTATGATTAAAGAAACGCTGCAGTGGCGTATAGTGGAATGCAGTAAATTATTCAGGATACCCACTTTAAAGGTTATTCTCCTGGTTTCAGCATCAGAAACACTTCCTATAGCTATATATGGCTGTGTACTGGTATGTAGCCCCACCCTCCCAGTGATGCTTAGCCTAGGCTGTTTAGCAATGCGGAATTCTCCTCAGAGCATTCTAGGACACCAGGCATTATTTTCACTGGCTTTGGAATTCTCCGAAACAAACTTTCTACAGAGCTGCAGCTGACGGCTAAAGATGGCGCCACCCGTGATAAATGATTTCTAAAAGCAATTTCATTCATTATATTATTTCACTACAGTGCCTCTTCAATAGACGGGATGCACCAGTTTTACTGAACACAAATTAATTTAACTTGTACCTGAATTCAAACAAAAAATGTTGCCCAACAGTGAGGTTGCATTAGTTATGTCATAGCTCCCAACTGTCCCTCTTTTGGAGGGACAGTCTCTTCTTGGGAACCTTATCCCTCTGTCCCTCTTTCCTCCTCATTTGTCTCTTTCAGGACTTTGTCCCTCTTTCTATGTAAATATATATATTTCTCTACTAAAAAATGTGTTTGACTTTAAACCTTATTCCCATCCTTTAAATTGATATATTAATAATTTTAAAATGTTAATATGAAGGAAAATGAACCAGGATAGAAAGGATCAGTGTGGTTTGAATTATAAAAAACATATTTTTCTCATGAAATCTTTCTGGTATGCATGACTAGGGGTGTGACGGTTGTGATCAGGTGTGTGGCAGGGGTGTTGCTTAAGTGTCCCTCTTTCCCATCTCAAAAAGTTGGGAGGTATGGTAATGCTTTGAATCAGGATGATACTATTTATTGGCTAACTACAATCCTTAGCTCTAGTCTACTTCAGGGAACCCAGCACAATTCCTCACGGGGAGCAGTTCTCCAATCACAGTACTCTCTTACAGCACTAAGCGATGTGATTGGCTAAATAGTGTGGGTGTAGTTTACTACAAGCCTGGGGGCTGACTATGCTGGGAAGGGCGAGGGGGGTAGGAGGCCCCCAATTTACCTTTGCCCCGGGGCCCCCATGCTGCTTAAACCGGCCCTGGGGCTGTGAGAGCCTGTATGTATATTGTGAGTCTGGGGAATACAGTAGTTAGGCTGCTGGAAAGGACAGGGCGGCTGTATATGGATGCAGGTGGCTGCAGACAGAGCTGCACGTGATCAGGGGGCGCTGCTGCTGCACATGGCAGGCTGCTTAGCTAAACACAGTACAATAGGGGGTTTTATCATCAAAGCAAGGTGACTGCTGGGTACATCAGTGACTGCAGGGTAGGCTTGTGTTGGTGGCGCAGGACACTGCAGGGAAGAAGTACTGTCCACAGCAGGCTGCCTGTGCTGCTCACACCAACCCCGACACTACAGGTGAAAGCAGCCTTCCAAGCTTCCTGATACTGCCTCTGTAGTATGGCTGCAGGGCGCCTCCCACTGAGCAGACAGTGTACTCTCCCCTCCAGCCAGCAGCCCATACTGCTACTTTATCTAATCTACCATATGGGAACATGATGCATGTGGCGCAGTGGCGGTGCAGCAAATGCAAGGCGAGCTGCTGCCCATAGCAACCGCGTCAGTTATATCAGTTTGTGCCAGTGCAGAGATGCTGCCCATAGCAACCGTGTCAGTTATATCAGTCAGTGCACAGATGCTGCCCATATCAACTGTTTCAGTTATATCAGTCAGTGCAGAGATGCTGCCCATAGCAACTAGACAGTTATATCAGTCAGTGCCAGTGCAGAGATGGTGCCCATATCAACCGTGTCAGTTATATCAGTCAGTGCCAGTGCAGAGATGCTGCCCATAGCAACTCAATCAGTTATATCAGCCAGTGCAGAGATGCTGCCCATAGCAACCGGACAGTTATATTAGTCAGTGCAGAGAAAAGCATGAAAGTGAAACTACATTTTCAAAATCCGTTTTTAAAGAGAACCTAAGGCGGAATTTTTAATTCTTAATAGAACCTGTATTTACCTGTAGCTTGTCCATCATTGTTCTCCTCCATTACAGGCTCCCCCCGCCGCTCCCAGCCTCCGCTAGCTTCCTCCAATCAGAAGCTAAGCGCTTACTTTGGCACAAGCTCTGTGTACCCTTGGGCCGGATTCATCAAGCTGCGCTCTTAAGCAGCGCAGCTTAATGTGAAGGAGCACCCGCTTTGCCTACCGCGCTTAACTTTAACTGCAGGTGGTCTTGTGCAGTATCGTTACCACGATACTTCACTTGCAGCCGCTACTATGTTAACTTACATAGTTACAACTATGTAAATGAACATAGTAGCGGCCGCAAGTGAATTATCGCGGTAACAATACTTCACAGGACACCCGCAGTTAAAGTTACACGCTGTTCTATGTAACTAAGTAAAAAGCAAGAAAAACTCATGTGCAAAATGCAATTAAAACGCACTCAAAACGCTAATAAAATGCATTAACGCATATGCAGCAAAACGCAACCTTTCACGCATCGCCTTGTGTGTTCCCAACCCTCAATGAAAACTTTGGACAGTGCTAATCCTATTAGAGGGTAAATGATGAAAATTAGGTGCGTGCACAAGGCTTTTGGGCCATGTTTACAGCTAGAACCCACTAGGGAGATACTGGCAGCGTTTTTAGATCGCCGGCGATTGAAAAGAAACAAACAAAACGCTTTGCCAATGCATTTAAATGGTGGGGAACCCACTAGTGCGATTGCCATTAGGATTAATCACAATCGCAGGACATGCAGCTGCAGCATTTTGGGCACTCAATGCCATGTATAGAAGTGCTGCAAAACAGTTTTCAAAAAGAAATTTTACAGCGATTTGGGGTCTGAGAGTTTAGAATTTTAAATAAAGTTTTTTACTTACCGGGTGTCTCGATGTCCAGTTTTCGCCCATAGCCCCCCCCCCCCAGGTCACAGAAGATTCTCTGATTGGTCCTAGAGAAACACCTATGACCTCTTCCATTAAGGGGCAGGGCTACGGACGAAAGCCTTTTATTTAAATTTACAAAGGCTCACTCCCAAATTGCTGCAAAATTGATTTTCCATAGTGAGTCCCAGCCCTTAGGTCACTTTATGGCTGGGTTTACACGTACACACATGCATCTGAAACAGTCGATAATGGCGGTTTCAACTGCCGATCATTATGTGTGTACAGAGGCTGCAGATCGCTATTGCTCGGGCATCGTTAAAGATCCGTACGACCCCCGATGCCCAAGCACGACCATTCACAATGCTTTCTACTAGCCTGCCTACCAATTAAAGCCCTTCCGTCGTCGCAACAATTCTCGCATGTGTGTATGTAGCTTCAGTGTATAGAAGCCATAGCAGTCACCTTGTGGAATATGATCTAGCCCTACACACTGCCAGCAACACTCCTCACCTTCCCTAACGGCACCATAATATCGCTCAGCATCGCCCCATACACAGACCTCAGGTTATACACAGCCCAGAAGATCACAGTATGCCAGGCCGGAGATTCAGGTCAGGAGGCCTCTGTTACACATGATATCCCCAGCATTGTGGCTAAGGGCTCATTCACACTACAGAACACATGCACAAATGCGATTTTGTGCATGCGTCTCCATCGCACGGAATGCACATTGAGGTGTCTTAAAGCGCAGACATTGGCAGCAGCAACACAATAGAACCCATTGGGAAAATGTGTTTGTCATGTGATAAGATGTTCCCAGACGTGTTAAATCGCAACACCCGGGAACGCACAGCTCTACGGTGCTAGTAACATGAAAGTCTATGGACTTTCATGTTACCATGTGGATCGCAATGCATCAAAACTGACAGCGCAGCACTTATGGTGGCCATACATGGTACAATTTTTTCATACAATCTTACCATTTCTATGTAGTATAAGGGTAAATTAAGTGAATATACTGAAAGGATAATTTAGACAGTTCCCTTATATTACATAGAAATGGTAAGATTGTATGAAAAAATTGTACCATGTATGGCCACCATTAGTGTGAATGAGCCCTAAGAAGAATTGCAGGTGATGTTTTATGGCTCAGCAGCTGTGAAACTTGGATCTGAGGTCTGCAGTGTGATACAGCTGAACCAGTAAGGGCTCTTTCACACTAGGAGCTGCACCGTGCGTTTTGATGGATCGCTCCTAGGCTGCGTTTAGAAAGGTAACATGAAAACTTATTTGACTTTCATGTTAACTTTCACATTAGATGACACATTCCAGAGCGTTACATTGTAATGCATCCTTACAGCTTCGTAACGTCCAGCTGCAGCGTTCTCCTGTCGGGTGAATTAGAACTACCGCCGCTAATCAGCGTCGCACCGCAACTTCCCAACGTCACGCCGCAGGTCATAATGCGTGCACGAAATTGGTTCCTGAACGCGTTCTGTGATGTAAAAGAGCCCTAATGATTGCTGGGGTTCAGGGAAAGAGATGGAGGTGAGCCCAGAGTTAGATAGCCCTCCTATAAGCTGAAGTGGACTGTGTTATCAATGTAAAGATAGTCCAGCAGAATGATAAGTCCACAGTAACAGCACAAAGGTAATGATTGTAAACCTAGTTGCAGAAACAAGTGTTAAATCATTGTATAAAAGCTGTGCTTACCATTATACAGCCTGACAATATATGCTGTGCATGTATTCATCTTCTATTAATAAACAGCACATATATTACAGTATAGTCAGCAATGCTATTGCATACATTACATATAGCACTGGCCGGGTGAGCTGGAAGCGCGAGGCATCTGCAGAAGGTGAGGTGACCGGAAACACGCCCTCCGCGGACACAGCACGCTCGAGACACTGACAGCCGGAGGAGGTGGACGAGTCTCCGCTCTGCACAGCCGAGGCGAGGATGAGAGTCTGCCTACCCTCTGGAGGCATCAGACGGAACAGCCAGGAACCAGGATCGCGTATGTAAGCTGGCAGCATTGTGTGCGGAGCTCCCCCGTGTGGCCGCTATAAAACTCTTATTGATGTACATAGACCCTGTTAGGAGCCAGTTCTATGGGAGGGCTGTGTGTATGTTGTGAGTCTGGGGAATCCCGTAGTGAGGCTGCTGGAAGAACAGGGTGGCTGTATATGGATGCAGGTAGGGTTGCCAGGTGTCCGGTTTTACACCGGACAGTCCGGTTTTTGTGCGCTGTGTCCGGTGCAAAAAGGCATGCTAAACCGAACAATTAAGTTGTCCGGTTTAGAGCCCCCCCCCGCAGCGCAGGAGGAGAACAGCGCAGCAGAGAGAGAGCTGGGAGCAGCGGTGGAGAAGGGGGGCAATCTCCCCCCCCCCTTCCCTCACCTTAGGGTGCTCTCTCTCCCCCGCTGTCTCCTCCAGGATGATGTGCAGGCTGGCGAGTGGCTGCAGGCGGAACTTACCTCTGTGTCGCTCCAGCGCCGGAAGTTCGGGTCCCGCAGCCGCTGAGATTCGACTCAAAAAAGATCCGGATCAAAGATCCGAATCATTCATGAGCCGGACAACACTAATCAGTCTGAATAGTGTTGTCCGGCTCATGAATGATTCGAATCTTTGATCCGGATCTTTTTTGAGTCGAATCTCAGCGGCTGCGGGACCCGAACTTCCGGCGCCTGCGACACAGAGGTAAGTTCCGCCCGCAGCCACCCGCCAGCCTGCACATCATATTGGAGGAGACAGCAGGGGAGAGAGAGCACCCTAAGGTGAGGGAAGGGGGGGGGAGATTGCCCCCCTTCTCCACCGCTGCTCCCAGCTCTCTCCCTGCCGCACTGTTCTTCTCCTGCGGGGGGGGGGGGGGGGGCACCTGGCTACCTATTCTGGGCACATATAGCCCCTGGCTACCTATTCCGGGCACATATACCCCCTGGCTACCTATTCTGGGCACATATAGCCCCTGGCTACCTATTCTGGGCACATATACCCCCTGGCTACCTATTCCGGGCACATATAGCCCCTGGCTACCTATTCCGGGCACATATAGCCCCTGGCTACCTATTCTGGGCACATATAGCCCCTGGCTACCTATTCTGGGCACATATAGCCCCTGGCTACCTATTCTGGGCACATATAGCTCCTGGCTACCTATTCTGGGCACATATACCCCCTGGCTACCTATTCTGGGCACATATACCCCCTGACTACATATACTGGGACATATATACTCCTGCCTACGTATACTGGGACATTTACACCCCTGCCTACATATACTGGGACATATATCCCTGGCTACATATACTGGGAACACTGGCTGTTTGTCATTATGTGCATTTAGTGGTGAAAAGCTGTCTCTTTTGTGCATTTACTGGTGAAAAGCTGTCTCTTATTATGTGCATTTACTGGTGAAAAGCTGTGTCTTATTATGTGCATTTACTGGTGAAAAGCTGTCTCTTGTGCATTTACTGGGGAAAAGCTGTCTCTTATTATGTGCATTTACTGGCGAAAAGGTGTCTCTTATAATGTGCATTTACTGGTGAAAAGCTGTCTCTTATGTGCAGTTACTGGTGAAAAACTGTCTCTTATGTGCACTGGACCAGTACTACTGGTGAGGACAGTTAGTGACATGGCTATGTACTCTGTAATGTGCTGCAGAAGATGTCAGTGCGATATAAATACTATAATTTTTTTTTTTAAAAAGCCCATTGCTTAGCCCCACTCTACATAAAAGTGTGCTTCTGACTCCGCCCCTAACTCCACCCCTAACTCCACCCCCTGTCCGGTTTTCTCCATCAGCCGACCTGGCAACCCTAGATGCAGGTGGCTGAAGACTGAGCTGCACGTGATCAGGGGCGCTGCTACAGCACATGGCAGGCTGAGCAGACAGGTGTGCTCTCCCCCGGCCAGCAGCCCATACTGGTACTTTGCATTGTTTTATAATTGAACGATCATAAAACCAGCAACAGATCGCCTCAGCAACATTGCATCACACTGCGTCTGGTGATTTTCAGTGTTTACAGGCCTTACATCTACAGACATGTTACTATTAGTGATGGGAATTCCGGCTCTTCTCAGAGAATCGGCTCTTCTGAATCAGCTCCCATTAAAGAGCCGGCTCTTACGGCTCTCAGGCCTCTTGCACACTGCATGCATTTCCGATTCCGCTTTTTAATCAGTTTTTAGATCCGATTCAGATTCCGATTTGCAGTGTGCAGGGAGCAACTGCAAATCGGAATCGGATGTAAAAACCGATTAAAAAGCGGAATCGGAATCGCTTGCAGTGTTCAAGAGGCCTCAATCGGCTCTTCATTAAATATCACTAGACACCACTCAGAATCGGCGTAAAAGCCCCGCCCCCGTCTCCATGACAACTCCAGACTGCTTCTCTGACTGGGGCAATCCCTCCTGCTACTGCTCTGCTCCGCCCCATACACTCCTACAAGCTGCAAGAGGAGGACTACATCTCCCAGCATGCCTCAGCACCCTTTATTACATAGCAAAGCAGGGCTATGTGGGGTGGCTGAGGCACCGGCTCTCCTCAAAGTGGGAGTCGGCTCTTGTCGTTCGCAGCAAAGAGCCGGCTTTTAGAGCCGGCTCGTTCGTGAACGACCCATCACTACTGCAAACCTGGAGAGGTGAGTTAAAGGGAACCTTATTAAGTAAAAAAAAGAAAAGAAATCAAAACAGGTTTAACTTACCTGCGGTTTCTACCAGCCCCCTGCAGCTGCCCTGTTCCCCCCTCAGCGATCCTCTTCCAGACTGACTGGCCACTGCGCATGTGCGGCTCCTCAATAACGCTCTCATCTATGTGCAGTAAAGAATTTTTAGTGCTGCAAATCTGCAGAGTGCTCCCGTCCATGGGAGCGCGATTAGGAGGCGAGCGGACCAGAGGCTCTCATTAGAACGAAAGTAGGGTGCTGCGGGGCACCGGAGGATGGGTGTGTCCCGGTGCAAGCACAGGGCAGCTGCAGGGGGGTGGTAGATGCCCCAGGGAAGTTAAACTCTTTTTTTTTTTCTTTCATACAGTTAAGGTTCACTTTAATTCACCCTCTGCTGTGTGGTGTATTTGGGGCCCTCTCTTGCCACATAAACAGGGCTCTCTGGCTACCTATGTAGGAGACTCTGAAATAGGAAATTTGGGTGCTGCCATAGGCGACCATTCAGATATTTAAATGGACACCTGTGTTGGTGCCCCAGAAATTGTAACCAGCCCCTCGAACAGGCCCTGGCCATACCTTCCAACTTTAGCGAGATAAGAAATAGGGACACTCAAGCCACACCCCTGTCACACCCTTAATCACATAGCACATGGAGAAAAAATACTGTGCACCTGTCTCTTTAAACATTTTTTATATTTATTCTGTCCTTCAGCCAAAAATCAACAATATTGACTAAGGGCTGGTGCACACCGAGCGGCTTTTTGGGCGTTTTCAGATCCGCTTGCGGCTGCGGATCTGCTTGGTCAATGTATCTCAATGGGGTGGTGCACACCAGAGCGGCAGGCGTTTTGCAGAAATGAAAAATACCTGGGTGAGGCATTTTTTGGATTGCGGATGCGTTTCTGCCTCAATGTTAAGTATAGGAAAAACGCAAACCGCTCTGAAAAACGGCACTTCAGAGCGGTTTTGCAGGCGTTTTTGTTACAGAAGCTGTTCAGTAACAGCTTTACTGTAACAATATATGAAATCTACTATACTGAAAACCGCAGCAGCAATCCGCAAAATGCTAGCAAAACGCCTCATAAAAATAAAAAAAAGCGTTTAAAAATCTGCTAGCATTTTGCGGATCTGCTAGCGGGTTTTGGTGTGCACCAGCCCATAGGCCTGGTGCACACCAAAAAACGCTAGCAGATCCGCAAAATGCTAGCAGATTTTGAAACGCTTTTTCTTCTTTTTCTGTAGCGTTTCAGCTAGCATTTTGCGGTTTTGTGAAGCGTTTTTGGTGTAGTAGATTTCATGTATTGTTACAGTAAAGCTGTTACTGAACAGCTACTGTAACAAAAAACGCCTGGCAAACCGCTCTGAAGTGCCGTTTTTCAGAGCGGTTTGCGTTTTTCCTATACTTAACATTGAGGCAGAAACGCATCCGCAATCCAAAATCTGCAGCACCCCGGGAGTATGCGTTTCTGCAAAACGCCTCCCGCTCTGGTGTGCACCAGCCCATTGAAATACATTACCCTAGCAGATCCGCACCCGCAAGCGGATCGCAAACCGCAGCAGAACCGCTCTGGTGTGCACTAGGCCATACAGAAAGAAGAAGCGTCAAACCTGGATGACAGACGGTGCTGCGGTGTGCAGGGGAAAGGTGACCAGGGGAAGAATGGACGGCACTACAGCCGTTTCACACCAGACCGGCACTTGCTCACGTGCGTGTCCTTAGAGAGACAGCGCCGTGCGGCTTCCTGGATAGGACCTTCAAGCCGCACCCCCGGCACTGTCTCATTGGTGTGGAGTGCGTGTGGGGAAAGGTCGGGGGTGAGTGGGCGGAGACTTGCCGTCCATCGGCGAGAAGCTTGCGCTAGTGTGATTTTACTGAGCGGCGCTCTGTGGATAATTAACAAAGTGACATCTTGTGCAGGTACTTAAAACTCATGCTTGGTGCTAATTAATATACATAAACACATCCTTATTACATTGCTTATTAATAAATAGGCTTTTGGGGTCCAAGATGCTCGGATTAGGACTAGGTTTTGGACCTTTTGAAAAGTCCCACAGTAAGGGACATAAGCCGCTTTGTGCTTCCATTGCATAGATGGATGAGTGAGTTATCACTCTCCCATAAGTGTAATGGTGCCTCGGACCTCTTTGGTTCAGTAAAATATAGAAGGGTGGCAATTTTAAAGGTTAATGTAACCCATTAGGTCTCTAGGACTCGTATTGCCGCTCCTGGTCTTTTTTAATGGGGATTTTTTTGTTGGGGTTGTTATTTGGGGTGTCATATTTAATCATTATGGTAATAAAATAATGATTTTAAATACTGTAGGAGATAAGAATAATAAGAATTATGTAATGTCATTATGCCAGCGTCTATGGGTGCATTTTTTGCACAGTATTAACCAGCACAGTGAATATGCTTCACTAAATGGTAATTTTGTGAATTTGATTATGCACATTATTAATCACTACGTACGTGTTATGCCTGCAATAAGGATGTGTTTATGTATATTAATTAGCACCAAGCATGAGTTTTAAGTATCTGCACAAGATGTCACTTTGTTAATTATCCACAGAGCGCCGCTCAGTAAAATCACACTAGCGCAAGCTTCTGGCCGATGGACGGCAGTCTCCGCCCCCTCACCCCCAACCTTTCCCCACACGCACTCCATACCAATGAGACAGCGACGGGGGCACGGCTTGAAGGTCCTATCCAGGAAGCCGCACGGCGCTGTCTCTCTAAGGACACGCACGTGAGCAAGCGCCAGTCTGGCGTGAAACGGCTGTAGTGCCGTCCATTCTTCCCCTGGTCACCTTTCCCCTGCACACCGCAGCACCGTCTGTCATCCAGGTTTGACGCTTCTTCTTTCTGTATGTCAATACTGTTGATTTTTGGCTGAAGGACAGAATAAATATAAAAAAACGTTTAAAGAGACAGGTGCACAGTATTTTTTCTCTGTGTGCTATGTGTTTTTTGTTGTGCTCTGCACCACTCCAACTTGCTGCACGTCTCCTTGGTTTTGACTGTGAGCCTATCTGAAGGTGCTTTTTGAGCAAGAGGTGAAAAAGATCACCATCATATACAGTATATTGCAGGTGTTTTTTGAGCAAGGTCCATAACCCTTAAAAGTAAGCAGCTGAGTGCCGGATGACATTTTCCACTACAATGTACTACACCCTTAAAGGGAACCTTAACCGTGGTTCAAAAAAAAGTTTCACTTACCTGGGGCTTTCCCAAGCGTCCTGCAGCTGTCCTGTGCCCGCGCAGCTCCTCCAGTGTCCTCCGGTCCCCCGCCGCGGCTTAGTTTTGTTTTAGGCCGACTGCCAGTCGTCCTCCGGCAATGCATCCTATTCTTCCACATTCCCCAACGTAAAGTACCGTAAAGCGCGTCCATGGAACGCATTCCCCGACGTAAAGCGCCGTAAAGTGCGTCATTCGGCCGCGCTTTACGGCGGGGAATGTGTTCCATGGACGCGCTTTACGACACTTTACGTCAGGGAATGCGGAAGAATAGGACACGTTGCCGGAGGACTACTGGCAGTCGGCCGAAAACAAAACTAAGCCGCGGCGGGGGACCGGAGGACACTGGAGGAGCTGCAGGCACAGGACAGCTGCAGGAGGCTTGGGAAAGCCCCAGGTAAGTGAAACTTTTTTTGAACCACAGTTAAGATTCCCTTTAATCAAGCCCTAGGCACACCCCTAGTCGCGCATACTATAAAGATTTCAAAAGAAAAATATGTTATTTTATAGTTTAAACCACACTGGTACTTTCTATCCTGGTTCATTTTCCTTCATATTAACATTTGAAAATAAGAAGTATACATATGATTACATACAGTGGTTTGCAAAAGTATTCGGCCTCCTTGAAGTTTTTCACATTTTGTCACGTTACTGCCACAAACATGAATCAATTTTATTGGATTTCCACGTAAAAGACCAATAGAAAGTGGTGTACACGTGAGAAGTGGAATGAAAATCATACATGATTCCAAACCTTTAAAAAAAAAAAAAATTGCTGCAATTACAGCTGCCAGTCTTTTAGAGTATGTCTCTACCAGCTTTGCTCATCTAGAGATTGAAATTCTTGCTCATTCTTCTTTGCAAAACAGCTCCAGCTCAGTCAGATAAGATGGACAGTGTTTGTGAACAGCAGTTTTCAGATCTTGCCACAGAGTCTCGACTGGATTTAGATCTGGACTTTGACTGGGCCATTCTAACTTAGATATGCTTTGTTTTAAAGCATTCCATTGTTGCCCTGGCTTTATGTATAGAGTCGTTGTCCTACTTGAAGACCTCCACCACAGTCTAAAGTCTTTTGCAGACTCCAAGAGGTTTTCTTCCAAGATTGCCCTGTATTTGGCTCCATCCATCTTCCCATCAACTATGACCAGCTTCCCTGTCCCTGCTGAAGAGAAGCACCCCTAGAGCATAATGCTGCCACCACCATATTTGACAGTGGGGATGGTGTGTTCAGAGTGATGTGCAGTGTTAGTTTTCCGCCACACATAGTGTTTTGCGTTTTGGCCAAAAAGTTTCATTTTGGCCTCATCTGACCAGAGCACCTTCTTCCACATGTTTGCTGTGTCTCCCACATGGCTTATGGCAAACTGCAAACGGGACTTCTTATGCTTTTCTGTTAACAATGGCTTTCTTCTTGCCACTCGTCCATAAAGGCCAACTTTGTGCAGTGCACGACTAATAGTTGTCCTATGGACAGATTCCCCACCTGAGCTGTAGATCTCTGCAGCTCGTTCAGAGTCACCATGGGCCTCTTGACTGCATTTTTGATCAACGCTCTCCTTGTTCGGCCTGTGAGTTTAGGTGGATGGCCTTGTCTTGGTAGGTTTACAGTTGTGCTATACTCCTTCCATCTCTAAATGATTGCTTGAACAGTGCTCCGTGGGATGTTCAAGGCTTTGGAAATCTTTTTGTAGCCTAAGCCTGCTTTACATTTCTCAATAACTTGATCCCTGACCTTTCTGGTGTGTTCTTTGGACTTCATGGTGTTGTTGCTCACAATATTCTCTTAGACAACCTCTGAGGCCGTCACAGAGCAGCTGTATTTGTACTGACATTAGATTACACACAGGTGCACTCTGTTTAGTCATTAGCACTCATCAGGCAATGTCTATGGGCAACTGACTGCACTCAGACCAAAAGGGGCTGAATAATTACGCACACCTCACTTTGCAGTTATTTATTTGTAAAAAATGTTTGGAATCATGTATGATTTTCGTTTCACTTCTCACGTGTACACCACTTTGTATTGGTCTTTTGCATGGAATTCCAATAAAATTGATACGTTTGTGGCAGAAATATGACAATATGTGAAAAACCTTCAAGGGGGCCGAATACTTTTGCAAACCACTGTAGATGTATACATCAGTCATGAAAGAGGGACAAATGAGGAAGACAGAGGGACATGGTCCCTAAAGAGGTACTGTCCCTCCAAAACAGGGATAGTTGGGAGGCGGGAGCTATGAAATGCTGCAAGAGACAGCTATGTGTTGCAAGGCTAGCATACAAGTACAGTAATACTTGAACATCTAGTTGAAGAAACCAGTGTGAAAACCTTGTATTAAAGCTGTGCTTACCGTTATACAGCCTGACAGTATATGCTGTGCCTAGAATTAATCTTGTATTAATAGATATAACATATATATTACAGCATAGTATATACATCACTGGCAAGGTGTGCTTAATCGCACAGCTCCACGTCACCAGCGCGAGGCATCTACATCACCTGCGGGATGGAAACACGACCTCCGCGGACACAGGAAGCAGCGCTCGAGCGACAAAAGGCTGGAGGAGGTCGGTGTGTCTCTGCTGTACACAGCTGAGGGGGACGAGACTAGGATCATCCCACAGAGTATCCTGGAACCAGGAACGGTATGTAAGCCGGCAGCATTGTGTGCGGAGCTCCCCCTTGTCGACGTTACTAGGAAAATGTCCATTGAACTTGTGTGCGGAGCTCCCCCTTGTGGCCGTACTGTCAGAATGTCCATTGAACTTGTGTGCGGCGCTCCCCGCGTGGCCGTACTGTGAGAATGTTAGTTTTTGCAGATGCAAATACTGTAAATACCAGGAGATGGTTCTATCGGAGGGGGCTGTGAGAAAGCGTGTGTATAATCTGAGTGTGGGGAACAGGGGCGTAGCAATAGGGGTTGCAGAGGTTGCAACCGCATCGGGGCCCTTGGGCCAGAGAGGCCCCGAAGGGCCCTCCCTCAACTGCAGTATTAGCTCTCTATTGGTCCTGTGCTCGTAATAATCACTTCTATAGATACTTTAAATAGTAGTAAAAATAAACACACTGCTCCCCATTCCCTTCTTGCACCTCTGACACTGTAGTTGCCATTGGCGGGTCTTGCACCTCTGACACTGTAGTTGCCATTGGCGGGTTTTGGTGTGATGTATCAATTGTTATGTATAGAGTGTTTGGGGGGGCCCCATGTAAAACTTGCATCGGGGCCTACAGCTCTTTAGCTACTCCACTGGTGGGGAATACTGAAGTCTAAGCTAATGACAGTCTAGCTAAGTAATCATAATACAATAGGGAGTGTAATCATCAAAACAAGGTAACTGCTGGGTAGAGATGGCATAATTCTAAGGCATTAGTGTTTATATAGCACCGACATGTTTCGCAGCGCTGTACAGAGTATATGATCTTGTCACTTAACTGTCCCTCAGAGGAGCTCACAATCTATTCTTTACTGTAGTCATATGTCTATGTATATATGGTGTAGTGCGTGTATCGTAGTCCTGGACCAATTTAGGGGGAAGCCAATTAATTAATCCTGTATGTTTTTGGGATGTGGGCAAAAACCAGAGTGCCTGGAGGAAACTCACACAGACACGGGGAGAACGTAGAACACGGACACGGCTAAAGCAGTGGCCATTAGACATTTGGCCCACAACTTGGTCCCAGTGTTTAACTCTGCCCATTTTGTACTGGAGTTTGCCACCCCTGCCTTAGAGCCTTCCTGTCCCCTCGTTCCACTGCCGCCGCCCCCCATTCCAGTTTTTAACTTTAATGTGGACGAGGCCTTTGGGTATCCTCGGAGGGCCACTGAAGTACTCGGGTCTCCAAGTACTTCCAAAGACAAGTAGCTCTGTAATAGAAAACCTGAAGCAGCAGCCAGCGGTAGATTTGAACAAGGGCCCCGGCAGTGGAACGAGGGGACACAGAGGAACGGGAAGGCTATTAGGGATCCAGAGTCTTCCCTCTTCTGAGGGGAGTATCTTACTTTTTTATAGCAGGTTACAGCTGCCCTTTTTTGGTTGGCGCTCCACAATACAATATCAGAAACATCCCGTGTAAATAAACCTTCTAGCACTGTTCCTATGCTGTCCACTGACCAGTCCCATAACAGGGAGATGGAACATGACAGCTATCCTCTGATTCTTCTTAAAGGACCATTATTGCAAAACAATTTGAAAATGTAAAATATATGTAAACACATAAATAAGAATCACGTTTCTCCCAGAGTAAAATGAGCTCTAAATAAATTTTCTACTATGTTGCTGTCACTTACGGTTAGCAGCAGAAAGCTGACAGAACTGACAGGATTTGGACTAGTCCATATCCTCATGGGGGATTCTCAGCATGACCTTTATTAAGACACTCCCTGAAAAGGATTTTATTATGGCTCATTTTAATTTGGGAGAAATGTACTTCTTATTTGTATGTGTTGACATAGATTTTACATTTTACAACGCAATAGTGGTACTTTTAAAGGACAACTGAAGAGAGAGAGGTATATGGAGGCTGCCATGTTTATTTCCTTTTAAGCAATACCAGTTGCCTGGCAGGCTTGCTGACCCTTGGCCTCTAATACTTTAATCCATAGACCCTGCACAAGCATGCAGCAGATCAGATGTTTGACATTATTGTCAGATCTGACAGATTAGCTCCATGCTTGTTTCTGGTATTATACAGACACTTCTGCAGCCAAGCAGACCAGCAGGGCTGCCAGGCAACTGGTATTGTTTAAAAGAAAATAAACATGGCAGCCTCCATAGTCTTCTCACTTCTGTCCTTTAAGGGGTCGTGGAGCTTCACATCACATGACAAAGCATCACAACTGATGTATCCTTCACATTGCTCCAGCAAAAAAGAGAACAGAGGCACAATTCTATCCCCCATGTGCACACCTCATGTCATGGAAAGTGTGTGGGGTAGACTTTATAGCTCCAGTAGCACAGGACTGATTCATTCATATGGCAGGGTTAGGTGCATGGACAGCAGTGTGATCTGAGCTCAGATGTAATTGTGCAGGGAGCGCACAGCAATTTTACCATTAGGAGCGCAGTAGGAGGACCGCCCATTAACCCATTAGCGCCTTGTGCGTTACCGTGGTAATATTGCAGGGAGCACACGGCAACTTCACCAGATTTTAGAGCATCAGCCCCTAAAGAGGCACCAAAGTGAGACGTTGTAAATTATTCAGGATACTCACGTTTACCATAATTATTTTGCTTTCAGCATCAGAATCACTTCCTATATCTATACACAGTATTTTGCAATATATTGGTATGTAGCCCTTCCCTCCCAATGATGTCACAGCCTAGGCTATTTAAATATGCAAAATTCTCCTCCCACAGCATTCTGGGAGACCAGGTATTATTTTCCCTGGCTTCAGGACTCCCGGTAAACAAGCATTCCGCAGAGATGCACCTGACAGCAATAAAGATTTCAGAATGCAAACTGGGGTGAGGAAAGATTTTAAAAAGATAATTTATAAAGTTATATTGTACGTAATAAGCTATTTTACTAAAGGTGCTCATTAACGGTACAATTTTTTCACCAGATGCCATATTTCAATGCGATTTTCACGATCGAAAATAATCGGAAGGTAATTATCGATTGTTTACATTTAATGAATGATTCTGTCTTCAAATTCCATCATAAAATGCAACTTTTGGATCGATTTTATTCTACTCAGCAATCTACCAAAGAATCTTTCCTTATTGATTGCCTTCAAAAACAGCTAATTTTCTATACAAATCGATCATGTTCTATACAAAACGATAATAAAATCACATCGAAAGATCGCATTTGGTGTAAAAATTGTACCGTTAATGGGCACCTTAATTACAATATTTTCAGTACAGTTCCTTTTAATGTTGCTGTACTCTAAAACTAGTTTCCCAAGGGACACAGTCTAGCATGTGTGCGGAGGTACACACTAGATCGTGTACCTCCGCACACATTGTTGACGCACATTTTAAGTCAGTAACGGCATGACGATGATCTGCCAATCGGATCATTACCAGAAGCACGAAGATGAGGACCCAGAAGTGTGACATTTGCCACACTCGTCTAAACCAATCCTCCGGGACAGATCGGTCTACATGGACAATAATTGCTCTTTTACCATGACTGGGACACTTTTTATACACAATTCATGACTGAACTGTCATTTATCATTAATTTCCGATGACAGCAGCCTATCTTGTGTACCCATCGCCACCCGTAGGGGTGCCTAACCCTTTAATGCCCCCCCCACGGTGCCTAACCATTAACCACCTCCCCCAGTGGAGCCTAATTCTTAACACCCTCCCACTCCTGCCTCCAAGCTGCAATTAGCAGCAACAGCTGGATTTTGGGGCTAGCTGCTATTTTATCATTGCCGCGTATAAAGGTGCCCTGTATTTCACGTTTTTAAGAATAAATACATTGTATTAATTTCCAGGTCAAAGAGTTCACTTCCTGACTTGCATCAGGAAGTGAATGAAAAAAAACGCTGTGGAAAAGCGCTTTTAACAAAAACGCAATGCGCAGTAAAAAAAGTGCACAAAAACGCAAATTGTTTACACTTTCGTTTTTAGATGTGAGCAAGGTCTGAAAGTGCCAGGCTTAAAGAAACTAAGTCAGGGGTAGGGAACCTTGGCTCTCCAGCTGTGATAAAACTACAAATCCCAGCATGCATTTGCCTTTATTAATCATGGCTGTGGCTGTCAGAATCCTGCAATGCATTGTGGGACTTGTAGTTCCTTAACAGCTGGAGAGCCAAGGTTCCCTACCCCTGGACTAAGTGATGAAATTAACTCAAGCTCTGATACTTACCCGGGGCTTCCTCCCGCCCCATAAATGTGTTCAAGTCCCATGCCGTCCTCCCGCGGTCTGCCGTTCAGCCGCGGTGAGCTCCGTCACCAGCCTCACTGACTTCAGTCCGGTGCGGCTAGGAAAGCGGTGTGGCTAGCAAAGCAGTGCGTGTTGCATTTTCTGGGCAATTCCGCCTCAAAGGAAGGTATAGAAAAATCGGCGAACGCATACAAAAACGTGCATTAAGGCATTTGCGTCCGCGTTTTAAGAATAAATACATTGTATTTATTCTTTTCCAGGTCAAAGAGTTCACTTCCTGATTTGCGTCAGGGACTGAATTTCAAAACCGCTCTGGAAAAAATGCTTAGAAAACTGCTAACCACACCGGGTAACAGAAAAAAAAGACCGCTCAAAAAAAAAAAGCCCAACACGGATGGACACGCAAATGGAACACAATGTGAACAAGGCCTCAGTTATGTTCCTTTGGGGCAAACTATATGATTGACATGGGTGACCTGGGTTTGGGACATGGTGAAAAGCAGGGGCTAAACTACACACCACGGGGCCCTCAGCGTGACTTAGATGTGCCCCCCTTCCCCCCCATGCTCACACCCCTCGCCTTGGTGACTCTCACAGCCTGGTGGAAACAATTTTGCAAGAGTCATATAACTAGTGTGGCCATCCCCGTGGGTGTCCTCCTGGCACTCCACTTTCCACACGCATCCCAAAATCATACAGATAAGCTATTTTGCTTTCTGCTAAAATTGATCTTAGGATGGGCATATGATTTGAAGGATTAGATTGTGAGCTCCCTTGAGGACCATGACTTTGTACTCTGTAAAAGCATTATATATTAGAAGCATATATATATATATATATATATATATATAAATATATATATATATATATATATATATATATATATATATATATATATATATATATGTATGGGCCCCCACAGCTCTGGAACCCCCTGTGGTCACATGGACTGCTAAGGTTACCCCTCTGGTGAGAATGTGTCTTGAGTTACCTTTTGGTCCGGCACCCTGTGGAAAGAGCGTGACGGGCTGAAAATGTAATTTTTAGTTACATTAGTTACATTACCTTTTGGTCTAGCGCCCTGTGGTAGGAGCGCGATGGGCTGAAAATGTAATTTTTAGTTACATTAGTTACATTATCTTTTGGTCCGGAGCCCTGTGATAGGTGCGCAACTGGCTGGTAATTTTGAGTTACCTTTTGGTCCGGAGCCCTGTGGAAATAGCGCGACTGGCTGATAATAAAATTTTGAGTTATGATGAAAATAAAGGATTATCGAGCGCTTCACACAAGTGTAGAACTCCAAGCTGCCAGAGGTAGATTCCAATCCAAAAATGGAACTGCAACAACTGTATATGTACACCTCAGCGCTGTTGGAACACCCCAATCTTTATGCCAGAACCTGCAGGCACCCCGTGCTCAACAACGGTATATAGTGTCCACCACCATAGGACAAAACAATAGGCCAGGCTTAGTAGGATTCTGGTCACCAGGGGTAAAACATTTTATTCAAATAATTAAAATAAAGTAAGAACAATATAACTTAAATTGTGGGCCCATGCACACTGGACCCAATTGCATATCAAACGCTCATAAGGTATCTGCACTGAAAGAATTCAAAGTGCACCTTATTACATGTAGGTAATATGTTCAGAGATTAGCCCGTCTCTCCTTCCCAGGGAACACAATGTAAGTTATATTGTTCTTACTTTGTTTTAATTATTTGAATAAAATGTTTTACCCCTGGTGACCAGAATTCTACTAAGCCTGGCCTATTGTTTTGTTCTATGGTGGTGGACACTATATACCGTTGTTGAGCACGGGGTGCCTGCAGGTTCTGGCATAATGATTGGGGTGTTCCAACAGCGCTGAGGTGTACATATAAAAAATTTTGAGTTAGCTTTTGGTCCGGCGCGCATTGGTAGGAGCGCGACTGGCTGATAATAAAAATTGGAATTACCGTTTGGTCCGGCGCCCTGTGGTAGGAGCACAACGGGCTGAAAATGTAATTTTTTGTTACATTAATTTCACTACCCTTTGATCCGGCGCCCTTTGGAAAGAGAGCTACGGGCTGATAATAAAATTTTGAGTTACCTTTTGGTGGTCTGGCGCCCATTGGTGGGAGCGCGATGGGCTGATAATATAATTTTTGAGTTACCTTTTGGTCCGGCATCCTGTGGAAAGGGCGCGATATGCTGATAATACAAGTTGGAGATACCATTTGGTCCGGCGCCCTGTGGTAGGAGCACTGCGGGCTGATAATAAAATTTTGAATTCTCTTACCTAAAGTACTGTGCCAAAAAAGAATATAAAAATATCGTAGAGGAGAACAACTAATTATAGCCCTTATCCACTAAGCACTTTTCGATCTAAAAATCGAATCGTTTCCTTTTTGTCATTAGTAAAAGCACGGCGATGAACATGTAAATCGCAGTTCTGAGTCTTTGCTAGTGCTATTGGTATTTTCTAGAATGGCAATTGTTGGCTGGCATTTTCTTTGTTTTGTTTGCACTCTTATGCTTTTTACCTTTTTGGTGAGGATTGGTATGGCTGTAGGGGAGGAGGAGGCCATAAGTAGAATTTGGGGGTATATTTAAATCATTTTAAATATGCCCCTGAGTTCTACTCTTCAGGTTGCCGCAATTTGTAATCACCAATCAAGTTCTCTCAAGGACCAATTCACGCTTGGGGTGCTCTTGGGGGGAAGCATTTCTGTTCTTTGCTAGTAGCTGGTATTCAGCAAAGCACTGTGGTAAATCCCTGCAGTGCTTGCGATGTGCATACATCGCAAAGGTGCAATGCGTGCAATATTTTGTTGACAGTTGAGATGCTATTCTCAAACCGGGCTGATAATATAATTTTGAGTTGCCTTTTGGTCCGGGGCACTGTGGAAAGAGCGCAACGGGCTGATAATAAAAGTTGAAGTTACCGTTTGGTCCGGCACCCTGTGGTAGGAGCGTGACGGGCTAAAAATGTAATTTTTAGTTACATTAGTTACATTTGCTTTTGGTCCGGCGCTCTGTGGAAAGAGCGCGATGGGCTGATAATAAAATTTTGAGTTACCTTTTGGTCCGGCGCCCATTGGTAGGAGCTGCGACGGGCTGATAATATAATTTTGCGTTACCTTTTGGTCCGACGTCCTGTAGCATGACCAAGACGGGCTGATAATATAATTTTGAATTACCTTACCTAAAGTACTGTGCCAAAAAAAGAATATAAAAATATCTTAGAGGAGAACTACTAATTACGGCCCTTATACAGCACTTTTCGATCTAAAAATCGAATCGTTTCCTTTTTGTCATTAGTAACAGCACTGCGATGAACATGTAAATCGCAGTTCTGGGTCTTTGCTAGTGCTATTGGTATTTTCTGGAATGGCAATTGTCGGCCGGCATTTTCTTTTTGTTTGCACTCTTATGCTTTTTACCTTTTTGGTGAGGCTTGGTATGGCTGTAGGGGAGGAGGAGGCCATAAGTTGAATTTGGGGGTATATTTAAATCATTTTAAATATGCCCCTGAGTTCTACTCTTCAGGTTGCAGCAATTTGTGCAATGCGTGCAGTATTTTGTTGGCAGTTGAGATGCCATTCTCAAACAAGCTGATAATATAATTTTGAGTTACCTTTTGGTCCGGCGCCCTGTGGAAAGAGCGCAACGGGCTGATAATAAAATTTGGAGTTACCGTTTAGTCTGGTGCCCTGTGGTAGGAGTGCGACGGGCTGAAAATGTAATTTTTAGTTACATTAGTTACATTTGCTTTTGGTCCGGCGCCCTGTGGAAAGAGCGCGATGGGCTGATAATAAAATTTTGAGTTACCTTTTGGTCCGGCGCCCATTGGTAGGAGCGCGACGGGCTAATAATATAATTTTTGCGTTACCTTTTGGTCCGGCGTCCTGTAGCATGACCTAGACGGGCTGATAATAAATTGCAATTTGTGCAACGCGTGCAGTATTTTGTTGGCAGTTGAGATGCCATTCTCAAACGGGCTGATAATATAATTTTGAGTTACCTTTTGGTCCGGCACCCTGTGGAAAGAGCGCGACGGGCTGATAATAAAAGTTGGAGTTACCATTTGGTCTGGCGCCCTGTGGTAGGAGCGCAACGGGCTGAAAATGTAATTTTTAGTTACATTAGTTACATTTGTTTTTGGTCCGGCGCCCTGTGAAAAGAGCGTGACGGGCTGATAATAAAATTTTCAGTTATCTTTTGGTCCGGCGCCTTTTAGTAGGTGCACGATGGGCTGATAATATCATTTTGAGTTACCTTTTGGTCCGGCGCCCTTTGGTTGGAGCGCGACGGGCTGAAAAATGTAATTTTTAGTTATGTTAGTTACATTTGCTTTTGGTCCGGCGCCCTGAGGAAAGAGCGTGACGGGCTGATAATAAAATTGTGAGTTACCTTTTGGTCCGGCGCCCATTGGTAGGAGCGCGACGGGCTAATAATATAATTTTGCGTTACGTTTTGGTCCGGCGTCCTGTAGCATGACCTAGACGGGCTGATAATAAATTGCAATTTGTGCAATGCGTGCAGTATTTTGTTGGCAGTTGAGATGCCATTCTCAAACGGGCTGATAATATAATTTTGAGTTACCTTTTGGTCCGGCACCCTGTGGAAAGAGCGCGACGGGCTGATAATAAAAGTTGGAGTTACCGTTTGGTCTGGCGCCCTGTGGTAGGAGCGCAACGGGCTGAAAATGTAATTTTTAGTTACATTAGTTACATTTGTTTTTGGTCCGGCGCCCTGTGGAAAGAGCGTGACGGGCTGATAATAAAATTTTCAATTATCTTTTGTTCTGGCGCCTTTTAGTAGGTGCACGATGGGCTGATAATATCATTTTGAGTTACCTTTTGGTTCGGCGCCCTGTGGTTGGAGCGTGAAGGCCTGAAAATGTAATTTTTAGTTACATTAGTTACATTTGCTTTTGGTCCGGCGCCCTGAGGAAAGAGCGCGACGGGCTGATAATAAAATTTTGAGTTACCTTTTGGTACGGCACCCATTGGTAGGAGCGTGACGGGCTAATAATATAATTTTGCGTTACCTTTTGGTCCGGCGTCCTGTGGCATGACCAAGACGGGCTGATAATATAATTTTGAATTACCTTACCTAAAGTACTGTGCCAAAAAAGAATATAAACATTACTTAGAGGAGAACAACTAATTAGGGCCCTTATACAGCACTTTTCGATCTAAAAATCGAATCGTTTCCTTTTTGTCATTAGTAACAGCACTGCGATGAACATGTAAATCGCAGTTCTGGGTCTTTGCTAGTGCTATTGGTATGTTCTGTGATGGCAATTATCGGCCAGCATTTTC
Source organism: Hyperolius riggenbachi (assembly GCF_040937935.1). Taxonomy (NCBI): domain Eukaryota; kingdom Metazoa; phylum Chordata; class Amphibia; order Anura; family Hyperoliidae; genus Hyperolius; species Hyperolius riggenbachi. Next base: position 102,522,932 of record NC_090646.1, on the reverse strand, counting down.
TTTGCTTTGTTTGCACTCTTATGCCTTTTATCTTTTTGGTGAGGCTTGGTATGGCTGTAGGGGAGGAGGAGGCCATATGTAGAATTTGGGGGTATATTTAAATCATTTTAAATATGCCCCTGAGTTCTACTCTTCAGGTTGCAGAAATTTGTGCAATGCGTGCAGTTTGTTGGCAGTTGAGATGCCATTCTCAAACAGGCTGATAATTTAATTTTGAGTCACCTTTTGGTCCGGCGCCCTGTGGAAGGAGCGCGACGGGCTGATAATAAATGTTGGTGTTACCGTTTGGTCTGGCGCCCTGTGGTAGGAGCGCGAAGGCCTGAAAATTTAATTTTTAGTTACATTAGTTACATTTGCTTTTGGTCTGGCGCCCTGAGGAGAGAGCGCGACGGGCTGATAATAAAATTTTGAGTTAACTTTTGGTCCGGCGCCCATTGGTAGGAGCACGACGGGCTGATAATACAATTTTGCGTTACCTTTTGGTCCGGCGTCCTGTGACATGACCAAGACGGGCTGATAATATAATTTTGAATTACCTTACCTAAAGTACTGTGTCAAAAAAGAATATAAAAATATCTTAGAGAAGAAAAAATAATTACGGCCCTTATATAGCACTTTTCGATCTAAAAATCGAATCGTTTCCTTTTTTGTCATTCGTAACAGCACTGCGATGAACATGTAAATCGCAGTTCTGGGTGTCAGCAATTTGTGCAATGCGTGCAGTATTTTGATGGCAGTTGAGATGCCATTCTCAAACGGGCTGATAATATAATTTTGAGTTACCTTTTAGTCCGGCGCCCTGTGAAAAGAGCGCGACGGGCTGATAATTAAAGTTGGAGTTACCGTTTGGTCTGGCGCCCTGTGGCAGGAGCGCGACAGGCTGAAAATGTAATTTTTAGTTACATTAGTTACATTTGTTTTTGGTCCGGCGCCCTGTGGAAAGAGCGCAACGGGCTGACAATAAAATTTTGAGTTATCTTTTGGTCCGGCGCCTTTTAGTAGGTGCGCGATGGGCTGATAATATAATTTTGAGCTACCTTTTGGTCCGGCGCCCTGTGGTTGGAGCGTGACGGCCTGAAAATGTAATTTTTAGTTACATTAGTTACATTTGCTTTTGGTCCGGCGCCCTGAGGAAAGAGCGCGACAGGCTGATAATATAATTTTGCGTTACCTTTTGGTCCGGCGTCCTGTGGCATGACCAAGACGGGGTGATAATATAATTTTAAATTTCCTTACCTAAAGTACTGTGCCAAAAAAGAATATAAAAATATCTTGGAGGAGAACAACTAATTAGGGCCCCTATACAGCACTTTTCGATCTAAAAATCGAATCGTTTCCTTTATGTCATTAGTAACAGCACTGCGATGAACATGTAAATCGCAGTTCTGGGTCTTTGCTAGTGCTATTGCTATTTTCTGGAATGGCAATTGTCGCCCGGCATTTTCTTTGTTTTGTTTGCACTCTTATGCTTTTTACCTTTTTGGTGAGGCTTGGTATGGCTGTAGGGGAGGAGGAGGCCATAAGTAGAATTTGGGGGTATATTTAAATCATTTTAAATATGCCCCTGAGTTCTACTCTTCAGGTGTCAGCAATTTGTGCAATGCGTGCAGTATTTTGTTGGCAGTTGAGATGCCATTCTCAAACGGGCTGATAATATAATTTTGAGTTACCTTTTGGTCCGGCGCCCTGTGGAAAGAGCGCGACGGGCTGATAATAAAATTTTGTGTTACCTTTTGGTCCGGCGCCCATTGGTAAGAGCACGACAGGCTGATAATATAATTTTGCGCTACCTTTTTGTTCGGCGTCCTGTGGCATGACCAAGACGGGCCCTTAATATAATTTTGAATTACCTTACCTAAAGTACTGTGCCAAAAAAAGAATATAAAATATCTTAGAGGAGAACAACTAATTAGGGCCCTTATACAGCACTTTTCGATCTAAAAATCGAATCGTTTCCTTTTTGTCATTAGTAACAGCACTGCGATGAACATATAAATCGCAGTTCTTGGTCTTTGCTAGTGCTATTGCTATTTTCTGGAATGGCAATTGTCGCCCGGCATTTTCTTTGTTTTGTTTGCACTCTTATGCTTTTTACCTTTTTGGTGAGGCTTGGTATGGCTGTAGGGGAGGAGGAGGCCATAAGTAGAATTTGGGGGTATATTTAAATCATTTTAAATATCCCCCTGAGTTCTACTCTTCAGGTTGCAGCAATTCCTGCAATGCGTGCAGTATTTTGTTGGCAGTTGAGATGCCATTCTCAAACAGGCTGATAATAAAATTTTGAGTCACCTTTTGGTCTGGCGCCCTGTAGAAAAAGCGCGACGGGCTGAATATATAATTTTTAGTTACATTTGTTTTTGGTCCGGCGCCCTGTGGAAAGAGCGCGATGGGCTGACAATAAAATTTTGAGTTATCTTTTGGTCAGGTGCCTTTTAGTAGTTGCGTGATGGGCTGATAATATAATTTTGAGTTACCTTTTGGTCCGGCGCCCTGTGGTAGGAGCGCGACGGGCTGAAAATGTAATTTTTAGTTATATTAGTTACATTTGCTTTTGGTCCGGCTCCCTGAGGAAAGAGCGCAATGGTCTGATAATAAAATTTTTAGTTACCTTTTGGTCCGGCGCCCATTGGTAGGAGCGCGACGGGCTGATAATATAATTTTGCGTTACCTTTTGGTCCGGCGTCCAGTGGCATGACCAAGACAGGCTGATAATATAATTTTGAATTACCTTACCTAAAGTACTGTGCCAAAAAAAGAATATAAAATATCTTAGAGGAGAACAACTAATTAGGGCCCTTATACAGCACTTTTCGATCTAAAAATCGAATCGTTTCCTTTTTGTCATTAGTAACAGCACTGCGATGAACATGTAAATCGCAGTTCTTGGTCTTTGCTAGTGCTATTGCTATTTTCTGGAGTGGCAATTGTCGGCCGGCATTTTCTTTGTTTTGTTTGCCCTCTTATGCTTTTTACCTTTTTAGTGAGGCTTGGTATGGCTGTAGGGGAGGAGGAGGCCATAAGTAGAATTTGGGGGTATATTTAAATCATTTTAAATATGCCTCTGAGTTCTACTCTTCAGGTGTCATTCTCAAACAGGCTGATAATATAATTTTGAGTCACCTTTTGGTCTTGCGCCCTGTGGAAAGAGCGCGATGGGCTGATAATAAAAGTTGGAGTTACCGTTTGGTCTGGCGCCCTGTGGTAGGAGCGCGACGGGCTGAATATGTAATTTTTAGTTACATTAGTTACATTTGCTTTTGGTCCGGTGCCCTGTGAAAGGAGCGCGATGGGCTGATAATAAAATTTTGAGTTAACTTTTGGTCCGGCGCCCATTGGTAGGAGCGCGACGGGCTGATAGTATAATTTTGCATTACCTTTTGGTCCGGCATCCTGTGGCATGACCAAGACGGGCTGATAATATAATTATGAATTACCTTACCTAAAGTACTGTGCCAAAAAAGAATATAAAAATATCTTAGAGGAGAACAACTAATTAGGGCCCTTTTACAGCACTTTTCGTTCTAAAAATCGAATAATTTCCTTTTTGCTATTAGTAACAGCACTGCGATAAACATGTAAATCACAATTTTGGGTCTTTGCTAGTGCTATTGGTATTTTCTGTAATGGCAATTGTCGGCCAGCATTTTCTTTGCTTTGTTTGCACTCTTATGCTTTTTACCTTTTTGGTGAGGCTTGGTAGGGCTGTAGGGGAGGAGGAGGCCATAAGTAGAATTTGGGGGAATATTTAAATCATTTTAAATATGCCCCTGAGTTCTACTCTTCAGGTGTCAGCAATTTGTGCAATGCGTGCAGTATTTTGTTGGCAGTTGAGATGCCATTATCAAACGGGCTGATAATATAATTTTGAGTTACCTTTTGGTCCGGCGCCCTGTGGAAAGAGCACGACGGGCTGATAATTAAAGTTGGAGTTACCGTTAGGTCTGGAGCCCTGTGGCAGGAGCGCGACATGCTGAAAATGTAATTTTTAGTTACATTAGTTACATTTTTTTTTTGGTCCGGCGCCCTGTGGAAAGACCGCGACGGGCTTACAATAAAATTTTAAGTTATCTTTTGGTCCGGCGACTTTTAGTAGGTGCGCGATGGGCTCATAATATAATTTTGAATTACCTTTTGGTCCGGCGCCCTGTGGTTGGAGCGTGACGGCTTGAAAATGTAATTTTTAGTTACATTAGTTACATTTGCTTTTGGTCCGGCACCCTGAGGAAAGAGCGCGATGGGTTGATAATACAATTTTGAGTTATCTTTTGGTCCGGCGCCCATTGGTAGGAGCGCGACGGGCTGATAATATAATTTTGCGTTACCTTTTGGTCCGGCGTCCTGTGGCATGACCAAGACGGGCTGATAATATAATTTTGAATTACCTTACCTAAAGTACTGTGTCAAAAAAGAATATAAAAATGTCTTAGAGAAGAAAAAATAATTACGGCCCTTATATAGCACTTTTCGATCTAAAAATCGAATCGTTTCCTTTTTTGTCATTAGTAACAGCACTGCGATGAACATGTAAATCGCAGTTCTAGGTCTTTGCTAGTGCTATTGGCATTTTCTGTAATGGCAATTGTCGGCCAGCATTTTCTTTGCTTTGTTTGCACTATTATGCTTTTTACCTTTTTGGTGAGGCTTGGTATGGCTTTAGGGGAGGAGGAGGCCATAAGTAAAATTTGGGGGTATATTTAAATCATTTTAAATATGCCCCTGAGTTCTACTCTTCAGGTTGCAGCAATTTGTGCAATGCATGCAGTATTTTGTTGGCAGTTGAGATGCCATTCTCAAACGGGCTGATAATATAATTTTGAGTTACCTTTTGCTCCGGCGCTCTGTGGAAAGAGCGCGACGGGCTGTTAATAAAAGTTGGAGTTACAGTTTGGTCTGGCGCCCTGTGGTAGGTGCGTGACGACCTGAAAATTAGTTACATTTGCTTTTGGTCCTGCGCCCTGTGGAAAGAGCGCGATGGGCTGATAATAAAATTTTGAGTTACCTTTTGGTCCGGCGCCCATTGGTAGGAGCGCGAGAGGCTGATAATATAATTTTGCGTTACCTTTTGGTCCGGCGTCCTGTAGCATGACCAAGACGGGCTGATAATATAATTTTGAATTACCTTACCTAAAGTACTGTGCCAAAAAAAGACCTTTTTGGTGAGGCTTGGTATGGCTGTAGGGGAGGAGGAGGCCATAAGTAGAATTTGTGGGTATATTTAACCACTTCAGCACCACAGGGTTTTTTGCTTAAAAACCAGAGCAATTTTCACATTTCAGCGCTCCTCCCATTCATTCACCAATAACTTTATTGCTACTCATCAGATGTAAATGATCTATATCTTGTTTTTTTTTGCCACAAATGATGCTTTGTGAGGGTGATATTTGCTTTTAGTAATTATGTTATTATCTGTGCATTTTAAAGGGAAAAATGGGGGAAAAAAAGAAAAAACACACTATTTCTCCATTTCCATCCACTATAGTTTTCAAATAAACAATGTTACCATAGGTAAAACCCACACATTGTATTTGCTAATTTGTCCTGGTTATCTCAACATTTAAATAATGTTCCTAGTACAATGTATGGCAATAATATATTAGTTTCTGGTTTGTGTTTTTTGTTTTCTCATTGCACTCTATCAGTAATTACAAGCCCTTATCTTCATGATTAACAGTAATACACTCTCATGGCATACATTTTTTAAAAGCTAAGTCCCTAGGGTAACTATGTATTCTATTTTCAATGCTGTCACTTATGTTTTTTTTTTTTACAAGTATTTATTTAGGGGTATAGAGTACATGGAAATAACAGTTTTATTGCTTTTCATTCAGTTTTCCGGTAAAAAAAATCACATGACGTAGCCCTCAGTTGTCAAACAACACAAAATCTATTCTCTCACTTGTCACGGTTAAAATGATACCCTATATACATAATCAGATAGCTTATTGGGCATACAGCACACTGTTTACCACAAGTACGCATATCTACTCCCCTGAGCTTCAGATGAAGTTTTGTGGGGAGTAGATAAGCGTAGCAAGGGATTCAAAGTGGTTAAATCATTTTAAATATGCCCCTGAGTTCTTCTCTTCAGGTTGCAGCAATTTGTGCAATGCGTGCAGTATTTTGTTGGCAGTTGAGATGCCATTCTCAAACAGGCTGATAATATAATTTTGAGTCACCTTTTGGTCCGGCGCCCTGTGGAAAGAGCGCGACGGGCTGATAATAAAAGTTGGAGTTACCGTTTGGTCTGACGCCCTGTGGTAGGAGCGCGACAGGCTGAAAATGTAATTTTTAGTTACATTAGTTACATTTGTTTTTGGTCCGGCGCCCTGTGGAAAGAGCGCGACGGGCTGACAATAAAATTTTGAGTTATCTTTTGGTCCGGCACCTTTTAGTAGGTGCGCGATGGGCTGATAATATAATTTTGAGTTACCTTTTGGTCCGGCGCCCTGTGGTTGGAGCGCGACGGGCTAAAAATGTAATTTTTAGTTACATTAGTTACATTTGCTTTTGGTCCGGCGCCCTGAGGAAAGAGCGCGACGGGCTGATAATACAATTTTGAGTTATCTTTTGGTCCGGCGTCCTGTCACATGACCAAGACGGGCTGATAATATAATTTTGAATTACCTTACCTAAAGTACTGTGTCAAAAAAGAATATAAAAATATCTTAGAGGAGAAAAAATAATTACGGCCCTTATACAGCACTTTTCGATCTAAAAATCGAATCGTTTCCTTTTTTGTCATTAGTAACAGCACTGCGATGAACATGTAAATCGCAGTTCTGGGTCTTTGCTAGTGCTACTGGTATTTTCTGGAATGGCAATTGTCGGCCGGCATTTTCTTTGTTTTGTTTGCACTCTTATGCTTTTTACCTTTTTGGTGAGGCTTGGAATGGCTGTAGGGGAGGAGGAGGCCATAAGTAGAATTTGGGGGTATATTTAAATCATTTTAAATATGCCCCTGAGTTCTACTCTTCAGGTTGCAGCAATTTTTGCAATGCGTGCAGTATTTTGTTGGCAGTTGAGATGCCATACTCAAACGGGCTGATAATATAATTTTGAGTTACATTTTGGTCCGGCGCCCTGTGGAAAGAGCGTGACGGGCTGATAATTAAGGTTGGAGTTACCGTTTGGTCTGGCGCCCTGTGGCAGGAGCGCAACAGGCTGAAAATGTAATTTTTAGTTACATTAGTTACATTTGTTTTTGGTCCGGCGCCCTGTGGAAAGAGCGCGACGGCCTGACAATAAAATTTTGAGTTATCTTTTGGTCCGGCGCCTTTTAGTAGGTGCGTGATGGGCTGATAATATAATTTTGAGTTACCTTTTGATCCGGCGCCCTGTGGTTGGAGCGCGACGGGCTGAAAATGTAATTTTTAGTTACATTAGTTACATTTGCTTTTGGTCCGGCGCCCTGAGGAAAGAGCGCGACGGGCTGATAATAAAATTTTGAGTTAACTTTTAGTCCGGCGTCCTGTGACATGACCAAGACGGGCTGATAATATAATTTTTAATTACCTTACCTAAAGTACTGTGTCAAAAAAGAATATAAAAATATCTTAGAGGAGAAAAAATAATTACTGCCCTTATACAGCACTTTTCGATCTAAAAATCGAATAGTTTCCTTTTTTGTCATTAATAACAGCTCTGTGATGAACATGTAATTCGCAGTTCTGGGTCTTTGCTAGTGCTATTGGAATTTTCTGGAATGGCAATTGTCGGCCGGCATTTTCTTTGTTTTGTTTGCACTCTTATGCTTTTTACCTTTTTGGTGAGGCTTGGTATGGCTGTAGGGGAGGAGGAGGCCATAAGTAGAATTTGGGGGTATATTTAAATCATTTTAAATATGCCCCTGAGTTCTACTCTTCAGGTGTCAGCAATTTGTGCAATGTGTGCAGTATTTTGTTGGCAGTTGAGATGCCATTCTCAAACGGGCTGATAATATAATTTTGAGTTACCTTTTGGTCTGGCGCCCTGTGGAAAGAGCGCGACGGGCTGATAATAAAATTTTGAGTTGCCTTTTGGTCCGGCGCCCATTGGTAAGAGCACGACAGGCTGATAATATAATTTTGCGTTACCTTTTTTTCCGGCGTCCTGTGGCATGACCAAGACGGGCCCTTAATATAATTTTGAATTACCTTACCTAAAGTACTGTGCCAAAAAAAGAATATAAAATATCTTAGAGGAGAACAACTAATTAGGGCCCTTATACAGCACTTTTCGATCTAAAAATCGAATCGTTTCCTTTTTGTCATTAGTAACAGCACTGTGATGAACATGTAAATCGCAGTTCTGGGTCTTTGCTAGTGCTATTGCTATTTTCTGGAGTGGCAATTGTCGGCCGGCATTTTCTTTGTTTTGTTTGCCCTCTCATGCTTTTTACCTTTTTGGTGAGGCTTGGTATGGCTGTAGGAGAGGAGGAGGCCATAAGTAGAATTTGGGGGTATATTTAAATCATTTTAAATATGCCTCTGAGTTCTACTCTTCAGGTGTCATTCTCAAACAGGCTGATAATATAATTTTGAGTCACCTTTTGGTCTGGCGCCCTGTGGAAAGAGCGCGACGGGCTGATAATAAAAGTTGGAGTTACCGTTTGGTCTGGCGCCCTGTGGTAGGAGCGCGACGGGCTGAATATGTAATTTTTAGTTACATTAGTTACATTTGCTTTTGGTCCGGTGCCCTGTGGAAGGAGCGCGATGGGCTGATAATAAAATTTTGAGTTAACTTTTGGTCCGGCGCCCATTGGTAGGAGCGCGACATGCTGATAGTATAATTTTGCATTACCTTTTGGTCCGGCGTCCTGTGGCATGACCAAGACGGGCTGATAATATAATTATGAATTACCTTACCTAAAGTACTGTGCCAAAAAAGAATATAAAAATATCTTAGAGGAGAACAACTAATTAGGACCCTTTTACAGCACTTTTCGTTCTAAAAATCGAATAATTTCCTTTTTGCTATTAGTAACAGCACTGCGATAAACATGTAAATCACAATTCTGGGTCTTTGCTAGTGCTATTGGTATTTTCTGTAATGGCAATTGTCGGCCAGCATTTTCTTTGCTTTGTTTGCACTCTTATGCTTTTTACCTTTTTGGTGAGGCTTGGTATGGCTGTAGGGGAGGAGGAGGCCATAAGTAGAATTTGGGGTATATTTAACTCATTTTAAATATGCCCCTGAGTTCTACTCTTCAGGTGTCAGCAATTTGTGCAATGCGTGCAGTATTTTGATGGCAGTTGAGATGCCATTCTCAAACGGGCTGATAATATAATTTTGAGTTACCTTTTGGTCCGGTGCCCTGTGGAAAGAGCGCGACGGGCTGATAATTAAAGTTGGAGTTACCGTTTGATCTGGTGCCCTGTGGCAGGAGCGCGACAGGCTGAAAATGTAATTTTTAGCTACATTAGTTACATTTTTTTTTGGTCCGGCGCCCTTTGGAAAGAGCGCGACGGGCTGACAATAAAAATTTGAGTTATCTTTTGGTCCGGCGCCTTTTAGTAGGTGCGCGATGGGCTGATAATATAATTTTGAGTTACCTTTTGGTCCGGCGCCCTGTGGTTGGAGCGTGACGGCCTGAAAATGTAATTTTTAGTTACATTAGTTACATTTACTTTTGGTCCGGTGCCCTGTGGAAAGAGCGCGACGGGCTGATTATACAATTTTGAGTTACCTTTTGGTCCGGCGCCCATTGGTAGGAGTGCGACGGGCTGATAATATAATTTTGCGTTACCTTTTGGTCCGGCGTCCAGTGGCATGACCAAGACGGGCTGATAATATAATTTTGAATTACCTTACCTAAAGTACTGTGCCAAAAAAGAATATAAAATTATATTAGAGGAGAACAACTAATTAGGGCCCTTATACAGCACTTTTCGATCTAAAAATCGAATCGTTTCCTTTTTGTCATTAGTAACAGCACTGCGATGAACATGTAAATCGCAGTTCTGGGTCTTTGCTAGTGCTATTGCTATTTTCTGGAATGGCAATTGTCGGCCGGCATTTTCTTTGTTTTGTTTGCACTCTTATGCTTTTTACCTTTTTGGTGAGGCTTGGTATGGCTGTAGGGAAGTAGGAGGCCATAAGTAGAATTTGGGGGTATATTTAAATAATTTTAAATATGCCCCTGAGTTCTACTCTTCAGGTGTCAGCAATTTGTGAATGCGTGCAGTATTTTGATGGCAGTTGAGATGCCATTCTCAAACGGGCTGATAATATAATTTTGAGTTACCTTTTAGTCCGGCGCCCTGTGGAAAGAGCGCGACGGGATGATAATTAAAGTTGGAGTTACCGTTTGGTCTGGTGCCCTGTGGCAGGAGCGCGACAGGCTAAAAATGTAATTTTTAGTTACATTAGTTACATTTGTTTTTGGTCCGGCGCCCATTGGAAAGAGCGCGACGGGTTGACAATAAAATTTTGAGTTATCTTTTGGTCCGGCGCCTTTTAGTAGGTGCACGATGGGCTGATAATATAATTTTGAGTTACCTTTTGGTCCGGCGCCCTGTGGTTGGAGCGTGACGGCCTGAAAATGTAATTTTTAGTTACATTAGTTACATTTGCTTTTCGTCCGGTGCCCTGTGGAAAGAGCGCGACGGGCTGATTATACAATTTTAAGTTACCTTTTGGTCCGGCGCCCATTGGTAGGAGCGCGACGGGCTGATAATATAATTTTGCGTTACCTTTTGGTCCGGCGTCCAGTGGCATGACCAAGACGGGCTGATAATATAATTTTGAATTACCTTACCTAAAGTACTGTGCCAAAAAAGAATATAAAAATATCTTAGAGGAGAACAACTAATTAGGGCCCTTATACAGCACTTTTCGATCTAAAAATCGAATCGTTTCCTTTTTGTCATTAGTAACAGCACTGCGATGAACATGTAAATCGCAGTTCTGGGTCTTTGCTAGTGCTATTGCTATTTTCTGGAATGGCAATTGTCAGCCGGCATTTTCTTTGTTTTGTTTGCACTCTTATGCTTTTTACCTTTTTGGTGAGGCTTGGTATGGCTGTAGGGGAGGAGGAGGCCATAAGTAGAATTTGGGGGTATATTTAAATCATTTTAAATATGCCCCTGAGTTCTACTCTTCAGGTGTCAGCAATTTGTGCAATGCGTGCAGTATTTTGATGGCAGTTGAGATGCCATTCTCAAACGGGCTGATAATATAATTTTGAGTTACCTTTTGGTCCGGTGCCCTGTGGAAAGAGCGCGACGGGCTGATAATTAAAGTTGGAGTTACCGTTTGATCTGGTGCCCTGTGGCAGGAGCGCGACAGGCTGAAAATGTAATTTTTAGTTACATTAGTTACATTTGTTTTTGGTCCGGCGCCCTTTGGAAAGAGCGCGACGGGCTGACAATAAAAATTTGAGTTATCTTTTGGTCCGGCGCCTTTTAGTAGGTGCGCGATGGGCTGATAATATAATTTTGAGTTACCTTTTGGTCCGGCGCCCTGTGGTTGGAGCGTGACGGCCTGAAAATGTAATTTTTAGTTACATTAGTTACATTTGCTTTTGGTCCGGTGCCCTCTGGAAAGAGCGCGACGGGCTGATTATACAATTTTGAGTTACCTTTTGGTCCGGCGCCCATTGGTAGGAGCGCGACGGGCTGATAATATAATTTTGCGTTACCTTTTGGTCCGGCGTCCAGTGGCATGACCAAGATGGGCTGATAATATAATTTTGAATTACCTTACCTAAAGTACTGTGCCAAAAAAGAATATAAAAATATCTTAGAGGAGAACAACTAATTAGGGCCCTTATACAGCACTTTTCGATCTAAAAATCGAATCGTTTCCTTTTTGTCATTAGTAACAGCACTGCAATGAACATGTAAATCGCAGTTCTGGGTCTTTGCTAGTGCTATTGCTATTTCCTGGAATGGCAATTGTCGGCCGGCATTTTCTTTGTTTTGTTTGCACTCTTATGCTTTTTACCTTTTTGGTGAGGCTTGGTATGGCTGTAGGGGAGGAGGAGGCCATAAGTAGAATTTGGGGGTATATTTAAATCATTTTAAATATGCCCCTGAGTTCTACTCTTCAGGTGTCAGCAATTTGTGCAATGCGTGCAGTATTTTGATGGCAGTTGAGATGCCATTCTCAAACGGGCTGATAATATAATTTTGAGTTACCTTTTGGTCCGGTGCCCTGTGGAAAGAGCGCGACGGGCTGATAATTAAAGTTGGAGTTACCGTTTGATCTGGTGCCCTGTGGCAGGAGCGCGACAGGCTGAAAATGTAATTTTTAGTTACATTAGTTACATTTGTTTTTGGTCCGGCGCCCTTTGGAAAGAGCGCGACGGGCTGACAATAAAAATTTGAGTTATCTTTTGGTCCGGCGCCTTTTAGTAGGTGCGCGATGGGCTGATAATATAATTTTGAGTTACCTTTTGGTCCGGCGCCCTGTGGTTGGAGCGTGACGGCCTGAAAATGTAATTTTTAGTTACATTAGTTACATTTGCTTTTGGTCCGGTGCCCTCTGGAAAGAGCGCGACGGGCTGATTATACAATTTTGAGTTACCTTTTGGTCCGGCGCCCATTGGTAGGAGCGCGACGGGCTGATAATATAATTTTGCGTTACCTTTTGGTCCGGCGTCCAGTGGCATGACCAAGACGGGCTGATAATATAATTTTGAATTACCTTACCTAAAGTACTGTGCCAAAAAAAGAATATAAAAATATCTTAGAGGAGAACAACTAATTAGGGCCCTTATACAGCACTTTTCGATCTAAAAATCGAATCGTTTCCTTTTTGTCATTAGTAACAGCACTGCGATGAACATGTAAATCGCAGTTCTGGGTCTTTGCTAGTGCTATTGCTATTTTCTGGAATGGCAATTGTCGGCCGGCATTTTCTTTGTTTTGTTTGCACTCTTATGCTTTTTACCTTTTTGGTGAGGCTTGGTATGGCTGTAGGGGAGGAGGAGGCCATAAGTAGAATTTGGGGGTATATTTAAATCATTTTAAATATGCCCCTGAGTTCTACTCTTCAGGTGTCAGCAATTTGTGCAATGCGTGCAGTATTTTGATGGCAGTTGAGATGCCATTCTCAAACGGGCTGATAATATAATTTTGAGTTACCTTTTGGTCCGGCGCCCTGTGGAAAGAGCGCGACGGGATGATAATTAAAGTTGGAGTTACCGTTTGGTCTGGTGCCCTGTGGCAGGAGCGCGACAGGCTGAAAATGTAATTTTTAGTTACATTAGTTACATTTGTTTTTGGTCCGGCGCCCTTTGGAAAGAGCGCGACGGGTTGACAATAAAAATTTGAGTTATCTTTTGGTCCGGCGCCTTTTAGTAGGTGCGCGATGGGCTGATAATATAATTTTGAGTTACCTTTTGGTCCGGCGCCCTGTGGTTGGAGCGTGACGGCCTGAAAATGTAATTTTTAGTTACATTAGTTACATTTGCTTTTGGTCCGGTGCCCTCTGGAAAGAGCGCGACGGGCTGATTATACAATTTTGAGTTACCTTTTGGTCCGGCGCCCATTGGTAGGAGCGCGACGGGCTGATAATATAATTTTGCGTTACCTTTTGGTCCGGCGTCCAGTGGCATGACCAAGACGGGCTGATAATATAATTTTGAATTACCTTACCTAAAGTACTGTGCCAAAAAAGAATATAAAAATATCTTAGAGGAGAACAACTAATTAGGGCCCTTATACAGCACTTTTCGATCTAAAAATCGAATCGTTTCCTTTTTGTCATTAGTAACAGCACTGCGATGAACATGTAAATCGCAGTTCTGGGTCTTTGCTAGTGCTATTGCTATTTTCTGGAATGGCAATTGTCGGCCGGCATTTTCTTTGTTTTGTTTGCACTCTTATGCTTTTTACCTTTATGGTGAGGCTTGGTATGGCTGTAGGGGAGGAGGAGGCCATAAGTAGAATTTGGGGGTATATTTAAATCATTTTAAATATGCCCCTTAGTTCTACTCTTCAGGGTGCAGCAATTTGTGCAATGCGTGCAGTATTTTGTTGGCAGTTGAGATGCCATTCTCAAACAGGCTGATAATATAATTTTGAGTCACCTTTTGGTCCGGCGCCCTGTGGAAAGAGCGCGACGGGCCGATAATAAAAGTTGGAGTTACCGTTTGGTCCGGCGCCCTATGGTAGGAGCGCGACGGCCTGAAAATGTGATTTTTAGTTGCATTAGTTACATTTGCTTTTGGTCCGGCGCCCTTTGGAAAGAGCGCGACGGGCTGACAATAAAATTTTGAGTTATCTTTTGGTCCGGCGCCTTTTAGTAGGTGCGCGATGGGCTGATAATATAATTTTGAGTTACCTTTTGGTCCGGCGCCCTGTGGTTGGAGCGTGACGGCCTAAAAATGTAATTTTTAGTTAAATTAGTTACATTTGCTTTTGGTCCGGTGCCCTGTGGAAAGAGAGCGACGGGCTGATAATACAATTTTGAGTTACCTTTTGGTCCGGCGCCCATTGGTAAGAGCGCGACGGGCTGATAATACAATTTTGCGTTACCTTTTGGTCCGGCGTCCTGTGACATGACCAAGACGGGCTGATAATATAATTTGAATTACCTTACCTAAAGTACTGTGTCAAAAAAGAATATAAAAATATCTTAGAGGAGAACAACTAATTAGGGCCCTTATACAGCACTTTTCGATCTAAAAATCAAATCGTTTCCTTTTTGTCATTAGTAACAGCACTGCGATGAACATGTAAATCGCAGTTCTGGGTCTTTGCTAGTGCTATTGCTATTTTCTGGAATGGCAATTGTCGGCCGGCATTTTCTTTGTTTTGTTTGCACTCATATGCTTTTTACCTTTTTGGTGAGGCTTGGTATGGCTGTAGGGGAGGAGGAGGCCATAAGTAGAATTTGGGGGTATATTTAAATCATTTTAAATATGCCCCTGAGTTCTACTCTTCAGGTTGCAGCAATTTGTGCAATGCGTGCAGTATTTTGTTGGCAGTTGAGATGCCATTCTCAAACAGGCTGATAATATAATTTTGAGTTACCTTTTGGTCCGGCACCCTGTGGAAAAAGCGCGACGGGCTGATAATTAAAGTTGGAGTTACCGTTTGGTCTGGCGCCCTGTGGCAGGAGCGCGACAGGCTGAAAATGTAATTTTTAGTTACATTAGTTACATTTGCTTTTGGTCCGGTGCCCTGTGGAAGGAGCGCGATGGGCTGATAATAAAAATTTGAATTAACTTTTGGTCCGGTGCCCATTGATAGGAGCGCGACGGGCTGATAGTATAATTTTGCATTACCTTTTGGTCCGGCGTCCTGTGGCATAACCAAGACGGGCTGATAATATAATATGAATTACCTTACCTAAAGTACTGTGCCAAAAAAGAATACAAAATATCTTAGAGGAGAACAACTAATTAGGGCCCTTTTACAGCACTTTTCGTTCTAAAAATCGAATCATTTCCTTTTTGCTATTAGTAACAGCACTGCGATAAACATGTAAATCACAATTCTGGGTCTTTGCTAGTGCTATTGGTATTTTCTGTAATGGCAATTGTCGGCCAGCATTTTCTTTGCTTTGTTTGCACTCTTATGCTTTTTACCTTTTTGGTGAGGCTTGGTATGGCTGTAGGGGAGGAGGAGGCCATAAGTAGAATTTCGGGGTATATTTAACTCATTTTAAATATGCCCCTGAGTTCTACTCTTCAGGTGTCAGCAATTTGTGCAATGCGTGCAGTATTTTGTTGGCAGTTGAGATGCCATTCTCAAACAGGCTGATAATATAATTTTGAGTTACCTTTTGGTCCGGCGCCCTGTGGAAAGAGCGCGACAGGCTGATAATAAAAGTTGGAGTTACCGTTTGGTCTGGTGCCCTGTGGTAGGAGCGCGACGGCCTGAAAATGTAATTTTTAGTTACATTAGTTACATTTGCTTTTGGTCCGGCGCCCTGAGGAGAGAGCGCGACAGGCTGATAATAAAATTTTGAGTTAACTTTTGGTCCGGCGCCCATTGGTAGGAGCGCGACGGGCTGATAATACAATTTTGCGTTACCTTTTGGTCCGGCGTCCTGTGACATGACCAAGACGGGCTGATAATATAATTTTGAATTACCTTACCTAAAGTACTGTGCCAAAAAAGAATATAAAAATATCTTAGAGGAGAACAACTAATTAGGGCCCTTATACAGCACTTTTCGATCTAAAAATCGAATCGTTTCCTTTTTGTCATTAGTAACAGCACTGCGATGAACATGTATATCGCAGTTCTGGGTCTTTGCTAGTGCTATTGCTATTTTCTGGAATGGCAATTGTCGGCCGGCATTTTCTTTGTTTTGTTTGCACTCTTATCCTTTTTACCTTTTTGGTGAGGCTTGGTATGGCTGTAGGGGAGGAGGAGGCCATAAGTAGAATTTGGGGGTATATTTAAATCATTTTAAATATGCCCCTGAGTTCTACTCTTCAGGTTGCAGCAATTTGTGCAATGCGTGCAGTATTTTGTTGGCAGTTTAGATGCCATTCTCAAACAGGCTGATAATAAAATTTTGAGTCACCTTTTGGTCTGGCTCCCTGTGGAAAGAGCGCGACGGGCTGATAATAAAAGTTGGAGTTACCGTTTAGGCTGGCGCCCTGTGTTAGGAGCGCGACGGGCTGAATATGTAATTTTTAGCTACATTAGTTACATTTGTTTTTGGTCCGGCGCCCTGTGAAAAGAGCGCAACGGGCTGACAATAAAATTTTGAGTTATCTTTTGGTCCGGTGCCTTTTGGTAGGTGCGTGATGGGCTGAAAATATAATTTTTAGTTACCTTTTGGTCCGGCGCCCTGTGGTTGGAGCGCGACGGGCTGAAAATGTAATTTTTAGTTATATTAGTTACATTTGATTTTGGTCCGGCGTCCTGAGGAAAGAGCACAACGGGCTGATAATAAAATTTTGAGTTAACTTTTGGTCCGGCGCCCATTGGTAGGAGAGCGACGGGCTGATAATACAATTTTGCGTTACCTTTTGGTCCGGCGCCCTGTGGTTGGAGCGTGACGGCCTAAAAATGTAATTTTTAGTTACATTAGTTACATTTGCTTTTGGTCCGGTGCCCTGTGGAAAGAGCGCGACGGGCTGATAATACAATTTTGAGTTACCTTTTGGTCCGGCGCCCATTGGTAAGAGCGCGACGGGCTGATAATACAATTTTGCGTTACCTTTTGGTCCGGCGTCCTGTGACATGACCAAGACGGGCTGATAATATAATTTGAATTACCTTACCTAAAGTACTGTGTCAAAAAAGAATATAAAAATATCTTAGAGAAGAAAAAATAATTACAGCCATTATATAGCACTTTTCGATCTAAAAATCGAATCGTTTCCTTTTTTGTCATTAGTAACCGCACTGCGATGAACAAGTAAATCGCAGTTCTGGGTCTTTGCTAGTGCTATTGGTATTTTCTGGAATGGCAATTGTCGGTTGGCATTTTCTTTGTTTTGTTTGCACTCTTATGCTTTTTACCTTTTTGGTGAGGCTTGGTATGGCTGTAGGGGAGGAGGAGGCCATAAGTAGAATTTGGGGGTATATTTAAATAATTTTAAATATGCCCCTGAGTTCTACTCTTCAGGTGTCAGCAATTTGTGCAATGCGTGCAGTATTTGATGGCAGTTGAGATGCCATTCTTAAACGGGCTGATAATATAATTTTGAGTTACCTTTTGGTCCGGCGCCCTGTGGAAAAAGCGCGACGGGCTGATAATTAAAGTTGGAGTTACCGTTTGGTCTGGCGCCCTGTGGCAGGAGCGCAACAGGCTGAAAATGTAATTTTTAGTTACATTAGTTACATTTGTTTTTGGTCCGGCGCCCTTTGGAAAGAGCGCGACGGGCTGACAATAAAATTTTGAGTTATCTTTTGGTCCGGCGCCTTTTAGTAGGTGCGCGATGGGCTGATAATATAATTTTGAGTTACCTTTTGGTCCGGCGCCCTGTGGTTGGAGCATGACGGCCTGAAAATGTAATTTTTAGTTACATTAGTTACATTTGCTTTTGGTCCGGTGCCCTGTGGAAAGAGCGCGACGGGCTGATAATACAATTTTGAGTTACCTTTTGGTCCGGCGCCCATTGGTAAGAGCGCGACGGGCTGATAATATAATTTTGCGTTACCTTTTGGTCCGGCATCCAGTGGCATGACCAAGACGGGCTGATAATATAATTTTGAATTACCTTACCTAAAGTACTGTGCCAAAAAAGAATATAAAAATATCTTAGAGGAGAACAACTAATTAGGGCCCTTATACAGCACTTTTCGATCTAAAAATCGAATCGTTTCCTTTTTGTCATTAGTAACAGCACTGCGATGAACATGTAAATTGCAGTTCTGAGTCATTGCTAGTGCTATTGCTATTTTCTGGAATGGCAATTGTCGGCCGGCATTTTCTTTGTTTTGTTTGCACTCTTATGCTTTTTACCTTTTTGGTGAGGCTTGGTCTGGCTGTAGGGGAGGAGGAGGCCATAAGTAGAATTTGGGGGTATATTTAACTCATTTTAAATATGCCCCTGAGTTGTACTCTTCAGGTGTCAGCAATTTGTGCAATGCGTGCAGTATTTTGTTGGCAGTTGAGATGCCATTCTCAAACGGGCTGATAATATAATTTTGAGTTACCTTTTGGTCCGGCGCCCTGTGGAAAGAGCGTGACGGGCTGATAATAAAATTTTGAGTTACCTTTTGGTCCGGTGCCCATTGGTAGGAGCACGACAGGCTGATAATATAATTTTGCGTTACCTTTTTGTCCGGCGTCCTGTGGCATGACCAAGACGGGCCGTTAATTTAATTTTGAATTACCTTACCTAAAGTACTGTGCCAAAAAAAGAATATAAAATATCTTAGAGGAAAACAACTAATTAGGGCCCTTATACAGCACTTTTCCATCTAAAAATCGAATTGTTTCCTTTTTGTCATTAGTACCAGCACTGCAATGAACATGTAAATCGCAGTTCTGGGTCTTTGCTAGTGCTATTGCTATTTTCTGGAATGGCAATTGTCGGCCGGCATTTTCTTTGTTTTGTTTGCACTCTTATGCTTTTTACCTTTTTGGTGAGGCTTGGTATGGCTGTAGGGGAGGAGGAGGCCATAAGTAGAATTTGGGGCTATATTTAAATCATTTTAAATATGCCCCTGAGTTCTACTCTTCAGGGTGCAGCAATTTGTGCAATGCGTGCAGTATTTTGTTGGCAGTTGAGATGCCATTCTCAAACGGGCTGATAATATAATTTTGAGTTACCTTTTGGTAAGGCGCCCTGTGGAAAGAGCGCGACGGGCTGATAATTAAAGTTGGAGTTACCGTTTGGTCTGGCGCCCTGTGGCAGGAGTGCAACAGGCTGAAAATGTAATTTTTAGTTACATTAGTTACATTTGTTTTTGGTCCGGCGCCCTGTGGAAAGAGCGCGACGGGCTGACAATAAAATTTTGAGTTATCTTTTGGTCCGGCACCTTTTAGTAGGTGCGCGATGGGCTGATAATATAATTTTGAGTTACCTTTTGGTCCGGCGCCCTGTGGTTGGAGCGTGACGGCCTGAAAATGTAATTTTTAGTTACTTTAGTTACATTTGCTTTTGGTCCGGTGCCCTGTGGAAAGAGCGCGACGGGCTGATAATACAATTTTGAGTTACCTTTTGGTCCGGCGCCCATTGGTAGGAGCGCGACGGGCTGAAAATATAATTTTGCGTTACCTTTTGGTCCAGCGTCCAGTGGCATGACCAAGACGGGCTGATAATATAATTTTGAATTACCTTACCTAAAGTACTGTGCCAAAAAAGAATATAAAAATATCTTAGAGGAGAACAACTAATTAGGGCCCTTATACAGCACTTTTCGATCTAAAAATCGAATCGTTTCCTTTTTGTCATTAGTAACAGTACTGCGATGAACATGTAAATCGCAGTTCTGGGTCGTTGCTAGTGCTATTGCTATTTTCTGGAATGGCAATTGTCGGCCGGCATTTTCTTTGTTTTGTTTGCACTCTTATGCTTTTTACCTTTTTGGTGAGGCTTGGTATGGCTGTAGGGGAGGAGGAGGCCATAAGTAGAAATTGGGGGTATATTTATATTTTAAATATGCCCCTGAGTTCTACTCTTCAGGTGTCAGCAATTTGTGCAATGCGTGCAGTATTTTGATGGCAGTTGAGATGCCATTCTAAAACGGGCTGATAATATAATTGTGAGTTACCTTTTGGTCCAGCGCCCTGTGGAAAGAGCGCGACGGGCTGATAATTAAAGTTGGAGTTACCGTTTGGTCTGGTGCCCTGTGGCAGGAGTGCGACAGGCTGAAAATGTAATTTTTAGTTACATTAGTTAAATTCGTTTTTGGTCCTGCGCCCTTTGGAAAGAGTGCGACGGGCTGACAATAAAATTTTGAGTTATCTTTTGGTCCGGCGCCTTTTAGTAGGTGCGCGATGGGCTGATAATATAATTTTGAGTTACCTTTTTGTCCGGCGCCCTGTGGTTGGAGCGTGACGGCCTGAAAATATAATTTTTAGTTACATTAGTTACATTTGCTTTTGGTCCAGCGCCCTGAGGAAAGAGCGCGACGGGCTGATAATAAAATTTTGAGGTTCCGTTTGGTCCGGCGCCCATTGGTAGGAGCGCGACGGGCTGATAATATAATTTTGCGTTACCTTTTGGTCCGGCGTCCAGTGGCATGACCAAGACGGGCTGATAATATAATTTTGAATTACCTTACCTAAAGTACTGTGCCAAAAAAGAATATAAAAATATCTTAGAGGAGAAAAACTAATTAGGGCCCTTATACAGCACTTTTCGATCTAAAAATCGAATCGTTTTCTTTTTGTCATTAGTAACAGTACTGTGATGAACATGTAAATCGCAATTCTGGGTCTTTGCTAGTGCTATTGCTATTTTCTGGAATGGCAATTGTCGGCCGGCATTTTCTTTGTTTTGTTTACACTCTTATGCTTTTTACCTTTTTGGTGAGGCTTGGTATGGCTGTAGGAGAGGAGGAGGCCATAAGTAGAATTTGGGGGTATATTTAAATCATTTTAAATATGCCCCTGAGTTCTACTCTTCAGGTTGCAGCAATTTGTGCAATGCGTGCAGTATTTTGTTGGCAGTTGAGATGCCATTCTCAAACAGGCTGATAATAAAATTTTGAGTCACCTTTTGGTCTGGCGACCTGTGGAAAGAGCGCGTCGGGCTGATAATAAAAGTTGGAGTTACCGTTTAGTCTGGCGCCCTGTGGTAGGAGCGCGACGGGCTGAATATGTAATTTTTAGTTACATTAGTTACATTTGTTTTTGGTCCGGCACCCTGTGGAAAGAGCGCAACGGGCTGACAATAAAATTTTGAGTTATCTTTTGGTCCGGTGCCTTTTAGTAGGTGCGTGATGGGCTGATAATATAATTTTAAGTTACCTTTTGGTCCGGCGCCCTGTGGTTGGAGCGCGACGGGCTGAAAATGTAATTTTTAGTTACATTAGTTACATTTGCTTTTGGTCCGGCGTCCTGAGGAAAGAGCACAACGGGCTGATAATAAAATTTTGAGTTAACTTTTGGTCCGGCGCCCATTGGTAGGAGCGCGACGGGCTGATAATACAATTTTGCGTTACCTTTTGGTCCGGCGTCCTGTGACATGACCAAGACGGGCTGATAATATAATTTTGAATTACCTTACCTAAAGTACTGTGTCAAAAAAGAATATAAAAATATCTTAGAGAAGAACAACTAATTAGGGCCCTTATACAGCACTTTTCGATCTAAAAATCGAATCGTTTCCTTTTTGTCATTAGTAACAGCACTGATGAACATGTAAATCGCAGTTCTGGGTCTTTGCTAGTGCTATTGCTATTTTCTGGAATGGCAATTGTCGGCCGGCATTTTCTTTGTTTTGTTTGCACTCTTATGCTTTTTACCTTTTTAGTGAGGCTTGGTATGGCTGTAGGGGAGGAGGAGGCCATAAGTAGAATTTGGGGGTATATTTAAATCATTTTAAATATGCCCCTGAGTTCTACTCTTCAGTTGTCAGCAATTTGTGCAATGCGTGCAGTATTTTGTTGACAGTTGAGATGCCATTCTCAAACAGGCTGATAATATAATTTTGAGTTACCTTTTGGTCCGGCGCCCTGTGGAAAGAGCGTGACGGGCTGATAATTAAAGTTGGAGTTACCGTTTTGTCTGGCGCCCTGTGGCAGGAGCGCAACAGGCTGAAAATGTAATTTTTAGTTACATTAGTTACATTTGTTTTTGGTCCGGCGCCCTTTGGAAAGAGCGCGACGGGCTGACAATAAAATTTTGAGTTATCTTTTGGTCCGGCGCCTTTTAGTAGGTGCGCGATGGGCTGATAATATAATTTTGAGTTACCTTTTGGTCCGGCGCCCTGTGGTTGGAGCATGACGGCCTGAAAATGTAATTTTTAGTTACATTAGTTACATTTGCTTTTGGTCCGGTGCCCTGTGGAAAGAGCGCGACGGGCTGATAATACAATTTTGAGTTACCTTTTGGTCCGGCGCCCATTGGTAAGAGCGCGACGGGCTGATAATATAATTTTGCGTTACCTTTTGGTCCGGCATCCAGTGGCATGACCAAGACGGGCTGATAATATAATTTTGAATTACCTTACCTAAAGTACTGTGCCAAAAAAGAATATAAAAATATCTTAGAGGAGAACAACTAATTAGGGCCCTTATACAGCACTTTTCGATCTAAAAATCGAATCGTTTCCGTTTTGTCATTAGTAACAGCACTGCGATGAACATGTAAATTGCAGTTCTGGGTCTTTGCTAGTGCTATTGCTATTTTCTGGAATGGCAATTGTCGGCCGGCATTTTCTTTGTTTTGTTTGCACTCTTATGCTTTTTACCTTTTTGGTGAGGCTTGGTATGGCTGTAGGGGAGGAGGAGGCCATAAGTAGAATTTGGGGGTATATTTAAATCATTTTAAATATGCCCCTGAGTTCTACTCTTCAGGTGTCAGCAATTTGTGCAATGCGTGCAGTATTTTGTTGGCAGTTGAGATGCCATTCTCAAACGGGCTGATAATATAATTTTGAGTTACCTTTTGGTCCGGCGCCCTGTGGAAAGAGCGCGACGGGCTGATAATTAAAGTTGGAGTTACCGTTTGGTCTGGCGCCCTGTGGCAGGAGCGCAACAGGCTGAAAATGTAATTTTTAGTTACATTAGTTACATTTGTTTTTGGTCCGGCGCCCTGTGGAAAGAGCGCGACGGGCTGACAATAAAATTTTGAGTTATCTTTTGGTCCGGCGCCTTTTAGTAGGTGCGCGATGGGCTGATAATATAATTTTGAGTTACCTTTTGGTCCGGCGCCCTGTGGTTGGAGCGTGACGGCCTGAAAATGTAATTTTTAGTTACATTAGTTACATTTGCTTTTGGTCCGGTGCCCTGTGGAAAGAGCGCGACGGGCTGATAATACAATTTTGAGTTACCTTTTGGTCCGGCGCCCATTGGTAAGAGCGCGACGGGCTGATAATATTATTTTGCGTTACCTTTTGGTCCGGCGTCCAGTGGCATGACCAAGACGGGCTGATAATATAATTTTGAATTACCTTACCTAAAGTACTGTGCCAAAAAAGAATATAAAAATATCTTAGAGGAGAACAACTAATTAGGGCCCTTATACAGCACTTTTCGATCTAAAAATCGAATCGTTTCCTTTTTGTCATTAGTAACAGTACTGCGATGAACATGTAAATCGCAGTTCTGGGTCTTTGCTAGTGCTATTGCTATTTTCTGGAATGGCAATTGTCGGCCGGCATTTTCTTTGTTTTGTTTACACTCTTATGCTTTTTACCTTTTTGGTGAGGCTTGATATGGCTGTAGGGGAGGAGGAGGCCATAAGTAGAATTTGGGGGTATATTTAAATCATTTTAAATATGCCCCCTGAGTTCTACTCTTCAGATTGCAGCAATTTGTGCAATGCGTGCAGTATTTTGTTGGCAGTTGAGATGCCATTCTCAAACAGGCTGATAATAAAATTTTGAATCACCTTTTGTTCTGGCGCCATGTGGAAAGAGCGCGACGGGCTGATAATAAAAGTTGGAGTTACCGTTTAGTCTGGCGCCCTGTGGTAGGAGCGTGACGGGCTGAATATGTAATTTTTAGTTACATTAGTTACATTTGTTTTTGGTCCGGCGCCCTGTGGAAAGAGCGCAACGGGCTGACAATAAAATTTTGAGTTATCTTTTGGTCCGGTGCCTTTTAGTAGGTGCGTGATGGGCTGATAATATAATTTTGAGTTACCTTTTGGTCCGGCGCCCTGTGGTTGGAGCGCGACGGGCTGAAAATGTAATTTTTAGTTATATTAGTTACATTTGCTTTTGGTCCGGCGTCCTGAGGAAAGAGCACAACGGGCTGATAATAAAATTTTGAGTTAACTTTTGGTCTGGCGCCCATTGGTAGGAGCGCGACGGGCTGATAATACAATTTTGCGTTACCTTTTGGTCCGGCGTCCTGTGACATGACCAAGACGGGCTGATAATATAATTTTGAATTACCTTACCTAAAGTACTGTGTCATAAAAGAATATAAAAATATCTTAGAGGAGAACAACTAATTAGGGCCCTTATACAGCACTTTTCGATCTAAAAATCGAATCGTTTCCTTTTTGTCATTAGTAACAGCACTGCGATGAACATGTAAATCGCAGTTCTGAGTCTTTGCTAAAGCTATTGCTATTTTCTGGAATGGCAATTGTCGGCCGGCATTTTCTTTGTTTTGTTTGCACTCTTATGCTTTTTACCTTTTTGGTGAGGCTTGGTATGGCTGTAGGGGAGGAGGAGGCCATAAGTAGAATTTGGGGGTATATTTAAATCATTATAAATATGCCCCTGAGTTCTACTCTTCAGTTGTCAGCAATTTGTGCAATGCGTGCAGTATTTTGTTGACAGTTGAGATGCCATTCTCAAACAGGCTGATAATATAATTTTGAGTTACCTTTTGGTCCGGCGCCCTGTGGAAAGAGCGCGACGGGCTGATAATTAAAGTTGGAGTTACCGTTTTGTCGGGTGCCCTGTGGCAGGAGCGCAACAGGCTGAAAATGTAATTTTTAGTTACCTTAGTTACATTTGTTTTTGGTCCGGCGCCCATTGGAAAGAGCGCGACGGGTTGACAATAAAATTTTGAGTTATCTTTTGGTCCGGCGCCTTTTAGTAGGTGCACGATGGGCTGATAATATAATTTTGAGTTACCTTTTGGTCCGGCGCCCTGTGGTTGGAGCGTGATGGCCTGAAAATGTAATTTTTAGTTACATTAGTTACATTTGCTTTTGGTCCGGTGCCCTGTGGAAAGAGCGCGACGGGCTGATAATACAATTTTGAGTTACCTTTTGGTCCGGCGCCCATTGGTAACAGCGCGACGGGCTGATAATATAATTTTGCGTTACCTTTTGGTCCGGCATCCAGTGGCATGACCAAGACGGGCTGATAATATAATTTTGAATTACCTTACCTAAAGTACTGTGCCAAAAAAAAATATAAAAATATCTTAGAGGAGAACAACTAATTAGGGCCCTTATACAGCACTTTTCGATCTAAAAATCGAATCGTTTCCTTTTTGTCATTAGTAACAGCACTGATGAACATGTAAATCGCAGTTCTGGGTCTTTGCTAGTGCTATTGCTATTTTCTGGAATGGCAATTGTCGGCCGGCATTTTCTTTGTTTTGTTTGCACTCTTATGCTTTTTACCTTTTTAGTGAGGCTTGGTATGGCTGTAGGGGAGGAGGAGGCCATAAGTAGAATTTGGGGGTATATTTAAATCATTTTAAATATGCCCCTGAGTTCTACTCTTCAGTTGTCAGCAATTTGTGCAATGCGTGCAGTATTTTGTTGACAGTTGAGATGCCATTCTCAAACAGGCTGATAATATAATTTTGAGTTACCTTTTGGTCCGGCGCCCTGTGGAAAGAGCGTGACGGGCTGATAATTAAAGTTGGAGTTACCGTTTTGTCTGGCGCCCTGTGGCAGGAGCGCAACAGGCTGAAAATGTAATTTTTAGTTACATTAGTTACATTTGTTTTTGGTCCGGCGCCCTTTGGAAAGAGCGCGACGGGCTGACAATAAAATTTTGAGTTATCTTTTGGTCCGGCGCCTTTTAGTAGGTGCGCGATGGGCTGATAATATAATTTTGAGTTACCTTTTGGTCCGGCGCCCTGTGGTTGGAGCATGACGGCCTGAAAATGTAATTTTTAGTTACATTAGTTACATTTGCTTTTGGTCCGGTGCCCTGTGGAAAGAGCGCGACGGGCTGATAATACAATTTTGAGTTACCTTTTGGTCCGGCGCCCATTGGTAAGAGCGCGACGGGCTGATAATATAATTTTGCGTTACCTTTTGGTCCGGCATCCAGTGGCATGACCAAGACGGGCTGATAATATAATTTTGAATTACCTTACCTAAAGTACTGTGCCAAAAAAGAATATAAAAATATCTTAGAGGAGAACAACTAATTAGGGCCCTTATACAGCACTTTTCGATCTAAAAATCGAATCGTTTCCGTTTTGTCATTAGTAACAGCACTGCGATGAACATGTAAATTGCAGTTCTGGGTCTTTGCTAGTGCTATTGCTATTTTCTGGAATGGCAATTGTCGGCCGGCATTTTCTTTGTTTTGTTTGCACTCTTATGCTTTTTACCTTTTTGGTGAGGCTTGGTATGGCTGTAGGGGAGGAGGAGGCCATAAGTAGAATTTGGGGGTATATTTAAATCATTTTAAATATGCCCCTGAGTTCTACTCTTCAGGTGTCAGCAATTTGTGCAATGCGTGCAGTATTTTGTTGGCAGTTGAGATGCCATTCTCAAACGGGCTGATAATATAATTTTGAGTTACCTTTTGGTCCGGCGCCCTGTGGAAAGAGCGCGACGGGCTGATAATTAAAGTTGGAGTTACCGTTTGGTCTGGCGCCCTGTGGCAGGAGCGCAACAGGCTGAAAATGTAATTTTTAGTTACATTAGTTACATTTGTTTTTGGTCCGGCGCCCTGTGGAAAGAGCGCGACGGGCTGACAATAAAATTTTGAGTTATCTTTTGGTCCGGCGCCTTTTAGTAGGTGCGCGATGGGCTGATAATATAATTTTGAGTTACCTTTTGGTCCGGCGCCCTGTGGTTGGAGCGTGACGGCCTGAAAATGTAATTTTTAGTTACATTAGTTACATTTGCTTTTGGTCCGGTGCCCTGTGGAAAGAGCGCGACGGGCTGATAATACAATTTTGAGTTACCTTTTGGTCCGGCGCCCATTGGTAACAGCGCGACGGGCTGATAATATAATTTTGCGTTACCTTTTGGTCCGGCATCCAGTGGCATGACCAAGACGGGCTGATAATATAATTTTGAATTACCTTACCTAAAGTACTGTGCCAAAAAAGAATATAAAAATATCTTAGAGGAGAACAACTAATTAGGGCCCTTATACAGCACTTTTCGATCTAAAAATCGAATCGTTTCCTTTTTGTCATTAGTAACAGCACTGATGAACATGTAAATCGCAGTTCTGGGTCTTTGCTAGTGCTATTGCTATTTTCTGGAATGGCAATTGTCGGCCGGCATTTTCTTTGTTTTGTTTCACTCTTATGCTTTTTACCTTTTTAGTGAGGCTTGGTATGGCTGTAGGGGAGGAGGAGGCCATAAGTAGAATTTGGGGGTATATTTAAATCATTTTAAATATGCCCCTGAGTTCTACTCTTCAGTTGTCAGCAATTTGTGCAATGCGTGCAGTATTTTGTTGACAGTTGAGATGCCATTCTCAAACAGGCTGATAATATAATTTTGAGTTACCTTTTGGTCCGGCGCCCTGTGGAAAGAGCGTGACGGGCTGATAATTAAAGTTGGAGTTACCGTTTTGTCTGGCGCCCTGTGGCAGGAGCGCAACAGGCTGAAAATGTAATTTTTAGTTACATTAGTTACATTTGTTTTTGGTCCGGCGCCCTTTGGAAAGAGCGCGACGGGCTGACAATAAAATTTTGAGTTATCTTTTGGTCCGGCGCCTTTTAGTAGGTGCGCGATGGGCTGATAATATAATTTTGAGTTACCTTTTGGTCCGGCGCCCTGTGGTTGGAGCATGACGGCCTGAAAATGTAATTTTTAGTTACATTAGTTACATTTGCTTTTGGTCCGGTGCCCTGTGGAAAGAGCGCGACGGGCTGATAATACAATTTTGAGTTACCTTTTGGTCCGGCGCCCATTGGTAAGAGCGCGACGGGCTGATAATATAATTTTGCGTTACCTTTTGGTCCGGCATCCAGTGGCATGACCAAGACGGGCTGATAATATAATTTTGAATTACCTTACCTAAAGTACTGTGCCAAAAAAGAATATAAAAATATCTTAGAGGAGAACAACTAATTAGGGCCCTTATACAGCACTTTTCGATCTAAAAATCGAATCGTTTCCGTTTTGTCATTAGTAACAGCACTGCGATGAACATGTAAATTGCAGTTCTGGGTCTTTGCTAGTGCTATTGCTATTTTCTGGAATGGCAATTGTCGGCCGGCATTTTCTTTGTTTTGTTTACACTCTTATGCTTTTTACCTTTTTGGTGAGGCTTGATATGGCTGTAGGGGAGGAGGAGGCCATAAGTAGAATTTGGGGGTATATTTAAATCATTTTAAATATGCCCCCTGAGTTCTACTCTTCAGATTGCAGCAATTTGTGCAATGCGTGCAGTATTTTGTTGGCAGTTGAGATGCCATTCTCAAACAGGCTGATAATAAAATTTTGAATCACCTTTTGTTCTGGCGCCATGTGGAAAGAGCGCGACGGGCTGATAATAAAAGTTGGAGTTACCGTTTAGTCTGGCGCCCTGTGGTAGGAGCGTGACGGGCTGAATATGTAATTTTTAGTTACATTAGTTACATTTGTTTTTGGTCCGGCGCCCTGTGGAAAGAGCGCAACGGGCTGACAATAAAATTTTGAGTTATCTTTTGGTCCGGTGCCTTTTAGTAGGTGCGTGATGGGCTGATAATATAATTTTGAGTTACCTTTTGGTCCGGCGCCCTGTGGTTGGAGCGCGACGGGCTGAAAATGTAATTTTTAGTTATA
This sequence comes from Hyperolius riggenbachi, assembly GCF_040937935.1. NCBI lineage: Eukaryota > Metazoa > Chordata > Amphibia > Anura > Hyperoliidae > Hyperolius > Hyperolius riggenbachi. The sequence goes on along the minus strand of NC_090646.1, from coordinate 102,493,988 downwards.
TTAGTTACATTTGCTTTTGGTCCGGCGTCCTGAGGAAAGAGCACAACGGGCTGATAATAAAATTTTGAGTTAACTTTTGGTCTGGCGCCCATTGGTAGGAGCGCGACGGGCTGATAATACAATTTTGCGTTACCTTTTGGTCCGGCGTCCTGTGACATGACCAAGACGGGCTGATAATATAATTTTGAATTACCTTACCTAAAGTACTGTGTCATAAAAGAATATAAAAATATCTTAGAGGAGAACAACTAATTAGGGCCCTTATACAGCACTTTTCGATCTAAAAATCGAATCGTTTCCTTTTTGTCATTAGTAACAGCACTGCGATGAACATGTAAATCGCAGTTCTGAGTCTTTGCTAAAGCTATTGCTATTTTCTGGAATGGCAATTGTCGGCCGGCATTTTCTTTGTTTTGTTTGCACTCTTATGCTTTTTACCTTTTTGGTGAGGCTTGGTATGGCTGTAGGGGAGGAGGAGGCCATAAGTAGAATTTGGGGGTATATTTAAATCATTATAAATATGCCCCTGAGTTCTACTCTTCAGTTGTCAGCAATTTGTGCAATGCGTGCAGTATTTTGTTGACAGTTGAGATGCCATTCTCAAACAGGCTGATAATATAATTTTGAGTTACCTTTTGGTCCGGCGCCCTGTGGAAAGAGCGCGACGGGCTGATAATTAAAGTTGGAGTTACCGTTTTGTCGGGTGCCCTGTGGCAGGAGCGCAACAGGCTGAAAATGTAATTTTTAGTTACCTTAGTTACATTTGTTTTTGGTCCGGCGCCCATTGGAAAGAGCGCGACGGGTTGACAATAAAATTTTGAGTTATCTTTTGGTCCGGCGCCTTTTAGTAGGTGCACGATGGGCTGATAATATAATTTTGAGTTACCTTTTGGTCCGGCGCCCTGTGGTTGGAGCGTGACGGCCTGAAAATGTAATTTTTAGTTACATTAGTTACATTTGCTTTTGGTCCGGTGCCCTGTGGAAAGAGCGCGACGGGCTGATAATACAATTTTGAGTTACCTTTTGGTCCGGCGCCCATTGGTAACAGCGCGACGGGCTGATAATATAATTTTGCGTTACCTTTTGGTCCGGCATCCAGTGGCATGACCAAGACGGGCTGATAATATAATTTTGAATTACCTTACCTAAAGTACTGTGCCAAAAAAGAATATAAAAATATCTTAGAGGAGAACAACTAATTAGGGCCCTTATACAGCACTTTTCGATCTAAAAATCGAATCGTTTCCTTTTTGTCATTAGTAACAGCACTGATGAACATGTAAATCGCAGTTCTGGGTCTTTGCTAGTGCTATTGCTATTTTCTGGAATGGCAATTGTCGGCCGGCATTTTCTTTGTTTTGTTTGCACTCTTATGCTTTTTACCTTTTTAGTGAGGCTTGGTATGGCTGTAGGGGAGGAGGAGGCCATAAGTAGAATTTGGGGGTATATTTAAATCATTTTAAATATGCCCCTGAGTTCTACTCTTCAGTTGTCAGCAATTTGTGCAATGCGTGCAGTATTTTGTTGACAGTTGAGATGCCATTCTCAAACAGGCTGATAATATAATTTTGAGTTACCTTTTGGTCCGGCGCCCTGTGGAAAGAGCGTGACGGGCTGATAATTAAAGTTGGAGTTACCGTTTTGTCTGGCGCCCTGTGGCAGGAGCGCAACAGGCTGAAAATGTAATTTTTAGTTACATTAGTTACATTTGTTTTTGGTCCGGCGCCCTTTGGAAAGAGCGCGACGGGCTGACAATAAAATTTTGAGTTATCTTTTGGTCCGGCGCCTTTTAGTAGGTGCGCGATGGGCTGATAATATAATTTTGAGTTACCTTTTGGTCCGGCGCCCTGTGGTTGGAGCATGACGGCCTGAAAATGTAATTTTTAGTTACATTAGTTACATTTGCTTTTGGTCCGGTGCCCTGTGGAAAGAGCGCGACGGGCTGATAATACAATTTTGAGTTACCTTTTGGTCCGGCGCCCATTGGTAAGAGCGCGACGGGCTGATAATATAATTTTGCGTTACCTTTTGGTCCGGCATCCAGTGGCATGACCAAGACGGGCTGATAATATAATTTTGAATTACCTTACCTAAAGTACTGTGCCAAAAAAGAATATAAAAATATCTTAGAGGAGAACAACTAATTAGGGCCCTTATACAGCACTTTTCGATCTAAAAATCGAATCGTTTCCGTTTTGTCATTAGTAACAGCACTGCGATGAACATGTAAATTGCAGTTCTGGGTCTTTGCTAGTGCTATTGCTATTTTCTGGAATGGCAATTGTCGGCCGGCATTTTCTTTGTTTTGTTTGCACTCTTATGCTTTTTACCTTTTTGGTGAGGCTTGGTATGGCTGTAGGGGAGGAGGAGGCCATAAGTAGAATTTGGGGGTATATTTAAATCATTTTAAATATGCCCCTGAGTTCTACTCTTCAGGTGTCAGCAATTTGTGCAATGCGTGCAGTATTTTGTTGGCAGTTGAGATGCCATTCTCAAACGGGCTGATAATATAATTTTGAGTTACCTTTTGGTCCGGCGCCCTGTGGAAAGAGCGCGACGGGCTGATAATTAAAGTTGGAGTTACCGTTTGGTCTGGCGCCCTGTGGCAGGAGCGCAACAGGCTGAAAATGTAATTTTTAGTTACATTAGTTACATTTGTTTTTGGTCCGGCGCCCTGTGGAAAGAGCGCGACGGGCTGACAATAAAATTTTGAGTTATCTTTTGGTCCGGCGCCTTTTAGTAGGTGCGCGATGGGCTGATAATATAATTTTGAGTTACCTTTTGGTCCGGCGCCCTGTGGTTGGAGCGTGACGGCCTGAAAATGTAATTTTTAGTTACATTAGTTACATTTGCTTTTGGTCCGGTGCCCTGTGGAAAGAGCGCGACGGGCTGATAATACAATTTTGAGTTACCTTTTGGTCCGGCGCCCATTGGTAACAGCGCGACGGGCTGATAATATAATTTTGCGTTACCTTTTGGTCCGGCATCCAGTGGCATGACCAAGACGGGCTGATAATATAATTTTGAATTACCTTACCTAAAGTACTGTGCCAAAAAAGAATATAAAAATATCTTAGAGGAGAACAACTAATTAGGGCCCTTATACAGCACTTTTCGATCTAAAAATCGAATCGTTTCCTTTTTGTCATTAGTAACAGCACTGATGAACATGTAAATCGCAGTTCTGGGTCTTTGCTAGTGCTATTGCTATTTTCTGGAATGGCAATTGTCGGCCGGCATTTTCTTTGTTTTGTTTCACTCTTATGCTTTTTACCTTTTTAGTGAGGCTTGGTATGGCTGTAGGGGAGGAGGAGGCCATAAGTAGAATTTGGGGGTATATTTAAATCATTTTAAATATGCCCCTGAGTTCTACTCTTCAGTTGTCAGCAATTTGTGCAATGCGTGCAGTATTTTGTTGACAGTTGAGATGCCATTCTCAAACAGGCTGATAATATAATTTTGAGTTACCTTTTGGTCCGGCGCCCTGTGGAAAGAGCGTGACGGGCTGATAATTAAAGTTGGAGTTACCGTTTTGTCTGGCGCCCTGTGGCAGGAGCGCAACAGGCTGAAAATGTAATTTTTAGTTACATTAGTTACATTTGTTTTTGGTCCGGCGCCCTTTGGAAAGAGCGCGACGGGCTGACAATAAAATTTTGAGTTATCTTTTGGTCCGGCGCCTTTTAGTAGGTGCGCGATGGGCTGATAATATAATTTTGAGTTACCTTTTGGTCCGGCGCCCTGTGGTTGGAGCATGACGGCCTGAAAATGTAATTTTTAGTTACATTAGTTACATTTGCTTTTGGTCCGGTGCCCTGTGGAAAGAGCGCGACGGGCTGATAATACAATTTTGAGTTACCTTTTGGTCCGGCGCCCATTGGTAAGAGCGTGACGGGCTGATAATATAATTTTGCGTTACCTTTTGGTCCGGCATCCAGTGGCATGACCAAGACGGGCTGATAATATAATTTTGAATTACCTTACCTAAAGTACTGTGCCAAAAAAGAATATAAAAATATCTTAGAGGAGAACAACTAATTAGGGCCCTTATACAGCACTTTTCGATCTAAAAATCGAATCGTTTCCGTTTTGTCATTAGTAACAGCACTGCGATGAACATGTAAATTGCAGTTCTGGGTCTTTGCTAGTGCTATTGCTATTTTCTGGAATGGCAATTGTCGGCCGGCATTTTCTTTGTTTTGTTTGCACTCTTATGCTTTTTACCTTTTTGGTGAGGCTTGGTATGGCTGTAGGGGAGGAGGAGGCCATAAGTAGAATTTGGGGGTATATTTAAATCATTTTAAATATGCCCCTGAGTTCTACTCTTCAGGTGTCAGCAATTTGTGCAATGCGTGCAGTATTTTGTTGGCAGTTGAGATGCCATTCTCAAACGGGCTGATAATATAATTTTGAGTTACCTTTTGGTCCGGCGCCCTGTGGAAAGAGCGCGACGGGCTGATAATTAAAGTTGGAGTTACCGTTTGGTCTGGCGCCCTGTGGCAGGAGCGCAACAGGCTGAAAATGTAATTTTTAGTTACATTAGTTACATTTGTTTTTGGTCCGGCGCCCTGTGGAAAGAGCGCGACGGGCTGACAATAAAATTTTGAGTTATCTTTTGGTCCGGCGCCTTTTAGTAGGTGCGCGATGGGCTGATAATATAATTTTGAGTTACCTTTTGGTCCGGCGCCCTGTGGTTGGAGCGTGACGGCCTGAAAATGTAATTTTTAGTTACATTAGTTACATTTGCTTTTGGTCCGGTGCCCTGTGGAAAGAGCGCGACGGGCTGATAATACAATTTTGAGTTACCTTTTGGTCCGGCGCCCATTGGTAAGAGCGCGACGGGCTGATAATATTATTTTGCGTTACCTTTTGGTCCGGCGTCCAGTGGCATGACCAAGACGGGCTGATAATATAATTTTGAATTACCTTACCTAAAGTACTGTGCCAAAAAAGAATATAAAAATATCTTAGAGGAGAACAACTAATTAGGGCCCTTATACAGCACTTTTCGATCTAAAAATCGAATCGTTTCCTTTTTGTCATTAGTAACAGTACTGCGATGAACATGTAAATCGCAGTTCTGGGTCTTTGCTAGTGCTATTGCTATTTTCTGGAATGGCAATTGTCGGCCGGCATTTTCTTTGTTTTGTTTACACTCTTATGCTTTTTACCTTTTTGGTGAGGCTTGATATGGCTGTAGGGGAGGAGGAGGCCATAAGTAGAATTTGGGGGTATATTTAAATCATTTTAAATATGCCCCCTGAGTTCTACTCTTCAGATTGCAGCAATTTGTGCAATGCGTGCAGTATTTTGTTGGCAGTTGAGATGCCATTCTCAAACAGGCTGATAATAAAATTTTGAATCACCTTTTGTTCTGGCGCCATGTGGAAAGAGCGCGACGGGCTGATAATAAAAGTTGGAGTTACCGTTTAGTCTGGCGCCCTGTGGTAGGAGCGTGACGGGCTGAATATGTAATTTTTAGTTACATTAGTTACATTTGTTTTTGGTCCGGCGCCCTGTGGAAAGAGCGCAACGGGCTGACAATAAAATTTTGAGTTATCTTTTGGTCCGGTGCCTTTTAGTAGGTGCGTGATGGGCTGATAATATAATTTTGAGTTACCTTTTGGTCCGGCGCCCTGTGGTTGGAGCGCGACGGGCTGAAAATGTAATTTTTAGTTATATTAGTTACATTTGCTTTTGGTCCGGCGTCCTGAGGAAAGAGCACAACGGGCTGATAATAAAATTTTGAGTTAACTTTTGGTCTGGCGCCCATTGGTAGGAGCGCGACGGGCTGATAATACAATTTTGCGTTACCTTTTGGTCCGGCGTCCTGTGACATGACCAAGACGGGCTGATAATATAATTTTGAATTACCTTACCTAAAGTACTGTGTCATAAAAGAATATAAAAATATCTTAGAGGAGAACAACTAATTAGGGCCCTTATACAGCACTTTTCGATCTAAAAATCGAATCGTTTCCTTTTTGTCATTAGTAACAGCACTGCGATGAACATGTAAATCGCAGTTCTGAGTCTTTGCTAAAGCTATTGCTATTTTCTGGAATGGCAATTGTCGGCCGGCATTTTCTTTGTTTTGTTTGCACTCTTATGCTTTTTACCTTTTTGGTGAGGCTTGGTATGGCTGTAGGGGAGGAGGAGGCCATAAGTAGAATTTGGGGGTATATTTAAATCATTATAAATATGCCCCTGAGTTCTACTCTTCAGTTGTCAGCAATTTGTGCAATGCGTGCAGTATTTTGTTGACAGTTGAGATGCCATTCTCAAACAGGCTGATAATATAATTTTGAGTTACCTTTTGGTCCGGCGCCCTGTGGAAAGAGCGCGACGGGCTGATAATTAAAGTTGGAGTTACCGTTTTGTCGGGTGCCCTGTGGCAGGAGCGCAACAGGCTGAAAATGTAATTTTTAGTTACCTTAGTTACATTTGTTTTTGGTCCGGCGCCCATTGGAAAGAGCGCGACGGGTTGACAATAAAATTTTGAGTTATCTTTTGGTCCGGCGCCTTTTAGTAGGTGCACGATGGGCTGATAATATAATTTTGAGTTACCTTTTGGTCCGGCGCCCTGTGGTTGGAGCGTGACGGCCTGAAAATGTAATTTTTAGTTACATTAGTTACATTTGCTTTTGGTCCGGTGCCCTGTGGAAAGAGCGCGACGGGCTGATAATACAATTTTGAGTTACCTTTTGGTCCGGCGCCCATTGGTAACAGCGCGACGGGCTGATAATATAATTTTGCGTTACCTTTTGGTCCGGCATCCAGTGGCATGACCAAGACGGGCTGATAATATAATTTTGAATTACCTTACCTAAAGTACTGTGCCAAAAAAGAATATAAAAATATCTTAGAGGAGAACAACTAATTAGGGCCCTTATACAGCACTTTTCGATCTAAAAATCGAATCGTTTCCTTTTTGTCATTAGTAACAGCACTGCGATGAACATGTAAATTGCAGTTCTGGGTCTTTGCTAGTGCTATTGCTATTTTCTGGAATGGCAATTGTCGGCCGGCATTTTCTTTGTTTTGTTTGCACTCTTATGCTTTTTACCTTTTTGGTGAGGCTTGGTATGGCTGTAGGGGAGGAGGAGGCCATAAGTAGAACTTGGGGGTATATTTAACTCATTTTAAATATGCCCCTGAGTTGTACTCTTCAGGTGTCAGCAATTTGTGCAATGCGTGCAGTATTTTGTTGGCAGTTGAGATGCCATTCTCAAACGGGCTGATAATATAATTTTTAAGTTACCTTTTGGTCCGGCGCCCTGTGGAAAGAGCGTGACGGGCTGATAATAAAAGTTTGAGTTAACTTTTGGTCCGGTGCCCATTGGTAGGAGCACGACAGGCTGATAATATAATTTTGCGTTACCTTTTTGTCCGGCGTCCTGTGGCATGACCAAGACGGGCCCTTAATACAATTTTGAATTACCTTACCTAAAGTACTGTGCCAAAAAAAGAATATAAAATATCTTAGAGGAAAACAACTAATTAGGGCCCTTATACAGCACTTTTCCATCTAAAAATCGAATCGTTTCCTTTTTGTCATTAGTAACAGCACTGCAATGAACATGTAAATCGCAGTTCTGGGTCTTTGCTAGTGCTATTGCTATTTTCTGGAATGGCAATTGTCGGCCGGCATTTTCTTTTTTTGTTTGCACTCTTATGCTTTTTACCTTTTTGGTGAGGCTTGGTATGGCTGTAGGGGAGGAGGAGGCCATAAGTAGAATTTGGGGGTATATTTAAATCATTTTAAATATGCCCCTGAGTTCTACTCTTCAGGGTGCAGCAATTTGTGCAATGCGTGCAGTATTTTGTTGGCAGTTGAGATGCCATTCTCAAACAGGCTGATAATATAATTTTGAGTCACCTTTTGGTCCGGCGCCCTGTGGAAAGAGCGCGACGGGCCGATAATAAAAGTTGGAGTTACCGTTTGGTCCAGCGCCCTGTGGTAGGAGCGCGACGGCCTAAAAATGTAATTTTTAGTTACATTTGTTACATTTGCTTTTGGTCCGGCGCCCTGAGGAGAGAGCGCGACAGGCTGATAATAAAATTTTGAGTTAACTTTTGGTCCGGCGCCCATTGGTATGAGCGCGACGGGCTGATAATACAATTTTGCGTTACCTTTTGGTCCGGCGTCCTGTGACATGACCAAGACGGGCTGATAATATAATTTTGAATTACCTTACCTAAAGTACTGTGCCAAAAAATAATATAAAAATATCTTAGAGGAGAACAACTAATTAGGGCCCTTATACAGCACTTTTCGATCTAAAAATCGAATCGTTTCCTTTTTGTCATTAGTAACAGTACTGCGATGAACATGTAAATCGCAGTTCTGGGTCTTTGCTAGTGCTATTGCTATTTTCTGGAATGGCAATTGTCGGCCGGCATTTTCTTTGTTTTGTTTGCACTCTTATGCTTTTTACCTTTTTGGTGAGGCTTGGTATGGCTGTAGGGGAGGAGGAGGCCATAAGTAGAAATTGGGGGTATATTTAAATCATTTTAAATATGCCCCTGAGTTCTACTCTTCAGGTGTCAGCAATTTGTGCAATGCGTGCAGTATTTTGATGGCAGTTGAGATGCCATTCTCAAACGGGCTGATAATATAATTTTGAGTTACCTTTTGGTCCGGCGCCCTGTGGAAAGAGCGCGACGGGCTGATAATTAAAGTTGGAGTTACCGTTTGGTCTGGTGCCCTGTGGCAGGAGCGCGACAGGCTGAAAATGTAATTTTTAGTTACATTAGTTACATTTGTTTTTGGTCCGGCGCCCTTTGGAAAGAGCGCGACGGGTTGACAATAACATTTTGGGTTATCTTTTGGTCCGGCGCCTTTTAGTAGGTGCGCGATGGGCTGATAATATAATTTTGAGTTACCTTTTGGTCCGGCGCCCTGTGGTTGGAGCGTGACAGCCTGAAAATGTAATTTTTAGTTACATTAGTTACATTTGCTTTTGGTCCGGTGCCCTGTGGAAGGAGCACAATGGGTGGTCCGGCGCCCATTGGTAGGAGCGCGACGGGCTGATAGTATAATTTTGCATTACCTTTTGGTCCGGCGTCCTGTGGCATGACCAAGACGGGCTGATAATATAGTTATGAATTACCTTACCTAAAGTACTGTGCCAAAATAGAATATAAAAATATCTTAGAGGAGATCAACTAATTAGGGCCCTTTTACAGCACTTTTCGTTCTAAAAATCGAATCATTTCCTTTTTGCCATTAGTAACAGCACTGCGATGAACATGTAAATCACAATTCTGGGTCTTTGCTTGTGCTATTGGTATTTCCTGTAATGGCAATTGTCGGCCAGCATTTTCTTTGCTTTGTTTACACTCCTATGCTTTTTACCTTTTTGGTGAGGCTTGGTATGGCTGTAGGGGAGGAGGAGGCCATAAGTAGAATTTGGGGGTATATTTAAATCATTTTAAATATGCCCCTGAGTTCTACTCTTCAGGCTGCAGCAATTTGTGCAATGCATGCAGTATTTTGTTGGCAGTTGAGATGCCATTCTCAAACGGGCTGATAATATAATTTTGAGTTACCTTTTCCGGCGCCCTGTGGAAAGAGCGCGACGGGCTGATAATAAAAGTTGGAGTTACAGTTTGGTCTGGCGCCCTGTGGTAGGAGCGTGACGACCTGAAAATTAGTTACATTTGCTTTTGGTCCGGCGCCCTGTGGAAAGAGCGCAATGGGCTGATAATAAAATTTTGACTTACCTTTTGGTCCGGCGCCCATTGGTAGGAGCGCGAGAGGCTGATAATATAATTTTGCTTTACCTTTTGGTCCGGCGTCCTGTAGCATGACCAAGACGGGCTGATAATATAATTTTGAATTAGCTTACCTAAATTACTGTGCCAAAAAAAGAATATAAAACTATCTTAGAGGAGAAAAATTATTTACGGCTCTTATACAGCACTTTTCGATCTAAAAATCGAATTGTTTCCTTTTGTCATTAGTAACAGAACTGCCATGAACATGTAAATCGCAGTTCTGGGTCTTTGCTAGTGCTATTGCTTTTTTCTGGAATGGCAATTGTCGGCCGGCATTTTCTTTGTTTTGTTTGCACTCTTATGCTTTTTACCTTTTTGGTGAGGCTTGGTATGGCTGTAGGGGAGGAGGAGGCCATAAGTAGAATTTGGGGGTATATTTAACCACTTCAGCACCACAGGGTTTTTTGCTTAAAAACCAGAGCAATTTTCACATTTCAGCGCTCCTCCCATTCATTCACCAATAACTTTATTGCTACTCATCAGATGTAAATGATCTATATCTTGTTTTTTTTGCCACAAATGATGCTTTATGAGGGTGATATTTGCTTTTAGTAATTATGTTATTATCTGTGCATTTTAAAGGGAAAAATGGGGAAAAAAAGAAAAAACACACTATTTCTCCATTTCCATCCACTATAGTTTTCAAATAAACAATGTTACCATAGGTAAAACCCACACATTGTATTTGCTAATTTGTCCTGGTTATCTCAACATTTAAATAATGTTCCTAGTACAATGTATGGCAATAATATATTAGTTTCTGGTTTGTGTTTTTTGTTTTCTCATTGCACTCTATCAGTAATTAAAAGCCCTTATCTTCATGATTAACAGTAATACACTCTCATGGCATACATATTTTAAAAGCTAAGTCCCTAGGGTAACTATGTATTCTATTTTCAATGCTGTCACTTTTGTTTTTTTTTACAAGTATTTATTTAGGGGTATAGAGTACATGGAAATAACCGTTTTATTGCTTTTCATTCAGTTTTCCAGTAAAAAAAAATCACATGACTTAGCCCTCAGTTGTCAAACAACACAAAATCTATTCTCTCACTTGTCACGGTTAAAATGATACCCTATATACATAATCAGATAGCTTATTGGGCATACAGCACACTGTTTACCACAAGTACGCATATCTACTCCCCTGAGCTTCAGATGAAGTTTTGTGGGGAGTAGATAAGCGTAGCAAGGGATTCAAAGTGGTTAAATCATTTTAAATATGCCCCTGAGTTCTTCTCTTCAGGTTGCAGCAATTTTTGCAATGCGTGCAGTATTTTGTTGGCAGTTGAGATGCCATTCTCAAACAGGCTGATAATATAATTTTGAGTCACCTTTTGGTCCGGTGCCCTGTGGAAAGAGCACGACGGGCTGATAATAAAAGTTGGAGTTACCGTTTGGTCTGGCGCCCTGTGGTAGGAGCGCGACAGGCTGAAAATGTAATTTTTAGTTACATTAGTTACATTTGTTTTTGGTCCGGCGCCCTGTGGAAAGAGCGCGATGGGCTGACAATAAAATTTTGAGTTATCTTTTGGTCCGGCGCCTTTTATTAGGTGCGTGATAGGCTGATAATATAATTTTGAGTTATCTTTTGGTCCGGTGCCCTGTGGTTGGAGCGCGACGGGCTGAAAATGTAATTTTTAGTTACATTAGTTACATTTGCTTTTGGTCCGGCGCCCTGAGGAAAGAGCACGACGGGCTGATAATAAAATTTTGAGTTACCTTTTGGTCCGGCGCCCATTGGTAGGAGCACGACAGGCTGATAATATAATTTTGCGTTACTTTTTTTTCCGGCGTCCTGTGGCATGACCAAGACGGGCCCTTAATATAATTTTGAATTACCTTACCTAGAGTACTGTGTCAAAAAAGAATATAAAAATATCTTAGAGGAGAACAACTAATTAGGGCCCTTATACAGCACTTTTCGATCTAAAAATCAAATCGTTTCCTTTTTGTCATTAGTAACAGCACTGCGATGAACATGTAAATCGCAGTTCTGGGTCTTTGCTAGTGCTATTGCTATTTTCTGGAATGGCAATTGTCGGCCGGCATTTTCTTTGTTTTGTTTGCACTCTTATGCTTTTTACCTTTTTGGTGAGACTTGGTATGGCTGTAGGGGAGGAGGAGGCCATAAGTAGAATTTGGGGGTATATTTAAATCATTTTAAATATGCCCCTGAGTTCTACTCTTCAGGTGTCAGCAATTTGTGCAATGCGTGCAGTATTTTGATGGCAGTTGAGATGCCATTCTCAAACGGGCTGATAATATAATTTTGAGTTACCTTTTGGTCCGGCGCCCTGTGGAAAGAGCGCGACGGGCTGATAATTAAAGTTGGAGTTACCGTTTGGTCTGGTGCCCTGTGGCAGGAGCGCGACAGGCTGAAAATGTAATTTTTAGTTACATTAGTTACATTTGTTTTTGGTCCGGCGCCCTGAGGAAAGAGCGCGACGAGCTGACAATAAAATTTTGAGTTATCTTTTGGTCCGGCGCCTTTTAGTAGGTGCGCGATGGGCTGATAATATAATTTTGAGTTACCTTTTGGTCCGGCGCCCTGTGGTTGCAGCGTGACGGCCTGAAAATGTAATTTTTAGTTACATTAGTTACATTTGCTTTTGGTCCGGCGCCCTGAGGAAAGAGCGCGACGGGCTGATAATAAAATTTTGAGGTTCCATTTGGTCCGGCGCCCATTGGTAGGAGCGCGACGGGCTGATAATATAATTTTGCGTTACCTTTTGGTCCGGCGTCCTGTGGCATGACCAAGACGGGCTGATAATATAATTTTGAATTACCTTACCTAAAGTACTGTGGCAAAAAAGAATATAAAAATATCTTAGAGGAGAACAACTAATTAGGGCCCTTATACAGCACTTTTCGATCTAAAAATCGAATCGTTTCCTTTTTGTCATTAGTAACAGTACTGCGATGAACATGTAAATCGCAGTTCTGGGTCTTTGCTAGTGCTATTGCTATTTTCTGGAATGGCAATTGTCGGCCGGCATTTTCTTTGTTTTGTTTACACTCTTATGCTTTTTACCTTTTTGGTGAGGCTTGGTATGGCTGTAGGGGAGGAGGAGGCCATAAGTAGAATTTGAGGGGTATATTTAAATCATTTTAAATATGCCCCTGAGTTCTACTCTTCAGGTTGCAGCAATTTGTGCAATGCGTGCAGTATTTTGTTGGCAGTTGAGATGCCATTCTCAAACAGGCTGATAATAAAATTTTGAGTCACCTTTTGGTCTGGCGCCCTGTGGAAAGAGCGCGACGGGCTGATAATAAAAGTTGGCGTTACCGTTTAGTCTAGCGCCCTGTGGTAGGAGCGTGACGGGCTGAATATGTAAATTTTAGTTACATTAGTTACATTTGTTTTTGGTCCGGCGCCCTGTGGAAAGAGCGCAACGGGCTGACAATAAAATTTTTGAGTTATCTTTTGGTCCGGTGCCTTTTAGTAGGTGCGTGATGGGCTGATAATATAATTTTGAGTTACCTTTTGGTCCGGCGCCCTGTGGTTGGAGCGCGACGGGCTGAAAATGTAATTTTTAGTTATATTAGTTACATTTGCTTTTGGTCCGGCGTCCTGAGGAAAGAGCACAACGGGCTGATAATAAAATTTTGAGTTAACTTTTGGTCCGGCGCCCATTGGTAGGAGCGCGACGGGCTGATAATACAATTTTGCATTACCTTTTGGTCCGGCGTCCTGTGACATGACCAAGACGGGCTGATAATATAATTTTGAATTACCTTACCTAAAGTACTGTGTCAAAAAAGAATATAAAAATATCTTAGAGGAGAACAACTAATTAGGGCCCTTATACAGCACTTTTCGATCTAAAAATCGAATCGTTTCCTTTTTGTCATTAGTAACAGCACTGCGATGAACATGTAAATCGCAGTTCTGGGTCTTTGCTAGTGCTATTGCTATTTTCTGGAATGGCAATTGTCGGCCGGCATTTTCTTTGTTTTGTTTGCACTCTTATGCTTTTTACCTTTTTGGTGAGGCTTGGTATGGCTGTAGGGGAGGAGGAGGCCATAAGTAGAATTTGGGGGTATATTTAAATCATTTTAAATATGCCCCTGAGTTCTACTCTTCAGTTGTCAGCAATTTGTGCAATGCGTGCAGTATTTTGTTGACAGTTGAGATGCCATTCTCAAACAGGCTGATAATATAATTTTGAGTTACCTTTTGGTCCGGCGCCCTGTGGAAAGAGCTCGACGGGCTGATAATTAAAGTTGGAGTTACCGTTTTGTCTGGCGCCCTGTGGCAGGAGCGCAGCAGGCTGAAAATGTAATTTTTAGTTACATTAGTTACATTTGTTTTTGGTCCGGCGCCCTGTGGAAAGAGCGCGACGGGCTGACAATAAAATTTTGAGTTATCTTTTGGTCCGGCGCCTTTTAGTAGGTGCGCGATGGGCTGATAATATAATTTTGAGTTACCTTTTGGTCCGGCGCCCTGTGGTTGGAGCGTGACGGCCTGAAAATGTAATTTTTAGTAACATTAGTTACATTTGCTTTTGGTCCGGCGCCCTGTGGAAAGAGCGCGACGGGCTGATAATACAATTTTGAGTTACCTTTTGGTCCGGCGCCCATTGGTAAGAGCGCGACGGGCTGATAATATAATTTTGCGTTACCTTTTGGTCCGGCATCCAGTGGCATGACCAAGACGGGCTGATAATATAATTTTGAATTACCTTACCTAAAGTACTGTGCCAAAAAAGAATATAAAAATATCTTAGAGGAGAACAACTAATTAGGGCCCTTATACAGCACTTTTCGATCTAAAAATCGAATAGTTTCCTTTTTGTCATTAGTAACAGCACTGCGATGAACATGTAAATTGCAGTTCTGGGTCTTTGCTAGTGCTATTGCTATTTTTCTGGAAAGAGCGTGACGGGCTGATAATAAAATTTTGAGTTACCTTTTGGTCCGGTGCCCATTGGTAGGAGCACGACAGGCTGATAATATAGATTTGCGTTACCTTTTTGTCCGGCGTCCTGTGGCATGACCAAGACGGGCCCTTAATATAATTTTGAATTACCTTACCTAAAGTACTGTGCCAAAAAAAGAATATATATCTTAGAGGAAAACAACTAATTAGGGCCCTTATACAGCACTTTTCCATCTAAAAATCGAATCGTTTCCTTTTTGTCATTAGTAACAGCACTGCAATGAACATGTAAATCGCAGTTCTGGGTCTTTGCTAGTGCTATTGCTATTTTCTGGAATGGCAATTGTCGGCCGGCATTTTCTTTGTTTTGTTTGCACTCTTATGCTTTTTACCTATTTGGTGAGGCTTGGTATGGCTGTGGGGGAGGAGGAGGCCATAAGAAGAATTTGGGGGTATATTTAAATCATTTTAAATATGCCCCTGAGTTCTACTCTTCAGTTGTCAGCAATTTGTGCAATGCGTGCAGTATTTTGTTGACAGTTGAGATGCCATTCTCAAACAGGCTGATAATATAATTTTGAGTTACCTTTTGGTCCGGCGCCCTGTGGAAAGAGCGCGACGGGCTGATAATTAAAGTTGGAGTTACCGTTTTGTCTGGCGCCCTGTGGCAGGAGCGCAACAGGCTGAAAATTTAATTTTTAGTTACATTAGTTACATTTGTTTTTGGTCCGGCGCCCTGTGGAAAGAGCGCGACGGGCTGACAATAAAATTTTGAGTTATCTTTTGGTCCGGCGCCTTTTAGTAGGTGCGCGATGGGCTGATAATATAATTTTGAGTTACCTTTTGGTCCGGCGCCCTGTGGTTGGAGCGTGACGGCCTGAAAATGTAATTTTTAGTTACATTAGTTACATTTGCTTTTGGTCCGGTGCCCTGTGGAAAGAGCGCGACGGGCTGATAATACAATTTTGAGTTCCCTTTTGGTCCGGCGCCCATTGGTAGGAGCGCGACGGGCTGATAATATAATTTTGCGTTACCTTTTGGTCCGGCGTCCTGTGGCATGACCAAGACGGGCTGATAATATAATTATGAATTACCTTACCTAAAGTACTGTGCCAAAAAAGAATATAAAAATATCTTAGAGGAAAACAACTAATTAGGGCCCTTATACAGCACTTTTCGATCTAAAAATCGAATCGTTTCCTTTTTGTCATTAGTAACAGTACTGTGATGAACATGTAAATCGCAGTTGAGGGTCTTTGCTAGTGCTATTGCTATTTTCTGGAATGGCAATTGTCGGCCGGCATTTTCTTTGTTTTGTTTGCACTCTTATCCTTTTTACCTTTTTGGTGAGGCTTGGTATGGCTGTAGGGGAGGAGGAGGCCATAAGTAGAATTTGGGGGTATATTTAAATCATTTTAAATATGCCCCTGAGTTCTACTCTTCAGGTGTCAGCAATTTGTGCAATGCGTGCAGTATTTTGATGGCAGTTGAGATGCCATTCTCAAACGGGCTGATAATATAATTTTGAGTTACCTTTTGGTCCGGCGCCCTGTGGAAAGAGCGCGACGGGCTGATAATTAAAGTTGGAGTTACCGTTTGGTCTGGTGCCCTGTGGCAGGAGCGCGACAGGCTGAAAATGTAATTTTTAGTTACATTAGTTACATTTGTTTTTGGTCCGGCGCCCTGAGGAAAGAGCGCGACGAGCTGACAATAAAATTTTGAGTTATCTTTTGGTCCGGCGCCTTTTAGTAGGTGCGCGATGGGCTGATAATATAATTTTGAGTTACCTTTTGGTCCGGCGCCCTGTGGTTGCAGCGTGACGTCCTGAAAATGTAATTTTTAGTTACATTAGTTACATTTGCTTTTGGTCCGGCGCCCTGAGGAAAGAGCGCGACGGGCTGATAATAAAATTTTGAGGTTCCTTTTGGTCCGGCGCCCATTGGTAGGAGCGCGACGGGCTGATAATATAATTTTGCGTTACCTTTTGGTCCGGCGTCCTGTGGCATGACCAAGACGGGCTGATAATATAATTTAGAATTACCTTACCTAAAGTACTGTGCCAATAAAGAATATAAAAATATCTTAGAGGAGAACAACTAATTAGGGCCCTTATACAGCACTTTTCGATCTAAAAATCGAATCGTTTCCTTTTTGTCATTAGTAACAGTACTGCGATGAACATGCAAATCGCAGTTCTGGGTCTTTGCTAGTGCTATTGCTATTTTCTGGAATGGCAATTGTCGGCCGGCATTTTCTTTGTTTTGTTTACACTCTTATGCTTTTTACCTTTTTGGTGAGGCTTGGTATGGCTGTAGGGGAGGAGGAGGCCATAAGTAGAATTTGAGGGGTATATTTAAATCATTTTAAATATGCCCCTGAGTTCTACTCTTCAGGTTGCAGCAATTTGTGCAATGCGTGCAGTATTTTGTTGGCAGTTGAGATGCCATTCTCAAACAGGCTGATAATAAAATTTTGAGTCACCTTTTGGTCTGGCGCCCTGTGGAAAGAGCGCGACGGGCTGATAATAAAAGTTGGAGTTACCGTTTAGTCTGGCACCCTGTGGTAGGAGCGCAACAGGCTGAAAATGTAATTTTTAGTTACATTAGTTACATTTGTTTTTGGTCCGGCGCCCTGTGGAAAGAGCGCGACGGGCTGACAATAAAATTTTGAGTTATCTTTTGGTCCGGCGCCTTTTAGTAGGTGCGCGATGGGCTGATAATATAATTTTGAGTTACCTTTTGGTCCGGCGCCCTGTGGTTGGAGCGTGACGGCCTGAAAATGTGATTTTTAGTTACATTAGTTACATTTGCTTTTGGTCCGGTGCCCTGTGGAAAGAGCGCGACGGGCTGATAATACAATTTTGAGTTACCTTTTGGTCCGGCCCCCATTGGTAGGAGCGCGACGGGCTGATAATATAATTTTGCGTTACCTTTTGGTCCGGCGTCCAGTTGCATGACCAAGACGGGCTGATAATATAATTTTGAATTACCTTACCTAAAGTACTGTGCCAAAAAAGAATATAAAAATATCTTAGAGGAGAACAACTAATTAGGGCCCTTATACAGCACTTTTCGATCTAAAAATCGAATCGTTTCCTTTTTGTCATTAGTAACAGTACTGCGATGAACATGTAAATCGCAGTTCTGGGTCGTTGCTAGTGCTATTGCTATTTTCTGAAAAGGCAATTGTCGGCCGGCATTTTCTTTGTTTTGTTTGCACTCTTATGCTTTTTACCTTTTTGGTGAGGCTTGGTATGGCTGTAGGGGAGGAGGAGGCCATAAGTAGAATTTGGGGGTATATTTATATTTTAAATATGCCCCTGAGTTCTACTCTTCAGGTGTCAGCAATTTGTGCAATGCGTGCAGTATTTTGATGGCAGTTGAGGTGCCATTCTAAAACGGGCTGATAATATATTTTGAGTTACCTTTTGGTCCAGCGCCCTGTGGAAAGAGCGCGACGGGCTGATAATTAAAGTTGGAGTTACCGTTTGGTCTGGCGCCCTGTGGTAGGAGCGCGACAGGCTGAAAATGTAATTTTTAGTTACATTAGTTACATTTGTTTTTGGTCCTGCGCCCTTTGGAAAGAGTGCGACGGGCTGACAATAACATTTTGAGTTATCTTTTGGTCCGGCGCCTTTTAGTAGGTGCGCGATGGGCTGATAATATAATTTTGAGTTACCTTTTTGTCCGGCGCCCTGTGGTTGGAGCGTGACGGCCTGAAAATGTAATTTTTAGTTACATTAGTTACATTTGCTTTTGGTCCGGCGCCCTGAGGAAAGAGCGCGACGGGCTGATAATAAAATTTTGAGGTTCCTTTTGGTCCGGCGCCCATTGGTAGGAGCGCGACGGGCTGATAATATAATTTTGCATTACCTTTTGGTCCTGCGTCCTGTGGCATGACCAAGGCGGGCTTATAATATAATTTTGAATTACCTTACCTAAAGTACTGTGTCAAAAAAGAATATAAAAATATCTTAGAGGAGAACAACTAATTAGGGCCCTTATACAGCACTTTTCGATCTAAAAATCGAATCGTTTCCTTTTTGTCATTAGTAACAGCACTGCGATTAACATGTAAATCGCAGTTCTGGGTCTTTGCTAGTGCTATTGCTATTTTCTGGAATGGCAATTGTCGGCCGGCATTTTCTTTGTTTTGTTTGCACTCTTATGCTTTTTACCTTTTTGGTGAGGCTTGGTATGGCTGTAGGGGAGGAGGAGGCCATAAGTAGAATTTGGGGGTATATTTAAATCATTTTAAATATGCCCCTGAGTTCTACTCTTCAGTTGTCAGCAATTTGTGCAATGCGTGCAGTATTTTGTTGACAGTTGAGATGCCATTCTCAAACAGGCTGATAATATAATTTTGAGTTACCTTTTGGTCCGGCGCCCTGTGGAAAGAGCTCGACGGGCTGATAATTAAAGTTGGAGTTACCGTTTTGTCTGGCGCCCTGTGGCAGGAGCGCAGCAGGCTGAAAATGTAATTTTTAGTTACATTAGTTACATTTGTTTTTGGTCCGGCGCCCTGTGGAAAGAGCGCGACGGGCTGACAATAAAATTTTGAGTTATCTTTTGGTCCGGCGCCTTTTAGTAGGTGCGCGATGGGCTGATAATATAATTTTGAGTTACCTTTTGGTCCGGCGCCCTGTGGTTGGAGCGTGACGGCCTGAAAATGTAATTTTTAGTTACATTAGTTACATTTGCTTTTGGTCCGGTGCCCTGTGGAAAGAGCGCGACGGGCTGATAATACAATTTTGAGTTACCTTTTGGTCCGGCACCCATTGGTAATAGCGCGACGGGCTGATAATATAATTTTGCGTTACCTTTTGGTCCGGCATCCAGTGGCATGACCAAGACGGGCTGATAATATAATTTTGAATTACCTTACCTAAAGTACTGTGCCAAAAAAGAATATAAAAATATCTTAGAGGAGAACAACTAATTAGGGCCCTTATACAGCACTTTTCGATCTAAAAATCGAATCGTTTCCTTTTTGTCATTAGTAACAGCACTGCGATGAACATGTAAATTGCAGTTCTGGGTCTTTGCTAGTGCTATTGCTATTTTCTGGAATGGCAATTGTCGGCCGGCATTTTCTTTGTTTTGTTTGCACTCTTATGCTTTTTACCTTTTTGGTGAGGCTTGGTATGGCTGTAGGGGAGGAGGAGGCCATAAGTAGAATTTGGGGGTATATTTAACTCATTTTAAATATTCCCCTGAGTTGTACTCTTCAGGTGTCAGCAATTTGTGCAATGCGTGCAGTATTTTGTTGGCAGTTGAGATGCCATTCTCAAACGGGCTGATAATATAATTTTGAGTTACCTTTTGGTCCGGCGCCCTGTGGAAAGAGCGTGACGGGCTGATAATAAAATTTTGAGTTACCTTTTGGTCCGGTGCCCATTGGTAGGAGCACGACAGGCTGATAATATAGATTTGCGTTACCTTTTTGTCCGGCGTCCTGTGGCATGACCAAGACGGGCCCTTAATATAATTTTGAATTACCTTACCTAAAGTACTGTGCCAAAAAAAGAATATAAAATATCTTAGAGGAAAACAACTAATTAGGGCCCTTATACAGCACTTTTCCATCTAAAAATCGAATCGTTTCCTTTTTGTCATTAGTAACAGCACTGCAATGAACATGTAAATCGCAGTTCTGGGTCTTTGCTAGTGCTATTGCTATTTTCTGGAATGGCAATTGTCGGCCGGCATTTTCTTTGTTTTGTTTGCACTCTTATGCTTTTTACCTTTTTGGTGAGGCTTGGTATGGCTGTAGGGGAGGAGGAGGCCATAAGTAGAATTTGGGGGTATATTTAAATCATTTTAAATATGCCCCTGAGTTCTACTCTTCAGTTGTCAGCAATTTGTGCAATGCGTGCAGTATTTTGTTGACAGTTGAGATGCCATTCTCAAACAGGCTGATAATATAATTTTGAGTTACCTTTTGGTCCGGTGCCCTGTGGAAAGAGCGCGACGGGCTGATAATTAAAGTTGGAGTTACCGTTTTGTCTGGCGCCCTGTGGCAGGAGCGCAACAGGCTGAAAAGTTAATTTTAAGTTACATTTGTTTTTGGTCCGGCGCCCTGTGGAAAGAGCGCGACGGGCTGACAATAAAATTTTGAGTTATCTTTTGGTCCGGCGCCTTTTAGTAGGTGCGCGATGGGCTGATAATATAATTTTGAGTTACCTTTTGGTCCGGCGCCCTGTGGTTGGAGCGTGACGGCCTGAAAATGTAATTTTTAGTTACATTAGTTACATTTGCTTTTGGTCCGGTGCCCTGTGGAAAGAGCGCGACGGGCTGATAATACAATTTTGAGTTCCCTTTTGGTCCGGCGCCCATTGGTAGGAGCGCGACGGGCTGATAATATAATTTTGCGTTACCTTTTGGTCCGGCGTCCTGTGGCATGACCAAGACGGGCTGATAATATAATTATGAATTACCTTACCTAAAGTACTGTGCCAAAAAAGAATATAAAAATATCTTAGAGGAAAACAACTAATTACGGCCCTTATACAGCACTTTTCGATCTAAAAATCGAATCGTTTCCTTTTTGTCATTAGTAACAGTACTGTGATGAACATGTAAATCGCAGTTGAGGGTCTTTGCTAGTGCTATTGCTATTTTCTGGAATGGCAATTGTCGGCCGGCATTTTCTTTGTTTTGTTTGCACTCTTATCCTTTTTACCTTTTTGGTGAGGCTTGGTATGGCTGTAGGGGAGGAGGAGGCCATAAGTAGAATTTGGGGGTATATTTAAATCATTTTAAATATGCCCCTGAGTTCTACTCTTCAGGTGTCAGCAATTTGTGCAATGCGTGCAGTATTTTGATGGCAGTTGAGATGCCATTCTCAAACGGGCTGATAATATAATTTTGAGTTACCTTTTGGTCCGGCGCCCTGTGGAAAGAGCGCAACGGGCTGATAATTAAAGTTGGAGTTACCGTTTGGTCTGGTGCCCTGTGGCAGGAGCGCGACAGGCTGAAAATGTAATTTTTAGTTACATTAGTTACATTTGTTTTTGGTCCGGCGCCCTGAGGAAAGAGCGCGATGGGCTGACAATAAAATTTTGAGTTATCTTTTGGTCCGGCGCCTTTTAGTAGGTGCGCGATGGGCTGATAATATAATTTTGAGTTACCTTTTGGTCCGGCGCCCTGTGGTTGGAGCGTGATGGCCTGAAAATGTAATTTTTAGTTACATTAGTTACATTTGCTTTTGGTCCGGTGCCCTGTGAAAAGAGCGCGACGGGCTGATAATACAATTTTGAGTTACCTTTTGGTCCGGCGCCCATTGGTAAGAGCGCGACGGGCTAATAATATAATTTTGCGTTACCTTTTGGTCCGGCATCCAGTGGCATGACCAAGACGGGCTGATAATATAATTTTGAATTACCTTACCTAAAGTACTGTGCCAAAAAAGAATATAAAAATATCTTAGAGGAGAACAACTAATTAGGGCCCTTATACAGCACTTTTCGATCTAAAAATCGAATCGTTTCCTTTTTGTCATTAGTAACAGCACTGCGATGAACATGTAAATTGCAGTTCTGGGTCTTTGCTAGTGCTATTGCTTTTTTCTGGAATGGCAATTGTCGGCCGGCATTTTCTTTGTTTTGTTTGCACTCTTATGCTTTTTACCTTTTTGGTGAGGCTTGGTATGGCTGTAGGGGAGGAGGAGGCCATAAGTAGAATTTGGGGGTATATTTAACTCATTTTAAATATGCCCCTGAGTTGTACTCTTCAGGTGTCAGCAATTTGTGCAATGCGTGCAGTATTTTGTTGGCAGTTGAGATGCCATTCTCAAACGGGCTGATAATATAATTTTGAGTTACCTTTTGGTCCGGCGCCCTGTGGAAAGAGCGTGACGGGCTGATAATAAAATTTTGAGTTACCTTTTGGTCCGGTGCCCATTGGTAGGAGCACGACAGGCTGTTAATATAATTTTGCGTTACCTTTTTGTCCGGCGTCCTGTGGCATGACCAAGACGGGCCCTTAATATAATTTTGAATTACCTTACCTAAAGTACTGTGCCAAAAAAAGAATATAAAATATTTTAGAGGAAAACAACTAATTAGGGCCCTTATACAGCACTTTTCCATCTAAAAATCGAATCGTTTCCTTTTTGTCATTAGTAACAGCACTGCAATGAACATGTAAATCGCAGTTCTGGGTCTTTGCTAGTGCTATTGCTATTTTCTGGAATGGCAATTGTCGGCCGGCATTTTCTTTGTTTTGTTTGCACTCTTATGCTTTTTACCTTTTTGGTGAGGCTTGGTATGGCTGTAGGGGAGGAGGAGGCCATAAGTAGAATTTGGGGGTATATTTAAATCATTTTAAATATGCCCCTGAGTTCTACTCTTCAGGGTGCAGCAATTTGTGCAATGCGTGCAGTATTTTGTTGGCAGTTGAGATGCCATTCTCAAACGGGCTGATAATATAATTTTGAGTTACCTTTTGGTCTGGCGCCCTGTGGAAAGAGCGCGACGGGCTGATAATTAAAGTTGGAGTTACCGTTTGGTCTGGCGCCCTGTGGCAGGAGCGCAACAGGCTGAAAATTTAATTTTTAGTTACATTAGTTACATTTGTTTTTGGTCCGGCGTCCTGTGGAAAGAGCGCGACGGGCTGACAATAAAATTTTGAGTTATCTTTTGGTCCGGCGCCTTTTAATAGGTGCGCGATGGGCTGATAATATAATTTTGAGTTACCTTTTGGTCCGGCGCCCTGTGGTTGGAGCGTGACGGCCTGAAAATGTAATTTTTAGTTACATTAGTTACATTTGCTTTTGGTCCGGTGCCCTGTGGAAAGAGCGCGACGGGCTGATAATACAATTTTGACTTACCTTTTGGTCCGGCGCCCATTGGTAGGAGCGCGACGGGCTGATAATATAATTTTGCGTTACCTTTTGGTCCGGCGTCCAGTAGCATGACCAAGACGGGCTGATAATATAATTTTGAATTACCTTACCTAAAGTACTGTGCCAAAAAAGAATATAAAAATATCTTAGAGGAGAACAACTAATTAGGGCCCTTATACAGCACTTTTCGTTCTAAAAATCGAATCATTTCCTTTTTGCCATTAGTAACAGCACTGCGATGAACATGTAAATCACAATTCTGGGTCTTTGCTAGTGCTATTGCTATTTTCTGGAATGGCAATTGTCGGCCGGCATTTTCTTTGTTTTGTTTACACTCTTATGCTTTTTACCTTTTTGGTGAGGCTTGGTATGGCTGTAGGGGAGGAGGAGGCCATAAGTAGAATTTGGGGGTATATTTAAATCATTTTAAATATGCCCCTGAGTTCTACTCTTCAGGTTGCAGCAATTTGTGCAATGCGTGCAGTATTTTGTTGGGAGTTGAGATGCCATTCTCTAACAGGCTGATAATAAAATTTTGAGTCACCTTTTGGTCTGGCGCCCTGTGGAAAGAGCGCGACGGGCTGATAATAAAAGTTGGAGTTACCGTTTAGTCTGGCGCCCTGTGGTAGGAGCGCGACGGGCTGAATATGTAATTTTTAGTTACATTAGTTACATTTGTTTTTGGTCCGGCGCCCTGTGGAAAGAGCGCAACGGGCTGACAATAAAACTTTGAGTTATCTTTTGGTCCGGTGCCTTTTAGTAGGTGCGTGATGGGCTGATAATATAATTTTGAGTTACCTTTTGGTCCGGCGCCCTGTGGTTGGAGCGCGACGGGCTGAAAATGTAATTTTCAGTTATATTAATTACATTTGCTTTTGGTCCGGCGTCCTGAGGAAAGAGCACAACGGGCTGATAATAAAATTTTGAGTTAACTTTTGGTCCGGCGCCCATTGGTAGGAGCGCGACGGGCTGATAATACAATTTTGCGTTACCTTTTGGTCCGGCGTCCTGTGACATGACCAAGACGGGCTGATAATATAATTTTGAATTACCTTACCTAAAGTACTGTGTCAAAAAAGAATATAAAAATATCTTAGAGGAGAACAACTAATTAGGACCCTTATACAGCACTTTTCGATCTAAAAATCGAATCGTTTCCTTTTTGTCATTAGTAACAGCACTGCGATGAACATGTAAATCGCAGTTCTGGGTCTTTGCTAGTGCTATTGCTATTTTCTGGAATGGCAATTGTCGGCCGGCATTTTCTTTGTTTTGTTTGCACTCTTATGCTTTTTACCTTTTTGGTGAGGCTTGGTATGGCTGTAGGGGAGGAGGAGGCCATAAGTAGAATTTGGGGGTATATTTAAATCATTTTAAATATGCCCCTGAGTTCTACTCTTCAGTTGTCAGCAATTTGTGCAATGCGTGCAGTATTTTGTTGACAGTTGAGATGCCATTCTCAAACAGGCTGATAATATAATTTTGAGTTACCGTTTTGTCTGGCGCCCTGTGGCAGGAGCGCAACAGGCTGAAAATGTAAGTTTTAGTTACATTAGTTACATTTGTTTTTGGGTCGGCGCCCTTTGGAAAGAGCGCGACGGGCTGACAATAAAATTTTGAGTTATCTTTTGGTCCGGCGCCTTTTAGTAGGTGCGCGATGGGCTGATAATATAATTTTGAGTTACCTTTTGGTCCGGCGCCCTGTGGTTGGAGCGTGACGGCCTGAAAATGTAATTTTTAGTTACATTAGTTACATTTGCTTTTGGTCCGGTGCCCTGTGGAAAGAGCGCGACGGGCTGATAATACAATTTTGAGTTACCTTTTGGTCCGGCGCCCATTGGTAAGAGCGCAACGGGCTTATAATATAATTTTGCGTTACCTTTTGGTCCGGCATCCAGTGGCATGACCAAGACGGGCTGATAATATAATTTTGAATTACCTTACCTAAAGTACTGTGCCAAAAAAGAATATAAAAATATCTTAGAGGAGAACAACTAATTAGGGCCCTTATACAGCACTTTTCGTTCTAAAAATCGAATCATTTCCTTTTTGCCATTAGTAACAGCACTGCGATGAACATGTAAATCACAATTCTGGGTCTTTGCTAGTGCTATTGCTATTTTCTGGAATGGCAATTGTCGGCCGGCATTTTCTTTGTTTTGTTTACACTCTTATGCTTTTTACCTTTTTGGTGAGGCTTGGTATGGCTGTAGGGGAGGAGGAGGCCATAAGTAGAATTTGGGGGTATATTTAAATCATTTTAAATATGCCCCTGAGTTCTACTCTTCAGGTTGCAGCAATTTGTGCAATGCGTGCAGTATTTTGTTGGCAGTTGAGATGCCATTCTCAAACAGGCTGATAATAAAATTTTGAGTCACCTTTTGGTCTGGCGCCCTGTGGAAAGAGCGCGATGGGCTGATAATAAAAGTTGGAGTTACCGTTTAGTCTGGCGCCCTGTGGTAGGAGCGCGACGGGCTGAATATGTAATTTTTAGTTACATTAGTTACATTTGTTTTTGGTCCGGCGCCCT
The DNA here is from genome assembly GCF_040937935.1 of Hyperolius riggenbachi. Taxonomy (NCBI): domain Eukaryota; kingdom Metazoa; phylum Chordata; class Amphibia; order Anura; family Hyperoliidae; genus Hyperolius; species Hyperolius riggenbachi. The sequence goes on along the minus strand of NC_090646.1, from coordinate 102,467,955 downwards.
GTGGAAAGAGCGCAACGGGCTGACAATAAAATTTTGAGTTATCTTTTGGTCCGGTGCCTTTTAGTAGGTGCGTGATGGGCTGATAATATAATTTTGAGTTACCTTTTGGTCCGGTGCCCTGTGGTTGGAGCGCGACGGGCTGAAAATGTAATTTTTAGTTATATTAGTTACATTTGCTTTTGGTCCGGCGTCCTGAGGAAAGAGCACAACGGGCTGATAATAAAATTTTGAGTTAACTTTTGGTCCGGCGCCCATTGGTAGGAGCGCGACGGGCTGATAATACAATTTTGCGTTACCTTTTGGTCCGGCGTCCTGTGACATGACCAAGACGGGCTGATAATATAATTTTGAATTACCTTACCTAAAGTACTGTGTCAAAAAAGAATATAAAAATATCTTAGAGGAGAACAACTAATTAGGGCCCTTATACAGCACTTTTCGATCTAAAAATCGAATCGTTTCCTTTTTGTCATTAGTAACAGCACTGCGATGAACATGTAAATCGCAGTTCTGGGTCTTTGCTAGTGCTATTGCTATTTTCTGCAATGGCAATTGTCGGCCGGCATTTTCTTTGTTTTGTTTGCACTCTTATGCTTTTTACCTTTTTGGTGAGGCTTGGTATGGCTGTAGGGGAGGAGGAGGCCATAAGTAGAATTTGGGGGTATATTTAAATCATTTTAAATATGCCCCTGAGTTCTACTCTTCAGTTGTCAGCAATTTGTGCAATGCGTGCAGTATTTTGTTGACAGTTGAGATGCCATTCTCAAACAGGCTGATAATATAATTTTGAGTTACCTTTTGGTCCGGCGCCCTGTGGAAAGAGCGCGACGGGCTGATAATTAAAGTTGGAGTTACCGTTTTGTCTGGCGCCCTGTGGCAGGAGCGCAACAGGCTGAAAATGTAAGTTTTAGTTACATTAGTTACATTTGTTTTTCGTCCGGCGCCCTTTGGAAAGAGCGCGACGGGCTGACAATAAAATTTTGAGTTATCTTTTGGTCCGGCGCCTTTTAGTAGGTTCGCGATGGGCTGATAATATAATTTTGAGTTACCTTTTGGTCCGGCGCCCTGTGGTTGGAGCGTGACGGCCTGAAAATGTAATTTTTAGTTACATTAGTTACATTTGCTTTTGGTTCGGTGCCCTGTGGAAAGAGCGCGACGGGCTGATAATACAATTTTGAGTTACCTTTTGGTCCGGCGCCCATTGGTAAGAGAACGACGGGCTGATAATATAATTTTGCGTTACCTTTTGGTCCGGCATCCAGTGGCATGACCAAGACGGGCTGATAATATAATTTTGAATTACCTTACCTAAAGTACTGTGCCAAAAAATATCTTAGAGGAGAACAACTAATTAGGGCCCTTATACAGCACTTTTCGATCTAAAAATCGAATCGTTTCCTTTTTGTCATTAGTAACAGCACTGCGATGAACATGTAAATTGCAGTTCTGGGTCTTTGCTAGTGCTATTGCTATTTTCTGGAATGGCAATTGTCGGCCGGCATTTTCTTTGTTTTGTTTGCACTCTTATGCTTTTTACCTTTTTGGTGAGGCTTGGTATGGCTGTAGGGGAGGAGGAGGCCATAAGTAGAATTTGGGGGTATATTTAACTCATTTTAAATATGCCCCTGAGTTGTACTCTTCAGGTGTCAGCAATTTGTGCAATGCGTGCAGTATTTTGTTGGCAGTTGAGATGCCATTCTCAAACGGGCTGATAATATAATTTTGAGTTACCTTTTGGTCCGGCGCCCTGTGGAAAGAGCGTGACGGGCTGATAATGAAATTTTGAGTTACCTTTTGGTCCGGTGCCCATTGGTAGGAGCACGACAGGCTGATAATATAATTTTGCGTTACCTTTTTGTCCGGCGTCCTGTGGCATGACCAAGACGGGCCCTTAATATAATTTTGAATTACCTTACCTAAAGTACTGTGCCAAAAAAAGAATATAAAATATCTTAGAGGAAAACAACTAATTAGGGCCCTTATACAGCACTTTTCGATCTAAAAATCGAATCGTTTCCTTTTTGTCATTAGTAACAGCACTGCAATGAACATGTAAATCGCAGTTCTGGGTCTTTGCTAGTGCTATTGCTATTTTCTGGAATGGCAATTGTCGGCCGGCATTTTCTTTGTTTTGTTTGCACTCTTATGCTTTTTACCTTTTTGGTGAGGCTTGGTATGGCTGTAGGGGAGGAGGAGGCCATAAGTAGAATTTGGGGGTATATTTAAATCATTTTAAATATGCCCCTGAGTTCTACTCTTCAGGGTGCAGCAATTTGTGCAATGCGTGCAGTATTTTGTTGGCAGTTGAGATGCCATTCTCAAACGGGCTGATAATATAATTTTGAGTTACCTTTTGGTCCGGCGCCCTGTGGAAAGAGCGCGACGGGCTGATAATTAAAGTTGGAGTTACCGTTTGGTCTGGCGCCCTGTGGCAGGAGCGCAACAGGCTGAAAATGTAATTTTTAGTTACATTAGTTACATTTGTTTTTGGTCCGGCGCCCTGTGGAAAGAGCGCGACGGGCTGACAATAAAATTTTGAGTTATCTTTTGGTCCGGCGCCTTTTAGTAGGTGCGCGATGGGCTGATAATATAATTTTGAGTTACCTTTTGGTCCGGCGCCCTGTGGTTGGAGCGTGACGGCCTGAAAATGTAATTTTTAGTTACATTAGTTACATTTGCTTTTGGTCCGGTGCCCTGTGGCGACGGGCTGATAATACAATTTTGAGTTACCTTTTGGTCCGGCGCCCATTGGTAGGAGCGCGACGGGCTGATAATATAATTTTGCGTTACCTTTTGGTCCGGCGTCCAGTGGCATGACCAAGACGGGCTGATAATATAATTTTGAATTACCTTACCTAAAGTACTGTGCCAAAAAAGAATATAAAAATATCTTAGAGGAGAACAACTAATTAGGGCCCTTATACAGCACTTTTCGATCTAAAAATCGAATCGTTTCCTTTTTGTCATTAGTAACAGTACTGCGATGAACATGTAAATCGCAGTTCTGGGTCGTTGCTAGTGCTATTGCTATTTTCTGGAATGGCAATTGTCGGCCGGCGTTTTCTTTGTTTTGTTTGCACTCTTATGCTTTTTACCTTTTTGGTGAGGCTTGGTATGGCTGTAGGGGAGGAGGAGGCCATAAGTAGAATTTGGGGGTATATTTATATTTTAAATATGCCCCTGAGTTCTGCTCTTCAGGTGTCAGCAATTTGTGCAATGCGTGCAGTATTTTGATGGCAGTTGAGATGCCATTCTAAAACGGGCTGATAATATAATTTTGAGTTACCTTTTGGTCCGGCGCCCTGTGGAAAGAGCGCGACGGGCTGATAATTAAAGTTGGAGTTACCGTTTGGTCTGGTGCCCTGTGGCAGGAGTGCGACAGGCTGAAAATGTAATTTTTAGTTACATTAGTTACATTTGTTTTTGGTCCTGCGCCCTTTGGAAAGAGTGCGACGGGCTGAAAATAAAATTTTGAGTTATCTTTTGGTCCGGCGCCTTTTAGTAGGTGCGCGATGGGCTGATAATATAATTTTGAGTTACCTTTTTGTCCGGCGCCCTGTGGTTGGAGCGTGACGGCCTGAAAATGTAATTTTTAGTTACATTAGTTACATTTGCTTTTGGTCCGGCGCCCTGAGGAAAGAGCGCGACGGGCTGATAATAAAATTTTGAGGTTCCTTTTGGTCCGGCGCCCATTGGTAGGAGCGCGACGGGCTGATAATATTATTTTGCGTTACCTTTTGGTCCGGCGTCCTGTGGCATGACCAAGACGGGCTGATAATATAATTTTGAATTACCTTACCTAAAGTACTGTGCAAAAAAAGAATATAAAAATATCTTAGAGGAGAACAACTACTTAGGGCCCTTATACAGCACTTTTCGATCTAAAAATCGAATCGTTTCCTTTTTGTCATTAGCAACAGTACTGCGATGAACATGTAAATCGCAGTTCTGGGTCTTTGCTAGTGCTATTGCTATTTTCTGGAATGGCAATTGTCGGCCGGCATTTTCTTTGTTTTGTTTACACTCTTATGCTTTTTACCTTTTTGGTGAGGCTTGGTATGGCTGTAGGGGAGGAGGAGGCCATAAGTAGAATTTGGGGGTATATTTAAATCATTTTAAATATGCCCCTGAGTTCTACTCTTCAGGTTGCAGCAATTTGTGCAATGCGTGCAGTATTTTGTTGGCAGTTGAGATGCCATTCTCAAACAGGCTGATAATAAAATTTTGAGTCACTTTTTGGTCTGGCGCCCTGTGGAAAGAGCGCGACGGGCTGATAATAAAAGTTGGAGTTACCGTTTAGTCTGGCGCCCTGTGGTAGGAGCGCGACGGGCTGAATATGTAATTTTTAGTTACATTAGTTACATTTGTTTTTGGTCCGGCGCCCTGTGGAAAGAGCGCAACGGGCTGACAATAAAATTTTGAGTTATCTTTTGGTCCGGTGCCTTTTAGTAGGTGCGTGATGGGCTGATAATATAATTTTGAGTTACCTTTTGGTCCGGCGCCCTGTGGTTGGAGCGCGACGGGCTGAAAATGTAATTTTTAGTTATATTAGTTACATTTGCTTTTGGTCCGGCGTCCTGAGGAAAGAGCACAATGGGCTGATAATAAAATTTTGAGTTAACTTTTGGTCCGGCGCCCATTGGTAGGAGCGCAACGGGCTGATAATACAATTTTGCGTTACCTTTTGGTCCGGCGTCCTGTGACATGACCAAGACGGGCTGATAATATAATTTTGAATTACCTTACCTAAAGTACTGTGTCAAAAAAGAATATAAAAATATCTTAGAGGAGAACAACTAATTAGGGCCCTTTTACAGCACTTTTCGATCTAAAAATCGAATCGTTTCCTTTTTGTCATTAGTAACAGCACTGCGATGAACATGTAAATCGCAGTTCTGGGTCTTTGCTAGTGCTATTGCTATTTTCTGGAATGGCAATTGTCGGCCGGCATTTTCTTTGTTTTGTTTGCACTCTTATGCTTTTTACCTTTTTGGTGAGGCTTGGTATGGCTGTAGGGGAGGAGGAGGCCATAAGTAGAATTTGGGGGTATATTTAAATCATTTTAAATATGCCCCTGAGTTCTACTCTTCAGTTGTCAGCAATTTGTGCAATGCGTGCAGTATTTTGTTGACAGTTGAGATGCCATTCTCAAACAGGCTGATAATATAATTTTGAGTTACCTTTTGGTCCGGCGCCCTGTGGAAAGAGCGCGACGGGCTGATAATTAAAGTTGGAGTTACCGTTTTGTCTGGCGCCCTGTGGCAGGAGCGCAACAGGCTGAAAATGTAATTTTTAGTTACATTAGTTACATTTGTTTTTGGTCCGGCGCCCTTTGGAAAGAGCGCGACGGGCTGACAATAATATTTTGAGTTATCTTTTGGTCCGGTGCCTTTTAGTAGGTGCGTGATGGGCTGATAATATAATTTTGACTTACCTTTTGGTCCGGCGCCCTGTGGTTGGAGCGCGACGGGCTGAAAATGTAATTTTTAGTTATATTAGTTACATTTGCTTTTGGTCCGGCGTCCTGAGGAAAGAGCACAACGGGCTGATAATAAAATTTTGAGTTAACTTTTGGTCCGGCGCCCATTGGTAGGAGCGCGACGGGCTGATAATATAATTTTGTGTTACCTTTTGGTCCGGCGCCCTGTGGTTGGAGGGTGACGGCCTGAAAATGTAATTTTTAGTTACATTACTTACATTTGCGTTTGGTCCGGTGCCCTGTGGAAAGAGCGCGACGGGCTGATAATACAATTTTGAGTTACCTTTTGGTCCGGCGCCCATTGGTAAGAGCGCGACGGGCTGATAATATAATTTTGCGTTACCTTTTGGTCCGGCATCCAGTGGCATGACCAAGACGGGCTGATAATATAATTTTGAATTACCTTACCTAAAGTACTGTGTCAAAAAAGAATATAAAAATATCTTAGAGGAGAACAACTAATTAGGGCCCTTATACAGCACTTTTCGATCTAAAAATCGAATCGTTTCCTTTTTGTCATTAGTAACAGCACTGCGATGAACATGTAAATTGCAGTTCTGGGTCTTTGCTAGTGCTATTGCTATTTTCTGGAATGGCAATTGTCGGCCGGCATTTTCTTTGTTTTGTTTGCACTCTTATGCTTTTTACCTTTTTGGTGAGGCTTGGTATGGCTGTAGGGGAGGAGGAGGCCATAAGTAGAATTTGGGGGTATATTTAACTCATTTTAAATATGCCCCTGAGTTGTACTCTTCAGGTGTCAGCAATTTGTGCAATGCGTGCAGTATTTTGTTGACAGTTGAGATGCCATTCTCAAACAGGCTGATAATATAATTTTGAGTTACCTTTTGGTCCGGCGCCCTGTGGAAAGAGCGCGACGGGCTGATAATTAAAGTTGGAGTTACCGTTTTGTCTGGCGCCCTGTGGCAGGAGCGCAACAGGCCGAAAATGTAATTTTTAGTTACATTAGTTACATTTGTTTTTGGTCCGGCGCCCTTTGGAAAGAGCGCGACGGGCTGACAATAAAATTTTGAGTTATCTTTTGGTCCGGCGCCTTTTAGTAGGTGCGCGAATGGCTGATAATATAATTTTGAGTTACCTTTTGGTCCGGCGCCCTGTGGTTGGAGCGTGACGGCCTGAAAATGTAATTTTTAGTTACATTAGTTACATTTGCTTTTGGTCCGGTGCCCTGTGGAAAGAGCGCGACGGGCTGATAATACAATTTTGAGTTACCTTTTGGTCCGGCGCCCATTGGTAAGAGCGCGACGGGCTGATAATATAATTTTGCGTTACCTTTTGGTCCGGCATCCCGTGGCATGACCAAGACGGGCTGATAATATAATTTTGAATTACCTTACCTAAAGTACTGTGCCAAAAAAGAATATAAAAATATCTTAGAGGAGAACAACTAATTAGGGCCCTTATACAGCACTTTTCGTTCTAAAAATCGAATCATTTCCTTTTTGCCATTAGTAACAGCACTGCGATGAACATGTAAATCACAATTCTGGGTCTTTGCTAGTGCTATTGCTATTTTCTGGAATGGCAATTGTCGGCCGGCATTTTCTTTGTTTTGTTTACACTCTTATGCTTTTTACCTTTTTGGTGAGGCTTGGTATGGCTGTAGGGGAGGAGGAGGCCATAAGTAGAATTTGGGGGTATATTTAAATCATTTTAAATATGCCCCTGAGTTCTACTCTTCAGGTTGCAGCAATTTGTGCAATGCGTGCAGTATTTTGTTGGCAGTTGAGATGCCATTCTCAAACAGACTGATAATAAAATTTTGAGTCACCTTTTGGTCTGGCGCCCTGTGGAAAGAGCGCGACGGGCTGATAATAAAAGTTGGAGTTACCGTTTAGTCTGGCGCCCTGTGGTAGGAGCGCGACGGGCTGAATATGTAATTTTTAGTTACATTAGTTACATTTGTTTTTGGTCCGGCGCCCTGTGGAAAGAGCGCAACGGGCTGACAATAAAATTTTGAGTTATCTTTTGGTCCGGTGCCTTTTAGTAGGTGCGTGATGGGCTGATAATATAATTTTGAGTTACCTTTTGGTCCGGCGCCCTGTGGTTGGAGCGCGACGGGCTGAAAATGTAATTTTTAGTTATATTAGTTACATTTGCTTTTGGTCCGGCGTCCTGAGGAAAGAGCACAACGGGCTGATAATAAAATTTTGAGTTAACTTTTGGTCCGGCGCCCATTGGTAGGAGCGCGACGGGCTGATAATACAATTTTGCGTTACCTTTTGGTCCGGCGTCCTGTGACATGACCAAGACGGGCTGATAATATAATTTTGAATTACCTTACCTAAAGTACTGTGTCAAAAAAGAATATAAAAATGTCTTAGAGGAGAACAACTAATTAGGGCCCTTATACAGCACTTTTCGATCTAAAAATCGAATCGTTTCCTTTTTGTCATTAGTAACAGCACTGCGATGAACATGTAAATCGCAGTTCTGGGTCTTTGCTAGTGCTATTGCTATTTTCTGGAATGGCAATTGTCGGCCGGCATTTTCTTTGTTTTGTTTGCACTCTTATGCTTTTTACCTTTTTGGTGAGGCTTGGTATGGCTGTAGGGGAGGAGGAGGCCATAAGTAGAATTTGGGGGTATATTTAAATCATTTTAAATATGCCCCTGAGTTCTACTCTTCAGTTGTCAGCAATTTGTGCAATGCGTGCAGTATTTTGTTGACAGTTGAGATGCCATTCTTAAACGGGCTGATAATATAATTTTGAGTTACCTTTTGGTCCGGCGCCCTGTGCAAAGAGCGTGACGGGCTGATAATGAAATTTTGAGTTACCTTTTGGTCCGGTGCCCATTGGTAGGAGCACGACAGGCTGATAATATAATTTTGCGTTACCTTTTTGTCCGGCGTCCTGTGGCATGACCAAGACGGGCCCTTAATATAATTTTGAATTACCTTACCTAAAGTACTGTGCCAAAACAAGAATATAAAATATCTTAGAGGAAAACAACTAATTAGGGCCCTTATACAGCACTTTTCGATCTAAAAATCGAATCGTTTCCTTTTTGTCATTAGTAACAGCACTGCAATGAACATGTAAATCGCAGTTCTGGGTCTTTGCTAGTGCTATTGCTATTTTCTGGAATGGCAATTGTCGGCCGGCATTTTCTTTGTTTTGTTTGCACTCTTATGCTTTTTACCTTTTTGGTGAGGCTTGGTATGGCTGTAGGGGAGGAGGAGGCCATAAGTAGAATTTGGGGGTATATTTAAATCATTTTAAATATGCCCCTGAGTTCTACTCTTCAGGGTGCAGCAATTTGTGCAATGCGTGCAGTATTTTGTTGGCAGTTGAGATGCCATTCTCAAACGGGCTGATAATATAATTTTGAGTTACCTTTTGGTCCGGCGCCCTGTGGAAAGAGCGCGACGGGCTGATAATTAAAGTTGGAGTTACCGTTTGGTCTGGCGCCCTGTGGCAGGAGCGCAACAGGCTGAAAATGTAATTTTTAGTTACATTAGTTACATTTGTTTTTGGTCCGGCGCCCTGTGGAAAGAGCGCGACGGGCTGACAATAAAATTTTGAGTTATCTTTTGGTCCGGCGCCTTTTAGTAGGTGCGCGATGGGCTGATAATATAATTTTGAGTTACCTTTTGGTCCGGCGCCCTGTGGTTGGAGCGTGACGGCCTGAAAATGTAATTTTTAGTTACATTAGTTACATTTGCTTTTGGTCCGGTGCCCTGTGGAAAGAGCGCGACGGGCTGATAATACAATTTTGAGTTACCTTTTGGTCCGGCGCCCATTGGTAGGAGCGCGACGGGCTGAAAATATAATTTTGCGTTACCTTTTGGTCCGGCGTCCAGTGGCATGACCAAGACGGGCTGATAATATAATTTTGAATTACCTTACCTAAAGTACTGTGCCAAAAAAGAATATAAAAATATCTTAGAGGAGAACAACTAATTAGGGCCCTTATACAGCACTTTTCGATCTAAAAATCGAATCGTTTCCTTTTTGTCATTAGTAACAGTACTGCGATGAACATGTAAATCGCAGTTCTGGGTCGTTGCTAGTGCTATTGCTATTTTCTGGAATGGCAATTGTCGGCCGGCATTTTCTTTGTTTTGTTTGCACTCTTATGCTTTTTACCTTTTTGGTGAGGCTTGGTATGGCTGTAGGGGAGGAGGAGGCCATAAGTAGAATTTGGGGGTATATTTATATTTTAAATATGCCCCTGAGTTCTGCTCTTCAGGTGTCAGCAATTTGTGCAATGCGTGCAGTATTTTGATGGCAGTTGAGATGCCATTCTAAAACGGGCTGATAATATAATTTTGAGTTACCTTTTGGTCCAGCGCCCTGTGGAAAGAGCGCGACGGGCTGATAATTAAAGTTGGAGTTACCGTTTGGTCTGGTGCCCTGTGGCAGGAGTGCGACAGGCTGAAAATGTAATTTTTAGTTACATTAGTTACATTTGTTTTTGGTCCTGCGCCCTTTGGAAAGAGTGCGACGGGCTGAAAATAAAATTTTCAATTATCTTTTGGTCCGGCGCCTTTTAGTAGGTGCGCGATGGGCTGATAATATAATTTTGAGTTACCTTTTTGTCCGGCGCCCTGTGGTTGGAGCGTGACGGCCTGAAAATGTAATTTTTAGTTACATTAGTTACATTTGCTTTTGGTCCGGCGCCCTGAGGAAAGAGCACAACGGGCTGATAATAAAATTTTGAGGTTCCTTTTGGTCCGGCGCCCATTGGTAGGAGCGCGACGGGCTGATAATATTATTTTGCGTTACCTTTTGGTCCGGCGTCCTGTGGCATGACCAAGACGGGCTGATAATATAATTTTGAATTACCTTACCTAAAGTACTGTGCCAAAAAAGAATATAAAAATATCTTAGAGGAGACCAACTAATTAGGGCCCTTTTACAGCACTTTTCGATCTAAAAATCGAATCGTTTCCTTTTTGTCATTAGTAACAGCACTGCGATGAACATGTAAATCGCAGTTCTGGGTCTTTGCTAGTGCTATTGCTATTTTCTGGAATGGCAATTGTCGGCCGGCATTTTCTTTGTTTTGTTTGCACTCTTATGCTTTTTACCTTTTTGGTGAGGCTTGGTATGGCTGTAGGGGAGGAGGAGGCCATAAGTAGAATTTGGGGGTATATTTAAATCATTTTAAATATGCCCCTGAGTTCTACTCTTCAGTTGTCAGCAATTTGTGCAATGCGTGCAGTATTTTGTTGACAGTTGAGATGCCATTCTCAAACAGGCTGATAATATAATTTTGAGTTACCTTTTGGTCCGGCGCCCTGTGGAAAGAGCGCGACGGGCTGATAATTAAAGTTGGAGTTACCGTTTTGTCTGGCGCCCTGTGGCAGGAGCGCAACAGGCTGAAAATGTAATTTTTAGTTACATTAGTTACATTTGTTTTTGGTCCGGCGCCCTTTGGAAAGAGCGCGACGGGCTGACAATAAAATTTTGAGTTATCTTTTGGTCCGGTGCCTTTTAGTAGGTGCGTGATGGGCTGATAATATAATTTTGAGTTACCTTTTGGTCCGGCGCCCTGTGGTTGGAGCGCGACGGGCTGAAAATGTAATTTTTAGTTATATTAGTTACATTTGCTTTTGGTCCGGCGTCCTGAGGAAAGAGCACAACGGGCTGATAATGAAATTTTGAGTTAACTTTTGGTCCGGCGCCCATTGGTAGGAGCGCGACGGGCTGATAATATAATTTTGCGTTACCTTTTGGTCCGGCGCCCTGTGGTTGGAGCGTGACGGCCTGAAAATGTAATTTTTAGTTACATTAGTTACATTTGCGTTTGGTCCGGTGCCCTGTGGAATGAGCGCGACGGGCTGATAATATAATTTTGCGTTACCTTTTGGTCCGGCATCCAGTGGCATGACCAAGACGGGCTGATAATATAATTTTGAATTACCTTACCTAAAGTACTGTGCCAAAAAAGAATATAAAAATATCTTAGAGGAGAACAACTAATTAGGGCCCTTATACAGCACTTTTCGATCTAAAAATCGAATCGTTTCCTTTTTGTCATTAGTAACAGCACTGCGATGAACATGTAAATTGCAGTTCTGGGTCTTTGCTAGTGCTATTGCTATTTTCTGGAATGGCAATTGTCGGCCGGCATTTTCTTTGTTTTGTTTACACTCTTATGCTTTTTACCTTTTTGGTGAGGCTTGGTATGGCTGTAGGGGAGGAGGAGGCCATAAGTAGATCTTGGGGGTATATTTAACTCATTTTAAATATGCCCCTGAGTTGTACTCTTCAGGTGTCAGCAATTTGTGCAATGCGTGCAGTATTTTGTTGGCAGTTGAGATGCCATTCTCAAACGGGCTGATAATATAATTTTGAGTTACCTTTTGGTCCGGCGCCCTGTGGAAAGAGCATGACGGGCTGATAATAAAATTTTGAGTTAACTTTTGGTCCGGTGCCCATTGGTAGGAGCACGACAGGCTGATAATATAATTTTGTGTTACCTTTTTGTCCGGCGTCCTGTGGCATGACCAAGACGGGCCCTTAATATAATTTTGAATTACCTTACCTAAAGTACTGTGCCAAAAAAAGAATATAAAATATCTTAGAGGAAAACAACTAATTAGGGCCCTTATACAGCACTTTTCCATCTAAAAATCGAATCGTTTCCTTTTTGTCATTAGTAACAGTACTGCGATGAACATGTAAATCGCAGTTCTGGGTCTTTGCTAGTGCTATTGCTATTTTCTGGAATGGCAATTGTCGGCCGGCATTTTCTTTGATTTGTTTGCACTCTTATGCTTTTTACCTTTTTGGTGAGGCTTGGTATGGCTGTAGGGGAGGAGGAGGCCATAAGTAGAATTTGGGGGTATATTTAAATCATTTTAAATATGCCCCTGAGTTCTACTCTTCAGGTGTCAGCAATTTGTGCAATGCGTGCAGTATTTTGATGGCAGTTGAGATGCCATTCTCAAACGGGCTGATAATATAATTTTGAGTTACCTTTTGGTCCGGCGCCCTGTGGAAAGAGCGCGACGGGCTGATAATTAAAGTTGGAGTTACCGTTTGGTCTGGTGCCCTGTGGCAGGAGCGCGACAGGCTGAAAATGTAATTTTTAGTTACATTAGTTACATTTGTTTTTGGTCCGGCGCCCTTTGGAAAGAGCGCGACGGGTTGACAATAACATTTTGGGTTATCTTTTGGTCCGGCGCCTTTTAGTAGGTGCGCGATGGGCTAATAATATAATTTTGAGTTACCTTTTGGTCCGGCGCCCTGTGGTTGGAGCGTGACAGCCTGAAAATGTAATTTTTAGTTACATTAGTTACATTTGCTTTTGGTCCGGTGCCCTGTGGAAGGAGCACAATGGGCTGATAATAAAATTTTGAGTTAACTTTTGGTCCGGTGCCCATTGGTAGGAGCGCGACGGGCTGATAGTATAATTTTGCATTACCTTTTGGTCCGGCGTCCTTTGGCATGACCAAGACGGGCTGATAATATAGTTATGAATTACCTTACCTAAAGTACTGTGCCAAAAAAGAATATAAAAATATCTTAGAGGAGAACAACTAATTAGGGCCCTTTTACAGCACTTTTCGTTCTAAAAATCGAATCATTTCCTTTTTGCCATTAGTAACAGCACTGCGATGAACATGTAAATCACAATTCTGGGTCTTTGCTTGTGCTATTGATATTTCCTGTAATGGCAATTGTCGGCCAGCATTTTCTTTGCTTTGTTTACACTCTTATGCGTTTTACCTTTTTGGTGAGGCTTGGTATGGCTGTAGGGGAGGAGGAGGCCACAAGTAGAATTTGGGGGTATATTTAAATCATTTTAAATATGCCCCTGAGTTCTACTCTTCAGGCTGCAGCAATTTGTGCAATGCATGCAGTATTTTGTTGGCAGTTGAGATGCCATTCTCAAACGGGCTGATAATATAATTTTGAGTTACCTTTTCCGGCGCCCTGTGGAAAGAGCGCGACGGGCTGATAATTAAAGTTGGAGTTACCGTTTGGTCTGGCACCCTGTGGCAGGAGCGCAACAGGCTGAAAATGTAATTTTTAGTTACATTAGTTACATTTGTTTTTGGTCCGGCGCCCTGTGGAAAGAGCGCGACGGGCTGACAATAACATTTTGAGTTATCTTTTGGTCCGGCGCCTTTTAGTAGGTGCGCGATGGGCTGATAATATAATTTTGAGTTACCTTTTGGTCCGGCGCCCTGTGGTTGGAGCGTGACGGCCTGAAAATGTAATTTTTAGTTACATTAGTTACATTTGCTTTTGGTCCGGTGCCCTGTGGAAAGAGCGCGACGGGCTGATAATACAATTTTGAGTTACCTTTTGGTCCGGCGCCCATTGGTAGGAGCGCGACGGGCTGATAATATAATTTTGCGTTACCTTTTGGTCCGGCGTCCAGTGGCATGACCAAGACGGGCTGATAATATAATTTTGAATTACCTTACCTAAAGTACTGTGCCAAAAAAGAATATAAAAATATCTTAGAGGAGAACAACTAATTAGGGCCCTTATACAGCACTTTTCGATCTAAAAATCGAATCGTTTCCTTTTTGTCATTAGTAACAGTACTGCGATGAACATGTAAATCGCAGTTCTGGGTCTTTGCTAGTGCTATTGCTATTTTCTGGAATGGCAATTGTCGGCCGGCATTTTCTTTGTTTTGTTTACACTCTTATGCTTTTTACCTTTTTGGTGAGGCTTGGTATGGCTGTAGGGGAGGAGGAGGCCATAAGTAGAATTTGGGGGTATATTTAAATCATTTTAAATATGCCCCTGAGTTCTACTCTTCAGGTGTCAGCAATTTGTGCAATGCGTGCAGTATTTTGATGGCAGTTGAGATGCCATTCTCAAACGGGCTGATAATATAATTTTGAGTTACCTTTTGGTCCGGCGCCCTGTGGAAAGAGCGCGACGGGCTGATAATTAAAGTTGGAGTTACCGTTTGGTCTGGTGCCCTGTGGCAGGAGCGCGACAGGCTGAAAATGTAATTTTTAGTTACATTAGTTACATTTGTTTTTGGTCCGGCGCCCTTTGGAAAGAGCGCGACGGGTTGACAATAACATTTTGGGTTATCTTTTGGTCCGGCGCCTTTTAGTAGGTGCGCGATGGGCTAATAATATAATTTTGAGTTACCTTTTGGTCCGGCGCCCTGTGGTTGGAGCGTGACAGCCTGAAAATGTAATTTTTAGTTACATTAGTTACATTTGCTTTTGGTCCGGTGCCCTGTGGAAGGAGCACAATGGGCTGATAATAAAATTTTGAGTTAACTTTTGGTCCGGTGCCCATTGGTAGGAGCGCGACGGGCTGATAGTATAATTTTGCATTACCTTTTGGTCCGGCGTCCTTTGGCATGACCAAGACGGGCTGATAATATAGTTATGAATTACCTTACCTAAAGTACTGTGCCAAAAAAGAATATAAAAATATCTTAGAGGAGAACAACTAATTAGGGCCCTTTTACAGCACTTTTCGTTCTAAAAATCGAATCATTTCCTTTTTGCCATTAGTAACAGCACTGCGATGAACATGTAAATCACAATTCTGGGTCTTTGCTTGTGCTATTGATATTTCCTGTAATGGCAATTGTCGGCCAGCATTTTCTTTGCTTTGTTTACACTCTTATGCGTTTTACCTTTTTGGTGAGGCTTGGTATGGCTGTAGGGGAGGAGGAGGCCACAAGTAGAATTTGGGGGTATATTTAAATCATTTTAAATATGCCCCTGAGTTCTACTCTTCAGGCTGCAGCAATTTGTGCAATGCATGCAGTATTTTGTTGGCAGTTGAGATGCCATTCTCAAACGGGCTGATAATATAATTTTGAGTTACCTTTTCCGGCGCCCTGTGGAAAGAGCGCGACGGGCTGATAATTAAAGTTGGAGTTACCGTTTGGTCTGGCACCCTGTGGCAGGAGCGCAACAGGCTGAAAATGTAATTTTTAGTTACATTAGTTACATTTGTTTTTGGTCCGGCGCCCTGTGGAAAGAGCGCGACGGGCTGACAATAAAATTTTGAGTTATCTTTTGGTCCGGCGCCTTTTAGTAGGTGCGCGATGGGCTGATAATATAATTTTGAGTTACCTTTTGGTCCGGCGCCCTGTGGTTGGAGCGTGACGGCCTGAAAATGTAATTTTTAGTTACATTAGTTACATTTGCTTTTGGTCCGGTGCCCTGTGGAAGGAGCACAATGGGCTGATAATAAAATTTTGAGTTAACTTTTGGTCCGGCGCCCATTGGTAGGAGCGCGACGGGCTGATAGTATAATTTTGCATTACCTTTTCGTCCGGCGTCCTTTGGCATGACCAAGACGGGCTGATAATATAGTTATGAATTACCTTACCTAAAGTACTGTGCCAAAAAAGAATATAAAAATATCTTAGAGGAGAACAACTAATTAGGGCCCTTTTACAGCACTTTTCGTTCTAAAAATCGAATCATTTCCTTTTTGCCATTAGTAACAGCACTGCGATGAACATGTAAATCACAATTCTGGGTCTTTGCTTGTGCTATTGATATTTCCTGTAATGGCAATTGTCGGCCAGCATTTTCTTTGCTTTGTTTACACTCTTATGCTTTTTACCTTTTTGGTGAGGCTTGGTATGGCTGTAGGGGAGGAGGAGGCCATAAGTAGAATTTGGGGGTATATTTAAATCATTTTAAATATGCCCCTGAGTTCTACTCTTCAGGCTGCAGCAATTTGTGCAATGCATGCAGTATTTTGTTGGCAGTTGAGATGCCATTCTCAAACGGGCTGATAATATAATTTTGAGTTACCTTTTCCGGCGCCCTGTGGAAAGAGCGCGACGGGCTGATAATAAAAGTTGGAGTTACAGTTTGGTCTGGCACCCTGTGGTAGGAGCGTGACGACCTGAAAATTAGTTACATTTGCTTTTGGTCCGGCGCCCTGTGGAAAGAGCGCGATGGGCTGATAATAAAATTTTGACTTACCTTTTGGTCCGGCGCCCATTGGTAGGAGCGCGAGAGGCTGATAATATAATTTTGCGTTACCTTTTGGTCCGGCGTCCTGTAGCATGACCAAGACGGGCTGATAATATAATTTTGAATTAGCTTACCTAAAGTACTGTGCCAAAAAAAGAATATAAAACTATCTTAGAGGAGAAAAATTATTTACGGCTCTTATACAGCACTTTTCGATCTAAAAATCGAATTGTTTCCTTTTGTCATTAGTAACAGAACTGCCATGAACATGTAAATCGCAGTTCTGGGTCTTTGCTTGTGCTATTGCTATTTTCTGGAATGGCAATTGTCGGCCGGCATTTTCTTTGTTTTGTTTGCACTCTTATGCTTTTTACCTTTTTGGTGAGGCTTGGTATGGCTGTAGGGGAGGAGGAGGCCATAAGTAGAATTTGGGGGTATATTTAAATCATTTTAAATATGCCCCTGAGTTCTACTCTTCAGGTGTCAGCAATTTGTGCAATGCGTGCAGTATTTTGATGGCAGTTGAGATGCCATTCTCAAACGGGCTGATAATATAATTTTGCGTTACCTTTTGGTCCGGCATCCAGTGGCATGACCAAGACGGGCTGATAATATAATTTTGAATTACCTTACCTAAAGTACTGTGCCAAAAAAGAATATAAAAATATCTTAGAGGAGAACAACTAATTAGGGCCCTTATACAGCACTTTTCGATCTAAAAATCGAATCGTTTCCTTTTTGTCATTAGTAACAGCACTGCGATGAACATGTAAATTGCAGTTCTGGGTCTTTGCTAGTGCTATTGCTATTTTCTGGAATGGCAATTGTCGGCCGGCATTTTCTTTGTTTTGTTTGCACGCTTATGCTTTTTACCTTTTTGGTGAGGCTTGGTATGGCTGTAGGGGAGGAGGAGGCCATAAGTAGAACTTGGGGGTATATTTAACTCATTTTAAATATGCCCCTGAGTTGTACTCTTCAGGTGTCAGCAATTTGTGCAATGCGTGCAGTATTTTGTTGGCAGTTGAGATGCCATTCTCAAACGGGCTGATAATATAATTTTTAAGTTACCTTTTGGTCCGGCGCCCTGTGGAAAGAGCGTGACGGGCTGATAATAAAAGTTTGAGTTAACTTTTGGTCCGGTGCCCATTGGTAGGAGCACGACAGGCTGATAATATAATTTTGCGTTACCTTTTTGTCCGGCGTCCTGTGGCATGACCAAGACGGGCCCTTAATACAATTTTGAATTACCTTACCTAAAGTACTGTGCCAAAAAAAGAATATAAAATATCTTAGAGGAAAACAACTAATTAGGGCCCTTATACAGCACTTTTCCATCTAAAAATCGAATCGTTTCCTTTTTGTCATTAGTAACAGCACTGCAATGAACATGTAAATCGCAGTTCTGGGTCTTTGCTAGTGCTATTGCTATTTTCTGGAATGGCAATTGTCGGCCGGCATTTTCTTTGTTTTGTTTGCACTCTTATGCTTTTTACCTTTTTGGTGAGGCTTGGTATGGCTGTAGGGGAGGAGGAGGCCATAAGTAGAATTTGGGGGTATATTTAAATCATTTTAAATATGCCCCTGAGTTCTACTCTTCAGGGTGCAGCAATTTGTGCAATGCGTGCAGTATTTTGTTGGCAGTTGAGATGCCATTCTCAAACAGGCTGATAATATAATTTTGAGTCACCTTTTGGTCCGGCGCCCTGTGGAAAGAGCGCAACGGGCCGATAATAAAAGTTGGAGTTACCGTTTGGTCCAGCGCCCTGTGGTAGGAGCGCGACGGCCTGCAAATGTAATTTTTAGTTACATTAGTTACATTTGCTTTTGGTCCGGCGCCCTGAGGAGAGAGCGCGATGGGCTGATAATAAAATTTTGAGTTAACTTTTGGTCCGGCGCCCATTGGTAGGAGCGCGACGGGCTGATAATACAATTTTGCGTTACCTTTTAGTCCGGCGTCCTGTGACATGACCAAGACGGGCTGATAATATAATTTTGAATTACCTTACCTAAAGTACTGTGCCAAAAAAGAATATAAAAATATCTTAGAGGAGAACAACTAATTAGGGCCCTTATACAGCACTTTTCGATCTAAAAATCGAATCGTTTCCTTTTTGTCATTAGTAACAGCACTGCGATGAACATGTAAATCGCAGTTCTGGGTCTTTGCTAGTGCTATTGCTATTTTCTGGAATGGCAATTGTCGGCCGGCATTTTCTTTGTTTTGTTTGCACTCTTATGCTTTTTACCTTTTTGGTGAGGCTTGGTATGGCTGTAGGGGAGGAGGAGGCCATAAGTAGAATGTGGGGGTATATTTAAATCATTTTAAATATGCCCCTGAGTTCTACTCTTCAGGCGTCAGCAATTTGTGCAATGCGTGCAGTATTTTGTTGGCAGTTGAAATGCCATTCTCAAACAGGCTGATAATATAATTTTGAGTTACCTTTTGGTCCGGCGCCCTGTGGAAAGAGCTCGACGGGCTGATAATTAAAGTTGGAGTTACCGTTTGGTCTGGCGCCCTGTGGCAGGAGCGCAACAGGCTGAAAATGTAATTTTTAGTTACATTAGTTACATTTGTTTTTGGTCCGGCGCCCTGTGGAAAGAGCGCGACAGGCTGACAATAAAATTTTGAGTTATCTTTTGGTCCGGCGCCTTTTAGTAGGTGCGCGATGGGCTGATAATATAATTTTGAGTTACCTTTTGGTCCGGCGCCCTGTGGTTGGAGCGTGACGGCCTGAAAATGTAATTTTTAGTTACATTAATTACATTTGCTTTTGGTCCGGTGCCCTGTGGAAAGAGCGCGACGGGCTGATAATACAATTTTGAGTTACCTTTTGGTCCGGCGCCCATTGGTAGGAGCGCGACGGGCTGATAATATAATTTTGCGTTACCTTTTGGTCCGGAGTCCAGTGGCATGACCAAGACGGGCTGATAATATAATTTTGAATTACCTTACCTAAAGTACTGTGCCAAAAAAAGAATATAAAAATATCTTAGAGGAGAACAACTAATTAGGGCCTTTATACAGCACTTTTCGATCTAAAAATCGAATCGTTTCCTTTTTGTCATTAGTAACAGTACTGCGATGAACATGTAAATCGCAGTTCTGGGTCTTTGCTAGTGCTATTGCTATTTTCTGGAATGGCAATTGTCGGCTGGCATTTTCTTTGTTTTGTTTACACTCTTATGCTTTTTACCTTTTTGGTGAGGCTTGGTATGGCTGTAGGGGAGGAGGAGGCCATAAGTAGAATTTGGGGGTATATTTAAATCATTTTAAATATGCCCCTGAGTTCTACTCTTTAGGTGTCAGCAATTTGTGCAATGCGTGCAGTATTTTGATGGCAGTTGAGATGCCATTCTCAAACGGGCTGATAATATAATTTTGAGTTACCTTTTGGTCCGGCGCCCTGTGGAAAGAGCGCGACGGGCTGATAATTAAAGTTGGAGTTACCGTTTGGTCTGGTGCCCTGTGGCAGGAGCGCGACAGGCTGAAAATGTAATTTTTAGTTACATTAGTTACATTTGTTTTTGGTCCGGCGCCCTTTGGAAAGAGCGCGACGGGTTGACAATAACATTTTGGGTTATCTTTTGGTCCGGCGCCTTTTAGTAGGTGCGCGATGGGCTGATAATATAATTTTGAGTTACCTTTTGGTCCGGCGCCCTGTGGTTGGAGCGTGACAGCCTGAAAATGTAATTTTTAGTTACATTAGTTACATTTGCTTTTGGTCCGGTGCCCTGTGGAAGGAGCACAATGGGCTGATAATAAAATTTTGAGTTAACTTTTGGTCCGGCGCCCATTGGTAGGAGCGCGACGGGCTGATAGTATAATTTTGCATTACCTTTTGGTCCGGCGTCCTTTGGCATGACCAAGACGGGCTGATAATATAGTTATGAATTACCTTACCTAAAGTACTGTGCCAAAAAAGAATATAAAAATATCTTAGAGGAGAACAACTAATTAGGGCCCTTTTACAGCACTTTTCGTTCTAAAAATCGAATCATTTCCTTTTTGCCATTAGTAACAGCACTGCGATGAACATGTAAATCACAATTCTGGGTCTTTGCTTGTGCTATTGATATTTCCTGTAATGGCAATTGTCGGCCAGCATTTTCTTTGCTTTGTTTACACTCTTATGCGTTTTACCTTTTTGGTGAGGCTTGGTATGGCTGTAGGGGAGGAGGAGGCCACAAGTAGAATTTGGGGGTATATTTAAATCATTTTAAATATGCCCCTGAGTTCTACTCTTCAGGCTGCAGCAATTTGTGCAATGCATGCAGTATTTTGTTGGCAGTTGAGATGCCATTCTCAAACGGGCTGATAATATAATTTTGAGTTACCTTTTCCGGCGCCCTGTGGAAAGAGCGCGACGGGCTGATAATTAAAGTTGGAGTTACCGTTTGGTCTGGCGCCCTGTGGCAGGAGCGCAACAGGCTGAAAATGTAATTTTTAGTTACATTAGTTACATTTGTTTTTGGTCCGGCGCCCTGTGGAAAGAGCGCGACGGGCTGACAATAAAATTTTGAGTTATCTTTTGGTCCGGCGCCTTTTAGTAGGTGCGCGATGGGCTGATAATATAATTTTGAGTTACCTTTTGGTCCGGCGCCCTGTGGTTGGAGCGTGACGGCCTGAAAATGTAATTTTTAGTTACATTAGTTACATTTGCTTTTGGTCCGGTGCCCTGTGGAAAGAGCGGGACGGGCTGATAATACAATTTTGAGTTACCTTTTGGTCCGGCGCCCATTGGTAGGAGCGCGACGGGCTGATAATATAATTTTGCGTTACCTTTTGGTCCGGCGTCCAGTGGCATGACCAAGACGGGCTGATAATATAATTTTGAATTACCTTACCTAAAGTACTGTGCCAAAAAAGAATATAAAAATATCTTAGAGGAGAACAACTAATTAGGGCCCTTATACAGCACTTTTCGATCTAAAAATCGAATCGTTTCCTTTTTGTCATTAGTAACAGTACTGCGATGAACATGTAAATCGCAGTTCTGGGTCTTTGCTAGTGCTATTGCTATTTTCTGGAATGGCAATTGTCGGCCGGCATTTTCTTTGTTTTGTTTACACTCTTATGCTTTTTACCTTTTTGGTGAGGCTTGGTATGGCTGTAGGGGAGGAGGAGGCCATAAGTAGAATTTGGGGGTATATTTAAATCATTTTAAATATGCCCCTGAGTTCTACTCTTCAGGTGTCAGCAATTTGTGCAATGCGTGCAGTATTTTGATGGCAGTTGAGATGCCATTCTCAAACGGGCTGATAATATAATTTTGAGTTACCTTTTGGTCCGGCGCCCTGTGGAAAGAGCGCGACGGGCTGATAATTAAAGTTGGAGTTACCGTTTGGTCTGGTGCCCTGTGGCAGGAGCGCGACAGGCTGAAAATGTAATTTTTAGTTACATTAGTTACATTTGTTTTTGGTCCGGCGCCCTTTGGAAAGAGCGCGACGGGTTGACAATAACATTTTGGGTTATCTTTTGGTCCGGCGCCTTTTAGTAGGTGCGCGATGGGCTGATAATATAATTTTGAGTTACCTTTTGGTCCGGCGCCCTGTGGTTGGAGCGTGACAGCCTGAAAATGTAATTTTTAGTTACATTAGTTACATTTGCTTTTGGTCCGGTGCCCTGTGGAAGGAGCACAATGGGCTGATAATAAAATTTTGAGTTAACTTTTGGTCCGGCGCCCATTGGTAGGAGCGCGACGGGCTGATAGTATAATTTTGCATTACCTTTTGGTCCGGCGTCCTGTGGCATGACCAAGACGGGCTGATAATATAGTTATGAATTACCTTACCTAAAGTACTGTGTCGTTTCAAGGGTGTTTATTGTATGTAAGAAACAAGTTCACAAGGTAGCGTACAAACATTCTTAATATATCCCCCATAGGGGAGTTCTTAACAAATAGCAATAATGGGTAAATATAAGAGTGGAACATTCTAATATAATTAAGAACTTAATTTCTTACCTCCTATGACATCTAGAGTTATCTAGTAAATGAAAACAATAATCCCAAATAATTTTATATTTTTTTAAACCGAAAGGAAAAGGGGGAGAAAAGATGAGGAGAGAGATTAGGTAGGAAGGGTGGGTAGGGGGAGGAGGTGATACAAGAAAGGACCCATGAGTGGGGGTACCACAGCATGCCAATGGGTACCTTTCAGGGGCTAGAAAAAGGGGAGGGGGAGAAAGAAAGAGAGAAAGAGAAGAAAAAAAGAAAGAGTGGATGTCTCCAGCGATGGAGTAAAACTCCTACAGAGCTGCAGACATCTGTAGTGCTAATGAAGCTTAATCCGGTCCGCCGGCACCACTCCCCCCCCACTAATACATAGCTGTGATGACATTCACCCCACATAAAATGTATATATGTCATAGTATAGACCCTGTGCCAATAGGTTGTGTTACAATGTTCACTTTAAAAAGAATGAAGAGTGTATTCGAGTCCTAAGTTATCCTGAAGTTCGATCCAAGGAGTCCAAGTTGCGAAGAAATAGTCCACTTTATCGTAGACCTTGGCAAGTATATGCTCAGACAGCATCACTTTATTGAGCGCTTCAAACATATGGTTAGGATTGAGAGACCTGGCCTTCCAGTTATAAGCGATATGCCTCCTCGCCAATGCCATGACATGGTGTAGAAGCTTATTCGCAATGTTGGAAACATTACGGGGTCTGTTACCCAGCAGGGCGACCGATGGGTCGAGAGACAACTGCATGTTAAATATGAGAGAGATGCGACCCCAGATAGCCCTCCAGAAAGCCTTGGCCCGTGGGCATTGCCACCACATGTGCCAGAGAGTTCCCTTCTGTCCGCAGCCTCTTGGACACCGATCCGTTTGGTCGGGGCAAATTGCATGCATTCTTGCTGGCGGGAAATAAACCCGGTGTAAAAGCTTTAAAGAAGTCTCTATCGAGGAATAGAAAAGACTGTTCTTGAGGAGTGTAGAGCAGCAGTGGCTCCATCTCTCTGCGGACATAGTTCTACCGGAATCGTGTTCCCAGGCAATCTGGAATCTAGTTTTCTCTTCAGTTACCTCTTTTTTTAATAAAATATAAATGTCTGAAATTAACCCCTTATCTAGCGGACCATTTCTGCATCTTATCTCAAACGGTGTGTACACCATCATTTCTTTGCTGTTGTCAATAGTGGCCAAGTACTTAAAAATTTGTGAGGCTCTCGGGTATTCCACCGGGGGCACATCTCTCTCGGAATAGAATTGACTCAAATTCATCAATCGAAAAGCCTTAGTATATTTTCCCAAAGAGACCAGCCCCTTTGAGATCCACCATCTATAAAGGTTAGGGCGTAACCCCGGGGGGAAGTCAGGACTCCCAATTATCTGAGACATTAGACTAGTTCTAAGTTTTAGGTTGTGTGTATACCTTAGTTTAATCCATAGTCTGAGGGAATGGGCCAGAATAGGTGATGAGTTTTGGATAAGTTTTAACGGGATTTTAGATGCCCACATCAAACCCTGAGCTAGGAAAGGGGAGACCAGTGATGATTCCAGCTCTACCCACATAGGAGCCATACTGCCATTGTTAACTAGAGCCAACTGTGCAAGCCTGGCTGCCCTATAGTAGTCCAGTAGTATAGGGAGGTTGAGGCCTCCTGATTCCTTGGGCTTGGCCAGCGAAAGATATTTAATCTTGGCCTTTCTTTTGGACCAGATGAATTGATTAATTTGCTTTTGGAGTTTGGACAGGTGTGAGATGTTAATCGGAACGGGAAGGACTCTGAACAAATACAGGATTCTTGGGAGTAGTGTCATTTTAATCGAATGTGTTTTACCTAATAGGGACAAAGGGAGTTTAGACCAATTGTCTAGGTCCGAGGATAGTTTCCTATATAGCGCAGGGAAGTTTACGTCATATAATTTAGTGGGATTCATTGGGAGGTTGATTCCCAGATATTTAATGTAATTGGGTTGGTATTGTAGGCCGAGAGAGACAGCTAGGTTCTTAACCTCGATTGGGGGTAACTGTGAGACCATGAGTTCAGATTTGTCAATGTTTAGGTTAAAACCCGAGTATTCAGAAAAGTCCCTGATTATTTGAAGGAGATTAGGGATGGAGGTATGTGCAGAGGATAAAGTCAGGAGAATGTCATCTGCGAACATGTTCAGTTTGTAAGTCCTAGGTCCAATTTTTATGCCCAGAACTTCAGGTGATCTGCGAATTTTAGTGGCTAACGGCTCAATTACCAGAGCAAAAATGCCTGGGGAGAGCGGGCATCCCTGCCTCGTCCCTCTTAAGATAGGGAATCTAATCTGATTAATAGAGGGTAGTTTTAAATAAGCCGAAGGGGCCGAATACAATGTTTTGATGGCATTGAGGAAATTGCCGGAGAAACCAAATCGTTGTAGGACTGAAAGCATATAAGGCCATTTTATGCTATTGAAAGCTTTCTCCATATCTAACGATAGTATAGCTAGACTTTGTGATGTTTTAAGGCAATGATGTTGAATGTCAAGGACTTTTCTGATGTTATCGGGGGCTTGTCTATGGGGTATAAAACCTACCTGGTCCTTATTAATCAGGGCCGGTAGGACGGTGTTGAGTCTCATAGCTAGAATCGAGGTAAATAACTTATAATCTACTCCCAGTAACGCTATCGGCCTATAGTTCTTAGTAGATAATGGGTCCCTTGGAGGCTTGTGTATCATACATATCGCAGAAGTTAGAAATTCTGGGGGCAGGGCTTTCCCTTTCATTAGAAAGTTATAAAACTTGAGAAGGTGGGGGCTCAGGATACTCTCGAATTTTTTATAGTAAAGGGCCGAGAGCCCGTCCGGACCTGGGGCTTTGGAGCGCTTTAGATGTTTGATGGCCTTATGGAGCTCCTCCTCATTGATAGGGACGTTGAGTGTATTAGCTAATTCTTGTGAGAGTTTGAAACCTACGTTCTCCTTCAAGAACGCATCCTTCCTGTCAGATGCTGCGTTAGGGGAATCATCACTGTAGAGTTTTTTATAATAATCCAAGAACGCCTGATAGATCCTTTCGGGGTTGGATGTAATTTGGCCTGTTTTTTCCCTAATTCTAATGATTTTGTTTGTTATTTGTTTATTTCTCAATCTCCTGGCTAGCCATTTGTTTGGCTTATTCATTTGCTCATATGCCAGAGCCCCCGTCCATCTCATGGCCTTTTCTATTTCTGCATTTAAAATGGCATCTAATTGTAATTGGGAGTCGAAAATTTGTTTTTGCAAATATCTTGACGGGTTATTCTGGTTGATCCCATGTAACACATTTATTTTACGTTCTAGATTGGAGACAATTATCCCTCTATCTCTCTTTGCTTTAGCTGCATTCTTCATTATTACTCCCCTGACCACTGTCTTATGGGCCATCCAACATATCCCTTCATCGACATCTTCCGTCGCGTTTTCACGAAAATAGTCCGTTAGGCAGGACTCTACATTAGAGCAAATAGTTGGGTTTATTAATAGAGATTCGTTGAGTCTCCATTGAGACCGTAGTGTTTTGGGGATTGGGGATGTAAGGGCCGTGAGTACGAAGTCGTGGTCTGACCAGGGGCAAACCACATGTCTTGAGTAAGCCAAAGAAGCAGCGCAATGAGTGGGGATGAGTATTAAATCTATCCTTGAATAGGAGTTATGTGGGGCTGAAAAGAAGGAATATCCTCTCTTTCCCCCATTGTGTTCCCTCCAGGAATCTAACAGTGAATGTGTCTTGAACAAGTCCTGAAACATGTCCTGATTCTTTTTTATAATCGATTTTCTGGGTAAGTGCGTTCTGTCTATATTATCATTCGGTGTAGTGTTGAAATCGCCTGCCCATATTAAACTGTCAAATTTGAGCGTTAGCAAAATATTGGAAATTTTGTTGATCACTGAGTTAGCAGTATCAGGAGGGGCGTATATATTAACAACACATAGTGTTTTACCTTCATATAGTCCAATTATAATTGAGTAAGTACCTGATTCATCTTCCTGGTGGGAAGTAATCTCAATGGGGAAGTGATCTGAGAATAATGTTATGACTCCTCTGCTTCTTTTCTTAAAGGAAGACATGTAGAATCTCCCGTAGTGTTTATGGAACTGTTTCGGGTGATTAAGAGGGGAAAAATGTGTTTCCTGTATACACAGGATGTCCGGGGCATGCTTGGCATATCCTTTAAAGGCCTTATTCCGTTTGGCTGGGGAATTCAAACCTTTGGCATTATGGGTCATGACATTAATTGTCTTGAATGTAGGGGGTGGGTGTACTATCATGAGACAATGCAGAGGGGGGAGAGAACCTGCGGACCGGAGAAAATATTGCATATGCTATGAGATACTGGAGGACATACCCGCCCCTAGCCAGGGCAGGTATCTCCAAAACATATATGGAAGAGTTGCACACATAAAGTGTGGCATGATTGGACACGTGGGTGGCCAAAAATAATATACATATCAGCCACCAAACACTGTCCATTGGGGGTACACCGAGACCTGTGAGACCTGCCGCCTATGTGTATAATTGAAACATCACAAGGTGGGTGGACAGACCTGGAGTCAGTTAAACTAAGAACATTGAACTAACTTATATCTAATATAAACATTTTACGTTTGCCAGTAAAACACAGTATAACATAACTTTAGAGTCCACAGTCTTAATACCTGTATCGAAGTAATGTTCTTGAAGTAGGAGAAGAAAAGTGGAACATAGTGTGATGCATAAGGTGCGATCACAAGTTCTGGGGCGGGCCGACATCATAAAGCAGCCCGCTCCCGCACAGTCCCCACCAGAATAGATATACGGTCTATTGACCTAAATATGGGAAAACAAGACTTCGAGTGGACTGACATCATAAAGCAGCCCACTCCCGCTGTGGACTCCTCTAAAGGCTTCCGTGATCTAGTCGCAATGGTAGAATCTTGAAAGATGGAATTTCAAAAATATGTTACCATCCGAGTATAGGATAATTTTAATTGCCTGATAACTTGATGTAGACTTTCCCTTCAATCGGCCAAGGACCGGTATTGCAGCCTAGGCCGTTCTGTGGAGGCCGTTCTGTTCTAGCTCACAGTGCAGAGCTCACAGATCCAGCTTCTGTCCTGTGGCACTGCTCAACAGCGCCCCCCCTAAAGTACTGTGTCAAAAAAGAATATAAAAATATCTTAGAGGAGAACAACTAATTAGGGCCCTTATACAGCACTTTTCGTTCTAAAAATCGAATCATTTCCTTTTTGCCATTAGTAACAGCACTGCTATGAACATGTAAATCACAATTCTGGGTCTTTGCTTGTGCTATTGGTATTTCCTGTAATGGCAATTGTCGGCCAGCATTTTCTTTGCTTTGTTTACACTCTTATGCTTTTTACCTTTTTGGTGAGGCTTGGTATGGCTGTAGGGGAGGAGGAGGCCATAAGTAGAATTTGGGGGTATATTTAAATCATTTTAAATATGCCCCTGAGTTCTACTCTTCAGGCTGCAGCAATTTGTGCAATGCATGCAGTATTTTGTTGGCAGTTGAGATGCCATTCTCAAACGGGCTGATAATATAATTTTGAGTTACCTTTTCCGGCGCCCTGTGGAAAGAGCGCGACGGGCTGATAATAAAAGTTGGAGTTACAGTTTGGTCTGGCACCCTGTGGTAGGAGCGTGACGACCTGAAAATTAGTTACATTTGCTTTTGGTCCGGCGCCCTGTGGAAAGAGCGCGATGGGCTGATAATAAAATTTTGACTTACCTTTTGGTCCGGCGCCCATTGGTAGGAGCGCGAGAGGCTGATAATATAATTTTGCGTTACTTTTTGGTCCGGCGTCCTGTAGCATGACCAAGACGGGCTGATAATATAATTTTGAATTAGCTTACCTAAAGTACTGTGCCAAAAAAAGAATATAAAACTATCTTAGAGGAGAAAAATTATTTACGGCTCTTATACAGCACTTTTCGATCTAAAAATCGAATTGTTTCCTTTTGTCATTAGTAACAGAACTGCCATGAACATGTAAATCGCAGTTCTGGGTCTTTGCTTGTGCTATTGCTATTTTCTGGAATGGCAATTGTCGGCCGGCATTTTCTTTGTTTTGTTTGCACTCTTATGCTTTTTACCTTTTTGGTGAGGCTTGCTATGGCTGTAGGGGAGGAGGAGGCCATAAGTAGAATTTGGGGGTATATTTAAATCATTTTAAATATGCCCCTGAGTTCTACTCTTCAGGTGTCAGCAATTTGTGCAATGCGTGCAGTATTTTGATGGCAGTTAAGATGCCATTCTCAAACGGGCTGATAATATAATTTTGAGTTACCTTTTGGTCCGGCGCCCTGTGGAAAGAGCGCGACGGGCTGATAATTAAAGTTGGAGTTACCTTTTGGTCCGGCGCCCTGTGGTTGGAGCGTGACGGCCAGAAAATGTAATTTTTAGTTACATTAGTTACATTTGCTTTTGGTTCGGCGCCCTGAGGAAAGAGCGCGACGGGCTGATAATACAATTTTGAGTTACCTTTTGGTCCGGCGCCCATTGGTAGGAGCGCGACGAGCTGATAATATAATTTTGCGTTACCTTTTGGGCCGGCGTCCTGTGGCATGACCAAGACGGGCTGATAATATAATTTTGAATTACCTTACCTAAAGTACTGTGCCAAAAAAGAATATAAAAATATCTTAGAGGAGAACAACTAATTAGGGCCCTTATACAGCACTTTTCGATCTAAAAATCGAATCGTTTCCTTTTTGTCATTAGTAACAGCACTGCGATAAACATGTAAATCGCAGTTCTGGGTCTTTGCCAGTGCTATTGCTATTTTCTGGAATGGCAATTGTCGGCCGGCATTTTCTTTGTTTTGTTTGCACTCTTATGCTTTTTACCTTTTTGGTGAGGCTTGGTATGGCTGTAGGGGAGGAGGAGGCCATAAGTAGAATTTGGGGGTATATTTAAATTATTTTAAATATGCCCCTGAGTTGTACTCTTCAGGTGTCAGCAATTTGTGCAATGTGTGCAGTATTTTGTTGGCAGTTGAGATGCCATTCTCAAACGGGCTGATAATAAAATTTTGAGTTAACTTTTGGTCCGGCGCCCATTGGTAGGAGCGCGACGGGCTGATAATATAGTTTTGCGTTACCTTTTGGTCCGGCGTCCTGTGACATGACCACGACGGGCTGATAATATAATTTTGAATTACCTTACCTAAAGTACTGTGTCAAAAAGAATATAAAAATATCTTAGAGAAGAAAAAATAATTAGGGCCCTTATACAGCACTTTTCGATCTAAAAATCGAATCGTTTCCTTTTTGTCATTAGTAACAGCACTGCGATGAACATGTAAATCGCAGTTCTGGGTCTTTGCTAGTGCTATTGGTATTTTCTGGAATGGTGAGGCTTGGTATGGCTGTAGGGGAGGAGGAGGCCATAAGTTGAATTTGGGAGTATATTTAAATCATTTTAAATATGCCCCTGAGTTCTACTCTTCAGGTTGCAGCAATTTGTGCAATGCGTGCAGTATTTTGTTGGCAGTTGAGATACCATTCTCAAACGGGCTGAAAATATAATTTTGAGTTACCTTTTGGTCCGGCGCCCTGTGGAAAGAGCGCGACGGGCTGATAATTAAAGTTGGAGTTACCGTTAGGTCTGGTGCCCTGTGGCAGGAGCGCGACAGGCTGAAAATCTAATTTTTAGTTACATTAGTTACATTTGTTTTTGGTCCGGCGCCCTTTGGAAAGAGCGCGACGGGTTGACAATAACATTTTGGGTTATCTTTTGGTCCGGCGCCTTTTAGTAGGTGCGCGATGGGCTGATAATATAATTTTGAGTTACCTTTTGGTCCGGTGCCCTGTGGTTGGAGCGTGACAGCCTGAAAATGTAATTTTTAGTTACATTAGTTACATTTGCTTTTGGTCCGGTGCCCTGTGGAAGGAGCACAATGGGCTGATAATAAAATTTTGAGTTAACTTTTGGTCCGGCGCCCATTGGTAGGAGCGCGACGGGCTGATAGTATAATTTTGCATTACCTTTTGGTCCGGCGTCCTGTGGCATGACCAAGACGGGCTGATAATATAGTTATGAATTACCTTACCTAAAGTACTGTGTCAAAAAAGAATATAAAAATATCTTAGAGGAGAACAACTAATTAGGGCCCTTATACAGCACTTTTCGTTCTAAAAATCGAATCATTTCCTTTTTGCCATTAGTAACAGCACTGCGATGAACATGTAAATCACAATTCTGGGTCTTTGCTTGTGCTATTGGTATTTCCTGTAATGGCAATTGTCGGCCAGCATTTTCTTTGCTTTGTTTACACTCTTATGCTTTTTACCTTTTTGGTGAGGCTTGGTATGGCTGTAGGGGAGGAGGAGGCCATAAGTAGAATTTGGGGGTATATTTAAATCATTTTAAATATGCCCCTGAGTTCTACTCTTCAGGCTGCAGCAATTTGTGCAATGCATGCAGTATTTTGTTGGCAGTTGAGATGCCATTCTCAAACGGGCTGATAATATAATTTTGAGTTACCTTTTCCGGCGCCCTGTGGAAAGAGCGCGACGGGCTGATAATAAAAGTTGGAGTTACAGTTTGGTCTGGCGCCCTGTGGTAGGAGCGTGACGACCTGAAAATTAGTTACATTTGCTTTTGGTCCGGCGCCCTGTGGAAAGAGCGCGATGGGCTGATAATAAAATTTTGACTTACCTTTTGGTCCGGCGCCCATTGGTAGGAGCGCGAGAGGCTGATAATATAATTTTGCGTTACCTTTTGGTCCGGCGTCCTGTAGCATGACCAAGACGGGCTGATAATATAATTTTGAATTAGCTTACCTAAAGTACTGTGCCAAAAAAAGAATATAAAACTATCTTAGAGGAGAAAAATTATTTACGGCTCTTATACAGCACTTTTCGATCTAAAAATCGAATTGTTTCCTTTTGTCATTAGTAACAGAACTGCCATGAACATGTAAATCGCAGTTCTGGGTCTTTGCTAGTGCTATTGCTTTTTTCTGGAATGGCAATTGTCGGCCGGCATTTTCTTTGTTTTGTTTGCACTCTTATGCTTTTTACCTTTTTGGTGAGGCTTGGTATGGCTGTAGGGGAGGAGGAGGGCATAAGTAGAATTTGGGGGTATATTTAACCACTTCAGCACCACAGGGTTTTTTGTTTAAAAACCAGAGCAATTTTCACATTTCAGCGCTCCTCCCATTCATTCACCAATAACTTTATTGCTACTCATCAGATGTAAATGATCTATATCTTGTTTTTTTTTTGCCACAAATGATGCTTTGTGAGGGTGATATTTGCTTTTAGTAATTATGTTATTATCTGTGCATTTTAAAGGGAAAAATGGGGAAAAAAAGAAAAAACACACTATTTCTCCATTTCCATCCACTATAGTTTTCAAATAAACAATGTTACCATAGGTAAAACCCACACATTGTATTTGCTAATTTGTCCTGGTTATCTCAACATTTAAATAATGTTCCTAGTACAATGTATGGCAATAATATATTAGTTTCTGGTTTGTGTTTTTTGTTTTCTCATTGCACTCTATCAGTAATTAAAAGCCCTTATCTTCATGATTAACAGTGATACACTCTCATGGCATACATATTTTA
Source organism: Hyperolius riggenbachi (assembly GCF_040937935.1). Taxonomy (NCBI): domain Eukaryota; kingdom Metazoa; phylum Chordata; class Amphibia; order Anura; family Hyperoliidae; genus Hyperolius; species Hyperolius riggenbachi. The sequence goes on along the minus strand of NC_090646.1, from coordinate 102,436,044 downwards.
AAAGCTAAGTCCCTAGGGTAACTATGTATTCTATTTTCAATGCTGTCACTTTTGGTTTTTTTTACAAGTATTTACTTAGGGGTATAGAGTACATGGAAATAACAGTTTTATTGCTTTTCATTCAGTTTTCCAGTAAAAAAAATCACATGACTTAGCCCTCAGTTGTCAAACAACACAAAATCTATTCTCTCACTTGTCACGGTTAAAATGATACCCTATATACATAATCAGATAGCTTATTGGGCATACAGCACACTGTTTACCACAAGTACGCATATCTACTCCCCTGAGCTTCAGATGAAGTTTTGTGGGGAGTAGATAAGTGTAGCAAGGGATTCAAAGTGGTTAAATCATTTTAAATATGCCCCTGAGTTCTTCTCTTCAGGTTGCAGCAATTTGTGCAATGCGTGCAGTATTTTGTTGGCAGTTGAGATGCCATTCTCAAACAAGCTGATAATATAATTTTGAGTCACCTTTTGGTCCGGCGCCCTGTGGAAAGAGCACGACGGGCTGATAATAAAAGTTGGAGTTACCGTTTGGTCTGGCGCCCTGTGGTAGGAGCGCGACAGGCTGAAAATGTAATTTTTAGTTACATTAGTTACATTTGTTTTTGGTCCGGCGCCCTGTGGAAAGAGCGCGACGGGCTGACAATAAAATTTTGAGTTATCTTTTGGTCCGGCGCCTTTTAGTAGGTGCGTGATGGGCTGATAATATAATTTTGAGTTATCTTTTGGTCCGGCGCCCTGTGGTTGGAGCGCGACGGGGTGAAAATGTAATTTTTAGTTACATTAGTTACATTTGCTTTTGGTCCGGCGCCCTGAGGAAAGAGCGCGACGGGCTGATAATAAAATTTTGAGTTACCTTTTGGTCCGGCGCCCATTGGTAGGAGCACGACAGGCTGATAATATAATTTTGCGTTACCTTTTTTTCCGGCGTCCTGTGGCATGACCAAGACGGGCCCTTAATATAATTTTGAATTACCTTACCTAAAGTACTGTGTCAAAAAAGAATATAAAAATATCTTAGAGGAGAACAACTAATTAGGGCCCTTATACAGCACTTTTCGATCTAAAAATCGAATCGTTTCCTTTTTGTCATTAGTAACAGCACTGCGATGAACATGTAAATCGCAGTTCTGGGTCTTTGCTAGTGCTATTGCTATTTTCTGGAATGGCAATTGTCGGCCGGCATTTTCTTTGTTTTGTTTGCACTCTTATGCTTTTTACCTTTTTGGTGAGACTTGTTATGGCTGTAGGGGAGGAGGAGGCCATAAGTAGAATTTGGGGGTATATTTAAATCATTTTAAATATGCCCCTGAGTTCTACTCTTCAGGTGTCAGCAATTTGTGCAATGCGTGCAGTATTTTGATGGCAGTTGAGATGCCATTCTCAAACGGGCTGATAATATAATTTTGAATTACCTTTTGGTCCGGCGCCCTGTGGAAAGAGCGCGACGGGCTGATAAAGTTGGAGTTACCGTTTGGTCTGGTGCCCTGTGGCAGGAGCGCGACAGGCTGAAAATGTAATTTTTAGTTACATTAGTTACATTTGTTTTTGGTCCGGCTTCCTTTGGAAAGAGCGCGACGGGCTGACAATAAAATTTTTAGTTATCTTTTGGCCCGGCGCCTTTTAGTAGGTGCGCGATGGGCTGATAATATAATTTTGAGTTACCTTTTGTTCCGGCGCCCTGTGGTTGGAGCGTGACGGCCTAAAAATGTAATTTTTAGTTATATTAGTTACATTTGCTTTTGGTCCGGCGCCCTGAGGAAAGAGCGCGACGGGCTGATAATGAAATTTTGAGTTACCTTTTGGTCCGGCGCCCATTGGTAGGAGCGCGACGGGCTGATAATATAATTTTGCGTTACCTTTTGGTCCGGCGTCTTGTGGCATGACCAAGACGGGCTGATAATATAATTTTGAATTACCTTACCTAAAGTACTGTGCCAAAAAAGAATATAAAAATATCTTAGAGGAAAACAACTAATTAGGGCCCTTATACAGCACTTTTCGATCTAAAAATCGAATCGTTTCCTTTTTGTCATTAGTAACAGTACTGTGATGAACATGTAAATCGCAGTTCAGGGTCTTTGCTAGTGCTATTGCTATTTTCTGGAATGGCAATTGTCGGCCGGCATTTTCTTTGTTTTGTTTGCATTCTTATGCTTTTTACCTTTTTGGTGAGGCTTGGTATGGCTGTAGGGGAGGAGGAGGCAATAAGTAGAATTTAGGGGTTTATTTAAATCATTTTAAATATGCCCCTGAGTTCTACTCTTCAGGTTGCAGCAATTTGTGCAATGCGTGCAGTATTTTGTTGGCAGTTGAGATGCCATTCTCAAGCAGGCTGATAATAAAATTTTGAGTCACCTTTCGGTCTGGCGCCCTGTGGAAAGAGTGCGACGGGCTGAATATGTAATTTTTAGTTACATTAGTTACATTTGTTTTTGGTCCGGCGCCCTGTGGAAAGAGCGCGACGGGCTGATAATAAAAGTTGGAGTTGCCGTTTAGTCTGGCGCCCTGTGGTAGGAGCGCGACAGGCTGAATATGTAATTTTTAGTTACATTAGTTACATTTGTTTTTGGTCCGCCGCCCTGTGGAAAGAGCGCGACGGGCTGACAATAAAATTTTGAGTTATCTTTTGGTCCGGTGCCTGTTAGTAGGTGCGTGATGGGCTGATAATATAATTTTGAGTTACCTTTTGGTCCGGCGCCCTGTGGTTGGAGCGCGACGGGATGAAAATGTAATTTTTAGTTATATTAGTTAAATTTGCTTTTGGTCCGGCGTCCTGAGGAAAGAGCACAACGGGCTGATAATAAAATTTTGAGTTAACTTTTGGTCCGGCGCCCATTGGTAGGAGTGCGACGGGCTGATAATATAATTTTGCCTTACCTTTTGGTCCGGCGTCCTGTGGCATGACCAAGACGGGCTGATAATATAATTTTGAATTACCTTACCTAAAGTACTGTGCCAAAAAGGAATATAAAAATATCTTAGAGGAGAACAACTAATTAGGGCCCTTATACAGCACTTTTCGATCTAAAATTCGAATCGTTTCCTTTTTGTCATTAGTAACAGCACTGCGATGAACATGTAAATCGCAGTTCTGGGTCTTTGCTTGTGCTATTGCTATTTTCTGGAATGGCAATTGTCGGCCAGCATTTTCTTTGTTTTGTTTGCACTCTTATGCTTTTTACCTTTTTGGTGAGGCTTGGTATGGCTGTAGGGGAGGAGGAGGCCATAAGTAGAATTTGGGGGTATATTTAAATTATTTTAAATATGCCCCTGAGTTCTACTCTTCAGGTGTCAGCAATTTGTGCAATGCGTGCAGTATTTTGATGGCAGTTGAGATGCCATTCTCAAACGGGCTGATAATATAATTTTGAGTTACCTTATGGTCCGGCGCCCTGTGGAAAGAGCGCGACGGGCGGATAATTAAAGTTGGAGTCACCGTTTGGTCTGGCGCCCTGTGGCAGGAGCGCGACAGGCTGAAAATGTAATTTTTAGTTACATTAGTTACATTTGTTTTTGGTCCGGCGCCCTGTGGAAAGAGCGCGACGGGCTGACAATAAAATTTTGAGTTATCTTTTGGTCCGGCGCCTTTTAGTAGGTGCGCGATGGGCTGATAATATAATTCTGAGTTACTTTTTGGTCCGGCGCCCTGTGGTTGGAGCGTGACGACCTGAAAATGCAATTTTTAGTTACATTAGTTACATTTGCTTTTGGTCCGGCGCCCTGAGGAAAGAGCGCGACGGGCTGATAATAAAATTTAGAGTTACCTTTTGGTCCGGCGCCCTGTGGCATGACCTAGACGGGCTGATAATATATTTTTGAATTACCTTACCTAAAGTACTGTGCCAAAAAAGAATATAAAAATATCTTAGAGGAGAACAACTAATTAGGGCCCTTATACAACACTTTTCGATCTAAAAATCGAATCGTTTCCTTTTTGTCATTAGTAACAGCACTGCGATGAACATGTAAATCGCAGTTCTGGGTCTTTGCTAGTGCTATTGCTATTTTCTGGAATGGCAATTGTCGGCCGGCATTTTCTTTGTTTTGTTTGCACTCTTATGCTTTTTACCTTTTTGGTGAGGCTTGGTATGGCTGTAGGGGAGGAGGAGGCCATAAGTAGAATTTGGGGGTATATTTAAATCATTTTAAATATGCCCCTGAGTTCTACTCTTCAGGTGTCAGCAATTTGTGCAATGCGTGCAGTATTTTGATGGCAGTTGAGATGCCATTCTCAAACGGGCTGATAATATAATTTTGAGTTACCTTTTGGTCCGGCGCCCTGTGGAAAGAGCGCGACGGGCTGATAATTAAAGTTGGAGTTACCGTTTGGTCTGGTGCCCTGTGGCAGGAGCGCGACAGGCTAAAAATGTAATTTTTAGTTACATTAGTTACATTTGTTTTTGGTCCGGCGCCCTTTGGAAAGAGCGCGACGGGTTGACAATAACATTTTGGGTTATCTTTTGGTCCGGCGCCTTTTAGTAGGTGCGCGATGGGCTGATAATATAATTTTGAGTTACCTTTTGGTCCGGCGCCCTGTGGTTGGAGCGTGACGGCCAGAAAATGTAATTTTTAGTTACATTAGTTACATTTGCTTTTGGTCCGGCGCCCTGAGGAAAGAGCGCGACGGGCTGATAATACAATTTTGAGTTACCTTTTGGTCCGGCGCCCATTGGTAGGAGCGCGAGAGGCTGATAATATAATTTTGCGTTACCTTTTGGTCCGGCGTCCTGTAGCATGACCAAGACGGGCTGATAATATAATTTGTAAATCGCAGTTCTGGGTCTTTGCTAGTGCTATTGCTTTTTTCTGGAATGGCAATTGTCGGCCGGCATTTTCTTTGTTTTGTTTGCACTCTTATGCTTTTTACCTTTTTGGTGAGGCTTGGTATGGCTGTAGGGGAGGAGGAGGGCATAAGTAGAATTTGGGGGTATATTTAACCACTTCAGCACCACAGGGTTTTTTGTTTAAAAACCAGAGCAATTTTCACATTTCAGCGCTCCTCCCATTCACCAATAACTTTATTGCTACTCATCAGATGTAAATGATCTATATCTTGTTTTTTTTTGCCACAAATGATGCTTTGTGAGGGTGATATTTGCTTTTAGTAATTATGTTATTATCTGTGCATTTTAAAGGGAAAAATGGGGAAAAAAAGAAAAAACACACTATTTCTCCATTTCCATCCACTATAGTTGTCAAATAAACAATGTTACCATAGGTAAAACCCACACATTGTATTTGCTAATTTGTCCTGGTTATCTCAACATTTAAATAATGTTCCTAGTACAATGTATGGCAATAATATATTAGTTTCTGGTTTGTGTTTTTTGTTTTCTCATTGCACTCTATCAGTAATTAAAAGCCCTTATCTTCATGATTAACAGTGATACACTCTCATGGCATACATATTTTAAAAGCTAAGTCCCTAGGGTAACTATGTATTCTATTTTCAATGCTGTCACTTTTGTTTTTTTTTACAAGTATTTATTTAGGGGTATAGAGTACATGGAAATAACAGTTTTATTGCTTTTCATTCAGTTTTCCAGTAAAAAAAATCACATGACTTAGCCCTCAGTTGTCAAACAACACAAAATCTATTCTCTCACTTGTCACGGTTAAAATGATACCCTATATACATAATCAGATAGCTTATTGGGCATACAGCACACTGTTTACCACAAGTACGCATATCTACTCCCCTGAGCTTCAGATGAAGTTTTGTGGGGAGTAGATAAGTGTAGCAAGGGATTCAAAGTGGTTAAATCATTTTAAATATGCCCCTGAGTTCTTCTCTTCAGGTTGCAGCAATTTGTGCAATGCGTGCAGTATTTTGTTGGCAGTTGAGATGCCATTCTCAAACAGGCTGATAATATAATTTTGAGTCACCTTTTGGTCCGGCGCCCTGTGGAAAGAGCACGACGGGCTGATAATAAAAGTTGGAGTTACCGTTTGGTCTGGCGCCCTGTGGTAGGAGCGCGACAGGCTGAAAATGTAATTTTTAGTTACATTAGTTACATTTGTTTTTGGTCCGGCGCCCTGTGGAAAGAGCGCGACGGGCTGACAATAAAATTTTGAGTTATCTTTTGGTCCGGCGCCTTTTAGTAGGTGCGTGATGGGCTGATAATATAATTTTGAGTTATCTTTTGGTCCGGCGCCCTGTGGTTGGAGCGCGACGGGCTGAAAATGTAATTTTTAGTTACATTAGTTACATTTGCTTTTGGTCCGGCGCCCTGAGGAAAGAGCGCGACGGGCTGATAATAAAATTTTGAGTTACCTTTTGGTCCGGCGCCCATTGGTAGGAGCACGACAGGCTGATAATATAATTTTGCGTTACCTTTTTTTCCGGCGTCCTGTGGCATGACCAAGACGGGCCCTTAATATAATTTTGAATTACCTTACCTAAAGTACTGTGTCAAAAAAGAATATAAAAATATCTTAGAGGAGAACAACTAATTAGGGCCCTTATACAGCACTTTTCGATCTAAAAATCGAATCGTTTCCTTTTTGTCATTAGTAACAGCACTGCGATGAACATGTAAATCGCAGTTCTGGGTCTTTGCTAGTGCTATTGCTATTTTCTGGAATGGCAATTGTCGGCCGGCATTTTCTTTGTTTTGTTTGCACTCTTATGCTTTTTACCTTTTTGGTGAGACTTGTTATGGCTGTAGGGGAGGAGGAGGCCATAAGTAGAATTTGGGGGTATATTTAAATCATTTTAAATATGCCCCTGAGTTCTACTCTTCAGGTGTCAGCAATTTGTGCAATGCGTGCAGTATTTTGATGGCAGTTGAGATGCCGTTCTCAAACGGGCTGATAATATAATTTTGAATTACCTTTTGGTCCGGCGCCCTGTGGAAAGAGCGCGACGGGCTGATAAAGTTGGAGTTACCGTTTGGTCTGGTGCCCTGTGGCAGGAGCGCGACAGGCTGAAAATGTAATTTTTAGTTACATTAGTTACATTTGTTTTTGGTCCGGCTTCCTTTGGAAAGAGCGCGACGGGCTGACAATAAAATTTTTAGTTATCTTTTGGCCCGGCGCCTTTTAGTAGGTGCGCGATGGGCTGATAATATAATTTTGAGTTACCTTTTGGTCCGGCGCCCTGTGGTTGGAGCGTGACGGCCTAAAAATGTAATTTTTAGTTATATTAGTTACATTTGCTTTTGGTCCGGCGCCCTGAGGAAAGAGCGCGACGGGCTGATAATGAAATTTTGAGTTACCTTTTGGTCCGGCGCCCATTGGTAGGAGTGCGACGGGCTGATAATATAATTTTGCGTTACCTTTTGGTCCGGCGTCTTGTGGCATGACCAAGACGGGCCGATAATATAATTTTGAATTACCTTACCTAAAGTACTGTGCCAAAAAAGAATATAAAAATATCTTAGAGGAAAACAACTAATTAGGGCCCTTATACAGCACTTTTCGATCTAAAAATCGAATCGTTTCCTTTTTGTCATTAGTAACAGTACTGTGATGAACATGTAAATCGCAGTTCAGGGTCTTTGCTAGTGCTATTGCTATTTTCTGGAATGGCAATTGCCGGCCGGCATTTTCTTTGTTTTGTTTGCATTCTTATGCTTTTTACCTTTTTGGTGAGGCTTGGTATGGCTGTAGGGGAGGAGGAGGCAATAAGTAGAATTTAGGGGTTTATTTAAATCATTTTAAATATGCCCCTGAGTTCTACTCTTCAGGTTGCAGCAATTTGTGCAATGCGTGCAGTATTTTGTTGGCAGTTGAGATGCCATTCTCAAGCAGGCTGATAATAAAATTTTGAGTCACCTTTCGGTCTGGCGCCCTGTGGAAAGAGTGCGACGGGCTGAATATGTAATTTTTAGTTACATTAGTTACATTTGTTTTTGGTCCGGCGCCCTGTGGAAAGAGCGCGACGGGCTGATAATAAAAGTTGGAGTTGCCGTTTAGTCTGGCGCCCTGTGGTAGGAGCGCGACAGGCTGAATATGTAATTTTTAGTTACATTAGTTACATTTGTTTTTGGTCCGCCGCCCTGTGGAAAGAGCGCGACGGGCTGACAATAAAATTTTGAGTTATCTTTTGGTCCGGTGCCTGTTAGTAGGTGCGTGATGGGCTTATAATATAATTTTGAGTTACCTTTTGGTCCGGCGCCCTGTGGTTGGAGCGCGACGGGATGAAAATGTAATTTTTAGTTATATTAGTTAAATTTGCTTTTAGTCCGGCGTCCTGAGGAAAGAGCACAACGGGCTGATAATAAAATTTTGAGTTAACTTTTGGTCCGGCGCCCATTGGTAGGAGTGCGACGGGCTGATAATATAATTTTGCGTTACCTTTTGGTCCGGCGTCCTGTGGCATGACCAAGACGGGTTGATAATATAATTTTGAATTACCTTACCTAAAATACTGTGCCAAAAAAGAATATAAAAATATCTTAGAGGAGAACAACTAATTAGGGCCCTTATACAGCACTTTTCGATCTAAAAATCGAATCGTTTCCTTTTTGTCATTAGTAACAGCACTGCGATGAACATGTAAATCGCAGTTCTGGGTCTTTGCTTGTGCTATTGCTATTTTCTGGAATGGCAATTGTCGGCCAGCATTTTCTTTGTTTTGTTTGCACTCTTATGCTTTTTACCTTTTTGGTGAGGCTTGGTATGGCTGTAGGGGAGGAGGAGGCCATAAGTAGAATTTGGGGGTATATTTAAATTATTTTAAATATGCCCCTGAGTTCTACTCTTCAGGTGTCAGCAATTTGTGCAATGCGTGCAGTATTTTGATGGCAGTTGAGATGCCATTCTCAAACGGGCTGATAATATAATTTTGAGTTACCTTTCGGTCCGGCGCCCTGTGGAAAGAGCGCGACGGGCGGATAATTAAAGTTGGAGTCACCGTTTGGTCTGGCGCCCTGTGGCAGGAGCGCGACAGGCTGAAAATGTAATTTTTAGTTACATTAGTTACATTTGTTTTTGGTCCGGCGCCCTGTGGAAAGAGCGCGACGGGCTGACAATAAAATTTTGAGTTATCTTTTGGTCCGGCGCCTTTTAGTAGGTGCGCGATGGGCTGATAATATAATTTTGAGTTACTTTTTGGTCCGGCGCCCTGTGGTTGGAGCGTGACGACCTGAAAATGTAATTTTTAGTTACATTAGTTACATTTGCTTTTGGTCCGCCGCCCTGAGGAAAGAGCGCGACGGGCTGATAATAAAATTTAGAGTTACCTTTTGGTCCGGCGCCCTGTGGCATGACCTAGACGGGCTGATAATATATTTTTGAATTACCTTACCTAAAGTACTGTGCCAAAAAAGAATATAAAAATATCTTAGAGGAGAACAACTAATTAGGGCCCTTATACAACACTTTTCGATCTAAAAATCGAATCGTTTCCTTTTTGTCATTAGTAACAGCACTACGATGAACATGTAAATCGCAGTTCTGGGTCTTTGCTAGTGCTATTGCTATTTTCTGGAATGGCAATTGTCGGCTGGCATTTTCTTTGTTTTGTTTGCACTCTTATGCTTTTTACCTTTTTGGTGAGGCTTGGTATGGCTGTAGGGGAGGAGGAGGCCATAAGTAGAATTTGGGGGTATATTTAAATCATTTTAAATATGCCCCTGAGTTCTACTCTTCAGGTGTCAGCAATTTGTGCAATGCGTGCAGTATTTTGATGGCAGTTGAGATGCCATTCTCAAACGGGCTGATAATATAATTTTGAGTTACCTTTTGGTCCGGCGCCCTGTGGAAAGAGCGCGACGGGCTGATAATTAAAGTTGGAGTTACCTTTTGGTCCGGCGCCCTGTGGTTGGAGCGTGACGGCCAGAAAATGTAATTTTTAGTTACATTAGTTACATTTGCTTTTGGTCCGGCGCCCTGAGGAAAGAGCGCGACGGGCTGATAATACAATTTTGAGTTACCTTTTGGTCCGGCGCCCATTGGTAGGAGCGCGACGAGCTGATAATATAATTTTGCGTTACCTTTTGGGCCGGCGTCCTGTGGCATGACCAAGACGGGCTGATAATATAATTTTGAATTACCTTACCTAAAGTACTGTGCCAAAAAAGAATATAAAAATATCTTAGAGAAGAACAACTAATTAGGGCCCTTATACAGCACTTTTCGATCTAAAAATCGAATCGTTTCCTTTTTGTCATTAGTAACAGCACTGCGATAAACATGTAAATCGCAGTTCTGGGTCTTTGCCAGTGCTATTGCTATTTTCTGGAATGGCAATTGTCGGCCGGCATTTTCTTTGTTTTGTTTGCACTCTTATGCTTTTTACCTTTTTGGTGAGGCTTGGTATGGCTGTAGGGGAGGAGGAGGCCATAAGTAGAATTTGGGGGTATATTTAAATTATTTTAAATATGCCCCTGAGTTGTACTCTTCAGGTGTCAGCAATTTGTGCAATGCGTGCAGTATTTTGTTGGCAGTTGAGATGCCATTCTCAAACGGGCTGATAATAAAATTTTGAGTCACCTTTTGGTCCGGCGCCCTGTGGAAAGAGCACGACGGGCTGATAATAAAAGTTGGAGTTACCGTTTGGTCTGGCGCCCTGTGGTAGGAGCGCGACAGGCTGAAAATGTAATTTTTAGTTACATTAGTTACATTTGTTTTTGGTCCGGCGCCCTGTGGAAAGAGCGCGACGGGCTGACAATAAAATTTTGAGTTATCTTTTGGTCCGGCGCCTTTTAGTAGGTGCGTGATGGGCTGATAATATAATTTTGAGTTATCTTTTGGTCCGGCGCCCTGTGGTTGGAGCGCGACGGGCTGAAAATGTAATTTTTAGTTACATTAGTTACATTTGCTTTTGGTCCGGCGCCCTGAGGAAAGAGCGCGACGGGCTGATAATAAAATTTTGAGTTACCTTTTGGTCCGGCGCCCATTGGTAGGAGCACGACAGGCTGATAATATAATTTTGCGTTACCTTTTTTTCCGGCGTCCTGTGGCATGACCAAGACGGGCCCTTAATATAATTTTGAATTACCTTACCTAAAGTACTGTGTCAAAAAAGAATATAAAAATATCTTAGAGGAGAACAACTAATTAGGGCCCTTATACAGCACTTTTCGATCTAAAAATCGAATCGTTTCCTTTTTGTCATTAGTAACAGCACTGCGATGAACATGTAAATCGCAGTTCTGGGTCTTTGCTAGTGCTATTGCTATTTTCTGGAATGGCAATTGTCGGCCGGCATTTTCTTTGTTTTGTTTGCACTCTTATGCTTTTTACCTTTTTGGTGAGACTTGTTATGGCTGTAGGGGAGGAGGAGGCCATAAGTAGAATTTGGGGGTATATTTAAATCATTTTAAATATGCCCCTGAGTTCTACTCTTCAGGTGTCAGCAATTTGTGCAATGCGTGCAGTATTTTGATGGCAGTTGAGATGCCATTCTCAAACGGGCTGATAATATAATTTTGAATTACCTTTTGGTCCGGCGCCCTGTGGAAAGAGCGCGACGGGCTGATAAAGTTGGAGTTACCGTTTGGTCTGGTGCCCTGTGGCAGGAGCGCGACAGGCTGAAAATGTAATTTTTAGTTACATTAGTTACATTTGTTTTTGGTCCGGCGCCCTGTGGAAAGAGCGCGACGGGCTGACAATAAAATTTTGAGTTATCTTTTGGTCCGGCGCCTTTTAGTAGGTGCGCGATGGGCTGATAATATAATTTTGAGTTACCTTTTGGTCCGGCGCCCTGTGGTTGGAGCGTGACGGCCTGAAAATGTAATTTTTAGTTACATTAGTTACATTTGCTTTTGGTCCGGTGCCCTGTGGAAAGAGCGCGACGGGCTGATAATACAATTTTGAGTTACCTTTTGGTCCGGCACCCATTGGTAATAGCGCGACGGGCTGATAATATAATTTTGCGTTACCTTTTGGTCCGGCATCCAGTGGCATGACCAAGACGGGCTGATAATATAATTTTGAATTACCTTACCTAAAGTACTGTGCCAAAAAAGAATATAAAAATATCTTAGAGGAGAACAACTAATTAGGGCCCTTATACAGCACTTTTCGATCTAAAAATCGAATCGTTTCCTTTTTGTCATTAGTAACAGCACTGCAATGAACATGTAAATTGCAGTTCTGGGTCTTTGCTAGTGCTATTGCTATTTTCTGGAATGGCAATTGTCGGCCGGCATTTTCTTTGTTTTGTTTGCACTCTTATGCTTTTTACCTTTTTGGTGAGGCTTGGTATGGCTGTAGGGGAGGAGGAGGCCATAAGTAGAATTTGGGGGTATATTTAACTCATTTTAAATATTCCCCTGAGTTGTACTCTTCAGGTGTCAGCAATTTGTGCAATGCGTGCAGTATTTTGTTGGCAGTTGAGATGCCATTCTCAAACGGGCTGATAATATAATTTTGAGTTACCTTTTGGTCCGGCGCCCTGTGGAAAGAGCGTGACGGGCTGATAATAAAATTTTGAGTTACCTTTTGGTCCGGTGCCCATTGGTAGGAGCACGACAGGCTGATAATATAGATTTGCGTTACCTTTTTGTCCGGCGTCCTGTGGCATGACCAAGACGGGCCCTTAATATAATTTTGAATTACCTTACCTAAAGTACTGTGCCAAAAAAAGAATATAAAATATCTTAGAGGAAAACAACTAATTAGGGCCCTTATACAGCACTTTTCCATCTAAAAATCGAATCGTTTCCTTTTTGTCATTAGTAACAGCACTGCAATGAACATGTAAATCGCAGTTCTGGGTCTTTGCTAGTGCTATTGCTATTTTCTGGAATGGCAATTGTCGGCCGGCATTTTCTTTGTTTTGTTTGCACTCTTATGCTTTTTACCTATTTGGTGAGGCTTGGTATGGCTGTAGGGGAGGAGGAGGCCATAAGTAGAATTTGGGGGTATATTTAAATCATTTTAAATATGCCCCTGAGTTCTACTCTTCAGTTGTCAGCAATTTGTGCAATGCGTGCAGTATTTTGTTGACAGTTGAGATGCCATTCTCAAACAGGCTGATAATATAATTTTGAGTTACCTTTTGGTCCGGCGCCCTGTGGAAAGAGCGCGACGGGCTGATAATTAAAGTTGGAGTTACCGTTTTGTCTGGCGCCCTGTGGCAGGAGCGCAACAGGCTGAAAATTTAATTTTAAGTTACATTTGTTTTTGGTCCGGCGCCCTGTGGAAAGAGCGCGACGGGCTGACAATAAAATTTTGAGTTATCTTTTGGTCCGGCGCCTTTTAGTAGGTGCGCGATGGGCTGATAATATAATTTTGAGTTACCTTTTGGTCCGGCGCCCTGTGGTTGGAGCGTGACGGCCTGAAAATGTAATTTTTAGTTACATTAGTTACATTTGCTTTTGGTCCGGTGCCCTGTGGAAAGAGCGCGACGGGCTGATAATACAATTTTGAGTTCCCTTTTGGTCCGGCGCCCATTGGTAGGAGCACGACAGGCTGATAATATAATTTTGCGTTACCTTTTTGTCCGGCGTCCTGTGGCATGACCAAGACGGGCTGATAATATAATTATGAATTACCTTACCTAAAGTACTGTGCCAAAAAAGAATATAAAATATTTTAGAGGAAAACAACTAATTAGGGCCCTTATACAGCACTTTTCCATCTAAAAATCGAATCGTTTCCTTTTTGTCATTAGTAACAGCACTGCAATGAACATGTAAATCGCAGTTCTGGGTCTTTGCTAGTGCTATTGCTATTTTCTGGAATGGCAATTGTCGGCCGGCATTTTCTTTGTTTTGTTTGCACTCTTATGCTTTTTACCTTTTTGGTGAGGCTTGGTATGGCTGTAGGGGAGGAGGAGGCCATAAGTAGAATTTGGGGGTATATTTAAATCATTTTAAATATGCCCCTGAGTTCTACTCTTCAGGGTGCAGCAATTTGTGCAATGCGTGCAGTATTTTGTTGGCAGTTGAGATGCCATTCTCAAACGGGCTGATAATATAATTTTGAGTTACCTTTTGGTCTGGCGCCCTGTGGAAAGAGCGCGACGGGCTGATAATTAAAGTTGGAGTTACCGTTTGGTCTGGCGCCCTGTGGCAGGAGCGCAACAGGCTGAAAATTTAATTTTTAGTTACATTAGTTACATTTGTTTTTGGTCCGGCGTCCTGTGGAAAGAGCGCGACGGGCTGACAATAAAATTTTGAGTTATCTTTTGGTCCGGCGCCTTTTAATAGGTGCGCGATGGGCTGATAATATAATTTTGAGTTACCTTTTGGTCCGGCGCCCTGTGGTTGGAGCGTGACGGCCTGAAAATGTAATTTTTAGTTACATTAGTTACATTTGCTTTTGGTCCGGTGCCCTGTGGAAAGAGCGCGACGGGCTGATAATACAATTTTGACTTACCTTTTGGTCCGGCGCCCATTGGTAGGAGCGCGACGGGCTGATAATATAATTTTGCGTTACCTTTTGGTCCGGCGTCCAGTAGCATGACCAAGACGGGCTGATAATATAATTTTGAATTACCTTACCTAAAGTACTGTGCCAAAAAAGAATATAAAAATATCTTAGAGGAGAACAACTAATTAGGGCCCTTATACAGCACTTTTCGTTCTAAAAATCGAATCATTTCCTTTTTGCCATTAGTAACAGCACTGCGATGAACATGTAAATCACAATTCTGGGTCTTTGCTAGTGCTATTGCTATTTTCTGGAATGGCAATTGTCGGCCGGCATTTTCTTTGTTTTGTTTACACTCTTATGCTTTTTACCTTTTTGGTGAGGCTTGGTATGGCTGTAGGGGAGGAGGAGGCCATAAGTAGAATTTGGGGGTATATTTAAATCATTTTAAATATGCCCCTGAGTTCTACTCTTCAGGTTGCAGCAATTTGTGCAATGCGTGCAGTATTTTGTTGGCAGTTGAGATGCCATTCTCTAACAGGCTGATAATAAAATTTTGAGTCACCTTTTGGTCTGGCGCCCTGTGGAAAGAGCGCGACGGGCTGATAATAAAAGTTGGAGTTACCGTTTAGTCTGGCGCCCTGTGGTAGGAGCGCGACGGGCTGAATATGTAATTTTTAGTTACATTAGTTACATTTGTTTTTGGTCCGGCGCCCTGTGGAAAGAGCGCAACGGGCTGACAATAAAACTTTGAATTATCTTTTGGTCCGGTGCCTTTTAGTAGGTGCGTGATGGGCTGATAATATAATTTTGAGTTACCTTTTGGTCCGGCGCCCTGTGGTTGGAGCGCGACGGGCTGAAAATGTAATTTTTAGTTATATTAGTTACATTTGCTTTTGGTCCGGCGTCCTGAGGAAAGAGCACAACGGGCTGATAATAAAATTTTGAGTTAACTTTTGGTCCGGCGCCCATTGGTAGGAGCGCGACGGGCTGATAATACAATTTTGCGTTACCTTTTGGTCCGGCGTCCTGTGACATGACCAAGACGGGCTGATAATATAATTTTGAATTACCTTACCTAAAGTACTGTGTCAAAAAAGAATATAAAAATATCTTAGAGGAGAACAACTAATTAGGGCCCTTATACAGCACTTTTCGATCTAAAAATCGAATCGTTTCCTTTTTGTCATTAGTAACAGCACTGCGATGAACATGTAAATCGCAGTTCTGGGTCTTTGCTAGTGCTATTGCTATTTTCTGGAATGGCAATTGTCGGCCGGCATTTTCTTTGTTTTGTTTGCACTCTTATGCTTTTTACCTTTTTGGTGAGGCTTGGTATGGCTGTAGGGGAGGAGGAGGCCATAAGTAGAATTTGGGGGTATATTTAAATCATTTTAAATATGCCCCTGAGTTCTACTCTTCAGTTGTCAGCAATTTGTGCAATGCGTGCAGTATTTTGTTGACAGTTGAGATGCCATTCTCAAACAGGCTGATAATATAATTTTGAGTTACCTTTTGGTCCGGCGCCCTGTGGAAAGAGCGCGACGGGCTGATAATTAAAGTTGGAGTTACCGTTTTGTCTGGCGCCCTGTGGCAGGAGCGCAACAGGCTGAAAATGTAAGTTTTAGTTACATTAGTTACATTTGTTTTTGGTCCGGCGCCCTTTGGAAAGAGCGCGACGGGCTGACAATAAAATTTTGAGTTATCTTTTGGTCCGGCGCCTTTTAGTAGGTGCGCGATGGGCTGATAATATAATTTTGAGTTACCTTTTGGTCCGGCGCCCTGTGGTTGGAGCGTGACGGCCTGAAAATGTAATTTTTAGTTACATTAGTTACATTTGCTTTTGGTTCGGTGCCCTGTGGATAGAGCGCGACGGGCTGATAATACAATTTTGAGTTACCTTTTGGTCCGGCGCCCATTGGTAAGAGAACGACGGGCTGATAATATAATTTTGCGTTACCTTTTGGTCCGGCATCCAGTGGCATGACCAAGACGGGCTGATAATATAATTTTGAATTACCTTACCTAAAGTACTGTGCCAAAAAATATCTTAGAGGAGAACAACTAATTAGGGCCCTTATACAGCACTTTTCGATCTAAAAATCGAATCGTTTCCTTTTTGTCATTAGTAACAGCACTGCGATGAACATGTAAATTGCAGTTCTGGGTCTTTGCTAGTGCTATTGCTATTTTCTGGAATGGCAATTGTCGGCCGGCATTTTCTTTGTTTTGTTTGCACTCTTATGCTTTTTACCTTTTTGGTGAGGCTTGGTATGGCTGTAGGGGAGGAGGAGGCCATAAGTAGAATTTGGGGGTATATTTAACTCATTTTAAATATGCCCCTGAGTTGTACTCTTCAGGTGTCAGCAATTTGTGCAATGCGTGCAGTATTTTGTTGGCAGTTGAGATGCCATTCTCAAACGGGCTGATAATATAATTTTGAGTTACCTTTTGGTCCGGCGCCCTGTGGAAAGAGCGTGACGGGCTGATAATGAAATTTTGAGTTACCTTTTGGTCCGGTGCCCATTGGTAGGAGCACGACAGGCTGATAATATAATTTTGCGTTACCTTTTTGTCCGGCGTCCTGTGGCATGACCAAGACGGGCCCTTAATATAATTTTGAATTACCTTACCTAAAGTACTGTGCCAAAAAAAGAATATAAAATATCTTAGAGGAAAACAACTAATTAGGGCCCTTATACAGCACTTTTCGATCTAAAAATCGAATCGTTTCCTTTTTGTCATTAGTAACAGCACTGCAATGAACATGTAAATCGCAGTTCTGGGTCTTTGCTAGTGCTATTGCTATTTTCTGGAATGGCAATTGTCGGCCGGCATTTTCTTTGTTTTGTTTGCACTCTTATGCTTTTTACCTTTTTGGTGAGGCTTGGTATGGCTGTAGGGGAGGAGGAGGCCATAAGTAGAATTTGGGGGTATATTTAAATCATTTTAAATATGCCCCTGAGTTCTACTCTTCAGGGTGCAGCAATTTGTGCAATGCGTGCAGTATTTTGTTGGCAGTTGAGATGCCATTCTCAAACGGGCTGATAATATAATTTTGAGTTACCTTTTGGTCCGGCGCCCTGTGGAAAGAGCGCGACGAGCTGATAATTAAAGTTGGAGTTACCGTTTGGTCTGGCGCCCTGTGGCAGGAGCGCAACAGGCTGAAAATGTAATTTTTAGTTACATTAGTTACATTTGTTTTTGGTCCGGCGCCCTGTGGAAAGAGCGCGACGGGCTGACAATAAAATTTTGAGTTATCTTTTGGTCCGGCGCCTTTTAGTAGGTGCGCGATGGGCTGATAATATAATTTTGAGTTACCTTTTGGTCCGGCGCCCTGTGGTTGGAGCGTGACGGCCTGAAAATGTAATTTTTAGTTACATTAGTTACATTTGCTTTTGGTCCGGTGCCCTGTGGCGACGGGCTGATAATAAAATTTTGAGTTACCTTTTGGTCCGGCGCCCATTGGTAGGAGCGCGACGGGCTGATAATATAATTTTGCGTTACCTTTTGGTCCGGCGTCCAGTGGCATGACCAAGACGGGCTGATAATATAATTTTGAATTACCTTACCTAAAGTACTGTGCCAAAAAAGAATATAAAAATATCTTAGAGGAGAACAACTAATTAGGGCCCTTATACAGCACTTTTCGATCTAAAAATCGAATCGTTTCCTTTTTGTCATTAGTAACAGTACTGCGATGAACATGTAAATCGCAGTTCTGGGTCGTTGCTAGTGCTATTGCTATTTTCTGGAATGGCAATTGTCGGCCGGCGTTTTCTTTGTTTTGTTTGCACTCTTATGCTTTTTACCTTTTTGGTGAGGCTTGGTATGGCTGTAGGGGAGGAGGAGGCCATAAGTAGAATTTGGGGGTATATTTATATTTTAAATATGCCCCTGAGTTCTGCTCTTCAGGTGTCAGCAATTTGTGCAATGCGTGCAGTATTTTGATGGCAGTTGAGATGCCATTCTAAAACGGGCTGATAATATAATTTTGAGTTACCTTTTGGTCCGGCGCCCTGTGGAAAGAGCGCGACGGGCTGATAATTAAAGTTGGAGTTACCGTTTGGTCTGGTGCCCTGTGGCAGGAGTGCGACAGGCTGAAAATGTAATTTTTAGTTACATTAGTTACATTTGTTTTTGGTCCTGCGCCCTTTGGAAAGAGTGCGACGGGCTGAAAATAAAATTTTGAGTTATCTTTTGGTCCGGCGCCTTTTAGTAGGTGCGCGATGGGCTGATAATATAATTTTGAGTTACATTTTTGTCCGGCGCCCTGTGGTTGGAGCGTGACGGCCTGAAAATGTAATTTTTAGTTACATTAGTTACATTTGCTTTTGGTCCGGCGCCCTGAGGAAAGAGCGCGACGGGCTGATAATAAAATTTTGAGGTTCCTTTTGGTCCGGCGCCCATTGGTAGGAGCGCGACGGGCTGATAATATTATTTTGCGTTACCTTTTGGTCCGGCGTCCTGTGGCATGACCAAGACGGGCTGATAATATAATTTTGAATTACCTTACCTAAAGTACTGTGCAAAAAAAGAATATAAAAATATCTTAGAGGAGAAGAACTAATTAGGGCCCTTATACAGCACTTTTCGATCTAAAAATCGAATCGTTTCCTTTTTGTCATTAGCAACAGTACTGCGATGAACATGTAAATCGCAGTTCTGGGTCTTTGCTAGTGCTATTGCTATTTTCTGGAATGGCAATTGTCGGCCGGCATTTTCTTTGTTTTGTTTACACTCTTATGCTTTTTACCTTTTTGGTGAGGCTTGGTATGGCTGTAGGGGAGGAGGAGGCCATAAGTAGAATTTGGGGGTATATTTAAATCATTTTAAATATGCCCCTGAGTTCTACTCTTCAGGTTGCAGCAATTTGTGCAATGCGTGCAGTATTTTGTTGGCAGTTGAGATGCCATTCTCAAACAGGCTGATAATAAAATTTTGAGTCACTTTTTGGTCTGGCGCCCTGTGGAAGAGCGCGACGGGCTGATAATAAAAGTTGGAGTTACCGTTTAGTCTGGCGCCCTGTGGTAGGAGCGCGACGGGCTGAATATGTAATTTTTAGTTACATTAGTTACATTTGTTTTTGGTCCGGCGCCCTGTGGAAAGAGCGCAACGGGCTGACAATAAAATTTTGAGTTATCTTTTGGTCCGGTGCCTTTTAGTAGGTGCGTGATGGGCTGATAATATAATTTTGAGTTACCTTTTGGTCCGGCGCCCTGTGGTTGGAGCGCGACGGGCTGAAAATGTAATTTTTAGTTATATTAGTTACATTTGCTTTTGGTCCGGCATCCTGAGGAAAGAGCACAATGGGCTGATAATAAAATTTTGAGTTAACTTTTGGTCCGGCGCCCATTGGTAGGAGCGCAACGGGCTGATAATACAATTTTGCGTTACCTTTTGGTCCGGCGTCCTGTGACATGACCAAGACGGGCTGATAATATAATTTTGAATTACCTTACCTAAAGTACTGTGTCAAAAAAGAATATAAAAATATCTTAGAGGAGAACAACTAATTAGGGCCCTTTTACAGCACTTTTCGATCTAAAAATCGAATCGTTTCCTTTTTGTCATTAGTAACAGCACTGCGATGAACATGTAAATCGCAGTTCTGGGTCTTTGCTAGTGCTATTGCTATTTTCTGGAATGGCAATTGTCGGCCGGCATTTTCTTTGTTTTGTTTGCACTCTTATGCTTTTTACCTTTTTGGTGAGGCTTGGTATGGCTGTAGGGGAGGAGGAGGCCATAAGTAGAATTTGGGGGTATATTTAAATCATTTTAAATATGCCCCTGAGTTCTACTCTTCAGTTGTCAGCAATTTGTGCAATGCGTGCAGTATTTTGTTGACAGTTGAGATGCCATTCTCAAACAGGCTGATAATATAATTTTGAGTTACCTTTTGGTCCGGCGCCCTGTGGAAAGAGCGCGACGGGCTGATAATTAAAGTTGGAGTTACCGTTTTGTCTGGCGCCCTGTGGCAGGAGCGCAACAGGCTGAAAATGTAATTTTTAGTTACATTAGTTACATTTGTTTTTGGTCCGGCGCCCTTTGGAAAGAGCGCGACGGGCTGACAATAAAATTTTGAGTTATCTTTTGGTCCGGTGCCTTTTAGTAGGTGCGTGATGGGCTGATAATATAATTTTGACTTACCTTTTGGTCCGGCGCCCTGTGGTTGGAGCGCGACGGGCTGAAAATTTAATTTTTAGTTATATTAGTTACATTTGCTTTTGGTCCGGCGTCCTGAGGAAAGAGCACAACGGGCTGATAATAAAATTTTGAGTTAACTTTTGGTCCGGCGCCCATTGGTAGGAGCGCGACGGGCTGATAATATAATTTTGTGTTACCTTTTGGTCCGGCGCCCTGTGGTTGGAGGGTGACGGCCTGAAAATGTAATTTTTAGTTACATTAGTTACATTTGCGTTTGGTCCGGTGCCCTGTGGAAAGAGCGCGACGGGCTGATAATACAATTTTGAGTTACCTTTTGGTCCGGCGCCCATTGGTAAGAGCGCGACGGGCTGATAATATAATTTTGCGTTACCTTTTGGTCCGGCATCCAGTGGCATGACCAAGACGGGCTGATAATATAATTTTGAATTACCTTACCTAAAGTACTGTGTCAAAAAAGAATATAAAAATATCTTAGAGGAGAACAACTAATTAGGGCCCTTATACAGCACTTTTCGATCTAAAAATCGAATCGTTTCCTTTTTGTCATTAGTAACAGCACTGCGATGAACATGTAAATTGCAGTTCTGGGTCTTTGCTAGTGCTATTGCTATTTTCTGGAATGGCAATTGTCGGCCGGCATTTTCTTTGTTTTGTTTGCACTCTTATGCTTTTTACCTTTTTGGTGAGGCTTGGTATGGCTGTAGGGGAGGAGGAGGCCATAAGTAGAATTTGGGGGTATATTTAACTCATTTTAAATATGCCCCTGAGTTGTACTCTTCAGGTGTCAGCAATTTGTGCAATGCGTGCAGTATTTTGTTGACAGTTGAGATGCCATTCTCAAACAGGCTGATAATATAATTTTGAGTTACCTTTTGGTCCGGCGCCCTGTGGAAAGAGCGCGACGGGCTGATAATTAAAGTTGGAGTTACCGTTTTGTCTGGCGCCCTGTGGCAGGAGCGCAACAGGCTGAAAATGTAAGTTTTAGTTACATTAGTTACATTTGTTTTTGGTCCGGCGCCCTTTGGAAAGAGCGCGACGGGCTGACAATAAAATTTTGAGTTATCTTTTGGTCCGGCGCCTTTTAGTAGGTGCGCGATGGGCTGATAATATAATTTTGAGTTACCTTTTGGTCCGGCGCCCTGTGGTTGGAGCGTGACGGCCTGAAAATGTAATTTTTAGTTACATTAGTTACATTTGCTTTTGGTTCGGTGCCCTGTGGATAGAGCGCGACGGGCTGATAATACAATTTTGAGTTACCTTTTGGTCCGGCGCCCATTGGTAAGAGAACGACGGGCTGATAATATAATTTTGCGTTACCTTTTGGTCCGGCATCCAGTGGCATGACCAAGACGGGCTGATAATATAATTTTGAATTACCTTACCTAAAGTACTGTGCCAAAAAATATCTTAGAGGAGAACAACTAATTAGGGCCCTTATACAGCACTTTTCGATCTAAAAATCGAATCGTTTCCTTTTTGTCATTAGTAACAGCACTGCGATGAACATGTAAATTGCAGTTCTGGGTCTTTGCTAGTGCTATTGCTATTTTCTGGAATGGCAATTGTCGGCCGGCATTTTCTTTGTTTTGTTTGCACTCTTATGCTTTTTACCTTTTTGGTGAGGCTTGGTATGGCTGTAGGGGAGGAGGAGGCCATAAGTAGAATTTGGGGGTATATTTAACTCATTTTAAATATGCCCCTGAGTTGTACTCTTCAGGTGTCAGCAATTTGTGCAATGCGTGCAGTATTTTGTTGGCAGTTGAGATGCCATTCTCAAACGGGCTGATAATATAATTTTGAGTTACCTTTTGGTCCGGCGCCCTGTGGAAAGAGCGTGACGGGCTGATAATGAAATTTTGAGTTACCTTTTGGTCCGGTGCCCATTGGTAGGAGCACGACAGGCTGATAATATAATTTTGCGTTACCTTTTTGTCCGGCGTCCTGTGGCATGACCAAGACGGGCCCTTAATATAATTTTGAATTACCTTACCTAAAGTACTGTGCCAAAAAAAGAATATAAAATATCTTAGAGGAAAACAACTAATTAGGGCCCTTATACAGCACTTTTCGATCTAAAAATCGAATCGTTTCCTTTTTGTCATTAGTAACAGCACTGCAATGAACATGTAAATCGCAGTTCTGGGTCTTTGCTAGTGCTATTGCTATTTTCTGGAATGGCAATTGTCGGCCGGCATTTTCTTTGTTTTGTTTGCACTCTTATGCTTTTTACCTTTTTGGTGAGGCTTGGTATGGCTGTAGGGGAGGAGGAGGCCATAAGTAGAATTTGGGGGTATATTTAAATCATTTTAAATATGCCCCTGAGTTCTACTCTTCAGGGTGCAGCAATTTGTGCAATGCGTGCAGTATTTTGTTGGCAGTTGAGATGCCATTCTCAAACGGGCTGATAATATAATTTTGAGTTACCTTTTGGTCCGGCGCCCTGTGGAAAGAGCGCGACGAGCTGATAATTAAAGTTGGAGTTACCGTTTGGTCTGGCGCCCTGTGGCAGGAGCGCAACAGGCTGAAAATGTAATTTTTAGTTACATTAGTTACATTTGTTTTTGGTCCGGCGCCCTGTGGAAAGAGCGCGACGGGCTGACAATAAAATTTTGAGTTATCTTTTGGTCCGGCGCCTTTTAGTAGGTGCGCGATGGGCTGATAATATAATTTTGAGTTACCTTTTGGTCCGGCGCCCTGTGGTTGGAGCGTGACGGCCTGAAAATGTAATTTTTAGTTACATTAGTTACATTTGCTTTTGGTCCGGTGCCCTGTGGCGACGGGCTGATAATAAAATTTTGAGTTACCTTTTGGTCCGGCGCCCATTGGTAGGAGCGCGACGGGCTGATAATATAATTTTGCGTTACCTTTTGGTCCGGCGTCCAGTGGCATGACCAAGACGGGCTGATAATATAATTTTGAATTACCTTACCTAAAGTACTGTGCCAAAAAAGAATATAAAAATATCTTAGAGGAGAACAACTAATTAGGGCCCTTATACAGCACTTTTCGATCTAAAAATCGAATCGTTTCCTTTTTGTCATTAGTAACAGTACTGCGATGAACATGTAAATCGCAGTTCTGGGTCGTTGCTAGTGCTATTGCTATTTTCTGGAATGGCAATTGTCGGCCGGCGTTTTCTTTGTTTTGTTTGCACTCTTATGCTTTTTACCTTTTTGGTGAGGCTTGGTATGGCTGTAGGGGAGGAGGAGGCCATAAGTAGAATTTGGGGGTATATTTATATTTTAAATATGCCCCTGAGTTCTGCTCTTCAGGTGTCAGCAATTTGTGCAATGCGTGCAGTATTTTGATGGCAGTTGAGATGCCATTCTAAAACGGGCTGATAATATAATTTTGAGTTACCTTTTGGTCCGGCGCCCTGTGGAAAGAGCGCGACGGGCTGATAATTAAAGTTGGAGTTACCGTTTGGTCTGGTGCCCTGTGGCAGGAGTGCGACAGGCTGAAAATGTAATTTTTAGTTACATTAGTTACATTTGTTTTTGGTCCTGCGCCCTTTGGAAAGAGTGCGACGGGCTGAAAATAAAATTTTGAGTTATCTTTTGGTCCGGCGCCTTTTAGTAGGTGCGCGATGGGCTGATAATATAATTTTGAGTTACCTTTTTGTCCGGCGCCCTGTGGTTGGAGCGTGACGGCCTGAAAATGTAATTTTTAGTTACATTAGTTACATTTGCTTTTGGTCCGGCGCCCTGAGGAAAGAGCGCGACGGGCTGATAATAAAATTTTGAGGTTCCTTTTGGTCCGGCGCCCATTGGTAGGAGCGCGACGGGCTGATAATATTATTTTGCGTTACCTTTTGGTCCGGCGTCCTGTGGCATGACCAAGACGGGCTGATAATATAATTTTGAATTACCTTACCTAAAGTACTGTGCAAAAAAAGAATATAAAAATATCTTAGAGGAGAACAACTAATTAGGGCCCTTATACAGCACTTTTCGATCTAAAAATCGAATCGTTTCCTTTTTGTCATTAGCAACAGTACTGCGATGAACATGTAAATCGCAGTTCTGGGTCTTTGCTAGTGCTATTGCTATTTTCTGGAATGGCAATTGTCGGCCGGCATTTTCTTTGTTTTGTTTACACTCTTATGCTTTTTACCTTTTTGGTGAGGCTTGGTATGGCTGTAGGGGAGGAGGAGGCCATAAGTAGAATTTGGGGGTATATTTAAATCATTTTAAATATGCCCCTGAGTTCTACTCTTCAGGTTGCAGCAATTTGTGCAATGCGTGCAGTATTTTGTTGGCAGTTGAGATGCCATTCTCAAACAGGCTGATAATAAAATTTTGAGTCACTTTTTGGTCTGGCGCCCTGTGGAAGAGCGCGACGGGCTGATAATAAAAGTTGGAGTTACCGTTTAGTCTGGCGCCCTGTGGTAGGAGCGCGACGGGCTGAATATGTAATTTTTAGTTACATTAGTTACATTTGTTTTTGGTCCGGCGCCCTGTGGAAAGAGCGCAACGGGCTGACAATAAAATTTTGAGTTATCTTTTGGTCCGGTGCCTTTTAGTAGGTGCGTGATGGGCTGATAATATAATTTTGAGTTACCTTTTGGTCCGGCGCCCTGTGGTTGGAGCGCGACGGGCTGAAAATGTAATTTTTAGTTATATTAGTTACATTTGCTTTTGGTCCGGCGTCCTGAGGAAAGAGCACAATGGGCTGATAATAAAATTTTGAGTTAACTTTTGGTCCGGCGCCCATTGGTAGGAGCGCAACGGGCTGATAATACAATTTTGCTTTACCTTTTGGTCCGGCGTCCTGTGACATGACCAAGACGGGCTGATAATATAATTTTGAATTACCTTACCTAAAGTACTGTGTCAAAAAAGAATATAAAAATATCTTAGAGGAGAACAACTAATTAGGGCCCTTTTACAGCACTTTTCGATCTAAAAATCGAATCGTTTCCTTTTTGTCATTAGTAACAGCACTGCGATGAACATGTAAATCGCAGTTCTGGGTCTTTGCTAGTGCTATTGCTATTTTCTGGAATGGCAATTGTCGGCCGGCATTTTCTTTGTTTTGTTTGCACTCTTATGCTTTTTACCTTTTTGGTGAGGCTTGGTATGGCTGTAGGGGAGGAGGAGGCCATAAGTAGAATTTGGGGGTATATTTAAATCATTTTAAATATGCCCCTGAGTTCTACTCTTCAGTTGTCAGCAATTTGTGCAATGCGTGCAGTATTTTGTTGACAGTTGAGATGCCATTCTCAAACAGGCTGATAATATAATTTTGAGTTACCTTTTGGTCCGGCGCCCTGTGGAAAGAGCGCGACGGGCTGATAATTAAAGTTGGAGTTACCGTTTTGTCTGGCGCCCTGTGGCAGGAGCGCAACAGGCTGAAAATGTAATTTTTAGTTACATTAGTTACATTTGTTTTTGGTCCGGCGCCCTTTGGAAAGAGCGCGACGGGCTGACAATAAAATTTTGAGTTATCTTTTGGTCCGGTGCCTTTTAGTAGGTGCGTGATGGGCTGATAATATAATTTTGACTTACCTTTTGGTCCGGCGCCCTGTGGTTGGAGCGCGACGGGCTGAAAATTTAATTTTTAGTTATATTAGTTACATTTGCTTTTGGTCCGGCGTCCTGAGGAAAGAGCACAACGGGCTGATAATAAAATTTTGAGTTAACTTTTGGTCCGGCGCCCATTGGTAGGAGCGCGACGGGCTGATAATATAATTTTGTGTTACCTTTTGGTCCGGCGCCCTGTGGTTGGAGGGTGACGGCCTGAAAATGTAATTTTTAGTTACATTAGTTACATTTGCGTTTGGTGCGGTGCCCTGTGGAAAGAGCGCGACGGGCTGATAATACAATTTTGAGTTACCTTTTGGTCCGGCGCCCATTGGTAAGAGCGCGACGGGCTGATAATATAATTTTGCGTTACCTTTTGGTCCGGCATCCAGTGGCATGACCAAGACGGGCTGATAATATAATTTTGAATTACCTTACCTAAAGTACTGTGTCAAAAAAGAATATAAAAATATCTTAGAGGAGAACAACTAATTAGGGCCCTTATACAGCACTTTTCGATCTAAAAATCGAATCGTTTCCTTTTTGTCATTAGTAACAGCACTGCGATGAACATGTAAATTGCAGTTCTGGGTCTTTGCTAGTGCTATTGCTATTTTCTGGAATGGCAATTGTCGGCCGGCATTTTCTTTGTTTTGTTTGCACTCTTATGCTTTTTACCTTTTTGGTGAGGCTTGGTATGGCTGTAGGGGAGGAGGAGGCCATAAGTAGAATTTGGGGGTATATTTAACTCATTTTAAATATGCCCCTGAGTTGTACTCTTCAGGTGTCAGCAATTTGTGCAATGCGTGCAGTATTTTGTTGACAGTTGAGATGCCATTCTCAAACAGGCTGATAATATAATTTTGAGTTACCTTTTGGTCCGGCGCCCTGTGGAAAGAGCGCGACGGGCTGATAATTAAAGTTGGAGTTACCGTTTTGTCTGGCGCCCTGTGGCAGGAGCGCAACAGGCCGAAAATGTAATTTTTAGTTACATTAGTTACATTTGTTTTTGGTCCGGCGCCCTTTGGAAAGAGCGCGACGGGCTGACAATAAAATTTTGAGTTATCTTTTGGTCCGGCGCCTTTTAGTAGGTGCGCGAATGGCTGATAATATAATTTTGAGTTACCTTTTGGTCCGGCGCCCTGTGGTTGGAGCGTGACGGCCTGAAAATGTAATTTTTAGTTACATTAGTTACATTTGCTTTTGGTCCGGTGCCCTGTGGAAAGAGCGCGACGGGCTGATAATACAATTTTGAGTTACCTTTTGGTCCGGCGCCCATTGGTAAGAGCGCGACGGGCTGATAATATAATTTTGCGTTACCTTTTGGTCCGGCATCCAGTGGCATGACCAAGACGGGCTGATAATATAATTTTGAATTACCTTACCTAAAGTACTGTGCCAAAAAAGAATATAAAAATATCTTAGAGGAGAACAACTAATTAGGGCCCTTATACAGCACTTTTCGTTCTAAAAATCGAATCATTTCCTTTTTGCCATTAGTAACAGCACTGCGATGAACATGTAAATCACAATTCTGGGTCTTTGCTAGTGCTATTGCTATTTTCTGGAATGGCAATTGTCGGCCGGCATTTTCTTTGTTTTGTTTACACTCTTATGCTTTTTACCTTTTTGGTGAGGCTTGGTATGGCTGTAGGGGAGGAGGAGGCCATAAGTAGAATTTGGGGGTATATTTAAATCATTTTAAATATGCCCCTGAGTTCTACTCTTCAGGTTGCAGCAATTTGTGCAATGCGTGCAGTATTTTGTTGGCAGTTGAGATGCCATTCTCAAACAGGCTGATAATAAAATTTTGAGTCACCTTTTGGTCTGGCGCCCTGTGGAAAGAGCGCGACGGGCTGATAATAAAAGTTGGAGTTACCGTTTAGTCTGGCGCCCTGTGGTAGGAGCGCGACGGGCTGAATATGTAATTTTTAGTTACATTAGTTACATTTGTTTTTGGTCCGGCGCCCTGTGGAAAGAGCGCAACGGGCTGACAATAAAATTTTGAGTTATCTTTTGGTCCGGTGCCTTTTAGTAGGTGCGTGATGGGCTGATAATATAATTTTGAGTTACCTTTTGGTCCGGCGCCCTGTGGTTGGAGCGCGACGGGCTGAAAATGTAATTTTTAGTTATATTAGTTACATTTGCTTTTGGTCCGGCGTCCTGAGGAAAGAGCACAACGGGCTGATAATAAAATTTTGAGTTAACTTTTGGTCCGGCGCCCATTGGTAGGAGCGCGACGGGCTGATAATACAATTTTGCGTTACCTTTTGGTCCGGCGTCCTGTGACATGACCAAGACGGGCTGATAATATAATTTTGAATTACCTTACCTAAAGTACTGTGTCAAAAAAGAATATAAAAATATCTTAGAGGAGAACAACTAATTAGGGCCCTTATACAGCACTTTTCGATCTAAAAATCGAATCGTTTCCTTTTTGTCATTAGTAACAGCACTGCGATGAACATGTAAATCGCAGTTCTGGGTCTTTGCTAGTGCTATTGCTATTTTCTGGAATGGCAATTGTCGGCCGGCATTTTCTTTGTTTTGTTTGCACTCTTATGCTTTTTACCTTTTTGGTGAGGCTTGGTATGGCTGTAGGGGAGGAGGAGGCCATAAGTAGAATTTGGGGGTATATTTAAATCATTTTAAATATGCCCCTGAGTTCTACTCTTCAGTTGTCAGCAATTTGTGCAATGCGTGCAGTATTTTGTTGACAGTTGAGATGCCATTCTTAAACGGGCTGATAATATAATTTTGAGTTACCTTTTGGTCCGGCGCCCTGTGCAAAGAGCGTGACGGGCTGATAATGAAATTTTGAGTTACCTTTTGGTCCGGTGCCCATTGGTAGGAGCACGACAGGCTGATAATATAATTTTGCGTTACCTTTTTGTCCGGCGTCCTGTGGCATGACCAAGACGGGCCCTTAATATAATTTTGAATTACCTTACCTAAAGTACTGTGCCAAAACAAGAATATAAAATATCTTAGAGGAAAACAACTAATTAGGGCCCTTATACAGCACTTTTCGATCTAAAAATCGAATCGTTTCCTTTTTGTCATTAGTAACAGCACTGCAATGAACATGTAAATCGCAGTTCTGGGTCTTTGCTAGTGCTATTGCTATTTTCTGGAATGGCAATTGTCGGCCGGCATTTTCTTTGTTTTGTTTGCACTCTTATGCTTTTTACCTTTTTGGTGAGGCTTGGTATGGCTGTAGGGGAGGAGGAGGCCATAAGTAGAATTTGGGGGTATATTTAAATCATTTTAAATATGCCCCTGAGTTCTACTCTTCAGGGTGCAGCAATTTGTGCAATGCGTGCAGTATTTTGTTGGCAGTTGAGATGCCATTCTCAAACGGGCTGATAATATAATTTTGAGTTACCTTTTGGTCCGGCGCCCTGTGGAAAGAGCGCGACGGGCTGATAATTAAAGTTGGAGTTACCGTTTGGTCTGGCGCCCTGTGGCAGGAGCGCAACAGGCTGAAAATGTAATTTTTAGTTACATTAGTTACATTTGTTTTTGGTCCGGCGCCCTGTGGAAAGAGCGCGACGGGCTGACAATAAAATTTTGAGTTATCTTTTGGTCCGGCGCCTTTTAGTAGGTGCGCGATGGGCTGATAATATAATTTTGAGTTACCTTTTGGTCCGGCGCCCTGTGGTTGGAGCGTGACGGCCTGAAAATGTAATTTTTAGTTACATTAGTTACATTTGCTTTTGGTCCGGTGCCCTGTGGAAAGAGCGCGACGGGCTGATAATACAATTTTGAGTTACCTTTTGGTCCGGCGCCCATTGCTAGGAGCGCGACGGGCTGAAAATATAATTTTGCGTTACCTTTTGGTCCGGCGTCCAGTGGCATGACCAAGACGGGCTGATAATATAATTTTGAATTACCTTACCTAAAGTACTGTGCCAAAAAAGAATATAAAAATATCTTAGAGGAGAACAACTAATTAGGGCCCTTATACAGCACTTTTCGATCTAAAAATCGAATCGTTTCCTTTTTGTCATTAGTAACAGTACTGCGATGAACATGTAAATCGCAGTTCTGGGTCATTGCTAGTGCTATTGCTATTTTCTGGAATGGCAATTGTCGGCCGGCATTTTCTTTGTTTTGTTTGCACTCTTATGCTTTTTACCTTTTTGGTGAGGCTTGGTATGGCTGTAGGGGAGGAGGAGGCCATAAGTAGAATTTGGGGGTATATTTATATTTTAAATATGCCCCTGAGTTCTGCTCTTCAGGTGTCAGCAATTTGTGCAATGCGTGCAGTATTTTGATGGCAGTTGAGATGCCATTCTAAAACGGGCTGATAATATAATTTTGAGTTACCTTTTGGTCCAGCGCCCTGTGGAAAGAGCGCGACGGGCTGATAATTAAAGTTGGAGTTACCGTTTGGTCTGGTGCCCTGTGGCAGGAGTGCGACAGGCTGAAAATGTAATTTTTAGTTACATTAGTTACATTTGTTTTTGGTCCTGCGCCCTTTGGAAAGAGTGCGACGGGCTGAAAATAAAATTTTCAATTATCTTTTGGTCCGGCGCCTTTTAGTAGGTGCGCGATGGGCTGATAATATAATTTTGAGTTACCTTTTTGTCCGGCGCCCTGTGGTTGGAGCGTGACGGCCTGAAAATGTAATTTTTAGTTACATTAGTTACATTTGCTTTTGGTCCGGCGCCCTGAGGAAAGAGCACAACGGGCTGATAATAAAATTTTGAGGTTCCTTTTGGTCCGGCGCCCATTGGTAGGAGCGCGACGGGCTGATAATATTATTTTGCGTTACCTTTTGGTCCGGCGTCCTGTGGCATGACCAAGACGGGCTGATAATATAATTTTGAATTACCTTACCTAAAGTACTGTGCCAAAAAAGAATATAAAAATATCTTAGAGGAGACCAACTAATTAGGGCCCTTTTACAGCACTTTTCGATCTAAAAATCGAATCGTTTCCTTTTTGTCATTAGTAACAGCACTGCGATGAACATGTAAATCGCAGTTCTGGGTCTTTGCTAGTGCTATTGCTATTTTCTGGAATGGCAATTGTCGGCCGGCATTTTCTTTGTTTTGTTTGCACTCTTATGCTTTTTACCTTTTTGGTGAGGCTTGGTATGGCTGTAGGGGAGGAGGAGGCCATAAGTAGAATTTGGGGGTATATTTAAATCATTTTAAATATGCCCCTGAGTTCTACTCTTCAGTTGTCAGCAATTTGTGCAATGCGTGCAGTATTTTGTTGACAGTTGAGATGCCATTCTCAAACAGGCTGATAATATAATTTTGAGTTACCTTTTGGTCCGGCGCCCTGTGGAAAGAGCGCGACGGGCTGATAATTAAAGTTGGAGTTACCGTTTTGTCTGGCGCCCTGTGGCAGGAGCGCAACAGGCTGAAAATGTAATTTTTAGTTACATTAGTTACATTTGTTTTTGGTCCGGCGCCCTTTGGAAAGAGCGCGACGGGCTGACAATAAAATTTTGAGTTATCTTTTGGTCCGGTGCCTTTTAGTAGGTGCGTGATGGGCTGATAATATAATTTTGAGTTACCTTTTGGTCCGGCGCCCTGTGGTTGGAGCGCGACGGGCTGAAAATGTAATTTTTAGTTATATTAGTTACATTTGCTTTTGGTCCGGCGTCCTGAGGAAAGAGCACAACGGGCTGATAATAAAATTTTGAGTTAACTTTTGGTCCGGCGCCCATTGGTAGGAGCGCGACGGGCTGATAATATAATTTTGCGTTACCTTTTGGTCCGGCGCCCTGTGGTTGGAGCGTGACGGCCTGAAAATGTAATTTTTAGTTACATTAGTTACATTTGCGTTTGGTCCGGTGCCCTGTGGAATGAGCGCGATGGGCTGATAATATAATTTTGCGTTACCTTTTGGTCCGGCATCCTGTGGCATGACCAAGACGGGCTGATAATATAATTTTGAATTACCTTACCTAAAGTACTGTGCCAAAACAAGAATATAAAATATCTTAGAGGAAAACAACTAATTAGGGCCCTTATACAGCACTTTTCGATCTAAAAATCGAATCGTTTCCTTTTTGTCATTAGTAACAGCACTGCAATGAACATGTAAATCGCAGTTCTGGGTCTTTGCTAGTGCTATTGCTATTTTCTGGAATGGCAATTGTCGGCCGGCATTTTCTTTGTTTTGTTTGCACTCTTATGCTTTTTACCTTTTTGGTGAGGCTTGGTATGGCTGTAGGGGAGGAGGAGGCCATAAGTAGAATTTGGGGGTATATTTAAATCATTTTAAATATGCCCCTGAGTTCTACTCTTCAGGGTGCAGCAATTTGTGCAATGCGTGCAGTATTTTGTTGGCAGTTGAGATGCCATTCTCAAACGGGCTGATAATATAATTTTGAGTTACCTTTTGGTCCGGCGCCCTGTGGAAAGAGCGCGACGGGCTGATAATTAAAGTTGGAGTTACCGTTTGGTCTGGCGCCCTGTGGCAGGAGCGCAACAGGCTGAAAATGTAATTTTTAGTTACATTAGTTACATTTGTTTTTGGTCCGGCGCCCTGTGGAAAGAGCGCGACGGGCTGACAATAAAATTTTGAGTTATCTTTTGGTCCGGCGCCTTTTAGTAGGTGCGCGATGGGCTGATAATATAATTTTGAGTTACCTTTTGGTCCGGCGCCCTGTGGTTGGAGCGTGACGGCCTGAAAATGTAATTTTTAGTTACATTAGTTACATTTGCCTTTGGTCCGGTGCCCTGTGGAAAGAGCGCGACGGGCTGATAATACAATTTTGAGTTACCTTTTGGTCCGGCGCCCATTGGTAGGAGCGCGACGGGCTGAAAATATAATTTTGCGTTACCTTTTGGTCCGGCGTCCAGTGGCATGACCAAGACGGGCTGATAATATAATTTTGAATTACCTTACCTAAAGTACTGTGCCAAAAAAGAATATAAAAATATCTTAGAGGAGAACAACTAATTAGGGCCCTTATACAGCACTTTTCGATCTAAAAATCGAATCGTTTCCTTTTTGTCATTAGTAACAGTACTGCGATGAACATGTAAATCGCAGTTCTGGGTCGTTGCTAGTGCTATTGCTATTTTCTGGAATGGCAATTGTCGGCCGGCATTTTCTTTGTTTTGTTTGCACTCTTATGCTTTTTACCTTTTTGGTGAGGCTTGGTATGGCTGTAGGGGAGGAGGAGGCCATAAGTAGAATTTGGGGGTATATTTATATTTTAAATATGCCCCTGAGTTCTGCTCTTCAGGTGTCAGCAATTTGTGCAATGCGTGCAGTATTTTGATGGCAGTTGAGATGCCATTCTAAAACGGGCTGATAATATAATTTTGAGTTACCTTTTGGTCCAGCGCCCTGTGGAAAGAGCGCGACGGGCTGATAATTAAAGTTGGAGTTACCGTTTGGTCTGGTGCCCTGTGGCAGGAGTGCGACAGGCTGAAAATGTAATTTTTAGTTACATTAGTTACATTTGTTTTTGGTCCTGCGCCCTTTGGAAAGAGTGCGACGGGCTGAAAATAAAATTTTCAATTATCTTTTGGTCCGGCGCCTTTTAGTAGGTGCGCGATGGGCTGATAATATAATTTTGAGTTACCTTTTTGTCCGGCGCCCTGTGGTTGGAGCGTGACGGCCTGAAAATGTAATTTTTAGTTACATTAGTTACATTTGCTTTTGGTCCGGCGCCCTGAGGAAAGAGCACAACGGGCTGATAATAAAATTTTGAGGTTCCTTTTGGTCCGGCGCCCATTGGTAGGAGCGCGACGGGCTGATAATATTATTTTGCGTTACCTTTTGGTCCGGCGTCCTGTGGCATGACCAAGACGGGCTGATAATATAATTTTGAATTACCTTACCTAAAGTACTGTGCCAAAAAAGAATATAAAAATATCTTAGAGGAGACCAACTAATTAGGGCCCTTTTACAGCACTTTTCGATCTAAAAATCGAATCGTTTCCTTTTTGTCATTAGTAACAGCACTGCGATGAACATGTAAATCGCAGTTCTGGGTCTTTGCTAGTGCTATTGCTATTTTCTGGAATGGCAATTGTCGGCCGGCATTTTCTTTGTTTTGTTTGCACTCTTATGCTTTTTACCTTTTTGGTGAGGCTTGGTATGGCTGTAGGGGAGGAGGAGGCCATAAGTAGAATTTGGGGGTATATTTAAATCATTTTAAATATGCCCCTGAGTTCTACTCTTCAGTTGTCAGCAATTTGTGCAATGCGTGCAGTATTTTGTTGACAGTTGAGATGCCATTCTCAAACAGGCTGATAATATAATTTTGAGTTACCTTTTGGTCCGGCGCCCTGTGGAAAGAGCGCGACGGGCTGATAATTAAAGTTGGAGTTACCGTTTTGTCTGGCGCCCTGTGGCAGGAGCGCAACAGGCTGAAAATGTAATTTTTAGTTACATTAGTTACATTTGTTTTTGGTCCGGCGCCCTTTGGAAAGAGCGCGACGGGCTGACAATAAAATTTTGAGTTATCTTTTGGTCCGGTGCCTTTTAGTAGGTGCGTGATGGGCTGATAATATAATTTTGAGTTACCTTTTGGTCCGGCGCCCTGTGGTTGGAGCGCGACGGGCTGAAAATGTAATTTTTAGTTATATTAGTTACATTTGCTTTTGGTCCGGCGTCCTGAGGAAAGAGCACAACGGGCTGATAATAAAATTTTGAGTTAACTTTTGGTCCGGCGCCCATTGGTAGGAGCGCGACGGGCTGATAATATAATTTTGCGTTACCTTTTGGTCCGGCGCCCTGTGGTTGGAGCGTGACGGCCTGAAAATGTAATTTTTAGTTACATTAGTTACATTTGCGTTTGGTCCGGTGCCCTGTGGAATGAGCGCGATGGGCTGATAATATAATTTTGCGTTACCTTTTGGTCCGGCATCCAGTGGCATGACCAAGACGGGCTGATAATATAATTTTGAATTACCTTACCTAAAGTACTGTGCCAAAAAAGAATATAAAAATATCTTAGAGGAGAACAACTAATTAGGGCCCTTATACAGCACTTTTCGATCTAAAAATCGAATCGTTTCCTTTTTGTCATTAGTAACAGCACTGCGATGAACATGTAAATTGCAGTTCTGGGTCTTTGCTAGTGCTATTGCTATTTTCTGGAATGGCAATTGTCGGCCGGCATTTTCTTTGTTTTGTTTACACTCTTATGCTTTTTACCTTTTTGGTGAGGCTTGGTATGGCTGTAGGGGAGGAGGAGGCCATAAGTAGAACTTGGGGGTATATTTAACTCATTTTAAATATGCCCCTGAGTTGTACTCTTCAGGTGTCAGCAATTTGTGCAATGCGTGCAGTATTTTGTTGGCAGTTGAGATGCCATTCTCAAACGGGCTGATAATATAATTTTGAGTTACCTTTTGGTCCGGCGCCCTGTGGAAAGAGCATGACGGGCTGATAATAAAATTTTGAGTTAACTTTTGGTCCGGTGCCCATTGGTAGGAGCACGACAGGCTGATAATATAATTTTGTGTTACCTTTTTGTCCGGCGTCCTGTGGCATGACCAAGACGGGCCCTTAATATAATTTTGAATTACCTTACCTAAAGTACTGTGCCAAAAAAAGAATATAAAATATCTTAGAGGAAAACAACTAATTAGGGCCCTTATACAGCACTTTTCCATCTAAAAATCGAATCGTTTCCTTTTTGTCATTAGTAACAGTACTGCGATGAACATGTAAATCGCAGTTCTGGGTCTTTGCTAGTGCTATTGCTATTTTCTGGAATGGCAATTGTCGGCCGGCATTTTCTTTGTTTTGTTTGCACTCTTATGCTTTTTACCTTTTTGGTGAGGCTTGGTATGGCTGTAGGGGAGGAGGAGGCCATAAGTAGAATTTGGGGGTATATTTAAATCATTTTAAATATGCCCCTGAGTTCTACTCTTCAGGTGTCAGCAATTTGTGCAATGCGTGCAGTATTTTGATGGCAGTTGAGATGCCATTCTCAAACGGGCTGATAATATAATTTTGAGTTACCTTTTGGTCCGGCGCCCTGTGGAAAGAGCGCGACGGGCTGATAATTAAAGTTGGAGTTACCGTTTGGTCTGGTGCCCTGTGGCAGGAGCGCGACAGGCTGAAAATGTAATTTTTAGTTACATTAGTTACATTTGTTTTTGGTCCGGCGCCCTTTGGAAAGAGCGCGACGGGTTGACAATAACATTTTGGGTTATCTTTTGGTCCGGCGCCTTTTAGTAGGTGCGCGATGGGCTAATAATATAATTTTGAGTTACCTTTTGGTCCGGCGCCCTGTGGTTGGAGCGTGACAGCCTGAAAATGTAATTTTTAGTTACATTAGTTACATTTGCTTTTGGTCCGGTGCCCTGTGGAAGGAGCACAATGGGCTGATAATAAAATTTTGAGTTAACTTTTGGTCCGGTGCCCATTGGTAGGAGCGCGACGGGCTGATAGTATAATTTTGCATTACCTTTTGGTCCGGCGTCCTTTGGCATGACCAAGACGGGCTGATAATATAGTTATGAATTACCTTACCTAAAGTACTGTGCCAAAAAAGAATATAAAAATATCTTAGAGGAGAACAACTAATTAGGGCCCTTTTACAGCACTTTTCGTTCTAAAAATCGAATCATTTCCTTTTTGCCATTAGTAACAGCACTGCGATGAACATGTAAATCACAATTCTGGGTCTTTGCTTGTGCTATTGATATTTCCTGTAATGGCAATTGTCGGCCAGCATTTTCTTTGCTTTGTTTACACTCTTATGCGTTTTACCTTTTTGGTGAGGCTTGGTATGGCTGTAGGGGAGGAGGAGGCCACAAGTAGAATTTGGGGGTATATTTAAATCATTTTAAATATGCCCCTGAGTTCTACTCTTCAGGCTGCAGCAATTTGTGCAATGCATGCAGTATTTTGTTGGCAGTTGAGATGCCATTCTCAAACGGGCTGATAATATAATTTTGAGTTACCTTTTCCGGCGCCCTGTGGAAAGAGCGCGACGGGCTGATAATTAAAGTTGGAGTTACCGTTTGGTCTGGCACCCTGTGGCAGGAGCGCAACAGGCTGAAAATGTAATTTTTAGTTACATTAGTTACATTTGTTTTTGGTCCGGCGCCCTGTGGAAAGAGCGCGACGGGCTGACAATAAAATTTTGAGTTATCTTTTGGTCCGGCGCCTTTTAGTAGGTGCGCGATGGGCTGATAATATAATTTTGAGTTACCTTTTGGTCCGGCGCCCTGTGGTTGGAGCGTGACGGCCTGAAAATGTAATTTTTAGTTACATTAGTTACATTTGCTTTTGGTCCGGTGCCCTGTGGAAAGAGCGCGACGGGCTGATAATACAATTTTGAGTTACCTTTTGGTCCGGCGCCCATTGGTAGGAGCGCGACGGGCTGATAATATAATTTTGCGTTACCTTTTGGTCCGGCGTCCAGTGGCATGACCAAGACGGGCTGATAATATAATTTTGAATTACCTTACCTAAAGTACTGTGCCAAAAAAGAATATAAAAATATCTTAGAGGAGAACAACTAATTAGGGCCCTTATACAGCACTTTTCGATCTAAAAATCGAATCGTTTCCTTTTTGTCATTAGTAACAGTACTGCGATGAACATGTAAATCGCAGTTCTGGGTCTTTGCTAGTGCTATTGCTATTTTCTGGAATGGCAATTGTCGGCCGGCATTTTCTTTGTTTTGTTTACACTCTTATGCTTTTTACCTTTTTGGTGAGGCTTGGTATGGCTGTAGGGGAGGAGGAGGCCATAAGTAGAATTTGGGGGTATATTTAAATCATTTTAAATATGCCCCTGAGTTCTACTCTTCAGGTGTCAGCAATTTGTGCAATGCGTGCAGTATTTTGATGGCAGTTGAGATGCCATTCTCAAACGGCCTGATAATATAATTTTGAGTTACCTTTTGGTCCGGC
Source organism: Hyperolius riggenbachi (assembly GCF_040937935.1). Classification (NCBI taxonomy): domain Eukaryota; kingdom Metazoa; phylum Chordata; class Amphibia; order Anura; family Hyperoliidae; genus Hyperolius; species Hyperolius riggenbachi. The sequence continues at coordinate 102,398,229 of NC_090646.1, read as the reverse complement.
GCCCTGTGGAAAGAGCGCGACGGGCTGATAATTAAAGTTGGAGTTACCGTTTGGTCTGGTGCCCTGTGGCAGGAGCGCGACAGGCTGAAAATGTAATTTTTAGTTACATTAGTTACATTTGTTTTTGGTCCGGCGCCCTTTGGAAAGAGCGCGACGGGTTGACAATAACATTTTGGGTTATCTTTTGGTCCGGCGCCTTTTAGTAGGTGCGCGATGGGCTGATAATATAATTTTGAGTTACCTTTTGGTCCGGCGCCCTGTGGTTGGAGCGTGACAGCCTGAAAATGTAATTTTTAGTTACATTAGTTACATTTGCTTTTGGTCCGGTGCCCTGTGGAAGGAGCACAATGGGCTGATAATAAAATTTTGAGTTAACTTTTGGTCCGGCGCCCATTGGTAGGAGCGCGACGGGCTGATAGTATAATTTTGCATTACCTTTTCGTCCGGCGTCCTTTGGCATGACCAAGACGGGCTGATAATATAGTTATGAATTACCTTACCTAAAGTACTGTGCCAAAAAAGAATATAAAAATATCTTAGAGGAGAACAACTAATTAGGGCCCTTTTACAGCACTTTTCGTTCTAAAAATCGAATCATTTCCTTTTTGCCATTAGTAACAGCACTGCGATGAACATGTAAATCACAATTCTGGGTCTTTGCTTGTGCTATTGATATTTCCTGTAATGGCAATTGTCGGCCAGCATTTTCTTTGCTTTGTTTACACTCTTATGCTTTTTACCTTTTTGGTGAGGCTTGGTATGGCTGTAGGGGAGGAGGAGGCCATAAGTAGAATTTGGGGGTATATTTAAATCATTTTAAATATGCCCCTGAGTTCTACTCTTCAGGCTGCAGCAATTTGTGCAATGCATGCAGTATTTTGTTGGCAGTTGAGATGCCATTCTCAAACGGGCTGATAATATAATTTTGAGTTACCTTTTCCGGCGCCCTGTGGAAAGAGCGCGACGGGCTGATAATAAAAGTTGGAGTTACAGTTTGGTCTGGCACCCTGTGGTAGGAGCGTGACGACCTGAAAATTAGTTACATTTGCTTTTGGTCCGGCGCCCTGTGGAAAGAGCGCGATGGGCTGATAATAAAATTTTGACTTACCTTTTGGTCCGGCGCCCATTGGTAGGAGCGCGAGAGGCTGATAATATAATTTTGCGTTACCTTTTGGTCCGGCGTCCTGTAGCATGACCAAGACGGGCTGATAATATAATTTTGAATTAGCTTACCTAAAGTACTGTGCCAAAAAAAGAATATAAAACTATCTTAGAGGAGAAAAATTATTTACGGCTCTTATACAGCACTTTTCGATCTAAAAATCGAATTGTTTCCTTTTGTCATTAGTAACAGAACTGCCATGAACATGTAAATCGCAGTTCTGGGTCTTTGCTTGTGCTATTGCTATTTTCTGGAATGGCAATTGTCGGCCGGCATTTTCTTTGTTTTGTTTGCACTCTTATGCTTTTTACCTTTTTGGTGAGGCTTGGTATGGCTGTAGGGGAGGAGGAGGCCATAAGTAGAATTTGGGGGTATATTTAAATCATTTTAAATATGCCCCTGAGTTCTACTCTTCAGGTGTCAGCAATTTGTGCAATGCGTGCAGTATTTTGATGGCAGTTGAGATGCCATTCTCAAACGGGCTGATAATATAATTTTGCGTTACCTTTTGGTCCGGCATCCAGTGGCATGACCAAGACGGGCTGATAATATAATTTTGAATTACCTTACCTAAAGTACTGTGCCAAAAAAGAATATAAAAATATCTTAGAGGAGAACAACTAATTAGGGCCCTTATACAGCACTTTTCGATCTAAAAATCGAATCGTTTCCTTTTTGTCATTAGTAACAGCACTGCGATGAACATGTAAATTGCAGTTCTGGGTCTTTGCTAGTGCTATTGCTATTTTCTGGAATGGCAATTGTCGGCCGGCATTTTCTTTGTTTTGTTTGCACGCTTATGCTTTTTACCTTTTTGGTGAGGCTTGGTATGGCTGTAGGGGAGGAGGAGGCCATAAGTAGAACTTGGGGGTATATTTAACTCATTTTAAATATGCCCCTGAGTTGTACTCTTCAGGTGTCAGCAATTTGTGCAATGCGTGCAGTATTTTGTTGGCAGTTGAGATGCCATTCTCAAACGGGCTGATAATATAATTTTTAAGTTACCTTTTGGTCCGGCGCCCTGTGGAAAGAGCGTGACGGGCTGATAATAAAAGTTTGAGTTAACTTTTGGTCCGGTGCCCATTGGTAGGAGCACGACAGGCTGATAATATAATTTTGCGTTACCTTTTTGTCCGGCGTCCTGTGGCATGACCAAGACGGGCCCTTAATACAATTTTGAATTACCTTACCTAAAGTACTGTGCCAAAAAAAGAATATAAAATATCTTAGAGGAAAACAACTAATTAGGGCCCTTATACAGCACTTTTCCATCTAAAAATCGAATCGTTTCCTTTTTGTCATTAGTAACAGCACTGCAATGAACATGTAAATCGCAGTTCTGGGTCTTTGCTAGTGCTATTGCTATTTTCTGGAATGGCAATTGTCGGCCGGCATTTTCTTTGTTTTGTTTGCACTCTTATGCTTTTTACCTTTTTGGTGAGGCTTGGTATGGCTGTAGGGGAGGAGGAGGCCATAAGTAGAATTTGGGGGTATATTTAAATCATTTTAAATATGCCCCTGAGTTCTACTCTTCAGGGTGCAGCAATTTGTGCAATGCGTGCAGTATTTTGTTGGCAGTTGAGATGCCATTCTCAAACAGGCTGATAATATATTTTGAGTCACCTTTTGGTCCGGCGCCCTGTGGAAAGAGCGCAACGGGCCGATAATAAAAGTTGGAGTTACCGTTTGGTCCAGCGCCCTGTGGTAGGAGCGCGACGGCCTGAAAATGTAATTTTTAGTTACATTAGTTACATTTGCTTTTGGTCCGGCGCCCTGAGGAGAGAGCGCGACGGGCTGATAATAAAATTTTGAGTTAACTTTTGGTCCGGCGCCCATTGGTAGGAGCGCGACGGGCTGATAATACAATTTTGCGTTACCTTTTAGTCCGGCGTCCTGTGACATGACCAAGACGGGCTGATAATATAATTTTGAATTACCTTACCTAAAGTACTGTGCCAAAAAATAATATAAAAATATCTTAGAGGAGAACAACTAATTAGGGCCCTTATACAGCACTTTTCGATCTAAAAATCGAATCGTTTCCTTTTTGTCATTAGTAACAGCACTGCGATGAACATGTAAATCGCAGTTCTGGGTCTTTGCTAGTGCTATTGCTATTTTCTGGAATGGCAATTGTCGGCCGGCATTTTCTTTGTTTTGTTTGCACTCTTATGCTTTTTACCTTTTTGGTGAGGCTTGGTATGGCTGTAGGGGAGGAGGAGGCCATAAGTAGAATGTGGGGGTATATTTAAATCATTTTAAATATGCCCCTGAGTTCTACTCTTCAGGCGTCAGCAATTTGTGCAATGCGTGCAGTATTTTGTTGGCAGTTGAAATGCCATTCTCAAACAGGCTGATAATATAATTTTGAGTTACCTTTTGGTCCGGCGCCCTGTGGAAAGAGCTCGACGGGCTGATAATTAAAGTTGGAGTTACCGTTTGGTCTGGCGCCCTGTGGCAGGAGCGCAACAGGCTGAAAATGTAATTTTTAGTTACATTAGTTACATTTGTTTTTGGTCCGGCGCCCTGTGGAAAGAGCGCGACAGGCTGACAATAAAATTTTGAGTTATCTTTTGGTCCGGCGCCTTTTAGTAGGTGCGCGATGGGCTGATAATATAATTTTGAGTTACCTTTTGGTCCGGCGCCCTGTGGTTGGAGCGTGACGGCCTGAAAATGTAATTTTTAGTTACATTAGTTACATTTGCTTTTGGTCCGGTGCCCTGTGGAAAGAGCGCGACGGGCTGATAATACAATTTTGAGTTACCTTTTGGTCCGGCGCCCATTGGTAGGAGCGCGACGGGCTGATAATATAATTTTGCGTTACCTTTTGGTCCGGCGTCCAGTGGCATGACCAAGACGGGCTGATAATATAATTTTGAATTACCTTACCTAAAGTACTGTGCCAAAAAAAGAATATAAAAATATCTTAGAGGAGAACAACTAATTAGGGCCTTTATACAGCACTTTTCGATCTAAAAATCGAATCGTTTCCTTTTTGTCATTAGTAACAGTACTGCGATGAACATGTAAATCGCAGTTCTGGGTCTTTGCTAGTGCTATTGCTATTTTCTGGAATGGCAATTGTCGGCTGGCATTTTCTTTGTTTTGTTTACACTCTTATGCTTTTTACCTTTTTGGTGAGGCTTGGTATGGCTGTAGGGGAGGAGGAGGCCATAAGTAGAATTTGGGGGTATATTTAAATCATTTTAAATATGCCCCTGAGTTCTACTCTTTAGGTGTCAGCAATTTGTGCAATGCGTGCAGTATTTTGATGGCAGTTGAGATGCCATTCTCAAACGGGCTGATAATATAATTTTGAGTTACCTTTTGGTCCGGCGCCCTGTGGAAAGAGCGCGACGGGCTGATAATTAAAGTTGGAGTTACCGTTTGGTCTGGTGCCCTGTGGCAGGAGCGCGACAGGCTGAAAATGTAATTTTTAGTTACATTAGTTACATTTGTTTTTGGTCCGGCGCCCTTTGGAAAGAGCGCGACGGGTTGACAATAACATTTTGGGTTATCTTTTGGTCCGGCGCCTTTTAGTAGGTGCGCGATGGGCTGATAATATAATTTTGAGTTACCTTTTGGTCCGGCGCCCTGTGGTTGGAGCGTGACAGCCTGAAAATGTAATTTTTAGTTACATTAGTTACATTTGCTTTTGGTCCGGTGCCCTGTGGAAGGAGCACAATGGGCTGATAATAAAATTTTGAGTTAACTTTTGGTCCGGCGCCCATTGGTAGGAGCGCGACGGGCTGATAGTATAATTTTGCATTACCTTTTGGTCCGGCGTCCTTTGGCATGACCAAGACGGGCTGATAATATAGTTATGAATTACCTTACCTAAAGTACTGTGCCAAAAAAGAATATAAAAATATCTTAGAGGAGAACAACTAATTAGGGCCCTTTTACAGCACTTTTCGTTCTAAAAATCGAATCATTTCCTTTTTGCCATTAGTAACAGCACTGCGATGAACATGTAAATCACAATTCTGGGTCTTTGCTTGTGCTATTGATATTTCCTGTAATGGCAATTGTCGGCCAGCATTTTCTTTGCTTTGTTTACACTCTTATGCGTTTTACCTTTTTGGTGAGGCTTGGTATGGCTGTAGGGGAGGAGGAGGCCACAAGTAGAATTTGGGGGTATATTTAAATCATTTTAAATATGCCCCTGAGTTCTACTCTTCAGGCTGCAGCAATTTGTGCAATGCATGCAGTATTTTGTTGGCAGTTGAGATGCCATTCTCAAACGGGCTGATAATATAATTTTGAGTTACCTTTTCCGGCGCCCTGTGGAAAGAGCGCGACGGGCTGATAATTAAAGTTGGAGTTACCGTTTGGTCTGGCGCCCTGTGGCAGGAGCGCAACAGGCTGAAAATGTAATTTTTAGTTACATTAGTTACATTTGTTTTTGGTCCGGCGCCCTGTGGAAAGAGCGCGACGGGCTGACAATAAAATTTTGAGTTATCTTTTGGTCCGGCGCCTTTTAGTAGGTGCGCGATGGGCTGATAATATAATTTTGAGTTACCTTTTGGTCCGGCGCCCTGTGGTTGGAGCGTGACGGCCTGAAAATGTAATTTTTAGTTACATTAGTTACATTTGCTTTTGGTCCGGTGCCCTGTGGAAAGAGCGGGACGGGCTGATAATACAATTTTGAGTTACCTTTTGGTCCGGCGCCCATTGGTAGGAGCGCGACGGGCTGATAATATAATTTTGCGTTACCTTTTGGTCCGGCGTCCAGTGGCATGACCAAGACGGGCTGATAATATAATTTTGAATTACCTTACCTAAAGTACTGTGCCAAAAAAGAATATAAAAATATCTTAGAGGAGAACAACTAATTAGGGCCCTTATACAGCACTTTTCGATCTAAAAATCGAATCGTTTCCTTTTTGTCATTAGTAACAGTACTGCGATGAACATGTAAATCGCAGTTCTGGGTCTTTGCTAGTGCTATTGCTATTTTCTGGAATGGCAATTGTCGGCCGGCATTTTCTTTGTTTTGTTTACACTCTTATGCTTTTTACCTTTTTGGTGAGGCTTGGTATGGCTGTAGGGGAGGAGGAGGCCATAAGTAGAATTTGGGGGTATATTTAAATCATTTTAAATATGCCCCTGAGTTCTACTCTTCAGGTGTCAGCAATTTGTGCAATGCGTGCAGTATTTTGATGGCAGTTGAGATGCCATTCTCAAACGGGCTGATAATATAATTTTGAGTTACCTTTTGGTCCGGCGCCCTGTGGAAAGAGCGCGACGGGCTGATAATTAAAGTTGGAGTTACCGTTTGGTCTGGTGCCCTGTGGCAGGAGCGCGACAGGCTGAAAATGTAATTTTTAGTTACATTAGTTACATTTGTTTTTGGTCCGGCGCCCTTTGGAAAGAGCGCGACGGGTTGACAATAACATTTTGGGTTATCTTTTGGTCCGGCGCCTTTTAGTAGGTGCGCGATGGGCTGATAATATAATTTTGAGTTACCTTTTGGTCCGGCGCCCTGTGGTTGGAGCGTGACAGCCTGAAAATGTAATTTTTAGTTACATTAGTTACATTTGCTTTTGGTCCGGTGCCCTGTGGAAGGAGCACAATGGGCTGATAATAAAATTTTGAGTTAACTTTTGGTCCGGCGCCCATTGGTAGGAGCGCGACGGGCTGATAGTATAATTTTGCATTACCTTTTGGTCCGGCGTCCTGTGGCATGACCAAGACGGGCTGATAATATAGTTATGAATTACCTTACCTAAAGTACTGTGTCGTTTCAAGGGTGTTTATTGTATGTAAGAAACAAGTTCACAAGGTAGCGTACAAACATTCTTAATATATCCCCCATAGGGGAGTTCTTAACAAATAGCAATAATGGGTAAATATAAGAGTGGAACATTCTAATATAATTAAGAACTTAATTTCTTACCTCCTATGACATCTAGAGTTATCTAGTAAATGAAAACAATAATCCCAAATAATTTTATATTTTTTTAAACCGAAAGGAAAAGGGGGAGAAAAGATGAGGAGAGAGATTAGGTAGGAAGGGTGGGTAGGGGGAGGAGGTGATACAAGAAAGGACCCATGAGTGGGGGTACCACAGCATGCCAATGGGTACCTTTCAGGGGCTAGAAAAAGGGGAGGGGGAGAAAGAAAGAGAGAAAGAGAAGAAAAAAAGAAAGAGTGGATGTCTCCAGCGATGGAGTAAAACTCCTACAGAGCTGCAGACATCTGTAGTGCTAATGAAGCTTAATCCGGTCCGCCGGCACCACTCCCCCCCCACTAATACATAGCTGTGATGACATTCACCCCACATAAAATGTATATATGTCATAGTATAGACCCTGTGCCAATAGGTTGTGTTACAATGTTCACTTTAAAAAGAATGAAGAGTGTATTCGAGTCCTAAGTTATCCTGAAGTTCGATCCAAGGAGTCCAAGTTGCGAAGAAATAGTCCACTTTATCGTAGACCTTGGCAAGTATATGCTCCGACAGCATCACTTTATTGAGCGCTTCAAACATATGGTTAGGATTGAGAGACCTGGCCTTCCAGTTATAAGCGATATGCCTCCTCGCCAATGCCATGACATGGTGTAGAAGCTTATTCGCAATGTTGGAAACATTACGGGGTCTGTTACCCAGCAGGGCGACCGATGGGTCGAGAGACAACTGCATGTTAAATATGAGAGAGATGCGACCCCAGATAGCCCTCCAGAAAGCCTTGGCCCGTGGGCATTGCCACCACATGTGCCAGAGAGTTCCCTTCTGTCCGCAGCCTCTTGGACACCGATCCGTTTGGTCGGGGCAAATTGCATGCATTCTTGCTGGCGGGAAATAAACCCGGTGTAAAAGCTTTAAAGAAGTCTCTATCGAGGAATAGAAAAGACTGTTCTTGAGGAGTGTAGAGCAGCAGTGGCTCCATCTCTCTGCGGACATAGTTCTACCGGAATCGTGTTCCCAGGCAATCTGGAATCTAGTTTTCTCTTCAGTTACCTCTTTTTTTAATAAAATATAAATGTCTGAAATTAACCCCTTATCTAGCGGACCATTTCTGCATCTTATCTCAAACGGTGTGTACACCATCATTTCTTTGCTGTTGTCAATAGTGGCCAAGTACTTAAAAATTTGTGAGGCTCTCGGGTATTCCACCGGGGGCACATCTCTCTCGGAATAGAATTGACTCAAATTCATCAATCGAAAAGCCTTAGTATATTTTCCCAAAGAGACCAGCCCCTTTGAGATCCACCATCTATAAAGGTTAGGGCGTAACCCCGGGGGGAAGTCAGGACTCCCAATTATCTGAGACATTAGACTAGTTCTAAGTTTCAGGTTGTGTGTATACCTTAGTTTAATCCATAGTCTGAGGGAATGGGCCAGAATAGGTGATGAGTTTTGGATAAGTTTTAACGGGATTTTAGATGCCCACATCAAACCCTGAGCTAGGAAAGGGGAGACCAGTGATGATTCCAGCTCTACCCACATAGGAGCCATACTGCCATTGTTAACTAGAGCCAACTGTGCAAGCCTGGCTGCCCTATAGTAGTCCAGTAGTATAGGGAGGTTGAGGCCTCCTGATTCCTTGGGCTTGGCCAGCGAAAGATATTTAATCTTGGCCTTTCTTTTGGACCAGATGAATTGATTAATTTGCTTTTGGAGTTTGGACAGGTGTGAGATGTTAATCGGAACGGGAAGGACTCTGAACAAATACAGGATTCTTGGGAGTAGTGTCATTTTAATCGAATGTGTTTTACCTAATAGGGACAAAGGGAGTTTAGACCAATTGTCTAGGTCCGAGGATAGTTTCCTATATAGCGCAGGGAAGTTTACGTCATATAATTTAGTGGGATTCATTGGGAGGTTGATTCCCAGATATTTAATGTAATTGGGTTGGTATTGTAGGCCGAGAGAGACAGCTAGGTTCTTAACCTCGATTGGGGGTAACTGTGAGACCATGAGTTCAGATTTGTCAATGTTTAGGTTAAAACCCGAGTATTCAGAAAAGTCCCTGATTATTTGAAGGAGATTAGGGATGGAGGTATGTGCAGAGGATAAAGTCAGGAGAATGTCATCTGCGAACATGTTCAGTTTGTAAGTCCTAGGTCCAATTTTTATGCCCAGAACTTCAGGTGATCTGCGAATTTTAGTGGCTAACGGCTCAATTACCAGAGCAAAAATGCCTGGGGAGAGCGGGCATCCCTGCCTCGTCCCTCTTAAGATAGGGAATCTAATCTGATTAATAGAGGGTAGTTTTAAATAAGCCGAAGGGGCCGAATACAATGTTTTGATGGCATTGAGGAAATTGCCGGAGAAACCAAATCGTTGTAGGACTGAAAGCATATAAGGCCATTTTATGCTATTGAAAGCTTTCTCCATATCTAACGATAGTATAGCTAGACTTTGTGATGTTTTAAGGCAATGATGTTGAATGTCAAGGACTTTTCTGATGTTATCGGGGGCTTGTCTATGGGGTATAAAACCTACCTGGTCCTTATTAATCAGGGCCGGTAGGACGGTGTTGAGTCTCATAGCTAGAATCGAGGTAAATAACTTATAATCTACTCCCAGTAACGCTATCGGCCTATAGTTCTTAGTAGATAATGGGTCCCTTGGAGGCTTGTGTATCATACATATCGCAGAAGTTAGAAATTCTGGGGGCAGGGCTTTCCCTTTCATTAGAAAGTTATAAAACTTGAGAAGGTGGGGGCTCAGGATACTCTCGAATTTTTTATAGTAAAGGGCCGAGAGCCCGTCCGGACCTGGGGCTTTGGAGCGCTTTAGATGTTTGATGGCCTTATGGAGCTCCTCCTCATTGATAGGGACGTTGAGTGTATTAGCTAATTCTTGTGAGAGTTTGAAACCTACGTTCTCCTTCAAGAACGCATCCTTCCTGTCAGATGCTGCGTTAGGGGAATCATCACTGTAGAGTTTTTTATAATAATCCAAGAACGCCTGATAGATCCTTTCGGGGTTGGATGTAATTTGGCCTGTTTTTTCCCTAATTCTAATGATTTTGTTTGTTATTTGTTTATTTCTCAATCTCCTGGCTAGCCATTTGTTTGGCTTATTCATTTGCTCATATGCCAGAGCCCCCGTCCATCTCATGGCCTTTTCTATTTCTGCATTTAAAATGGCATCTAATTGTAATTGGGAGTCGAAAATTTGTTTTTGCAAATATCTTGACGGGTTATTCTGGTTGATCCCATGTAACACATTTATTTTACGTTCTAGATTGGAGACAATTATCCCTCTATCTCTCTTTGCTTTAGCTGCATTCTTCATTATTACTCCCCTGACCACTGTCTTATGGGCCATCCAACATATCCCTTCATCGACATCTTCCGTCGCGTTTTCACGAAAATAGTCCGTTAGGCAGGACTCTACATTAGAGCAAATAGTTGGGTTTATTAATAGAGATTCGTTGAGTCTCCATTGAGACCGTAGTGTTTTGGGGATTGGGGATGTAAGGGCCGTGAGTACGAAGTCGTGGTCTGACCAGGGGCAAACCACATGTCTTGAGTAAGCCAAAGAAGCAGCGCAATGAGTGGGGATGAGTATTAAATCTATCCTTGAATAGGAGTTATGTGGGGCTGAAAAGAAGGAATATCCTCTCTTTCCCCCATTGTGTTCCCTCCAGGAATCTAACAGTGAATGTGTCTTGAACAAGTCCTGAAACATGTCCTGATTCTTTTTTATAATCGATTTTCTGGGTAAGTGCGTTCTGTCTATATTATCATTCGGTGTAGTGTTGAAATCGCCTGCCCATATTAAACTGTCAAATTTGAGCGTTAGCAAAATATTGGAAATTTTGTTGATCACTGAGTTAGCAGTATCAGGAGGGGCGTATATATTAACAACACATAGTGTTTTACCTTCATATAGTCCAATTATAATTGAGTAAGTACCTGATTCATCTTCCTGGTGGGAAGTAATCTCAATGGGGAAGTGATCTGAGAATAATGTTATGACTCCTCTGCTTCTTTTCTTAAAGGAAGACATGTAGAATCTCCCGTAGTGTTTATGGAACTGTTTCGGGTGATTAAGAGGGGAAAAATGTGTTTCCTGTATACACAGGATGTCCGGGGCATGCTTGGCATATCCTTTAAAGGCCTTATTCCGTTTGGCTGGGGAATTCAAACCTTTGGCATTATGGGTCATGACATTAATTGTCTTGAATGTAGGGGGTGGGTGTACTATCATGAGACAATGCAGAGGGGGGAGAGAACCTGCGGACCGGAGAAAATATTGCATATGCTATGAGATACTGGAGGACATACCCGCCCCTAGCCAGGGCAGGTATCTCCAAAACATATATGGAAGAGTTGCACACATAAAGTGTGGCATGATTGGACACGTGGGTGGCCAAAAATAATATACATATCAGCCACCAAACACTGTCCATTGGGGGTACACCGAGACCTGTGAGACCTGCCGCCTATGTGTATAATTGAAACATCACAAGGTGGGTGGACAGACCTGGAGTCAGTTAAACTAAGAACATTGAACTAACTTATATCTAATATAAACATTTTACGTTTGCCAGTAAAACACAGTATAACATAACTTTAGAGTCCACAGTCTTAATACCTGTATCGAAGTAATGTTCTTGAAGTAGGAGAAGAAAAGTGGAACATAGTGTGATGCATAAGGTGCGATCACAAGTTCTGGGGCGGGCCGACATCATAAAGCAGCCCGCTCCCGCACAGTCCCCACCAGAATAGATATACGGTCTATTGACCTAAATATGGGAAAACAAGACTTCGAGTGGACTGACATCATAAAGCAGCCCACTCCCGCTGTGGACTCCTCTAAAGGCTTCCGTGATCTAGTCGCAATGGTAGAATCTTGAAAGATGGAATTTCAAAAATATGTTACCATCCGAGTATAGGATAATTTTAATTGCCTGATAACTTGATGTAGACTTTCCCTTCAATCGGCCAAGGACCGGTATTGCAGCCTAGGCCGTTCTGTGGAGGCCGTTCTGTTCTAGCTCACAGTGCAGAGCTCACAGATCCAGCTTCTGTCCTGTGGCACTGCTCAACAGCGCCCCCCCTAAAGTACTGTGTCAAAAAAGAATATAAAAATATCTTAGAGGAGAACAACTAATTAGGGCCCTTATACAGCACTTTTCGTTCTAAAAATCGAATCATTTCCTTTTTGCCATTAGTAACAGCACTGCTATGAACATGTAAATCACAATTCTGGGTCTTTGCTTGTGCTATTGGTATTTCCTGTAATGGCAATTGTCGGCCAGCATTTTCTTTGCTTTGTTTACACTCTTATGCTTTTTACCTTTTTGGTGAGGCTTGGTATGGCTGTAGGGGAGGAGGAGGCCATAAGTAGAATTTGGGGGTATATTTAAATCATTTTAAATATGCCCCTGAGTTCTACTCTTCAGGCTGCAGCAATTTGTGCAATGCATGCAGTATTTTGTTGGCAGTTGAGATGCCATTCTCAAACGGGCTGATAATATAATTTTGAGTTACCTTTTCCGGCGCCCTGTGGAAAGAGCGCGACGGGCTGATAATAAAAGTTGGAGTTACAGTTTGGTCTGGCACCCTGTGGTAGGAGCGTGACGACCTGAAAATTAGTTACATTTGCTTTTGGTCCGGCGCCCTGTGGAAAGAGCGCGATGGGCTGATAATAAAATTTTGACTTACCTTTTGGTCCGGCGCCCATTGGTAGGAGCGCGAGAGGCTGATAATATAATTTTGCGTTACTTTTTGGTCCGGCGTCCTGTAGCATGACCAAGACGGGCTGATAATATAATTTTGAATTAGCTTACCTAAAGTACTGTGCCAAAAAAAGAATATAAAACTATCTTAGAGGAGAAAAATTATTTACGGCTCTTATACAGCACTTTTCGATCTAAAAATCGAATTGTTTCCTTTTGTCATTAGTAACAGAACTGCCATGAACATGTAAATCGCAGTTCTGGGTCTTTGCTTGTGCTATTGCTATTTTCTGGAATGGCAATTGTCGGCCGGCATTTTCTTTGTTTTGTTTGCACTTTTATGCTTTTTACCTTTTTGGTGAGGCTTGGTATGGCTGTAGGGGAGGAGGAGGCCATAAGTAGAATTTGGGGGTATATTTAAATCATTTTAAATATGCCCCTGAGTTCTACTCTTCAGGTGTCAGCAATTTGTGCAATGCGTGCAGTATTTTGATGGCAGTTGAGATGCCATTCTCAAACGGGCTGATAATATAATTTTGAGTTACCTTTTGGTCCGGCGCCCTGTGGAAAGAGCGCGACGGGCTGATAATTAAAGTTGGAGTTACCTTTTGGTCCGGCGCCCTGTGGTTGGAGCGTGACGGCCAGAAAATGTAATTTTTAGTTACATTAGTTACATTTGCTTTTGGTTCGGCGCCCTGAGGAAAGAGCGCGACGGGCTGATAATACAATTTTGAGTTACCTTTTGGTCCGGCGCCCATTGGTAGGAGCGCGACGAGCTGATAATATAATTTTGCGTTACCTTTTGGGCCGGCGTCCTGTGGCATGACCAAGACGGGCTGATAATATAATTTTGAATTACCTTACCTAAAGTACTGTGCCAAAAAAGAATATAAAAATATCTTAGAGGAGAACAACTAATTAGGGCCCTTATACAGCACTTTTCGATCTAAAAATCGAATCGTTTCCTTTTTGTCATTAGTAACAGCACTGCGATAAACATGTAAATCGCAGTTCTGGGTCTTTGCCAGTGCTATTGCTATTTTCTGGAATGGCAATTGTCGGCCGGCATTTTCTTTGTTTTGTTTGCACTCTTATGCTTTTTACCTTTTTGGTGAGGCTTGGTATGGCTGTAGGGGAGGAGGAGGCCATAAGTAGAATTTGGGGGTATATTTAAATTATTTTAAATATGCCCCTGAGTTGTACTCTTCAGGTGTCAGCAATTTGTGCAATGTGTGCAGTATTTTGTTGGCAGTTGAGATGCCATTCTCAAACGGGCTGATAATAAAATTTTGAGTTAACTTTTGGTCCGGCGCCCATTGGTAGGAGCGCGACGGGCTGATAATATAGTTTTGCGTTACCTTTTGGTCCGGCGTCCTGTGACATGACCACGACGGGCTGATAATATAATTTTGAATTACCTTACCTAAAGTACTGTGTCAAAAAGAATATAAAAATATCTTAGAGAAGAAAAAATAATTAGGGCCCTTATACAGCACTTTTCGATCTAAAAATCGAATCGTTTCCTTTTTGTCATTAGTAACAGCACTGCGATGAACATGTAAATCGCAGTTCTGGGTCTTTGCTAGTGCTATTGGTATTTTCTGGAATGGTGAGGCTTGGTATGGCTGTAGGGGAGGAGGAGGCCATAAGTTGAATTTGGGAGTATATTTAAATCATTTTAAATATGCCCCTGAGTTCTACTCTTCAGGTTGCAGCAATTTGTGCAATGCGTGCAGTATTTTGTTGGCAGTTGAGATACCATTCTCAAACGGGCTGATAATATAATTTTGAGTTACCTTTTGGTCCGGCGCCCTGTGGAAAGAGCGCGACGGGCTGATAATTAAAGTTGGAGTTACCGTTAGGTCTGGTGCCCTGTGGCAGGAGCGCGACAGGCTAAAAATCTAATTTTTAGTTACATTAGTTACATTTGTTTTTGGTCCGGCGCCCTTTGGAAAGAGCGCGACGGGTTGACAATAACATTTTGGGTTATCTTTTGGTCCGGCGCCTTTTAGTAGGTGCGCGATGGGCTGATAATATAATTTTGAGTTACCTTTTGGTCCGGCGCCCTGTGGTTGGAGCGTGACAGCCTGAAAATGTAATTTTTAGTTACATTAGTTACATTTGCTTTTGGTCCGGTGCCCTGTGGAAGGAGCACAATGGGCTGATAATAAAATTTTGAGTTAACTTTTGGTCCGGCGCCCATTGGTAGGAGCGCGACGGGCTGATAGTATAATTTTGCATTACCTTTTGGTCCGGCGTCCTGTGGCATGACCAAGACGGGCTGATAATATAGTTATGAATTACCTTACCTAAAGTACTGTGTCAAAAAAGAATATAAAAATATCTTAGAGGAGAACAACTAATTAGGGCCCTTATACAGCACTTTTCGTTCTAAAAATCGAATCATTTCCTTTTTGCCATTAGTAACAGCACTGCGATGAACATGTAAATCACAATTCTGGGTCTTTGCTTGTGCTATTGGTATTTCCTGTAATGGCAATTGTCGGCCAGCATTTTCTTTGCTTTGTTTACACTCTTATGCTTTTTACCTTTTTGGTGAGGCTTGGTATGGCTGTAGGGGAGGAGGAGGCCATAAGTAGAATTTGGGGGTATATTTAAATCATTTTAAATATGCCCCTGAGTTCTACTCTTCAGGCTGCAGCAATTTGTGCAATGCATGCAGTATTTTGTTGGCAGTTGAGATGCCATTCTCAAACGGGCTGATAATATAATTTTGAGTTACCTTTTCCGGCGCCCTGTGGAAAGAGCGCGACGGGCTGATAATAAAAGTTGGAGTTACAGTTTGGTCTGGCGCCCTGTGGTAGGAGCGTGACGACCTGAAAATTAGTTACATTTGCTTTTGGTCCGGCGCCCTGTGGAAAGAGCGCGATGGGCTGATAATAAAATTTTGACTTACCTTTTGGTCCGGCGCCCATTGGTAGGAGCGCTAGAGGCTGATAATATAATTTTGCGTTACCTTTTGGTCCGGCGTCCTGTAGCATGACCAAGACGGGCTGATAATATAATTTTGAATTAGCTTACCTAAAGTACTGTGCCAAAAAAAGAATATAAAACTATCTTAGAGGAGAAAAATTATTTACGGCTCTTATACAGCACTTTTCGATCTAAAAATCGAATTGTTTCCTTTTGTCATTAGTAACAGAACTGCCATGAACATGTAAATCGCAGTTCTGGGTCTTTGCTAGTGCTATTGCTTTTTTCTGGAATGGCAATTGTCGGCCGGCATTTTCTTTGTTTTGTTTGCACTCTTATGCTTTTTACCTTTTTGGTGAGGCTTGGTATGGCTGTAGGGGAGGAGGAGGGCATAAGTAGAATTTGGGGGTATATTTAACCACTTCAGCACCACAGGGTTTTTTGTTTAAAAACCAGAGCAATTTTCACATTTCAGCGCTCCTCCCATTCATTCACCAATAACTTTATTGCTACTCATCAGATGTAAATGATCTATATCTTGTTTTTTTTTTGCCACAAATGATGCTTTGTGAGGGTGATATTTGCTTTTAGTAATTATGTTATTATCTGTGCATTTTAAAGGGAAAAATGGGGAAAAAAAGAAAAAACACACTATTTCTCCATTTCCATCCACTATAGTTTTCAAATAAACAATGTTACCATAGGTAAAACCCACACATTGTATTTGCTAATTTGTCCTGGTTATCTCAACATTTAAATAATGTTCCTAGTACAATGTATGGCAATAATATATTAGTTTCTGGTTTGTGTTTTTTGTTTTCTCATTGCACTCTATCAGTAATTAAAAGCCCTTATCTTCATGATTAACAGTGATACACTCTCATGGCATACATATTTTAAAAGCTAAGTCCCTAGGGTAACTATGTATTCTATTTTCAATGCTGTCACTTTTGGTTTTTTTTACAAGTATTTACTTAGGGGTATAGAGTACATGGAAATAACAGTTTTATTGCTTTTCATTCAGTTTTCCAGTAAAAAAAATCACATGACTTAGCCCTCAGTTGTCAAACAACACAAAATCTATTCTCTCACTTGTCACGGTTAAAATGATACCCTATATACATAATCAGATAGCTTATTGGGCATACAGCACACTGTTTACCACAAGTACGCATATCTACTCCCCTGAGCTTCAGATGAAGTTTTGTGGGGAGTAGATAAGTGTAGCAAGGGATTCAAAGTGGTTAAATCATTTTAAATATGCCCCTGAGTTCTTCTCTTCAGGTTGCAGCAATTTGTGCAATGCGTGCAGTATTTTGTTGGCAGTTGAGATGCCATTCTCAAACAGGCTGATAATATAATTTTGAGTCACCTTTTGGTCCGGCGCCCTGTGGAAAGAGCACGACGGGCTGATAATAAAAGTTGGAGTTACCGTTTGGTCTGGCGCCCTGTGGTAGGAGCGCGACAGGCTGAAAATGTAATTTTTAGTTACATTAGTTACATTTGTTTTTGGTCCGGCGCCCTGTGGAAAGAGCGCGACGGGCTGATAATATAATTTTGAGTTATCTTTTGGTCCGGCGCCCTGTGGTTGGAGCGCGACGGGGTGAAAATGTAATTTTTAGTTACATTAGTTACATTTGCTTTTGGTCCGGCGCCCTGAGGAAAGAGCGCGACGGGCTGATAATAAAATTTTGAGTTACCTTTTGGTCCGGCGCCCATTGGTAGGAGCACGACAGGCTGATAATATAATTTTGCGTTACCTTTTTTTCCGGCGTCCTGTGGCATGACCAAGACGGGCCCTTAATATAATTTTGAATTACCTTACCTAAAGTACTGTGTCAAAAAAGAATATAAAAATATCTTAGAGGAGAACAACTAATTAGGGCCCTTATACAGCACTTTTCGATCTAAAAATCGAATCGTTTCCTTTTTGTCATTAGTAACAGCACTGCGATGAACATGTAAATCGCAGTTCTGGGTCTTTGCTAGTGCTATTGCTATTTTCTGGAATGGCAATTGTCGGCCGGCATTTTCTTTGTTTTGTTTGCACTCTTATGCTTTTTACCTTTTTGGTGAGACTTGTTATGGCTGTAGGGGAGGAGGAGGCCATAAGTAGAATTTGGGGGTATATTTAAATCATTTTAAATATGCCCCTGAGTTCTACTCTTCAGGTGTCAGCAATTTGTGCAATGCGTGCAGTATTTTGATGGCAGTTGAGATGCCATTCTCAAACGGGCTGATAATATAATTTTGAATTACCTTTTGGTCCGGCGCCCTGTGGAAAGAGCGCGACGGGCTGATAAAGTTGGAGTTACCGTTTGGTCTGGTGCCCTGTGGCAGGAGCGCGACAGGCTGAAAATGTAATTTTTAGTTACATTAGTTACATTTGTTTTTGGTCCGGCTTCCTTTGGAAAGAGCGCGACGGGCTGACAATAAAATTTTTAGTTATCTTTTGGCCCGGCGCCTTTTAGTAGGTGCGCGATGGGCTGATAATATAATTTTGAGTTACCTTTTGTTCCGGCGCCCTGTGGTTGGAGCGTGACGGCCTAAAAATGTAATTTTTAGTTATATTAGTTACATTTGCTTTTGGTCCGGCGCCCTGAGGAAAGAGCGCGACGGGCTGATAATGAAATTTTGAGTTACCTTTTGGTCCGGCGCCCATTGGTAGGAGCGCGACGGGCTGATAATATAATTTTGCGTTACCTTTTGGTCCGGCGTCTTGTGGCATGACCAAGACGGGCTGATAATATAATTTTGAATTACCTTACCTAAAGTACTGTGCCAAAAAAGAATATAAAAATATCTTAGAGGAAAACAACTAATTAGGGCCCTTATACAGCACTTTTCGATCTAAAAATCGAATCGTTTCCTTTTTGTCATTAGTAACAGTACTGTGATGAACATGTAAATCGCACTTCAGGGTCTTTGCTAGTGCTATTGCTATTTTCTGGAATGGCAATTGTCGGCCGGCATTTTCTTTGTTTTGTTTGCATTCTTATGCTTTTTACCTTTTTGGTGAGGCTTGGTATGGCTGTAGGGGAGGAGGAGGCAATAAGTAGAATTTAGGGGTTTATTTAAATCATTTTAAATATGCCCCTGAGTTCTACTCTTCAGGTTGCAGCAATTTGTGCAATGCGTGCAGTATTTTGTTGGCAGTTGAGATGCCATTCTCAAGCAGGCTGATAATAAAATTTTGAGTCACCTTTCGGTCTGGCGCCCTGTGGAAAGAGTGCGACGGGCTGAATATGTAATTTTTAGTTACATTAGTTACATTTGTTTTTGGTCCGGCGCCCTGTGGAAAGAGCGCGACGGGCTGATAATAAAAGTTGGAGTTGCCGTTTAGTCTGGCGCCCTGTGGTAGGAGCGCGACAGGCTGAATATGTAATTTTTAGTTACATTAGTTACATTTGTTTTTGGTCCGCCGCCCTGTGGAAAGAGCGCGACGGGCTGACAATAAAATTTTGAGTTATCTTTTGGTCCGGTGCCTGTTAGTAGGTGCGTGATGGGCTGATAATATAATTTTGAGTTACCTTTTGGTCCGGCGCCCTGTGGTTGGAGCGCGACGGGATGAAAATGTAATTTTTAGTTATATTAGTTAAATTTGCTTTTGGTCCGGCGTCCTGAGGAAAGAGCACAACGGGCTGATAATAAAATTTGGAGTTAACTTTTGGTCCGGCGCCCATTGGTAGGAGTGCGACGGGCTGATAATAT
The DNA here is from genome assembly GCF_040937935.1 of Hyperolius riggenbachi. Classification (NCBI taxonomy): domain Eukaryota; kingdom Metazoa; phylum Chordata; class Amphibia; order Anura; family Hyperoliidae; genus Hyperolius; species Hyperolius riggenbachi. Next base: position 102,378,780 of record NC_090646.1, on the reverse strand, counting down.
AATTTTGCCTTACCTTTTGGTCCGGCGTCCTGTGGCATGACCAAGACGGGTTGATAATATAATTTTGAATTACCTTACCTAAAGTACTGTGCCAAAAAGGAATATAAAAATATCTTAGAGGAGAACAACTAATTAGGGCCCTTATACAGCACTTTTCGATCTAAAATTCGAATCGTTTCCTTTTTGTCATTAGTAACAGCACTGCGATGAACATGTAAATCGCAGTTCTGGGTCTTTGCTTGTGCTATTGCTATTTTCTGGAATGGCAATTGTCGGCCAGCATTTTCTTTGTTTTGTTTGCACTCTTATGCTTTTTACCTTTTTGGTGAGGCTTGGTATGGCTGTAGGGGAGGAGGAGGCCATAAGTAGAATTTGGGGGTATATTTAAATTATTTTAAATATGCCCCTGAGTTCTACTCTTCAGGTGTCAGCAATTTGTGCAATGCGTGCAGTATTTTGATGGCAGTTGAGATGCCATTCTCAAACGGGCTGATAATATAATTTTGAGTTACCTTATGGTCCGGCGCCCTGTGGAAAGAGCGCGACGGGCGGATAATTAAAGTTGGAGTCACCGTTTGGTCTGGCGCCCTGTGGCAGGAGCGCGACAGGCTGAAAATGTAATTTTTAGTTACATTAGTTACATTTGTTTTTGGTCCGGCGCCCTGTGGAAAGAGCGCGACGGGCTGACAATAAAATTTTGAGTTATCTTTTGGTCCGGCGCCTTTTAGTAGGTGCGCGATGGGCTGATAATATAATTCTGAGTTACTTTTTGGTCCGGCGCCCTGTGGTTGGAGCGTGACGACCTGAAAATGCAATTTTTAGTTACATTAGTTACATTTGCTTTTGGTCCGGCGCCCTGAGGAAAGAGCGCGACGGGCTGATAATAAAATTTAGAGTTACCTTTTGGTCCGGCGCCCTGTGGCATGACCTAGACGGGCTGATAATATATTTTTGAATTACCTTACCTAAAGTACTGTGCCAAAAAAGAATATAAAAATATCTTAGAGGAGAACAACTAATTAGGGCCCTTATACAACACTTTTCGATCTAAAAATCGAATCGTTTCCTTTTTGTCATTAGTAACAGCACTGCGATGAACATGTAAATCGCAGTTCTGGGTCTTTGCTAGTGCTATTGCTATTTTCTGGAATGGCAATTGTCGGCCGGCATTTTCTTTGTTTTGTTTGCACTCTTATGCTTTTTACCTTTTTGGTGAGGCTTGGTATGGCTGTAGGGGAGGAGGAGGCCATAAGTAGAATTTGGGGGTATATTTAAATCATTTTAAATATGCCCCTGAGTTCTACTCTTCAGGTGTCAGCAATTTGTGCAATGCGTGCAGTATTTTGATGGCAGTTGAGATGCCATTCTCAAACGGGCTGATAATATAATTTTGAGTTACCTTTTGGTCCGGCGCCCTGTGGAAAGAGCGCGACGGGCTGATAATTAAAGTTGGAGTTACCGTTTGGTCTGGTGCCCTGTGGCAGGAGCGCGACAGGCTAAAAATGTAATTTTTAGTTACATTAGTTACATTTGTTTTTGGTCCGGCGCCCTTTGGAAAGAGCGCGACGGGTTGACAATAACATTTTGGGTTATCTTTTGGTCCGGCGCCTTTTAGTAGGTGCGCGATGGGCTGATAATATAATTTTGAGTTACCTTTTGGTCCGGCGCCCTGTGGTTGGAGCGTGACGGCCAGAAAATGTAATTTTTAGTTACATTAGTTACATTTGCTTTTGGTCCGGCGCCCTGAGGAAAGAGCGCGACGGGCTGATAATACAATTTTGAGTTACCTTTTGGTCCGGCGCCCATTGGTATTAGCGCGAGAGGCTGATAATATAATTTTGCGTTACCTTTTGGTCCGGCGTCCTGTAGCATGACCAAGACGGGCTGATAATATAATTTGTAAATCGCAGTTCTGGGTCTTTGCTAGTGCTATTGCTTTTTTCTGGAATGGCAATTGTCGGCCGGCATTTTCTTTGTTTTGTTTGCACTCTTATGCTTTTTACCTTTTTGGTGAGGCTTGGTATGGCTGTAGGGGAGGAGGAGGGCATAAGTAGAATTTGGGGGTATATTTAACCACTTCAGCACCACAGGGTTTTTTGTTTAAAAACCAGAGCAATTTTCACATTTCAGCGCTCCTCCCATTCACCAATAACTTTATTGCTACTCATCAGATGTAAATGATCTATATCTTGTTTTTTTTTGCCACAAATGATGCTTTGTGAGGGTGATATTTGCTTTTAGTAATTATGTTATTATCTGTGCATTTTAAAGGGAAAAATGGGGAAAAAAAGAAAAAACACACTATTTCTCCATTTCCATCCACTATAGTTGTCAAATAAACAATGTTACCATAGGTAAAACCCACACATTGTATTTGCTAATTTGTCCTGGTTATCTCAACATTTAAATAATGTTCCTAGTACAATGTATGGCAATAATATATTAGTTTCTGGTTTGTGTTTTTTGTTTTCTCATTGCACTCTATCAGTAATTAAAAGCCCTTATCTTCATGATTAACAGTGATACACTCTCATGGCATACATATTTTAAAAGCTAAGTCCCTAGGGTAACTATGTATTCTATTTTCAATGCTGTCACTTTTGTTTTTTTTTACAAGTATTTATTTAGGGGTATAGAGTACATGGAAATAACAGTTTTATTGCTTTTCATTCAGTTTTCCAGTAAAAAAAATCACATGACTTAGCCCTCAGTTGTCAAACAACACAAAATCTATTCTCTCACTTGTCACGGTTAAAATGATACCCTATATACATAATCAGATAGCTTATTGGGCATACAGCACACTGTTTACCACAAGTACGCATATCTACTCCCCTGAGCTTCAGATGAAGTTTTGTGGGGAGTAGATAAGTGTAGCAAGGGATTCAAAGTGGTTAAATCATTTAAAATATGCCCCTGAGTTCTTCTCTTCAGGTTGCAGCAATTTGTGCAATGCGTGCAGTATTTTGTTGGCAGTTGAGATGCCATTCTCAAACAGGCTGATAATATAATTTTGAGTCACCTTTTGGTCCGGCGCCCTGTGGAAAGAGCACGACGGGCTGATAATAAAAGTTGGAGTTACCGTTTGGTCTGGCGCCCTGTGGTAGGAGCGCGACAGGCTGAAAATGTAATTTTTAGTTACATTAGTTACATTTGTTTTTGGTCCGGCGCCCTGTGGAAAGAGCGCGACGGGCTGACAATAAAATTTTGAGTTATCTTTTGGTCCGGCGCCTTTTAGTAGGTGCGTGATGGGCTGATAATATAATTTTGAGTTATCTTTTGGTCCGGCGCCCTGTGGTTGGAGCGCGACGGGCTGAAAATGTAATTTTTAGTTACATTAGTTACATTTGCTTTTGGTCCGGCGCCCTGAGGAAAGAGCGCGACGGGCTGATAATAAAATTTTGAGTTACCTTTTGGTCCGGCGCCCATTGGTAGGAGCACGACAGGCTGATAATATAATTTTGCGTTACCTTTTTTTCCGGCGTCCTGTGGCATGACCAAGACGGGCCCTTAATATAATTTTGAATTACCTTACCTAAAGTACTGTGTCAAAAAAGAATATAAAAATATCTTAGAGGAGAACAACTAATTAGGGCCCTTATACAGCACTTTTCGATCTAAAAATCGAATCGTTTCCTTTTTGTCATTAGTAACAGCACTGCGATGAACATGTAAATCGCAGTTCTGGGTCTTTGCTAGTGCTATTGCTATTTTCTGGAATGGCAATTGTCGGCCGGCATTTTCTTTGTTTTGTTTGCACTCTTATGCTTTTTACCTTTTTGGTGAGACTTGTTATGGCTGTAGGGGAGGAGGAGGCCATAAGTAGAATTTGGGGGTATATTTAAATCATTTTAAATATGCCCCTGAGTTCTACTCTTCAGGTGTCAGCAATTTGTGCAATGCGTGCAGTATTTTGATGGCAGTTGAGATGCCATTCTCAAACGGGCTGATAATATAATTTTGAATTACCTTTTGGTCCGGCGCCCTGTGGAAAGAGCGCGACGGGCTGATAAAGTTGGAGTTACCGTTTGGTCTGGTGCCCTGTGGCAGGAGCGCGACAGGCTGAAAATGTAATTTTTAGTTACATTAGTTACATTTGTTTTTGGTCCGGCTTCCTTTGGAAAGAGCGCGACGGGCTGACAATAAAATTTTTAGTTATCTTTTGGCCCGGCGCCTTTTAGTAGGTGCGCGATGGGCTGATAATATAATTTTGAGTTACCTTTTGGTCCGGCGCCCTGTGGTTGGAGCGTGACGGCCTAAAAATGTAATTTTTAGTTATATTAGTTACATTTGCTTTTGGTCCGGCGCCCTGAGGAAAGAGCGCGACGGGCTGATAATGAAATTTTGAGTTACCTTTTGGTCCGGCGCCCATTGGTAGGAGCGCGACGGGCTGATAATATAATTTTGCGTTACCTTTTGGTCCGGCGTCTTGTGGCATGACCAAGACGGGCTGATAATATAATTTTGAATTACCTTACCTAAAGTACTGTGCCAAAAAAGAATATAAAAATATCTTAGAGGAAAACAACTAATTAGGGCCCTTATACAGCACTTTTCGATCTAAAAATCGAATCGTTTCCTTTTTGTCATTAGTAACAGTACTGTGATGAACATGTAAATCGCAGTTCAGGGTCTTTGCTAGTGCTATTGCTATTTTCTGGAATGGCAATTGCCGGCCGGCATTTTCTTTGTTTTGTTTGCATTCTTATGCTTTTTACCTTTTTGGTGAGGCTTGGTATGGCTGTAGGGGAGGAGGAGGCAATAAGTAGAATTTAGGGGTTTATTTAAATCATTTTAAATATGCCCCTGAGTTCTACTCTTCAGGTTGCAGCAATTTGTGCAATGCGTGCAGTATTTTGTTGGCAGTTGAGATGCCATTCTCAAGCAGGCTGATAATAAAATTTTGAGTCACCTTTCGGTCTGGCGCCCTGTGGAAAGAGTGCGACGGGCTGAATATGTAATTTTTAGTTACATTAGTTACATTTGTTTTTGGTCCGGCGCCCTGTGGAAAGAGCGCGACGGGCTGATAATAAAAGTTGGAGTTGCCGTTTAGTCTGGCGCCCTGTGGTAGGAGCGCGACAGGCTGAATATGTAATTTTTAGTTACATTAGTTACATTTGTTTTTGGTCCGCCGCCCTGTGGAAAGAGCGCGACGGGCTGACAATAAAATTTTGAGTTATCTTTTGGTCCGGTGCCTGTTAGTAGGTGCGTGATGGGCTTATAATATAATTTTGAGTTACCTTTTGGTCCGGCGCCCTGTGGTTGGAGCGCGACGGGATGAAAATGTAATTTTTAGTTATATTAGTTAAATTTGCTTTTAGTCCGGCGTCCTGAGGAAAGAGCACAACGGGCTGATAATAAAATTTTGAGTTAACTTTTGGTCCGGCGCCCATTGGTAGGAGTGCGACGGGCTGATAATATAATTTTGCGTTACCTTTTGGTCCGGCGTCCTGTGGCATGACCAAGACGGGTTGATAATATAATTTTGAATTACCTTACCTAAAATACTGTGCCAAAAAAGAATATAAAAATATCTTAGAGGAGAACAACTAATTAGGGCCCTTATACAGCACTTTTCGATCTAAAAATCGAATCGTTTCCTTTTTGTCATTAGTAACAGCACTGCGATGAACATGTAAATCGCAGTTCTGGGTCTTTGCTTGTGCTATTGCTATTTTCTGGAATGGCAATTGTCGGCCAGCATTTTCTTTGTTTTGTTTGCACTCTTATGCTTTTTACCTTTTTGGTGAGGCTTGGTATGGCTGTAGGGGAGGAGGAGGCCATAAGTAGAATTTGGGGGTATATTTAAATTATTTTAAATATGCCCCTGAGTTCTACTCTTCAGGTGTCAGCAATTTGTGCAATGCGTGCAGTATTTTGATGGCAGTTGAGATGCCATTCTCAAACGGGCTGATAATATAATTTTGAGTTACCTTTTGGTCCGGCGCCCTGTGGAAAGAGCGCGACGGGCGGATAATTAAAGTTGGAGTCACCGTTTGGTCTGGCGCCCTGTGGCAGGAGCGCGACAGGCTGAAAATGTAATTTTTAGTTACATTAGTTACATTTGTTTTTGGTCCGGCGCCCTGTGGAAAGAGCGCGACGGGCTGACAATAAAATTTTGAGTTATCTTTTGGTCCGGCGCCTTTTAGTAGGTGCGCGATGGGCTGATAATATAATTTTGAGTTACTTTTTGGTCCGGCGCCCTGTGGTTGGAGCGTGACGACCTGAAAATGTAATTTTTAGTTACATTAGTTACATTTGCTTTTGGTCCGCCGCCCTGAGGAAAGAGCGCGACGGGCTGATAATAAAATTTAGAGTTACCTTTTGGTCCGGCGCCCTGTGGCATGACCTAGACGGGCTGATAATATATTTTTGAATTACCTTACCTAAAGTACTGTGCCAAAAAAGAATATAAAAATATCTTAGAGGAGAACAACTAATTAGGGCCCTTATACAACACTTTTCGATCTAAAAATCGAATCGTTTCCTTTTTGTCATTAGTAACAGCACTACGATGAACATGTAAATCGCAGTTCTGGGTCTTTGCTAGTGCTATTGCTATTTTCTGGAATGGCAATTGTCGGCTGGCATTTTCTTTGTTTTGTTTGCACTCTTATGCTTTTTACCTTTTTGGTGAGGCTTGGTATGGCTGTAGGGGAGGAGGAGGCCATAAGTAGAATTTGGGGGTATATTTAAATCATTTTAAATATGCCCCTGAGTTCTACTCTTCAGGTGTCAGCAATTTGTGCAATGCGTGCAGTATTTTGATGGCAGTTGAGATGCCATTCTCAAACGGGCTGATAATATAATTTTGAGTTACCTTTTGGTCCGGCGCCCTGTGGAAAGAGCGCGACGGGCTGATAATTAAAGTTGGAGTTACCTTTTGGTCCGGCGCCCTGTGGTTGGAGCGTGACGGCCAGAAAATGTAATTTTTAGTTACATTAGTTACATTTGCTTTTGGTCCGGCGCCCTGAGGAAAGAGCGCGACGGGCTGATAATACAATTTTGAGTTACCTTTTGGTCCGGCGCCCATTGGTAGGAGCGCGACGAGCTGATAATATAATTTTGCGTTACCTTTTGGGCCGGCGTCCTGTGGCATGACCAAGACGGGCTGATAATATAATTTTGAATTACCTTACCTAAAGTACTGTGCCAAAAAAGAATATAAAAATATCTTAGAGAAGAACAACTAATTAGGGCCCTTATACAGCACTTTTCGATCTAAAAATCGAATCGTTTCCTTTTTGTCATTAGTAACAGCACTGCGATAAACATGTAAATCGCAGTTCTGGGTCTTTGCCAGTGCTATTGCTATTTTCTGGAATGGCAATTGTCGGCCGGCATTTTCTTTGTTTTGTTTGCACTCTTATGCTTTTTACCTTTTTGGTGAGGCTTGGTATGGCTGTAGGGGAGGAGGAGGCCATAAGTAGAATTTGGGGGTATTTTTAAATTATTTTAAATATGCCCCTGAGTTGTACTCTTCAGGTGTCAGCAATTTGTGCAATGCGTGCAGTATTTTGTTGGCAGTTGAGATGCCATTCTCAAACGGGCTGATAATAAAATTTTGAGTCACCTTTTGGTCCGGCGCCCTGTGGAAAGAGCACGACGGGCTGATAATAAAAGTTGGAGTTACCGTTTGGTCTGGCGCCCTGTGGTAGGAGCGCGACAGGCTGAAAATGTAATTTTTAGTTACATTAGTTACATTTGTTTTTGGTCCGGCGCCCTGTGGAAAGAGCGCGACGGGCTGACAATAAAATTTTGAGTTATCTTTTGGTCCGGCGCCTTTTAGTAGGTGCGTGATGGGCTGATAATATAATTTTGAGTTATCTTTTGGTCCGGCGCCCTGTGGTTGGAGCGCGACGGGCTGAAAATGTAATTTTTAGTTACATTAGTTACATTTGCTTTTGGTCCGGCGCCCTGAGGAAAGAGCGCGACGGGCTGATAATAAAATTTTGAGTTACCTTTTGGTCCGGCGCCCATTGGTAGGAGCACGACAGGCTGATAATATAATTTTGCGTTACCTTTTTTTCCGGCGTCCTGTGGCATGACCAAGACGGGCCCTTAATATAATTTTGAATTACCTTACCTAAAGTACTGTGTCAAAAAAGAATATAAAAATATCTTAGAGGAGAACAACTAATTAGGGCCCTTATACAGCACTTTTCGATCTAAAAATCGAATCGTTTCCTTTTTGTCATTAGTAACAGCACTGCGATGAACATGTAAATCGCAGTTCTGGGTATTTGCTAGTGCTATTGCTATTTTCTGGAATGGCAATTGTCGGCCGGCATTTTCTTTGTTTTGTTTGCACTCTTATGCTTTTTACCTTTTTGGTGAGACTTGTTATGGCTGTAGGGGAGGAGGAGGCCATAAGTAGAATTTGGGGGTATATTTAAATCATTTTAAATATGCCCCTGAGTTCTACTCTTCAGGTGTCAGCAATTTGTGCAATGCGTGCAGTATTTTGATGGCAGTTGAGATGCCATTCTCAAACGGGCTGATAATATAATTTTGAATTACCTTTTGGTCCGGCGCCCTGTGGAAAGAGCGCGACGGGCTGATAAAGTTGGAGTTACCGTTTGGTCTGGTGCCCTGTGGCAGGAGCGCGACAGGCTGAAAATGTAATTTTTAGTTACATTAGTTACATTTGTTTTTGGTCCGGCTTCCTTTGGAAAGAGCGCGACGGGCTGACAATAAAATTTTTAGTTATCTTTTGGCCCGGCGCCTTTTAGTAGGTGCGCGATGGGCTGATAATATAATTTTGAGTTACCTTTTGGTCCGGCGCCCTGTGGTTGGAGCGTGACGGCCTAAAAATGTAATTTTTAGTTATATTAGTTACATTTGCTTTTGGTCCGGCGCCCTGAGGAAAGAGCGCGACGGGTTGATAATGAAATTTTGAGTTACCTTTTGGTCCGGCGCCCATTGGTAGGAGCGCGACGGGCTGATAATATAATTTTGCGTTACCTTTTGGTCCGGCGTCTTGTGGCATGACCAAGACGGGCTGATAATATAATTTTGAATTACCTTACCTAAAGTACTGTGCCAAAAAAGAATATAAAAATATCTTAGAGGAAAACAACTAATTAGGGCCCTTATACAGCACTTTTCGATCTAAAAATCGAATCGTTTCCTTTTTGTCATTAGTAACAGTACTGTGATGAACATGTAAATCGCAGTTCAGGGTCTTTGCTAGTGCTATTGCTATTTTCTGGAATGGCAATTGTCGGCCGGCATTTTCTTTGTTTTGTTTGCATTCTTATGCTTTTTACCTTTTTGGTGAGGCTTGGTATGGCTGTAGGGGAGGAGGAGGCAATAAGTAGAATTTAGGGGTTTATTTAAATCATTTTAAATATGCCCCTGAGTTCTACTCTTCAGGTTGCAGCAATTTGTGCAATGCGTGCAGTATTTTGTTGGCAGTTGAGATGCCATTCTCAAGCAGGCTGATAATAAAATTTTGAGTCACCTTTCGGTCTGGCGCCCTGTGGAAAGAGTGCGACGGGCTGAATATGTAATTTTTAGTTACATTAGTTACATTTGTTTTTGGTCCGCCGCCCTGTGGAAAGAGCGCGACGGGCTGACAATAAAATTTTGAGTTATCTTTTGGTCCGGTGCCTGTTAGTAGGTGCGTGATGGGCTGATAATATAATTTTGAGTTACCTTTTGGTCCGGCGCCCTGTGGTTGGAGCGCGACGGGATGAAAATGTAATTTTTAGTTATATTAGTTAAATTTGCTTTTAGTCCGGCGTCCTGAGGAAAGAGCACAACGGGCTGATAATAAAATTTTGAGTTAACTTTTGGTCCGGCGCCCATTGGTAGGAGTGCGACGGGCTGATAATATAATTTTGCGTTACCTTTTGGTCCGGCGTCCTTTGGCATGACCAAGACGGGTTGATAATATAATTTTGAATTACCTTACCTAAAATACTGTGCCAAAAAAGAATATAAAAATATCTTAGAGGAGAACAACTAATTAGGGCCCTTATACAGCACTTTTCGATCTAAAAATCGAATCGTTTCCTTTTTGTCATTAGTAACAGCACTGCGATGAACATGTAAATCGCAGTTCTGGGTCTTTGCTTGTGCTATTGCTATTTTCTGGAATGGCAATTGTCGGCCAGCATTTTCTTTGTTTTGTTTGCACTCTTATGCTTTTTACCTTTTTGGTGAGGCTTGGTATGGCTGTAGGGGAGGAGGAGGCCATAAGTAGAATTTGGGGGTATATTTAAATTATTTTAAATATGCCCCTGAGTTCTACTCTTCAGGTGTCAGCAATTTGTGCAATGCGTGCAGTATTTTGATGGCAGTTGAGATGCCATTCTCAAACGGGCTGATAATATAATTTTGAGTTACCTTTTGGTCCGGCGCCCTGTGGAAAGAGCGCGACGGGCGGATAATTAAAGTTGGAGTCACCGTTTGGTCTGGCGCCCTGTGGCAGGAGCGCGACAGGCTGAAAATGTAATTTTTAGTTACATTAGTTACATTTGTTTTTGGTCCGGCGCCCTGTGGAAAGAGCGCGACGGGCTGACAATAAAATTTTGAGTTATCTTTTGGTCCGGCGCCTTTTAGTAGGTGCGCGATGGGCTGATAATATAATTTTGAGTTACTTTTTGGTCCGGCGCCCTGTGGTTGGAGCGTGACGACCTGAAAATGTAATTTTTAGTTACATTAGTTACATTTGCTTTTGGTCCGGCGCCCTGAGGAAAGAGCGCGACGGGCTGATAATAAAATTTAGAGTTACCTTTTGGTCCGGCTCCCTGTGGCATGACCTAGACGGGCTGATAATATATTTTTGAATTACCTTACCTAAAGTACTGTGCCAAAAAAGAATATAAAAATATCTTAGAGGAGAACAACTAATTAGGGCCCTTATACAACACTTTTCGATCTAAAAATCGAATCGTTTCCTTTTTGTCATTAGTAACAGCACTGCGATGAACATGTAAATCGCAGTTCTGGGTCTTTGCTAGTGCTATTGCTATTTTCTGGAATGGCAATTGTCGGCCGGCATTTTCTTTGTTTTGTTTGCACTCTTATGCTTTTTACCTTTTTGGTGAGGCTTGGTATGGCTGTAGGGGAGGAGGAGGCCATAAGTAGAATTTGGGGGTATATTTAAATCATTTTAAATATGCCCCTGAGTTCTACTCTTCAGGTGTCAGCAATTTGTGCAATGCGTGCAGTATTTTGATGGCAGTTGAGATGCCATTCTCAAACGGGCTGATAATAAAATTTTGAGTTAACTTTTGGTCCGGCGCCCATTGGTAGGAGCGCGACGGGCTGATAATATAGTTTTGCGTTACCTTTTGGTCCGGCGTCCTGTGACATGACCACGACGGGCTGATAATATAATTTTGAATTACCTTACCTAAAGTACTGTGTCAAAAAGAATATAAAAATATCTTAGAGAAGAAAAAATAATTAGGGCCCTTATACAGCACTTTTCGATCTAAAAATCGAATCGTTTCCTTTTTGTCATTAGTAACAGCACTGCGATGAACATGTAAATCGCAGTTCTGGGTCTTTGCTAGTGCTATTGGTATTTTCTGGAATGGTGAGGCTTGGTATGGCTGTAGGGGAGGAGGAGGCCATAAGTTGAATTTGGGAGTATATTTAAATCATTTTAAATATGCCCCTGAGTTCTACTCTTCAGGTTGCAGCAATTTGTGCAATGCGTGCAGTATTTTGTTGGCAGTTGAGATACCATTCTCAAACGGGCTGATAATATAATTTTGAGTTACCTTTTGGTCCGGCGCCCTGTGGAAAGAGCGCGACGGGCTGATAATTAAAGTTGGAGTTACCGTTAGGTCTGGTGCCCTGTGGCAGGAGCGCGACAGGCTAAAAATCTAATTTTTAGTTACATTAGTTACATTTGTTTTTGGTCCGGCGCCCTTTGGAAAGAGCGCGACGGGTTGACAATAACATTTTGGGTTATCTTTTGGTCCGGCGCCTTTTAGTAGGTGCGCGATGGGCTGATAATATAATTTTGAGTTACCTTTTGGTCCGGCGCCCTGTGGTTGGAGCGTGACAGCCTGAAAATGTAATTTTTAGTTACATTAGTTACATTTGCTTTTGGTCCGGTGCCCTGTGGAAGGAGCACAATGGGCTGATAATAAAATGTTGAGTTAACTTTTGGTCCGGCGCCCATTGGTAGGAGCGCGACGGGCTGATAGTATAATTTTGCATTACCTTTTGGTCCGGCGTCCTGTGGCATGACCAAGACGGGCTGATAATATAGTTATGAATTACCTTACCTAAAGTACTGTGTCAAAAAAGAATATAAAAATATCTTAGAGGAGAACAACTAATTAGGGCCCTTATACAGCACTTTTCGTTCTAAAAATCGAATCATTTCCTTTTTGCCATTAGTAACAGCACTGCGATGAACATGTAAATCACAATTCTGGGTCTTTGCTTGTGCTATTGGTATTTCCTGTAATGGCAATTGTCGGCCAGCATTTTCTTTGCTTTGTTTACACTCTTATGCTTTTTACCTTTTTGGTGAGGCTTGGTATGGCTGTAGGGGAGGAGGAGGCCATAAGTAGAATTTGGGGGTATATTTAAATCATTTTAAATATGCCCCTGAGTTCTACTCTTCAGGCTGCAGCAATTTGTGCAATGCATGCAGTATTTTGTTGGCAGTTGAGATGCCATTCTCAAACGGGCTGATAATATAATTTTGAGTTACCTTTTCCGGCGCCCTGTGGAAAGAGCGCGACGGGCTGATAATAAAAGTTGGAGTTACAGTTTGGTCTGGCGCCCTGTGGTAGGAGCGTGACGACCTGAAAATTAGTTACATTTGCTTTTGGTCCGGCGCCCTGTGGAAAGAGCGCGATGGGCTGATAATAAAATTTTGACTTACCTTTTGGTCCGGCGCCCATTGGTAGGAGCGCTAGAGGCTGATAATATAATTTTGCGTTACCTTTTGGTCCGGCGTCCTGTAGCATGACCAAGACGGGCTGATAATATAATTTTGAATTAGCTTACCTAAAGTACTGTGCCAAAAAAAGAATATAAAACTATCTTAGAGGAGAAAAATTATTTACGGCTCTTATACAGCACTTTTCGATCTAAAAATCGAATTGTTTCCTTTTGTCATTAGTAACAGAACTGCCATGAACATGTAAATCGCAGTTCTGGGTCTTTGCTAGTGCTATTGCTTTTTTCTGGAATGGCAATTGTCGGCCGGCATTTTCTTTGTTTTGTTTGCACTCTTATGCTTTTTACCTTTTTGGTGAGGCTTGGTATGGCTGTAGGGGAGGAGGAGGGCATAAGTAGAATTTGGGGGTATATTTAACCACTTCAGCACCACAGGGTTTTTTGTTTAAAAACCAGAGCAATTTTCACATTTCAGCGCTCCTCCCATTCATTCACCAATAACTTTATTGCTACTCATCAGATGTAAATGATCTATATCTTGTTTTTTTTTTGCCACAAATGATGCTTTGTGAGGGTGATATTTGCTTTTAGTAATTATGTTATTATCTGTGCATTTTAAAGGGAAAAATGGGGAAAAAAAGAAAAAACACACTATTTCTCCATTTCCATCCACTATAGTTTTCAAATAAACAATGTTACCATAGGTAAAACCCACACATTGTATTTGCTAATTTGTCCTGGTTATCTCAACATTTAAATAATGTTCCTAGTACAATGTATGGCAATAATATATTAGTTTCTGGTTTGTGTTTTTTGTTTTCTCATTGCACTCTATCAGTAATTAAAAGCCCTTATCTTCATGATTAACAGTGATACACTCTCATGGCATACATATTTTAAAAGCTAAGTCCCTAGGGTAACTATGTATTCTATTTTCAATGCTGTCACTTTTGGTTTTTTTTACAAGTATTTACTTAGGGGTATAGAGTACATGGAAATAACAGTTTTATTGCTTTTCATTCAGTTTTCCAGTAAAAAAAATCACATGACTTAGCCCTCAGTTGTCAAACAACACAAAATCTATTCTCTCACTTGTCACGGTTAAAATGATACCCTATATACATAATCAGATAGCTTATTGGGCATACAGCACACTGTTTACCACAAGTACGCATATCTACTCCCCTGAGCTTCAGATGAAGTTTTGTGGGGAGTAGATAAGTGTAGCAAGGGATTCAAAGTGGTTAAATCATTTTAAATATGCCCCTGAGTTCTTCTCTTCAGGTTGCAGCAATTTGTGCAATGCGTGCAGTATTTTGTTGGCAGTTGAGATGCCATTCTCAAACAGGCTGATAATATAATTTTGAGTCACCTTTTGGTCCGGCGCCCTGTGGAAAGAGCACGACGGGCTGATAATAAAAGTTGGAGTTACCGTTTGGTCTGGCGCCCTGTGGTAGGAGCGCGACAGGCTGAAAATGTAATTTTTAGTTACATTAGTTACATTTGTTTTTGGTCCGGCGCCCTGTGGAAAGAGCGCGACGGGCTGATAATATAATTTTGAGTTATCTTTTGGTCCGGCGCCCTGTGGTTGGAGCGCGACGGGGTGAAAATGTAATTTTTAGTTACATTAGTTACATTTGCTTTTGGTCCGGCGCCCTGAGGAAAGAGCGCGACGGGCTGATAATAAAATTTTGAGTTACCTTTTGGTCCGGCGCCCATTGGTAGGAGCACGACAGGCTGATAATATAATTTTGCGTTACCTTTTTTTCCGGCGTCCTGTGGCATGACCAAGACGGGCCCTTAATATAATTTTGAATTACCTTACCTAAAGTACTGTGTCAAAAAAGAATATAAAAATATCTTAGAGGAGAACAACTAATTAGGGCCCTTATACAGCACTTTTCGATCTAAAAATCGAATCGTTTCCTTTTTGTCATTAGTAACAGCACTGCGATGAACATGTAAATCGCAGTTCTGGGTCTTTGCTAGTGCTATTGCTATTTTCTGGAATGGCAATTGTCGGCCGGCATTTTCTTTGTTTTGTTTGCACTCTTATGCTTTTTACCTTTTTGGTGAGACTTGTTATGGCTGTAGGGGAGGAGGAGGCCATAAGTAGAATTTGGGGGTATATTTAAATCATTTTAAATATGCCCCTGAGTTCTACTCTTCAGGTGTCAGCAATTTGTGCAATGCGTGCAGTATTTTGATGGCAGTTGAGATGCCATTCTCAAACGGGCTGATAATATAATTTTGAATTACCTTTTGGTCCGGCGCCCTGTGGAAAGAGCGCGACGGGCTGATAAAGTTGGAGTTACCGTTTGGTCTGGTGCCCTGTGGCAGGAGCGCGACAGGCTGAAAATGTAATTTTTAGTTACATTAGTTACATTTGTTTTTGGTCCGGCTTCCTTTGGAAAGAGCGCGACGGGCTGACAATAAAATTTTTAGTTATCTTTTGGCCCGGCGCCTTTTAGTAGGTGCGCGATGGGCTGATAATATAATTTTGAGTTACCTTTTGTTCCGGCGCCCTGTGGTTGGAGCGTGACGGCCTAAAAATGTAATTTTTAGTTATATTAGTTACATTTGCTTTTGGTCCGGCGCCCTGAGGAAAGAGCGCGACGGGCTGATAATGAAATTTTGAGTTACCTTTTGGTCCGGCGCCCATTGGTAGGAGCGCGACGGGCTGATAATATAATTTTGCGTTACCTTTTGGTCCGGCGTCTTGTGGCATGACCAAGACGGGCTGATAATATAATTTTGAATTACCTTACCTAAAGTACTGTGCCAAAAAAGAATATAAAAATATCTTAGAGGAAAACAACTAATTAGGGCCCTTATACAGCACTTTTCGATCTAAAAATCGAATCGTTTCCTTTTTGTCATTAGTAACAGTACTGTGATGAACATGTAAATCGCAGTTCAGGGTCTTTGCTAGTGCTATTGCTATTTTCTGGAATGGCAATTGTCGGCCGGCATTTTCTTTGTTTTGTTTGCATTCTTATGCTTTTTACCTTTTTGGTGAGGCTTGGTATGGCTGTAGGGGAGGAGGAGGCAATAAGTAGAATTTAGGGGTTTATTTAAATCATTTTAAATATGCCCCTGAGTTCTACTCTTCAGGTTGCAGCAATTTGTGCAATGCGTGCAGTATTTTGTTGGCAGTTGAGATGCCATTCTCAAGCAGGCTGATAATAAAATTTTGAGTCACCTTTCGGTCTGGCGCCCTGTGGAAAGAGTGCGACGGGCTGAATATGTAATTTTTAGTTACATTAGTTACATTTGTTTTTGGTCCGGCGCCCTGTGGAAAGAGCGCGACGGGCTGATAATAAAAGTTGGAGTTGCCGTTTAGTCTGGCGCCCTGTGGTAGGAGCGCGACAGGCTGAATATGTAATTTTTAGTTACATTAGTTACATTTGTTTTTGGTCCGCCGCCCTGTGGAAAGAGCGCGACGGGCTGACAATAAAATTTTGAGTTATCTTTTGGTCCGGTGCCTGTTAGTAGGTGCGTGATGGGCTGATAATATAATTTTGAGTTACCTTTTGGTCCGGCGCCCTGTGGTTGGAGCGCGACGGGATGAAAATGTAATTTTTAGTTATATTAGTTAAATTTGCTTTTGGTCCGGCGTCCTGAGGAAAGAGCACAACGGGCTGATAATAAAATTTGGAGTTAACTTTTGGTCCGGCGCCCATTGGTAGGAGTGCGACGGGCTGATAATATAATTTTGCCTTACCTTTTGGTCCGGCGTCCTGTGGCATGACCAAGACGGGTTGATAATATAATTTTGAATTACCTTACCTAAAGTACTGTGCCAAAAAGGAATATAAAAATATCTTAGAGGAGAACAACTAATTAGGGCCCTTATACAGCACTTTTCGATCTAAAATTCGAATCGTTTCCTTTTTGTCATTAGTAACAGCACTGCGATGAACATGTAAATCGCAGTTCTGGGTCTTTGCTTGTGCTATTGCTATTTTCTGGAATGGCAATTGTCGGCCAGCATTTTCTTTGTTTTGTTTGCACTCTTATGCTTTTTACCTTTTTGGTGAGGCTTGGTATGGCTGTAGGGGAGGAGGAGGCCATAAGTAGAATTTGGGGGTATATTTAAATTATTTTAAATATGCCCCTGAGTTCTACTCTTCAGGTGTCAGCAATTTGTGCAATGCGTGCAGTATTTTGATGGCAGTTGAGATGCCATTCTCAAACGGGCTGATAATATAATTTTGAGTTACCTTATGGTCCGGCGCCCTGTGGAAAGAGCGCGACGGGCGGATAATTAAAGTTGGAGTCACCGTTTGGTCTGGCGCCCTGTGGCAGGAGCGCGACAGGCTGAAAATGTAATTTTTAGTTACATTAGTTACATTTGTTTTTGGTCCGGCGCCCTGTGGAAAGAGCGCGACGGGCTGACAATAAAATTTTGAGTTATCTTTTGGTCCGGCGCCTTTTAGTAGGTGCGCGATGGGCTGATAATATAATTCTGAGTTACTTTTTGGTCCGGCGCCCTGTGGTTGGAGCGTGACGACCTGAAAATGCAATTTTTAGTTACATTAGTTACATTTGCTTTTGGTCCGGCGCCCTGAGGAAAGAGCGCGACGGGCTGATAATAAAATTTAGAGTTACCTTTTGGTCCGGCGCCCTGTGGCATGACCTAGACGGGCTGATAATATATTTTTGAATTACCTTACCTAAAGTACTGTGCCAAAAAAGAATATAAAAATATCTTAGAGGAGAACAACTAATTAGGGCCCTTATACAACACTTTTCGATCTAAAAATCGAATCGTTTCCTTTTTGTCATTAGTAACAGCACTGCGATGAACATGTAAATCGCAGTTCTGGGTCTTTGCTAGTGCTATTGCTATTTTCTGGAATGGCAATTGTCGGCCGGCATTTTCTTTGTTTTGTTTGCACTCTTATGCTTTTTACCTTTTTGGTGAGGCTTGGTATGGCTGTAGGGGAGGAGGAGGCCATAAGTAGAATTTGGGGGTATATTTAAATCATTTTAAATATGCCCCTGAGTTCTACTCTTCAGGTGTCAGCAATTTGTGCAATGCGTGCAGTATTTTGATGGCAGTTGAGATGCCATTCTCAAACGGGCTGATAATATAATTTTGAGTTACCTTTTGGTCCGGCGCCCTGTGGAAAGAGCGCGACGGGCTGATAATTAAAGTTGGAGTTACCGTTTGGTCTGGTGCCCTGTGGCAGGAGCGCGACAGGCTAAAAATGTAATTTTTAGTTACATTAGTTACATTTGTTTTTGGTCCGGCGCCCTTTGGAAAGAGCGCGACGGGTTGACAATAACATTTTGGGTTATCTTTTGGTCCGGCGCCTTTTAGTAGGTGCGCGATGGGCTGATAATATAATTTTGAGTTACCTTTTGGTCCGGCGCCCTGTGGTTGGAGCGTGACGGCCAGAAAATGTAATTTTTAGTTACATTAGTTACATTTGCTTTTGGTCCGGCGCCCTGAGGAAAGAGCGCGACGGGCTGATAATACAATTTTGAGTTACCTTTTGGTCCGGCGCCCATTGGTAGGAGCGCGAGAGGCTGATAATATAATTTTGCGTTACCTTTTGGTCCGGCGTCCTGTAGCATGACCAAGACGGGCTGATAATATAATTTGTAAATCGCAGTTCTGGGTCTTTGCTAGTGCTATTGCTTTTTTCTGGAATGGCAATTGTCGGCCGGCATTTTCTTTGTTTTGTTTGCACTCTTATGCTTTTTACCTTTTTGGTGAGGCTTGGTATGGCTGTAGGGGAGGAGGAGGGCATAAGTAGAATTTGGGGGTATATTTAACCACTTCAGCACCACAGGGTTTTTTGTTTAAAAACCAGAGCAATTTTCACATTTCAGCGCTCCTCCCATTCACCAATAACTTTATTGCTACTCATCAGATGTAAATGATCTATATCTTGTTTTTTTTTGCCACAAATGATGCTTTGTGAGGGTGATATTTGCTTTTAGTAATTATGTTATTATCTGTGCATTTTAAAGGGAAAAATGGGGAAAAAAAGAAAAAACACACTATTTCTCCATTTCCATCCACTATAGTTGTCAAATAAACAATGTTACCATAGGTAAAACCCACACATTGTATTTGCTAATTTGTCCTGGTTATCTCAACATTTAAATAATGTTCCTAGTACAATGTATGGCAATAATATATTAGTTTCTGGTTTGTGTTTTTTGTTTTCTCATTGCACTCTATCAGTAATTAAAAGCCCTTATCTTCATGATTAACAGTGATACACTCTCATGGCATACATATTTTAAAAGCTAAGTCCCTAGGGTAACTATGTATTCTATTTTCAATGCTGTCACTTTTGTTTTTTTTTACAAGTATTTATTTAGGGGTATAGAGTACATGGAAATAACAGTTTTATTGCTTTTCATTCAGTTTTCCAGTAAAAAAAATCACATGACTTAGCCCTCAGTTGTCAAACAACACAAAATCTATTCTCTCACTTGTCACGGTTAAAATGATACCCTATATACATAATCAGATAGCTTATTGGGCATACAGCACACTGTTTACCACAAGTACGCATATCTACTCCCCTGAGCTTCAGATGAAGTTTTGTGGGGAGTAGATAAGTGTAGCAAGGGATTCAAAGTGGTTAAATCATTTAAAATATGCCCCTGAGTTCTTCTCTTCAGGTTGCAGCAATTTGTGCAATGCGTGCAGTATTTTGTTGGCAGTTGAGATGCCATTCTCAAACAGGCTGATAATATAATTTTGAGTCACCTTTTGGTCCGGCGCCCTGTGGAAAGAGCACGACGGGCTGATAATAAAAGTTGGAGTTACCGTTTGGTCTGGCGCCCTGTGGTAGGAGCGCGACAGGCTGAAAATGTAATTTTTAGTTACATTAGTTACATTTGTTTTTGGTCCGGCGCCCTGTGGAAAGAGCGCGACGGGCTGACAATAAAATTTTGAGTTATCTTTTGGTCCGGCGCCTTTTAGTAGGTGCGTGATGGGCTGATAATATAATTTTGAGTTATCTTTTGGTCCGGCGCCCTGTGGTTGGAGCGCGACGGGCTGAAAATGTAATTTTTAGTTACATTAGTTACATTTGCTTTTGGTCCGGCGCCCTGAGGAAAGAGCGCGACGGGCTGATAATAAAATTTTGAGTTACCTTTTGGTCCGGCGCCCATTGGTAGGAGCACGACAGGCTGATAATATAATTTTGCGTTACCTTTTTTTCCGGCGTCCTGTGGCATGACCAAGACGGGCCCTTAATATAATTTTGAATTACCTTACCTAAAGTACTGTGTCAAAAAAGAATATAAAAATATCTTAGAGGAGAACAACTAATTAGGGCCCTTATACAGCACTTTTCGATCTAAAAATCGAATCGTTTCCTTTTTGTCATTAGTAACAGCACTGCGATGAACATGTAAATCGCAGTTCTGGGTCTTTGCTAGTGCTATTGCTATTTTCTGGAATGGCAATTGTCGGCCGGCATTTTCTTTGTTTTGTTTGCACTCTTATGCTTTTTACCTTTTTGGTGAGACTTGTTATGGCTGTAGGGGAGGAGGAGGCCATAAGTAGAATTTGGGGGTATATTTAAATCATTTTAAATATGCCCCTGAGTTCTACTCTTCAGGTGTCAGCAATTTGTGCAATGCGTGCAGTATTTTGATGGCAGTTGAGATGCCATTCTCAAACGGGCTGATAATATAATTTTGAATTACCTTTTGGTCCGGCGCCCTGTGGAAAGAGCGCGACGGGCTGATAAAGTTGGAGTTACCGTTTGGTCTGGTGCCCTGTGGCAGGAGCGCGACAGGCTGAAAATGTAATTTTTAGTTACATTAGTTACATTTGTTTTTGGTCCGGCTTCCTTTGGAAAGAGCGCGACGGGCTGACAATAAAATTTTTAGTTATCTTTTGGCCCGGCGCCTTTTAGTAGGTGCGCGATGGGCTGATAATATAATTTTGAGTTACCTTTTGGTCCGGCGCCCTGTGGTTGGAGCGTGACGGCCTAAAAATGTAATTTTTAGTTATATTAGTTACATTTGCTTTTGGTCCGGCGCCCTGAGGAAAGAGCGCGACGGGCTGATAATGAAATTTTGAGTTACCTTTTGGTCCGGCGCCCATTGGTAGGAGCGCGACGGGCTGATAATATAATTTTGCGTTACCTTTTGGTCCGGCGTCTTGTGGCATGACCAAGACGGGCTGATAATATAATTTTGAATTACCTTACCTAAAGTACTGTGCCAAAAAAGAATATAAAAATATCTTAGAGGAAAACAACTAATTAGGGCCCTTATACAGCACTTTTCGATCTAAAAATCGAATCGTTTCCTTTTTGTCATTAGTAACAGTACTGTGATGAACATGTAAATCGCAGTTCAGGGTCTTTGCTAGTGCTATTGCTATTTTCTGGAATGGCAATTGCCGGCCGGCATTTTCTTTGTTTTGTTTGCATTCTTATGCTTTTTACCTTTTTGGTGAGGCTTGGTATGGCTGTAGGGGAGGAGGAGGCAATAAGTAGAATTTAGGGGTTTATTTAAATCATTTTAAATATGCCCCTGAGTTCTACTCTTCAGGTTGCAGCAATTTGTGCAATGCGTGCAGTATTTTGTTGGCAGTTGAGATGCCATTCTCAAGCAGGCTGATAATAAAATTTTGAGTCACCTTTCGGTCTGGCGCCCTGTGGAAAGAGTGCGACGGGCTGAATATGTAATTTTTAGTTACATTAGTTACATTTGTTTTTGGTCCGGCGCCCTGTGGAAAGAGCGCGACGGGCTGATAATAAAAGTTGGAGTTGCCGTTTAGTCTGGCGCCCTGTGGTAGGAGCGCGACAGGCTGAATATGTAATTTTTAGTTACATTAGTTACATTTGTTTTTGGTCCGCCGCCCTGTGGAAAGAGCGCGACGGGCTGACAATAAAATTTTGAGTTATCTTTTGGTCCGGTGCCTGTTAGTAGGTGCGTGATGGGCTTATAATATAATTTTGAGTTACCTTTTGGTCCGGCGCCCTGTGGTTGGAGCGCGACGGGATGAAAATGTAATTTTTAGTTATATTAGTTAAATTTGCTTTTAGTCCGGCGTCCTGAGGAAAGAGCACAACGGGCTGATAATAAAATTTTGAGTTAACTTTTGGTCCGGCGCCCATTGGTAGGAGTGCGACGGGCTGATAATATAATTTTGCGTTACCTTTTGGTCCGGCGTCCTGTGGCATGACCAAGACGGGTTGATAATATAATTTTGAATTACCTTACCTAAAATACTGTGCCAAAAAAGAATATAAAAATATCTTAGAGGAGAACAACTAATTAGGGCCCTTATACAGCACTTTTCGATCTAAAAATCGAATCGTTTCCTTTTTGTCATTAGTAACAGCACTGCGATGAACATGTAAATCGCAGTTCTGGGTCTTTGCTTGTGCTATTGCTATTTTCTGGAATGGCAATTGTCGGCCAGCATTTTCTTTGTTTTGTTTGCACTCTTATGCTTTTTACCTTTTTGGTGAGGCTTGGTATGGCTGTAGGGGAGGAGGAGGCCATAAGTAGAATTTGGGGGTATATTTAAATTATTTTAAATATGCCCCTGAGTTCTACTCTTCAGGTGTCAGCAATTTGTGCAATGCGTGCAGTATTTTGATGGCAGTTGAGATGCCATTCTCAAACGGGCTGATAATATAATTTTGAGTTACCTTTTGGTCCGGCGCCCTGTGGAAAGAGCGCGACGGGCGGATAATTAAAGTTGGAGTCACCGTTTGGTCTGGCGCCCTGTGGCAGGAGCGCGACAGGCTGAAAATGTAATTTTTAGTTACATTAGTTACATTTGTTTTTGGTCCGGCGCCCTGTGGAAAGAGCGCGACGGGCTGACAATAAAATTTTGAGTTATCTTTTGGTCCGGCGCCTTTTAGTAGGTGCGCGATGGGCTGATAATATAATTTTGAGTTACTTTTTGGTCCGGCGCCCTGTGGTTGGAGCGTGACGACCTGAAAATGTAATTTTTAGTTACATTAGTTACATTTGCTTTTGGTCCGCCGCCCTGAGGAAAGAGCGCGACGGGCTGATAATAAAATTTAGAGTTACCTTTTGGTCCGGCGCCCTGTGGCATGACCTAGACGGGCTGATAATATATTTTTGAATTACCTTACCTAAAGTACTGTGCCAAAAAAGAATATAAAAATATCTTAGAGGAGAACAACTAATTAGGGCCCTTATACAACACTTTTCGATCTAAAAATCGAATCGTTTCCTTTTTGTCATTAGTAACAGCACTACGATGAACATGTAAATCGCAGTTCTGGGTCTTTGCTAGTGCTATTGCTATTTTCTGGAATGGCAATTGTCGGCTGGCATTTTCTTTGTTTTGTTTGCACTCTTATGCTTTTTACCTTTTTGGTGAGGCTTGGTATGGCTGTAGGGGAGGAGGAGGCCATAAGTAGAATTTGGGGGTATATTTAAATCATTTTAAATATGCCCCTGAGTTCTACTCTTCAGGTGTCAGCAATTTGTGCAATGCGTGCAGTATTTTGATGGCAGTTGAGATGCCATTCTCAAACGGGCTGATAATATAATTTTGAGTTACCTTTTGGTCCGGCGCCCTGTGGAAAGAGCGCGACGGGCTGATAATTAAAGTTGGAGTTACCTTTTGGTCCGGCGCCCTGTGGTTGGAGCGTGACGGCCAGAAAATGTAATTTTTAGTTACATTAGTTACATTTGCTTTTGGTCCGGCGCCCTGAGGAAAGAGCGCGACGGGCTGATAATACAATTTTGAGTTACCTTTTGGTCCGGCGCCCATTGGTAGGAGCGCGACGAGCTGATAATATAATTTTGCGTTACCTTTTGGGCCGGCGTCCTGTGGCATGACCAAGTCGGGCTGATAATATAATTTTGAATTACCTTACCTTAAGTACTGTGCCAAAAAAGAATATAAAAATATCTTAGAGAAGAACAACTAATTAGGGCCCTTATACAGCACTTTTCGATCTAAAAATCGAATCGTTTCCTTTTTGTCATTAGTAACAGCACTGCGATAAACATGTAAATCGCAGTTCTGGGTCTTTGCCAGTGCTATTGCTATTTTCTGGAATGGCAATTGTCGGCCGGCATTTTCTTTGTTTTGTTTGCACTCTTATGCTTTTTACCTTTTTGGTGAGGCTTGGTATGGCTGTAGGGGAGGAGGAGGCCATAAGTAGAATTTGGGGGTATTTTTAAATTATTTTAAATATGCCCCTGAGTTGTACTCTTCAGGTGTCAGCAATTTGTGCAATGCGTGCAGTATTTTGTTGGCAGTTGAGATGCCATTCTCAAACGGGCTGATAATAAAATTTTGAGTCACCTTTTGGTCCGGCGCCCTGTGGAAAGAGCACGACGGGCTGATAATAAAAGTTGGAGTTACCGTTTGGTCTGGCGCCCTGTGGTAGGAGCGCGACAGGCTGAAAATGTAATTTTTAGTTACATTAGTTACATTTGTTTTTGGTCCGGCGCCCTGTGGAAAGAGCGCGACGGGCTGACAATAAAATTTTGAGTTATCTTTTGGTCCGGCGCCTTTTAGTAGGTGCGTGATGGGCTGATAATATAATTTTGAGTTATCTTTTGGTCCGGCGCCCTGTGGTTGGAGCGCGACGGGCTGAAAATGTAATTTTTAGTTACATTAGTTACATTTGCTTTTGGTCCGGCGCCCTGAGGAAAGAGCGCGACGGGCTGATAATAAAATTTTGAGTTACCTTTTGGTCCGGCGCCCATTGGTAGGAGCACGACAGGCTGATAATATAATTTTGCGTTACCTTTTTTTCCGGCGTCCTGTGGCATGACCAAGACGGGCCCTTAATATAATTTTGAATTACCTTACCTAAAGTACTGTGTCAAAAAAGAATATAAAAATATCTTAGAGGAGAACAACTAATTAGGGCCCTTATACAGCACTTTTCGATCTAAAAATCGAATCGTTTCCTTTTTGTCATTAGTAACAGCACTGCGATGAACATGTAAATCGCAGTTCTGGGTATTTGCTAGTGCTATTGCTATTTTCTGGAATGGCAATTGTCGGCCGGCATTTTCTTTGTTTTGTTTGCACTCTTATGCTTTTTACCTTTTTGGTGAGACTTGTTATGGCTGTAGGGGAGGAGGAGGCCATAAGTAGAATTTGGGGGTATATTTAAATCATTTTAAATATGCCCCTGAGTTCTACTCTTCAGGTGTCAGCAATTTGTGCAATGCGTGCAGTATTTTGATGGCAGTTGAGATGCCATTCTCAAACGGGCTGATAATATAATTTTGAATTACCTTTTGGTCCGGCGCCCTGTGGAAAGAGCGCGACGGGCTGATAAAGTTGGAGTTACCGTTTGGTCTGGTGCCCTGTGGCAGGAGCGCGACAGGCTGAAAATGTAATTTTTAGTTACATTAGTTACATTTGTTTTTGGTCCGGCTTCCTTTGGAAAGAGCGCGACGGGCTGACAATAAAATTTTTAGTTATCTTTTGGCCCGGCGCCTTTTAGTAGGTGCGCGATGGGCTGATAATATAATTTTGAGTTACCTTTTGGTCCGGCGCCCTGTGGTTGGAGCGTGACGGCCTAAAAATGTAATTTTTAGTTATATTAGTTACATTTGCTTTTGGTCCGGCGCCCTGAGGAAAGAGCGCGACGGGTTGATAATGAAATTTTGAGTTACCTTTTGGTCCGGCGCCCATTGGTAGGAGCGCGACGGGCTGATAATATAATTTTGCGTTACCTTTTGGTCCGGCGTCTTGTGGCATGACCAAGACGGGCTGATAATATAATTTTGAATTACCTTACCTAAAGTACTGTGCCAAAAAAGAATATAAAAATATCTTAGAGGAAAACAACTAATTAGGGCCCTTATACAGCACTTTTCGATCTAAAAATCGAATCGTTTCCTTTTTGTCATTAGTAACAGTACTGTGATGAACATGTAAATCGCAGTTCAGGGTCTTTGCTAGTGCTATTGCTATTTTCTGGAATGGCAATTGTCGGCCGGCATTTTCTTTGTTTTGTTTGCATTCTTATGCTTTTTACCTTTTTGGTGAGGCTTGGTATGGCTGTAGGGGAGGAGGAGGCAATAAGTAGAATTTAGGGGTTTATTTAAATCATTTTAAATATGCCCCTGAGTTCTACTCTTCAGGTTGCAGCAATTTGTGCAATGCGTGCAGTATTTTGTTGGCAGTTGAGATGCCATTCTCAAGCAGGCTGATAATAAAATTTTGAGTCACCTTTCGGTCTGGCGCCCTGTGGAAAGAGTGCGACGGGCTGAATATGTAATTTTTAGTTACATTAGTTACATTTGTTTTTGGTCCGCCGCCCTGTGGAAAGAGCGCGACGGGCTGACAATAAAATTTTGAGTTATCTTTTGGTCCGGTGCCTGTTAGTAGGTGCGTGATGGGCTGATAATATAATTTTGAGTTACCTTTTGGTCCGGCGCCCTGTGGTTGGAGCGCGACGGGATGAAAATGTAATTTTTAGTTATATTAGTTAAATTTGCTTTTAGTCCGGCGTCCTGAGGAAAGAGCACAACGGGCTGATAATAAAATTTTGAGTTAACTTTTGGTCCGGCACCCATTGGTAGGAGTGCGACGGGCTGATAATATAATTTTGCGTTACCTTTTGGTCCGGCGTCCTTTGGCATGACCAAGACGGGTTGATAATATAATTTTGAATTACCTTACCTAAAATACTGTGCCAAAAAAGAATATAAAAATATCTTAGAGGAGAACAACTAATTAGGGCCCTTATACAGCACTTTTCGATCTAAAAATCGAATCGTTTCCTTTTTGTCATTAGTAACAGCACTGCGATGAACATGTAAATCGCAGTTCTGGGTCTTTGCTTGTGCTATTGCTATTTTCTGGAATGGCAATTGTCGGCCAGCATTTTCTTTGTTTTGTTTGCACTCTTATGCTTTTTACCTTTTTGGTGAGGCTTGGTATGGCTGTAGGGGAGGAGGAGGCCATAAGTAGAATTTGGGGGTATATTTAAATTATTTTAAATATGCCCCTGAGTTCTACTCTTCAGGTGTCAGCAATTTGTGCAATGCGTGCAGTATTTTGATGGCAGTTGAGATGCCATTCTCAAACGGGCTGATAATATAATTTTGAGTTACCTTTTGGTCCGGCGCCCTGTGGAAAGAGCGCGACGGGCGGATAATTAAAGTTGGAGTCACCGTTTGGTCTGGCGCCCTGTGGCAGGAGCGCGACAGGCTGAAAATGTAATTTTTAGTTACATTAGTTACATTTGTTTTTGGTCCGGCGCCCTGTGGAAAGAGCGCGACGGGCTGACAATAAAATTTTGAGTTATCTTTTGGTCCGGCGCCTTTTAGTAGGTGCGCGATGGGCTGATAATATAATTTTGAGTTACTTTTTGGTCCGGCGCCCTGTGGTTGGAGCGTGACGACCTGAAAATGTAATTTTTAGTTACATTAGTTACATTTGCTTTTGGTCCGGCGCCCTGAGGAAAGAGCGCGACGGGCTGATAATAAAATTTAGAGTTACCTTTTGGTCCGGCTCCCTGTGGCATGACCTAGACGGGCTGATAATATATTTTTGAATTACCTTACCTAAAGTACTGTGCCAAAAAAGAATATAAAAATATCTTAGAGGAGAACAACTAATTAGGGCCCTTATACAACACTTTTCGATCTAAAAATCGAATCGTTTCCTTTTTGTCATTAGTAACAGCACTGCGATGAACATGTAAATCGCAGTTCTGGGTCTTTGCTAGTGCTATTGCTATTTTCTGGAATGGCAATTGTCGGCCGGCATTTTCTTTGTTTTGTTTGCACTCTTATGCTTTTTACCTTTTTGGTGAGGCTTGGTATGGCTGTAGGGGAGGAGGAGGCCATAAGTAGAATTTGGGGGTATATTTAAATCATTTTAAATATGCCCCTGAGTTCTACTCTTCAGGTGTCAGCAATTTGTGCAATGCGTGCAGTATTTTGATGGCAGTTGAGATGCCATTCTCAAACGGGCTGATAATATAATTTTGAGTTACCTTTTGGTCCGGCGCCCTGTGGAAAGAGCGCGACGGGCTGATAATTAAAGTTGGAGTTACCTTTTGGTCCGGCGCCCTGTGGTTGGAGCGTGACGGCCAGAAAATGTAATTTTTAGTTACATTAGTTACATTTGCTTTTGGTCCGGCGCCCTGAGGAAAGAGCGCGACGGGCTGATAATACAATTTTGAGTTACCTTTTGGTCCGGCGCCCATTGGTAGGAGCGCGACGAGCTGATAATATAATTTTGCGTTACCTTTTGGGCCGGCGTCCTGTGGCATGACCAAGACGGGCTGATAATATAATTTTGAATTACCTTACCTAAAGTACTGTGCCAAAAAAGAATATAAAAATATCTTAGAGAAGAACAACTAATTAGGGCCCTTATACAGCACTTTTCGATCTAAAAATCGAATCGTTTCCTTTTTGTCATTAGTAACAGCACTGCGATAAACATGTAAATCGCAGTTCTGGGTCTTTGCCAGTGCTATTGCTATTTTCTGGAATGGCAATTGTCGGCCGGCATTTTCTTTGTTTTGTTTGCACTCTTATGCTTTTTACCTTTTTGGTGAGGCTTGGTATGGCTGTAGGGGAGGAGGAGGCCATAAGTAGAATTTGGGGGTATATTTAAATTATTTTAAATATGCCCCTGAGTTGTACTCTTCAGGTGTCAGCAATTTGTGCAATGCGTGCAGTATTTTGTTGGCAGTTGAGATGCCATTCTCAAACGGGCTGATAATAAAATTTTGAGTTAACTTTTGGTCCGGCGCCCATTGGTAGGAGCGCGACGGGCTGATAATATAGTTTTGCGTTACCTTTTGGTCCGGCGTCCTGTGACATGACCACGACGGGCTGATAATATAATTTTGAATTACCTTACCTAAAGTACTGTGTCAAAAAAGAATATAAAAATATCTTAGAGAAGAAAAAATAATTAGGGCCCTTATACAGCACTTTTCGATCTAAAAATCGAATCGTTTCCTTTTTGTCATTAGTAACAGCACTGCGATGAACATGTAAATCGCAGTTCTGGGTCTTTGCTAGTGCTATTGGTATTTTCTGGAATGGTGAGGCTTGGTATGGCTGTAGGGGAGGAGGAGGCCATAAGTTGAATTTGGGAGTATATTTAAATCATTTTAAATATGCCCCTGAGTTCTACTCTTCAGGTTGCAGCAATTTGTGCAATGCGTGCAGTATTTTGTTGGCAGTTGAGATACCATTCTCAAACGGGCTGATAATATAATTTTGAGTTACCTTTTGGTCCGGCGCCCTGTGGAAAGAGCGCGACGGGCTGATAATTAAAGTTGGAGTTACCGTTAGGTCTGGTGCCCTGTGGCAGGAGCGCGACAGGCTAAAAATCTAATTTTTAGTTACATTAGTTACATTTGTTTTTGGTCCGGCGCCCTTTGGAAAGAGCGCGACGGGTTGACAATAACATTTTGGGTTATCTTTTGGTCCGGCGCCTTTTAGTAGGTGCGCGATGAGCTGATAATATAATTTTGAATTACCTTTTGGTCCGGCGCCCTGTGGTTGGAGCGTGACAGCCTGAAAATGTAATTTTTAGTTACATTAGTTACATTTGCTTTTGGTCCGGTGCCCTGTGGAAGGAGCACAATGGGCTGATAATAAAATTTTGAGTTAACTTTTGGTCCGGCGCCCATTGGTAGGAGCGCGACGGGCTGATAGTATAATTTTGCATTACCTTTTGGTCCGGCGTCCTGTGGCATGACCAAGACGGGCTGATAATATAGTTATGAATTACCTTACCTAAAGTACTGTGTCAAAAAAGAATATAAAAATATCTTAGAGGAGAACAACTAATTAGGGCCCTTATACAGCACTTTTCGTTCTAAAAATTGAATCATTTCCTTTTTGCCATTAGTAACAGCACTGCGATGAACATGTAAATCACAATTCTGGGTCTTTGCTTGTGCTATTGGTATTTCCTGTAATGGCAATTGTCGGCCAGCATTTTCTTTGCTTTGTTTACACTCTTATGCTTTTTACCTTTTTGGTGAGGCTTGGTATGGCTGTAGGGGAGGAGGAGGCCATAAGTAGAATTTGGGGGTATATTTAAATCATTTTAAATATGCCCCTGAGTTCTACTCTTCAGGCTGCAGCAATTTGTGCAATGCATGCAGTATTTTGTTGGCAGTTGAGATGCCATTCTCAAACGGGCTGATAATATAATTTTGAGTTACCTTTTCCGGCGCCCTGTGGAAAGAGCGCGACGGGCTGATAATAAAGGTTGGAGTTACAGTTTGGTCTGGCGCCCTGTGGTAGGAGCGTGACGACCTGAAAATTAGTTACATTTGCTTTTGGTCCGGCGCCCTGTGGAAAGAGCGCGATGGGCTGATAATAAAATTTTGACTTACCTTTTGGTCCGGCGCCCATTGGTAGGAGCGCGAGAGGCTGATAATATAATTTTGCGTTACCTTTTGGTCCGGCGTCCTGTAGCATGACCAAGACGGGCTGATAATATAATTTTGAATTATCTTACCTAAAGTACTGTGCCAAAAAAAGAATATAAAACTATCTTAGAGGAGAAAAATTATTTACGGCTCTTATACAGCACTTTTCGATCTAAAAATCGAATTGTTCCCTTTTGTCATTAGTAACAGAACTGCCATGAACATGTAAATCGCAGTTCTGGGTCTTTGCTAGTGCTATTGCTTTTTTCTGGAATGGCAATTGTCGGCCGGCATTTTCTTTGTTTTGTTTGCACTCTTATGCTTTTTACCTTTTTGGTGAGGCTTGGTATGGCTGTAGGGGAGGAGGAGGCCATAAGTAGAATTTGGGGGTATATTTAACCACTTCAGCACCACAGGGTTTTTTGCTTAAAAACCAGAGCAATTTTCACATTTCAGCGCTCCTCCCATTCATTCACCAATAACTTTATTGCTACTCATCAGATGTAAATGATCTATATCTTGTTTTTTTTTTGCCACAAATGATGCTTTGTGAGGGTGATATTTGCTTTTAGTAATTATGTTATTATCTGTGCATTTTAAAGGGAAAAATGGGGGGAAAAAGAAAAAACACACTATTTCTCCATTTCCATCCACTATAGTTTTCAAATAAACAATGTTACCATAGGTAAAACCCACACATTGTATTTGCTAATTTGTCCTGGTTATCTCAACATTTAAATAATGTTCCTAGTACAATGTATGGCAATAATATATTAGTTTCTGGTTTGTGTTTTTTGTTTTCTCATTGCACTCTATCAGTAATTAAAAGCCCTTATCTTCATGATTAACAGTGATACACTCTCATGGCATACATATTTTAAAAGCTAAGTCCCTAGGGTAACTATGTATTCTATTTTCAATGCTGTCACTTTTGTTTTTTTTTACAAGTATTTATTTAGGGGTATAGAGTACATGGAAATAACAGTTTTATTGCTTTTCATTCAGTTTTCCAGTAAAAAAAATCACATGACTTAGCCCTCAGTTGTCAAACGACACAAAATCTATTCTCTCACTTGTCACGGTTAAAATGATACCCTATATACATAATCAGATAGCTTATTGGGCATACAGCACACTGTTTACCACAAGTACGCATATCTACTCCCCTGAGCTTCAGATGAAGTTTTGTGGGGAGTAGATAAGCGTAGCAAGGGATTCAAAGTGGTTAAATCATTTTAAATATGCCCCTGAGTTCTTCTCTTCAGGTTGCAGCAATTTGTGCAATGCGTGCAGTATTTTGTTGGCAGTTGAGATGCCATTCTCAAACAGGCTGATAATATAATTTTGAGTCACCTTTTGGTCCGGCGCCCTGTGGAAAGAGCACGACGGGCTGATAATAAAAGTTGGAGTTACCGTTTGGTCTGGCGCCCTGTGGTAGGAGCGCGACAGGCTGAAAATGTAATTTTTAGTTACATTAGTTACATTTGTTTTTGGTCCGGCGCCCTGTGGAAAGAGCGCGACGGGCTGACAATAAAATTTTGAGTTATCTTTTGGTCCGACGCCTTTTAGTAGGTGCGTGATGGGCTGATAATATAATTTTGAGTTATCTTTTGGTCCGGCGCCCTGTGGTTGGAGCGCGACGGGCTGAAAATGTAATTTTTAGTTACATTAGTTACATTTGCTTTTGGTCCGGTGCCCTGAGGAAAGAGCGCGACGGGCTGATAATAAAATTTTGAGTTACCTTTTGGTCCGGCGCCCATTGGTAGGAGCACGACAGGCTGATAATATAATTTTGCGTTACCTTTTTTTCCGGCGTCCTGTGGCATGACCAAGACGGGCCCTTAATATAATTTTGAATTACCTTACCTAAAGTACTGTGTCAAAAAAGAATATAAAAATATCTTAGAGGAGAACAACTAATTAGGTCCCTTATACAGCACTTTTCGATCTAAAAATCGAATCGTTTCCTTTTTGTCATTAGTAACAGCACTGCGATGAACATGTAAATCGCAGTTCTGGGTCTTTGCTAGTGCTATTGCTATTTTCTGGAATGGCAATTGTCGGCCGGCATTTTCTTTGTTTTGTTTGCACTCTTATGCTTTTTACCTTTTTGGTGAGACTTGGTATGGCTGTAGGGGAGGAGGAGGCCATAAGTAGAATTTGGGGGTGTATTTAAATCATTTTAAATATGCCCCTGAGTTCTACTCTTCAGGTGTCAGCAATTTGTGCAATGCGTGCAGTATTTTGATGGCAGTTGAGATGCCATTCTCAAACGGGCTGATAATATAATTTTGAGTTACCTTTTGGTCCGGCGCCCTGTGGAAAGAGCGCGACGGGCTGATAAAGTTGGAGTTACCGTTTGGTCTGGTGCCCTGTGGCAGGAGCGCGACAGGCTGAAAATGTAATTTTTAGTTACATTAGTTACATTTGTTTTTGGTCCGGCTTCCTTTGGAAATTGCGCGACGGGCTGACAATAAAATTTTTTGTTATCTTTTGGCCCGGCGCCTTTTAGTAGGTGCGTGATGGGCTGATAATATAATTTTGAGTTACCTTTTGGTCCGGCGCCCTGTGGTTGGAGCGTGACGGCCTGAAAATGTAATTTTTAGTTATATTAGTTACATTTGCTTTTGGTCCGGCGCCCTGAGGAAAGAGCGCAACGGGCTGATAATGAAATTTTGAGTTACCTTTTGGTCCGGCGCCCATTGGTAGGAGCGCGACGGGCTGATAATATAATTTTGCGTTACCTTTTGGTCCAGCGTCTTGTGGCATGACCAAGACGGGCTGATAATATAATTTTGAATTACCTTACCTGAAGTACTGTGCCAAAAAATAATATAAAAATATCTTAGAGGAAAACAACTAATTAGGGCCCTTATACAGCACTTTTTGATCTAAAAATCGAATCGTTTCCTTTTTGTCATTAGTAACAGTACTGTGATGAACATGTAAATCGCAGTTCAGGGTCTTTGCTAGTGCTATTGCTATTTTCTGGAATGGCAATTGTCGGCCGGCATTTTCTTTGTTTTGTTTGCATTCTCATGCTTTTTACCTTTTTGGTGAGGCTTGGTATGGCTGTAGGGGAGGAGGAGGCCATAAGTAGAATTTGGGGGTATATTTAAATCATTTTAAATATGCCCCTGAGTTCTACTCTTCAGGCTGCAGCAATTTGTGCAATGCATGCAGTATTTTGTTGGCAGTTGAGATGCCATTCTCAAACGGGCTGATAATATAATTTTGAGTTACCTTTTCCGGCGCCCTGTGGAAAGAGCGCGACGGGCTGATAATAAAGGTTGGAGTTACAGTTTGGTCTGGCGCCCTGTGGTAGGAGCGTGACGACCTGAAAATTAGTTACATTTGCTTTTGGTCCGGCGCCCTGTGGAAAGAGCGCGATGGGCTGATAATAAAATTTTGACTTACCTTTTGGTCCGGCGCCCATTGGTAGGAGCGCGAGAGGCTGATAATATAATTTTGCGTTACCTTTTGGTCCGGCGTCCTGTAGCATGACCAAGACGGGCTGATAATATAATTTTGAATTAGCTTACCTAAAGTACTGTGCCAAAAAAAGAATATAAAACTATCTTAGAGGAGAAAAATTATTTACGGCTCTTATACAGCACTTTTCGATCTAAAAATCGAATTGTTCCCTTTTGTCATTAGTAACAGAACTGCCATGAACATGTAAATCGCAGTTCTGGGTCTTTGCTAGTGCTATTGCTTTTTTCTGGAATGGCAATTGTCGGCCGGCATTTTCTTTGTTTTGTTTGCACTCTTATGCTTTTTACCTTTTTGGTGAGGCTTGGTATGGCTGTAGGGGAGGAGGAGGCCATAAGTAGAATTTGGGGGTATATTTAACCACTTCAGCACCACAGGGTTTTTTGCTTAAAAACCAGAGCAATTTTCACATTTCAGCGCTCCTCCCATTCATTCACCAATAACTTTATTGCTACTCATCAGATGTAAATGATCTATATCTTGTTTTTTTTTGCCACAAATGATGCTTTGTGAGGGTGATATTTGCTTTTAGTAATTATGTTATTATCTGTGCATTTTAAAGGGAAAAATGGGGGGGAAAAGAAAAAACACACTATTTCTCCATTTCCATCCACTATAGTTTTCAAATAAACAATGTTACCATAGGTAAAACCCACACATTGTATTTGCTAATTTGTCCTGGTTATCTCAACATTTAAATAATGTTCCTAGTACAATGTATGGCAATAATATATTAGTTTCTGGTTTGTGTTTTTTGTTTTCTCATTGCACTCTATCAGTAATTAAAAGCCCTTATCTTCATGATTAACAGTGATACACTCTCATGGCATACATATTTTAAAAGCTAAGTCCCTAGGGTAACTATGTATTCTATTTTCAATGCTGTCACTTTTGTTTTTTTTTACAAGTATTTATTTAGGGGTATAGAGTACATGGAAATAACAGTTTTATTGCTTTTCATTCAGTTTTCCAGTAAAAAAAATCACATGACTTAGCCCTCAGTTGTCAAACGACACAAAATCTATTCTCTCACTTGTCACGGTTAAAATGATACCCTATATACATAATCAGATAGCTTATTGGGCATACAGCACACTGTTTACCACAAGTACGCATATCTACTCCCCTGAGCTTCAGATGAAGTTTTGTGGGGAGTAGATAAGCGTAGCAAGGGATTCAAAGTGGTTAAATCATTTTAAATATGCCCCTGAGTTCTTCTCTTCAGGTTGCAGCAATTTGTGCAATGCGTGCAGTATTTTGTTGGCAGTTGAGATGCCATTCTCAAACAGGCTGATAATATAATTTTGAGTCACCTTTTGGTCCGGCGCCCTGTGGAAAGAGCACGACGGGCTGATAATAAAAGTTGGAGTTACCGTTTGGTCTGGCGCCCTGTGGTAGGAGCGCGACAGGCTGAAAATGTAATTTTTAGTTACATTAGTTACATTTGTTTTTGGTCCGGCGCCCTGTGGAAAGAGCGCGACGGGCTGACAATAAAATTTTGAGTTATCTTTTGGTCCGGCGCCTTTTAGTAGGTGCGTGATGGGCTGATAATATAATTTTGAGTTATCTTTTGGTCCGGCGCCCTGTGGTTGGAGCGCGACGGGCTGAAAATGTAATTTTTAGTTACATTAGTTACATTTGCTTTTGGTCCGGTGCCCTGAGGAAAGAGCGCGACGGGCTGATAATAAAATTTTGAGTTACCTTTTGGTCCGGCGCCCATTGGTAGGAGCACGACAGGCTGATAATATAATTTTGCGTTACCTTTTTTTCCGGCGTCCTGTGGCATGACCAAGACGGGCCCTTAATATAATTTTGAATTACCTTACCTAAAGTACTGTGTCAAAAAAGAATATAAAAATATCTTAGAGGAGAACAACTAATTAGGTCCCTTATACAGCACTTTTCGATCTAAAAATCGAATCGTTTCCTTTTTGTCATTAGTAACAGCACTGCGATGAACATGTAAATCGCAGTTCTGGGTCTTTGCTAGTGCTATTGCTATTTTCTGGAATGGCAATTGTCGGCCGGCATTTTCTTTGTTTTGTTTGCACTCTTATGCTTTTTACCTTTTTGGTGAGACTTGGTATGGCTGTAGGGGAGGAGGAGGCCATAAGTAGAATTTGGGGGTGTATTTAAATCATTTTAAATATGCCCCTGAGTTCTACTCTTCAGGTGTCAGCAATTTGTGCAATGCGTGCAGTATTTTGATGGCAGTTGAGATGCCATTCTCAAACGGGCTGATAATATAATTTTGAGTTACCTTTTGGACCGGCGCCCTGTGGAAAGAGCGCGACGGGCTGATAAAGTTGGAGTTACCGTTTGGTCTGGTGCCCTGTGGCAGGAGCGCGACAGGCTGAAAATGTAATTTTTAGTTACATTAGTTACATTTGTTTTTGGTCCGGCTTCCTTTGGAAAGAGCGCGACGGGCTGACAATAAAATTTTTAGTTATCTTTTGGCCCGGCGCCTTTTAGTAGGTGCGTGATGGGCTGATAATATAATTTTGAGTTACCTTTTGGTCCGGCGCCCTGTGGTTGGAGCGTGACGGCCGGAAAATGTAATTTTTAGTTATATTAGTTACATTTGCTTTTGGTCCGGCGCCCTGAGGAAAGAGCGCAACGGGCTGATAATGAAATTTTGAGTTACCTTTTGGTCCGGCGCCCATTGGTAGGAGCGCGACGGGCTGATAATATAATTTTGCGTTACCTTTTGGTCCGGCGTCTTGTGGCATGACCAAGACGGGCTGATAATATAATTTTGAATTACCTTACCTGAAGTACTGTGCCAAAAAATAATATAAAAATATCTTAGAGGAAAACAACTAATTAGGGCCCTTATACAGCACTTTTCGATCTAAAAATCGAATCGTTTCCTTTTTGTCATTAGTAACAGTACTGTGATGAACATGTAAATCGCAGTTCAGGGTCTTTGCTAGTGCTATTGCTATTTTCTGGAATGGCAATTGTCGGCCGGCATTTTCTTTGTTTTGTTTGCATTCTTATGCTTTTTACCTTTTTGGTGAGGCTTGGTATGGCTGTAGGGGAGGAGGAGGCAATAAGTAGAATTTAGGGGTTTATTTAAATCATTTTAAATATGCCCCTGAGTTCTACTCTTCAGGTTGCAGCAATTTGTGCAACGCGTGCAGTATTTTGTTGGCAGTTGAGATGCCATTCTCAAGCAGGCTGATAATATAATTTTGAGTCACCTTTCGGTCTGGCGCCCTGTGGAAAGAGTGCGACGGGCTGAATATGTAATTTTTAGTTACATTAGTTACATTTGTTTTTGGTCCGGCGCCCTGTGGAAAGAGCGCGACGGGCTGATAATAAAAGTTGGAGTTGCCGTTTAGTCTGGCGCCCTGTGGTAGGAGCGCGACAGGCTGAATATGTAATTTTTAGTTACATTAGTTACATTTGTTTTTGGTCCGCCGCCCTGTGGAAAGAGCGCGACGGGCTGACAATAAAATTTTGAGTTATCTTTTGGTCCGGTGCCTGTTAGTAGGTGCGTGATGGGCTGATAATATAATTTTGAGTTACCTTTTGGTCCGGCGCCCTGTGGTTGGAGCGCGACGGGATGAAAAATGTAATTTTTAGTTATATTAGTTAAATTTGCTTTTAGTCCGGCGTCCTGAGGAAAGAGCACAACGGGCTGATAATAAAATTTTGAGTTAACTTTTGGTCCGGCGCCCATTGGTAGGAGTGCGACGGGCTGATAATATAATTTTGCGTTACCTTTTGGTCCGGCGTCCTGTGGCATGGCCAAGACGGGTTGATAATATAATTTTGAATTACCTTACCTAAAATACTGTGCCAAAAAAGAATATAAAAATATCTTAGAGGAGAACAACTAATTAGGGCCCTTATACAGCACTTTTCGATCTAAAAATTGAATCGTTTCCTTTTTGTCATTAGTAACAGCACTGCGATGAACATGTAAATCGCAGTTCTGGGTCTTTGCTTGTGCTATTGCTATTTTCTGGAATGGCAATTGTCGGCCAGCATTTTCTTTGTTTTGTTTGCACTCTTATGCTTTTTACCTTTTTGGTGAGGCTTGGTATGGCTGTAGGGGAGGAGGAGGCCATAAGTAGAATTTGGGGGTATATTTAAATTATTTTAAATATGCCCCTGAGTTCTACTCTTCAGGTGTCAGCAATTTGTGCAATGCGTGCAGTATTTTGATGGCAGTTGAGATGCCATTCTCAAACGGGCTGATAATATAATTTTGAGTTACCTTTTGGTCCGGCGCCCTGTGGAAAGAGCGCGACGGGCGGATAATTAAAGTTGGAGTCACCGTTTGGTCTGGCGCCCTGTGGCAGGAGCGCGACAGGCTGAAAATGTAATTTTTAGTTACATTAGTTACATTTGTTTTTGGTCCGGCGCCCTGTGGAAAGAGCGCGACGGGCTGACAATAAAATTTTGAGTTATCTTTTGGTCCGGCGCCTTTTAGTAGGTGCGCGATGGGCTGATAATATAATTTTGAGTTACTTTTTGGTCCGGCGCCCTGTGGTTGGAGCGTGACGACCTGAAAATGTAATTTTTAGTTACATTAGTTACATTTGCTTTTGGTCCGGCGCCCTGAGGAAAGAGCGCGACGGGCTGATAATAAAATTTAGAGTTACCTTTTGGTCCGGCGCCCTGTGGCATGACCTAGACGGGCTGATAATATATTTTTGAATTACCTTACCTAAAGTACTGTGCCAAAAAAGAATATAAAAATATCTTAGAGGAGAACAACTAATTAGGGCCCTTATACAACACTTTTCGATCTAAAAATCGAATCGTTTCCTTTTTGTCATTAGTAACAGCACTGCGATGAACATGTAAATCGCAGTTCTGGGTCTTTGCTAGTGCTATTGCTATTTTCTGGAATGGCAATTGTCGGCCGGCATTTTCTTTGTTTTGTTTGCACTCTTATGCTTTTTACCTTTTTGGTGAGGCTTGGTATGGCTGTAGGGGAGGAGGAGGCCATAAGTAGAATTTGGGGGTATATTTAAATCATTTTAAATATGCCCCTGAGTTCTACTCTTCAGGTGTCAGCAATTTGTGCAATGCGTGCAGTATTTTGATGGCAGTTGAGATGCCATTCTCAAACGGGCTGATAATATAATTTTGAGTTACCTTTTGGTCCGGCGCCCTGTGGAAAGAGCGCGACGGGCTGATAATTAAATTTGGAGTTACCTTTTGGTCCGGCGCCCTGTGGTTGGAGCGTGACGGCCAGAAAATGTAATTTTTAGTTACATTAGTTACATTTGCTTTTGGTCCGGCGCCCTGAGGAAAGAGCGCGACGGGCTGATAATACAATTTTGAGTTACCTTTTGGTCCGGCGCCCATTGGTAGGAGCGCGACGAGCTGATAATATAATTTTGCGTTACCTTTTGGGCCGGCGTCCTGTGGCATGACCAAGACGGGCTGATAATATAATTTTGAATTACCTTACCTAAAGTACTGTGCCAAAAAAGAATATAAAAATATCTTAGAGAAGAACAACTAATTAGGGCCCTTATACAGCACTTTTCGATCTAAAAATCGAATCGTTTCCTTTTTGTCATTAGTAACAGCACTGCGATAAACATGTAAATCGCAGTTCTGGGTCTTTGCCAGTGCTATTGCTATTTTCTGGAATGGCAATTGTCGGCCGGCATTTTCTTTGTTTTGTTTGCACTCTTATGCTTTTTACCTTTTTGGTGAGGCTTGGTATGGCTGTAGGGGAGGAGGAGGCCATAAGTAGAATTTGGGGGTATATTTAAATTATTTTAAATATGCCCCTGAGTTGTACTCTTCAGGTGTCAGCAATTTGTGCAATGCGTGCAGTATTTTGTTGGCAGTTGAGATGCCATTCTCAAACGGGCTGATAATAAAATTTTGAGTTAACTTTTGGTCCGGCGCCCATTGGTAGGAGCGCGACGGGCTGATAATATAGTTTTGCGTTACCTTTTGGTCCGGCGTCCTGTGACATGACCACGACGGGCTGATAATATAATTTTGAATTACCTTACCTAAAGTACTGTGTCAAAAAAGAATATAAAAATATCTTAGAGAAGAAAAAATAATTAGGGCCCTTATACAGCACTTTTCGATCTAAAAATCGAATCGTTTCCTTTTTGTCATTAGTAACAGCACTGCGATGAACATGTAAATCGCAGTTCTGGGTCTTTGCTAGTGCTATTGGTATTTTCTGGAATGGTGAGGCTTGGTATGGCTGTAGGGGAGGAGGAGGCCATAAGTTGAATTTGGGAGTATATTTAAATCATTTTGAATATGCCCCTGAGTTCTACTCTTCAGGTTGCAGCAATTTGTGCAATGCGTGCAGTATTTTGTTGGCAGTTGAGATACCATTCTCAAACGGGCTGATAATATAATTTTGAGTTACCTTTTGGTCCGGCGCCCTGTGGAAAGAGCGCGACGGGCTGATAATTAAAGTTGGAGTTACCGTTTGGTCTGGTGCCCTGTGGCAGGAGCGCGACAGGCTGAAAATGTAATTTTTAGTTACATTAGTTACATTTGTTTTTGGTCCGGCGCCCTTTGGAAAGAGCGCGACGGGTTGACAATAACATTTTGGGTTATCTTTTGGTCCGGCGCCTTTTAGTAGGTGCGCGATGAGCTGATAATATAATTTTGAATTACCTTTTGGTCCGGCGCCCTGTGGTTGGAGCGTGACAGCCTGAAAATGTAATTTTTAGTTACATTAGTTACATTTGCTTTTGGTCCGGTGCCCTGTGGAAGGAGCACAATGGGCTGATAATAAAATTTTGAGTTAACTTTTGGTCCGGCGCCCATTGGTAGGAGCGCGACGGGCTGATAGTATAATTTTGTGTTACCTTTTGGTCCGGCGTCCTGTGGCATGACCAAGACGGGCTGATAATATAGTTATGAATTACCTTACCTAAAGTACTGTGTCAAAAAAGAATATAAAAATATCTTAGAGGAGAACAACTAATTAGGGCCCTTATACAGCACTTTTCGTTCTAAAAATCGAATCATTTCCTTTTTGCCATTAGTAAC
Organism: Hyperolius riggenbachi; assembly: GCF_040937935.1. Taxonomy (NCBI): domain Eukaryota; kingdom Metazoa; phylum Chordata; class Amphibia; order Anura; family Hyperoliidae; genus Hyperolius; species Hyperolius riggenbachi. The sequence continues at coordinate 102,338,062 of NC_090646.1, read as the reverse complement.
AGCACTGCGATGAACATGTAAATCACAATTCTGGGTCTTTGCTTGTGCTATTGGTATTTCCTGTAATGGCAATTGTCGGCCAGCATTTTCTTTGCTTTGTTTACACTCTTATGCTTTTTACCTTTTTGGTGAGGCTTGGTATGGCTGTAGGGGAGGAGGAGGCCATAAGTAGAATTTGGGGGTATATTTAAATCATTTTAAATATGCCCCTGAGTTCTACTCTTCAGGCTGCAGCAATTTGTGCAATGCATGCAGTATTTTGTTGGCAGTTGAGATGCCATTCTCAAACGGGCTGATAATATAATTTTGAGTTACCTTTTCCGGCGCCCTGTGGAAAGAGCGCGACGGGCTGATAATAAAGGTTGGAGTTACAGTTTGGTCTGGCGCCCTGTGGTAGGAGCGTGACGACCTGAAAATTAGTTACATTTGCTTTTGGTCCGGCGCCCTGTGGAAAGAGCGCGATGGGCTGATAATAAAATTTTGACTTACCTTTTGGTCCGGTGCCCATTGGTAGGAGCGTGAGAGGCTGATAATATAATTTTGCGTTACCTTTTGGTCCGGCGTCCTGTAGCATGACCAAGACGGGCTGATAATATAATTTTGAATTAGCTTACCTAAAGTACTGTGCCAAAAAAAGAATATAAAACTATCTTAGAGGAGAAAAATTATTTACGGCTCTTATACAGCACTTTTCGATCTAAAAATCGAATTGTTCCCTTTTGTCATTAGTAACAGAACTGCCATGAACATGTAAATCGCAGTTCTGGGTCTTTGCTAGTGCTATTGCTTTTTTCTGGAATGGCAATTGTCGGCCGGCATTTTCTTTGTTTTGTTTGCACTCTTATGCTTTTTACCTTTTTGGTGAGGCTTGGTATGGCTGTAGGGTAGGAGGAGGCCATAAGTAGAATTTGGGGGTATATTTAAATCATTTTAAATATGCCCCTGAGTTCTACTCTTCAGGTGTCAGCAATTTGTGCAATGCGTGCAGTATTTTGATGGCAGTTGAGATGCCATTCTCAAACGGGCTGATAATATAATTTTGAGTTACCTTTTGGTCCGGCGCCCTGTGGAAAGAGCGCGACGGGCTGATAATTAAATTTGGAGTTACCTTTTGGTCCGGCGCCCTGTGGTTGGAGCGTGACGGCCAGAAAATGTAATTTTTAGTTACATTAGTTACATTTGCTTTTGGTCCGGCGCCCTGAGGAAAGAGCGCGACGGGCTGATAATACAATTTTGAGTTACCTTTTGGTCCGGCGCCCATTGGTAGGAGCGCGACGAGCTGATAATATAATTTTGCGTTACCTTTTGGGCCGGCGTCCTGTGGCATGACCAAGACGGGCTAATAATATAATTTTGAATTACCTTACCTAAAGTACTGTGCCAAAAAAGAATATAAAAATATCTTAGAGAAGAACAACTAATTAGGGCCCTTATACAGCACTTTTCGATCTAAAAATCGAATCGTTTCCTTTTTGTCATTAGTAACAGCACTGCGATAAACATGTAAATCGCAGTTCTGGGTCTTTGCCAGTGCTATTGCTATTTTCTGGAATGGCAATTGTCGGCCGGCATTTTCTTTGTTTTGTTTGCACTCTTATGCTTTTTACCTTTTTGGTGAGGCTTGGTATGGCTGTAGGGGAGGAGGAGGCCATAAGTAGAATTTGGGGGTATATTTAAATTATTTTAAATATGCCCCTGAGTTGTACTCTTCAGGTGTCAGCAATTTGTGCAATGCGTGCAGTACTTTGTTGGCAGTTGAGATGCCATTCTCAAACGGGCTGATAATAAAATTTTGAGTTAACTTTTGGTCCGGCGCCCATTGGTAGGAGCGCGACGGGCTGATAATATAGTTTTGCGTTACCTTTTGGTCCGGCGTCCTGTGACATGACCACGACGGGCTGATAATATAATTTTGAATTACCTTACCTAAAGTACTGTGTCAAAAAAGAATATAAAAATATCTTAGAGAAGAAAAAATAATTAGGGCCCTTATACAGCACTTTTCGATCTAAAAATCGAATCGTTTCCTTTTTGTCATTAGTAACAGCACTGCGATGAACATGTAAATCGCAGTTCTGGGTCTTTGCTAGTGCTATTGGTATTTTCTGGAATGGTGAGGCTTGGTATGGCTGTAGGGGAGGAGGAGGCCATAAGTTGAATTTGGGAGTATATTTAAATCATTTTAAATATGCCCCTGAGTTCTACTCTTCAGGTTGCAGCAATTTGTGCAATGCGTGCAGTATTTTGTTGGCAGTTGAGATACCATTCTCAAACGGGCTGATAATATAATTTTGAGTTACCTTTTGGTCCGGCGCCCTGTGGAAAGAGCGCGACGGGCTGATAATTAAAGTTGGAGTTACCGTTTGGTCTGGTGCCCTGTGGCAGGAGCGCGACAGGCTGAAAATGTAATTTTTAGTTACATTAGTTACATTTGTTTTTGGTCCGGCGCCCTTTGGAAAGAGCGCGACGGGTTGACAATAACATTTTGGGTTATCTTTTGGTCCGGCGCCTTTTAGTAGGTGCGCGATGAGCTGATAATATAATTTTGAATTACCTTTTGGTCCGGCGCCCTGTGGTTGGAGCGTGACAGCCTGAAAATGTAATTTTTAGTTACATTAGTTACATTTGCTTTTGGTCCGGTGCCCTGTGGAAGGAGCACAATGGGCTGATAATAAAATTTTGAGTTAACTTTTGGTCCGGCGCCCATTGGTAGGAGCGCGACGGGCTGATAGTATAATTTTGTGTTACCTTTTGGTCCGGCGTCCTGTGGCATGACCAAGACGGGCTGATAATATAGTTATGAATTACCTTACCTAAAGTACTGTGTCAAAAAAGAATATAAAAATATCTTAGAGGAGAACAACTAATTAGGGCCCTTATACAGCACTTTTCGTTCTAAAAATCGAATCATTTCCTTTTTGCCATTAGTAACAGCACTGCGATGAACATGTAAATCACAATTCTGGGTCTTTGCTTGTGCTATTGGTATTTCCTGTAATGGCAATTGTCGGCCAGCATTTTCTTTGCTTTGTTTACACTCTTATGCTTTTTACCTTTTTGGTGAGGCTTGGTATGGCTGTAGGGGAGGAGGAGGCCATAAGTAGAATTTGGGGGTATATTTAAATCATTTTAAATATGCCCCTGAGTTCTACTCTTCAGGCTGCAGCAATTTGTGCAATGCATGCAGTATTTTGTTGGCAGTTGAGATGCCATTCTCAAACGGGCTGATAATATAATTTTGAGTTACCTTTTCCGGCGCCCTGTGGAAAGAGCGCGACGGGCTGATAATAAAGGTTGGAGTTACAGTTTGGTCTGGCGCCCTGTGGTAGGAGCGTGACGACCTGAAAATTAGTTACATTTGCTTTTGGTCCGGCGCCCTGTGGAAAGAGCGCGATGGGCTGATAATAAAATTTTGACTTACCTTTTGGTCCGGCGCCCATTGGTAGGAGCGCGAGAGGCTGATAATATAATTTTGCGTTACCTTTTGGTCCGGCGTCCTGTAGCATGACCAAGACGGGCTGATAATATAATTTTGAATTAGCTTACCTAAAGTACTGTGCCAAAAAAAGAATATAAAACTATCTTAGAGGAGAGAAATTATTTACGGCTCTTATACAGCACTTTTCGATCTAAAAATCGAATTGTTCCCTTTTGTCATTAGTGACAGAACTGCCATGAACATGTAAATCGCAGTTCTGGGTCTTTGCTAGTGCTATTGCTTTTTTCTGGAATGGCAATTGTCGGCCGGCATTTTCTTTGTTTTGTTTGCACTCTTATGCTTTTTACCTTTTTGGTGAGGCTTGGTATGGCTGTAGGGGAGGAGGAGCCCATAAGTTGAATTTGGGGGTATATTTAACCACTTCAGCACCACAGGGTTTTTTGCTTAAAAACCAGAGCAATTTTCACATTTCAGCGCTCCTCCCATTCATTCACCAATAACTTTATTGCTACTCATCAGATGTAAATGATCTATATCTTGTTTTTTTTTGCCACAAATGATGCTTTGTGAGGGTGATATTTGCTTTTAGTAATTATGTTATTATCTGTGCATTTTAAAGGGAAAAATGGGGGGAAAAAGAAAAAACACACTATTTCTCCATTTCCATCCACTATAGTTTTCAAATAAACAATGTTACCATAGGTAAAACCCACACATTGTATTTGCTAATTTGTCCTGGTTATCTCAACATTTAAATAATGTTCCTAGTACAATGTATGGCAATAATATATTAGTTTCTGGTTTGTGTTTTTTGTTTTCTCATTGCACTCTATCAGTAATTAAAAGCCCTTATCTTCATGATTAACAGTGATACACTCTCATGGCATACATATTTTAAAAGCTAAGTCCCTAGGGTAACTATGTATTCTATTTTCAATGCTGTCACTTTTGTTTTTTTTTTACAAGTATTTATTTAGGGGTATAGAGTACATGGAAATAACAGTTTTATTGCTTTTCATTCAGTTTTCCAGTAAAAAAAATCACATGACTTAGCCCTCAGTTGTCAAACGACACAAAATCTATTCTCTCACTTGTCACGGTTAAAATGATACCCTATATACATAATCAGATAGCTTATTGGGCATACAGCACACTGTTTACCACAAGTACGCATATCTACTCCCCTGAGCTTCAGATGAAGTTTTGTGGGGAGTAGATAAGCGTAGCAAGGGATTCAAAGTGGTTAAATCATTTTAAATATGCCCCTGAGTTCTTCTCTTCAGGTTGCAGCAATTTGTGCAATGCGTGCAGTATTTTGTTGGCAGTTGAGATGCCATTCTCAAACAGGCTGATAATATAATTTTGAGTCACCTTTTGGTCCGGCGCCCTGTGGAAAGAGCACGACGGGCTGATAATAAAAGTTGGAGTTACCGTTTGGTCTGGCGCCCTGTGGTAGGAGCGCGACAGGCTGAAAATGTAATTTTTAGTTACATTAGTTACATTTGTTTTTGGTCCGGCGCCCTGTGGAAAGAGCGCGACGGGCTGACAATAAAATTTTGAGTTATCTTTTGGTCCGGCGCCTTTTAGTAGGTGCGTGATGGGCTGATAATATAATTTTGAGTTATCTTTTGGTCCGGCGCCCTGTGGTTGGAGCGCGACGGGCTGAAAATGTAATTTTTAGTTACATTAGTTACATTTGCTTTTGGTCCGGTGCCCTGAGGAAAGAGCGCGACGGGCTGATAATAAAATTTTGAGTTACCTTTTGGTCCGGCGCCCATTGGTAGGAGCACGACAGGCTGATAATATAATTTTGCGTTACCTTTTTTTCCGGCGTCCTGTGGCATGACCAAGACGGGCCCTTAATATAATTTTGAATTACCTTACCTAAAGTACTGTGTCAAAAAAGAATATAAAAATATCTTAGAGGAGAACAACTAATTAGGTCCCTTATACAGCACTTTTCGATCTAAAAATCGAATCGTTTCCTTTTTGTCATTAGTAACAGCACTGCGATGAACATGTAAATCGCAGTTCTGGGTCTTTGCTAGTGCTATTGCTATTTTCTGGAATGGCAATTGTCGGCCGGCATTTTCTTTGTTTTGTTTGCACTCTTATGCTTTTTACCTTTTTGGTGAGACTTGGTATGGCTGTAGGGGAGGAGGAGGCCATAAGTAGAATTTGGGGGTGTATTTAAATCATTTTAAATATGCCCCTGAGTTCTACTCTTCAGGTGTCAGCAATTTGTGCAATGCGTGCAGTATTTTGATGGCAGTTGAGATGCCATTCTCAAACGGGCTGATAATATAATTTTGAGTTACCTTTTGGACCGGCGCCCTGTGGAAAGAGCGCGACGGGCTGATAAAGTTGGAGTTACCGTTTGGTCTGGTGCCCTGTGGCAGGAGCGCGACAGGCTGAAAATGTAATTTTTAGTTACATTAGTTACATTTGTTTTTGGTCCGGCTTCCTTTGGAAAGAGCGCGACGGGCTGACAATAAAATTTTTAGTTATCTTTTGGCCCGGCGCCTTTTAGTAGGTGCGTGATGGGCTGATAATATAATTTTGAGTTACCTTTTGGTCCGGCGCCCTGTGGTTGGAGCGTGACGGCCGGAAAATGTAATTTTTAGTTATATTAGTTACATTTGCTTTTGGTCCGGCGCCCTGAGGAAAGAGCGCAACGGGCTGATAATGAAATTTTGAGTTACCTTTTGGTCCGGCGCCCATTGGTAGGAGCGCGACGGGCTGATAATATAATTTTGCGTTACCTTTTGGTCCGGCGTCTTGTGGCATGACCAAGACGGGCTGATAATATAATTTTGAATTACCTTACCTGAAGTACTGTGCCAAAAAATAATATAAAAATATCTTAGAGGAAAACAACTAATTAGGGCCCTTATACAGCACTTTTTGATCTAAAAATCGAATCGTTTCCTTTTTGTCATTAGTAACAGTACTGTGATGAACATGTAAATCGCAGTTCAGGGTCTTTGCTAGTGCTATTGCTATTTTCTGGAATGGCAATTGTCGGCCGGCATTTTCTTTGTTTTGTTTGCATTCTTATGCTTTTTACCTTTTTGGTGAGGCTTGGTATGGCTGTAGGGGAGGAGGAGGCAATAAGTAGAATTTAGGGGTTTATTTAAATCATTTTAAATATGCCCCTGAGTTCTACTCTTCAGGTTGCAGCAATTTGTGCAATGCGTGCAGTATTTTGTTGGCAGTTGAGATGCCATTCTCAAGCAGGCTGATAATAAAATTTTGAGTCACCTTTCGGTCTGGCGCCCTGTGGAAAGAGTGCGACGGGCTGAATATGTAATTTTTAGTTACATTAGTTACATTTGTTTTTGGTCCGGCGCCCTGTGGAAAGAGCGCGACGGGCTGATAATAAAAGTTGGAGTTGCCGTTTAGTCTGGCGCCCTGTGGTAGGAGCGCGACAGGCTGAATATGTAATTTTTAGTTACATTAGTTACATTTGTTTTTGGTCCGCCGCCCTGTGGAAAGAGCGCGACGGGCTGACAATAAAATTTTGAGTTATCTTTTGGTCCGGTGCCTGTTAGTAGGTGCGTGATGGGCTGATAATATAATTTTGAGTTACCTTTTGGTCCGGCGCCCTGTGGAAAGAGCACGACGGGCTGATAATAAAAGTTGGAGTTACCGTTTGGTCTGGCGCCCTGTGGTAGGAGCGCGACAGGCTGAAAATGTAATTTTTAGTTACATTAGTTACATTTGTTTTTGGTCCGGCGCCCTGTGGAAAGAGCGCGACGGGCTGACAATAAAATTTTGAGTTATCTTTTGGTCCGGCGCCTTTTAGTAGGTGCGTGATGGGCTGATAATATAATTTTGAGTTATCTTTTGGTCCGGCGCCCTGTGGTTGGAGCGCGACGGGCTGAAAATGTAATTTTTAGTTACATTAGTTACATTTGCTTTTGGTCCGGCGCCCTGAGGAAAGAGCGCGACGGGCTGATAATAAAATTTTGAGTTACCTTTTGGTCCGGCGCCCATTGGTAGGAGCACGACAGGCTGATAATATAATTTTGCGTTACCTTTTTTTCCGGCGTCCTGTGGCATGACCAAGACGGGCCCTTAATATAATTTTGAATTACCTTACCTAAAGTACTGTGTCAAAAAAGAATATAAAAATATCTTAGAGGAGAACAACTAATTAGGGCCCTTATACAGCACTTTTCGATCTAAAAATCGAATCGTTTCCTTTTTGTCATTAGTAACAGCACTGCGATGAACATGTAAATCGCAGTTCTGGGTCTTTGCTAGTGCTATTGCTATTTTCTGGAATGGCAATTGTCGGCCGGCATTTTCTTTGTTTTGTTTGCACTCTTATGCTTTTTACCTTTTTGGTGAGACTTGTTATGGCTGTAGGGGAGGAGGAGGCCATAAGTAGAATTTGGGGGTATATTTAAATCATTTTAAATATGCCCCTGAGTTCTACTCTTCAGGTGTCAGCAATTTGTGCAATGCGTGCAGTATTTTGATGGCAGTTGAGATGCCATTCTCAAACGGGCTGATAATATAATTTTGAATTACCTTTTGGTCCGGCGCCCTGTGGAAAGAGCGCGACGGGCTGATAATTAAAGTTGGAGTTACCGTTTGGTCTGGTGCCCTGTGGCAGGAGCGCGACAGGCTGAAAATGTAATTTTTAGTTACATTAGTTACATTGGTTTTTGGTCCGGCTTCCTTTGGAAAGAGTGCGACGGGCTGACAATAAAATTTTTAGTTATCTTTTGGCCCGGCGCCTTTTAGTAGGTGCGCGATGGGCTGATAATATAATTTTGAGTTACCTTTTGGTCCGGCGCCCTGTGGTTGGAGCGTGACGGCCTAAAAATGTAATTTTTAGTTATATTAGTTACATTTGCTTTTGGTCCGGCGCCCTGAGGAAAGAGCGCGACGGGCTGATAATGAAATTTTGAGTTACCTTTTGGTCCGGCGCCCATTGGTAGGAGCGCGACGGGCTGATAATATAATTTTGCGTTACCTTTTGGTCCGGCGTCTTGTGGCATGACCAAGACGGGCTGATAATATAATTTTGAATTACCTTACCTAAAGTACTGTGCCAAAAAAGAATATAAAAATATCTTAGAGGAAAACAACTAATTAGGGCCCTTATACAGCACTTTTCGATCTAAAAATCGAATCGTTTCCTTTTTGTCATTAGTAACAGTACTGTGATGAACATGTAAATCGCAGTTCAGGGTCTTTGCTAGTGCTATTGCTATTTTCTGGAATGGCAATTGTCGGCCGGCATTTTCTTTGTTTTGTTTGCATTCTTATGCTTTTTACCTTTTTGGTGAGGCTTGGTATGGCTGTAAGGGAGGAGGAGGCAATAAGTAGAATTTAGGGGTTTATTTAAATCATTTTAAATATGCCCCTGAGTTCTACTCTTCAGGTTGCAGCAATTTGTGCAATGCGTGCAGTATTTTGTTGGCAGTTGAGATGCCATTCTCAAGCAGGCTGATAATAAAATTTTGAGTCACCTTTCGGTCTGGCGCCCTGTGGAAAGAGTGCGACGGGCTGAATATGTAATTTTTAGTTACATTAGTTACATTTGTTTTTGGTCCGGCGCCCTGTGGAAAGAGCGCGACGGGCTGATAATAAAAGTTGGAGTTGCCGTTTAGTCTGGCGCCCTGTGGTAGGAGCGCGACAGGCTGAATATGTAATTTTTAGTTACATTAGTTACATTTGTTTTTGGTCCGCCGCCCTGTGGAAAGAGCGCGACGGGCTGACAATAAAATTTTGAGTTATCTTTTGGTCCGGTGCCTGTTAGTAGGTGCGTGATGGGCTGATAATATAATTTTGAGTTACCTTTTGGTCCGGCGCCCTGTGGTTGGAGCGCGACGGGATGAAAATGTAATTTTTAGTTATATTAGTTAAATTTGCTTTTAGTCCGGCGTCCTGAGGAAAGAGCACAACGGGCTGATAATAAAATTTTGAGTTAACTTTTGGTCCGGCGCCCATTGGTAGGAGTGCGACGGGCTGATAATATAATTTTGCGTTACCTTTTGGTCCGGCGTCCTGTGGCATGACCAAGACGGGTTGATAATATAATTTTGAATTACCTTACCTAAAATACTGTGCCAAAAAAGAATATAAAAATATCTTAGAGGAGAACAACTAATTAGGGCCCTTATACAGCACTTTTCGATCTAAAAATCGAATCGTTTCCTTTTTGTCATTAGTAACAGCACTGCGATGAACATGTAAATCGCAGTTCTGGGTCTTTGCTTGTGCTATTGCTATTTTCTGGACTGGCAATTGTCGGCCAGCATTTTCTTTGTTTTGTTTGCACTCTTATGCTTTTTAACTTTTTGGTGAGGCTTGGTATGGCTGTAGGGGAGGAGGAGGCCATAAGTAGAATTTGGGGGTATATTTAAATTATTTTAAATATGCCCCTGAGTTCTACTCTTCAGGTGTCAGCAATTTGTGCAATGCGTGCAGTATTTTGATGGCAGTTGAGATGCCATTCTCAAACGGGCTGATAATATAATTTTGAGTTACCTTTTGGTCCGGCGCCCTGTGGAAAGAGCGCGACGGGCGGATAATTAAAGTTGGAGTCACCGTTTGGTCTGGCGCCCTGTGGCAGGAGCGCGACAGGCTGAAAATGTAATTTTTAGTTACATTAGTTACATTTGTTTTTGGTCCGGCGCCCTGTGGAAAGAGCGCGACGGGCTGACAATAAAATTTTGAGTTATCTTTTGGTCCGGCGCCTTTTAGTAGGTGCGCGATGGGCTGATAATATAATTTTGAGTTACTTTTTGGTCCGGCGCCCTGTGGTTGGAGCGTGACGACCTGAAAATGTAATTTTTAGTTACATTAGTTACATTTGCTTTTGGTCCGGCGCCCTGAGGAAAGAGCGCGACGGGCTGATAATAAAATTTAGAGTTACCTTTTGGTCCGGCTCCCTGTGGCATGACCTAGACGGGCTGATAATATATTTTTGAATTACCTTACCTAAAGTACTGTGCCAAAAAAGAATATAAAAATATCTTAGAGGAGAACAACTAATTAGGGCCCTTATACAACACTTTTCGATCTAAAAATCGAATCGTTTCCTTTTTGTCATTAGTAACAGCACTGCGATGAACATGTAAATCGCAGTTCTGGGTCTTTGCTAGTGCTATTGCTATTTTCTGGAATGGCAATTGTCGGCCGGCATTTTCTTTGTTTTGTTTGCACTCTTATGCTTTTTACCTTTTTGGTGAGGCTTGGTATGGCTGTAGGGGAGGAGGAGGCCATAAGTAGAATTTGGGGGTATATTTAAATCATTTTAAATATGCCCCTGAGTTCTACTCTTCAGGTGTCAGCAATTTGTGCAATGCGTGCAGTATTTTGATGGCAGTTGAGATGCCATTGTTAAACGGGCTGATAATATAATTTTGAGTTACCTTTTGGTCCGGCGCCCTGTGGAAAGAGCGCGACGGGCTGATAATTAAAGTTGGAGTTACCTTTTGGTCCGGCGCCCTGTGGTTGGAGCGTGACGGCCAGAAAATGTAATTTTTAGTTACATTAGTTACATTTGCTTTTGGTCCGGCGCCCTGAGGAAAGAGCGCGACGGGCTGATAATACAATTTTGAGTTACCTTTTGGTCCGGCGCCCATTGGTAGGAGCGCGACGAGCTGATAATATAATTTTGCGTTACCTTTTGGGCCGGCGTCCTGTGGCATGACCAAGACGGGCAGATAATATAATTTTGAATTACCTTACCTAAAGTACTGTGCCAAAATAGAATATAAAAATATCTTAGAGAAGAACAACTAATTAGGGCCCTTATACAGCACTTTTCGATCTAAAAATCGAATCGTTTCCTTTTTGTCATTAGTAACAGCACTGCGATAAACATGTAAATCGCAGTTCTGGGTCTTTGCCAGTGCTATTGCTATTTTCTGGAATGGCAATTGTCGGCCGGCATTTTCTTTGTTTTGTTTGCACTCTTATGCTTTTTACCTTTTTGGTGAGGCTTGGTATGGCTGTAGGGGAGGAGGAGGCCATAAGTAGAATTTGGGGGTATATTTAAATTATTTTAAATATGCCCCTGAGTTGTACTCTTCAGGTGTCAGCAATTTGTGCAATGCGTGCAGTATTTTGTTGGCAGTTGAGATGCCATTCTCAAACGGGCTGATAATAAAATTTTGAGTTAACTTTTGGTCCGGCGCCCATTGGTAGGAGCGCGACGGGCTGATAATATAGTTTTGCGTTACCTTTTGGTCCGGCGTCCTGTGACATGACCACGACGGGCTGATAATATAATTTTGAATTACCTTACCTAAAGTACTGTGTCAAAAAAGAATATAAAAATATCTTAGAGAAGAAAAAATAATTAGGGCCCTTATACAGCACTTTTCGATCTAAAAATCGAATCGTTTCCTTTTTGTCATTAGTAACAGCACTGCGATGAACATGTAAATCGCAGTTCTGGGTCTTTGCTAGTGCTATTGGTATTTTCTGGAATGGTGAGGCTTGGTATGGCTGTAGGGGAGGAGGAAGCCATAAGTTGAATTTGGGAGTATATTTAAATCATTTTAAATATGCCCCTGAGTTCTACTCTTCAGGTTGCAGCAATTTGTGCAATGCGTGCAGTATTTTGTTGGCAGTTGAGATACCATTCTCAAACGGGCTGATAATATAATTTTGAGTTACCTTTTGGTCCGGCGCCCTGTGGAAAGAGCGCGACGGGCTGATAATTAAAGTTGGAGTTACCGTTTGGTCTGGTGCCCTGTGGCAGGAGCGCGACAGGCTGAAAATGTAATTTTTAGTTACATTAGTTACATTTGTTTTTGGTCCGGCGCCCTTTGGAAAGAGCGCGACGGGTTGACAATAACATTTTGGGTTATCTTTTGGTCCGGCGCCTTTTAGTAGGTGCGCGATGAGCTGATAATATAATTTTGAATTACCTTTTGGTCCGGCGCCCTGTGGTTGGAGCGTGACAGCCTGAAAATGTAATTTTTAGTTACATTAGTTACATTTGCTTTTGGTCCGGTGCCCTGTGGAAGGAGCACAATGGGCTGATAATAAAATTTTGAGTTAACTTTTGGTCCGGCGCCCATTGGTAGGAGCGCGACGGGCTGATAGTATAATTTTGCATTACCTTTTGGTCCGGCGTCCTGTGGCATGACCAAGACGGGCTGATAATATAGTTATGAATTACCTTACCTAAAGTACTGTGTCAAAAAAGAATATAAAAATATCTTAGAGGAGAACAACTAATTAGGGCCCTTATACAGCACTTTTCGTTCTAAAAATTGAATCATTTCCTTTTTGCCATTAGTAACAGCACTGCGATGAACATGTAAATCACAATTCTGGGTCTTTGCTTGTGCTATTGGTATTTCCTGTAATGGCAATTGTCGGCCAGCATTTTCTTTGCTTTGTTTACACTCTTATGCTTTTTACCTTTTTGGTGAGGCTTGGTATGGCTGTAGGGGAGGAGGAGGCCATAAGTAGAATTTGGGGGTATATTTAAATCATTTTAAATATGCCCCTGAGTTCTACTCTTCAGGCTGCAGCAATTTGTGCAATGCATGCAGTATTTTGTTGGCAGTTGAGATGCCATTCTCAAACGGGCTGATAATTTAATTTTGAGTTACCTTTTCCGGCGCCCTGTGGAAAGAGCGCGACGGGCTGATAATAAAGGTTGGAGTTACAGTTTGGTCTGGCGCCCTGTGGTAGGAGCGTGACGACCTGAAAATTAGTTACATTTGCTTTTGGTCCGGCGCCCTGTGGAAAGAGCGCGATGGGCTGATAATAAAATTTTGACTTACCTTTTGGTCCGGCGCCCATTGGTAGGAGCGCGAGAGGCTGATAATATAATTTTGCGTTACCTTTTGGTCCGGCGTCCTGTAGCATGACCAAGACGGGCTGATAATATAATTTTGAATTAGCTTACCTAAAGTACTGTGCCAAAAAAAGAATATAAAACTATCTTAGAGGAGAAAAATTATTTACGGCTCTTATACAGCACTTTTCGATCTAAAAATCGAATTGTTCCCTTTTGTCATTAGTAACAGAACTGCCATGAACATGTAAATCGCAGTTCTGGGTCTTTGCTAGTGCTATTGCTTTTTTCTGGAATGGCAATTGTCGGCCGGCATTTTCTTTGTTTTGTTTGCACTCTTATGCTTTTTACCTTTTTGGTGAGGCTTGGTATGGCTGTAGGGGAGGAGGAGGCCATAAGTAGAATTTGGGGGTATATTTAACCACTTCAGCACCACAGGGTTTTTTGCTTAAAAACCAGAGCAATTTTCACATTTCAGCGCTCCTCCCATTCATTCACCAATAACTTTATTGCTACTCATCAGATGTAAATGATCTATATCTTGTTTTTTTTTTGCCACAAATGATGCTTTGTGAGGGTGATATTTGCTTTTAGTAATTATGTTATTATCTGTGCAATTTAAAGGGAAAAATGGGGGGAAAAAGAAAAAACACACTATTTCTCCATTTCCATCCACTATAGTTTTCAAATAAACAATGTTACCATAGGTAAAACCCACACATTGTATTTGCTAATTTGTCCTGGTTATCTCAACATTTAAATAATGTTCCTAGTACAATGTATGGCAATAATATATTAGTTTCTGGTTTGTGTTTTTTGTTTTCTCATTGCACTCTATCAGTAATTAAAAGCCCTTATCTTCATGATTAACAGTGATACACTCTCATGGCATACATATTTTAAAAGCTAAGTCCCTAGGGTAACTATGTATTCTATTTTCAATGCTGTCACTTTTGTTTTTTTTTACAAGTATTTATTTAGGGGTATAGAGTACATGGAAATAACAGTTTTGTTGCTTTTCATTCAGTTTTCCAGTAAAAAAAATCACATGACTTAGCCCTCAGTTGTCAAACGACACAAAATCTATTCTCTCACTTGTCACGGTTAAAATGATACCCTATATACATAATCAGATAGCTTATTGGGCATACAGCACACTGTTTACCACAAGTACGCATATCTACTCCCCTGAGCTTCAGATGAAGTTTTGTGGGGAGTAGATAAGCGTAGCAAGGGATTCAAAGTGGTTAAATCATTTTAAATATGCCCCTGAGTTCTTCTCTTCAGGTTGCAGCAATTTGTGCAATGCGTGCAGTATTTTGTTGGCAGTTGAGATGCCATTCTCAAACAGGCTGATAATATAATTTTGAGTCACCTTTTGGTCCGGCGCCCTGTGGAAAGAGCACGACGGGCTGATAATAAAAGTTGGAGTTACCGTTTGGTCTGGCGCCCTGTGGTAGGAGCGCGACAGGCTGAAAATGTAATTTTTAGTTACATTAGTTACATTTGTTTTTGGTCCGGCGCCCTGTGGAAAGAGCGCGACGGGCTGACAATAAAATTTTGAGTTATCTTTTGGTCCGGCGCCTTTTAGTAGGTGCGTGATGGGCTGATAATATAATTTTGAGTTATCTTTTGGTTCGGCGCCCTGTGGTTGGAGCGCGACGGGCTGAAAATGTAATTTTTAGTTACATTAGTTACATTTGCTTTTGGTCCGGTGCCCTGAGGAAAGAGCGCGACGGGCTGATAATAAAATTTTGAGTTACCTTTTGGTCCGGCGCCCATTGGTAGGAGCACGACAGGCTGATAATATAATTTTGCGTTACCTTTTTTTCCGGCGTCCTGTGGCATGACCAAGACGGGCCCTTAATATAATTTTGAATTACCTTACCTAAAGTACTGTGTCAAAAAAGAATATAAAAATATCTTAGAGGAGAACAACTAATTAGGTCCCTTATACAGCACTTTTCGATCTAAAAATCGAATCGTTTCCTTTTTGTCATTAGTAACAGCACTGCGATGAACATGTAAATCGCAGTTCTGGGTCTTTGCTAGTGCTATTGCTATTTTCTGGAATGGCAATTGTCGGCCGGCATTTTCTTTGTTTTGTTTGCACTATTATGCTTTTTACCTTTTTGGTGAGACTTGGTATGGCTGTAGGGGAGGAGGAGGCCATAAGTAGAATTTGGGGGTGTATTTAAATCATTTTAAATATGCCCCTGAGTTCTACTCTTCAGGTGTCAGCAATTTGTGCAATGCGTGCAGTATTTTGATGGCAGTTGAGATGCCATTCTCAAACGGGCTGATAATATAATTTTGAGTTACCTTTTGGTCCGGCGCCCTGTGGAAAGAGCACGACGGGCTGATAAAGTTGGAGTTACCGTTTGGTCTGGTGCCCTGTGGCAGGAGCGCGACAGGCTGAAAATGTAATTTTTAGTTACATTAGTTACATTTGTTTTTGGTCCGGCTTCCTTTGGAAATTGCGCGACGGGCTGACAATAAAATTTTTTGTTATCTTTTGGCCCGGCGCCTTTTAGTAGGTGCGTGATGGGCTGATAATATAATTTTGAGTTACCTTTTGGTCCGGCGCCCTGTGGTTGGAGCGTGACGGCCTGAAAATGTAATTTTTAGTTATATTAGTTACATTTGCTTTTGGTCCGGCGCCCTGAGGAAAAAGCGCAACGGGCTGATAATGAAATTTTGAGTTACCTTTTGGTCCGGCGCCCATTGGTAGGAGCGCGACGGGCTGATAATATAATTTTGCGTTACCTTTTGGTCCGGCGTCTTGTGGCATGACCAAGACGGGCTGATAATATAATTTTGAATTACCTTACCTGAAGTACTGTGCCAAAAAATAATATAAAAATATCTTAGAGGAAAACAACTAATTAGGGCCCTTATACAGCACTTTTTGATCTAAAAATCGAATCGTTTCCTTTTTGTCATTAGTAACAGTACTGTGATGAACATGTAAATCGCAGTTCAGGGTCTTTGCTAGTGCTATTGCTATTTTCTGGAATGGCAATTGTCGGCCGGCATTTTCTTTGTTTTGTTTGCATTCTCATGCTTTTTACCTTTTTGGTGAGGCTTGGTATGGCTGTAGGGGAGGAGGAGGCCATAAGTAGAATTTGGGGGTATATTTAAATCATTTTAAATATGCCCCTGAGTTCTACTCTTCAGGCTGCAGCAATTTGTGCAATGCATGCAGTATTTTGTTGGCAGTTGAGATGCCATTCTCAAACGGGCTGATAATATAATTTTGAGTTACCTTTTCCGGCGCCCTGTGGAAAGAGCGCGACGGGCTGATAATAAAGGTTGGAGTTACAGTTTGGTCTGGCGCCCTGTGGTAGGAGCGTGACGACCTGAAAATTAGTTACATTTGCTTTTGGTCCGGCGCCCTGTGGAAAGAGCGCGATGGGCTGATAATAAAATTTAGAGTTACCTTTTGGTCCGGCGCCCATTGGTAGGAGCGCGAGAGGCTGATAATATAATTTTGAGTTACTTTTTGGTCCGGCGCCCTGTGGTTGGAGCGTGACGACCTGAAAATGTAATTTTTAGTTACATTAGTTACATTTGCTTTTGGTCCGGCGCCCTGAGGAAAGAGCGCGACGGGCTGATAATAAAATTTAGAGTTACCTTTTGGTCCGGCGCCCTGTGGCATGACCTAGACGGGCTGATAATATATTTTTGAATTACCTTACCTAAAGTACTGTGCCAAAAAAGAATATAAAAATATCTTAGAGGAGAACAACTAATTAGGGCCCTTATACAACAGTTTTCGATCTAAAAATCGAATCGTTTCCTTTTTGTCATTAGTAACAGCACTGCGATGAACATGTAAATCGCAGTTCTGGGTCTTTGCTAGTGCTATTGCTATTTTCTGGAATGGCAATTGTCGGCCGGCATTTTCTTTGTTTTGTTTGCACTCTTATGCTTTTTACCTTTTTGGTGAGGCTTGGTATGGCTGTAGGGGAGGAGGAGGCCATAAGTAGAATTTGGGGGTATATTTAAATCATTTTAAATATGCCCCTGAGTTCTACTCTTCAGGTGTCAGCAATTTGTGCAATGCGTGCAGTATTTTGATGGCAGTTGAGATGCCATTCTCAAACGGGCTGATAATATAATTTTGAGTTACCTTTTGGTCCGGCGCCCTGTGGAAAGAGCGAGACGGGCTGATAATTAAAGTTGGAGTTACCTTTTGGTCCGGCGCCCTGTGGTTGGAGCGTGACGGCCAGAAAATGTAATTTTTAGTTACATTAGTTACATTTGCTTTTGGTCCGGCGCCCTGAGGAAAGAGCGCGACGGGCTGATAATACAATTTTGAGTTACCTTTTGGTCCGGCGCCCATTGGTAGGAGCGCGACGAGCTGATAATATAATTTTGCGTTACCTTTTGGGCCGGCGTCCTGTGGCATGACCAAGACGGGCTGATAATATAATTTTGAATTACCTTACCTAAAGTACTGTGCCAAAAAAGAATATAAAAATATCTTAGAGGAGAACAACTAATTAGGGCCCTTATACAGCACTTTTCGATCTAAAAATCGAATCGTTTCCTTTTTGTCATTAGTAACAGCACTGCGATAAACATGTAAATCGCAGTTCTGGGTCTTTGCCAGTGCTATTGCTATTTTCTGGAATGGCAATTGTCGGCCGGCATTTTCTTTGTTTTGTTTGCACTCTTATGCTTTTTACCTTTTTGGTGAGGCTTGGTATGGCTGTAGGGGAGGAGGAGGCCATAAGTAGAATTTGGGGGTATATTTAAATTATTTTAAATATGCCCCTGAGTTGTACTCTTCAAGTGTCAGCAATTTGTGCAATGCGTGCAGTATTTTGTTGGCAGTTGAGATGCCATTCTCAAACGGGCTGATAATAAAATTTTGAGTTAACTTTTGGTCCGGCGCCCATTGGTAGGAGCGCGACGGGCTGATAATATAGTTTTGCGTTACCTTTTGGTCCGGCGTCCTGTGACATGACCACGACGGGCTGATAATATAATTTTGAATTACCTTACATAAAGTACTGTGTCAAAAAAGAATATAAAAATATCTTAGAGAAGAAAAAATAATTAGGGCCCTTATACAGCACTTTTCGATCTAAAAATCGAATCGTTTCCTTTTTGTCATTAGTAACAGCACTGCGATGAACATGTAAATCGCAGTTCTGGGTCTTTGCTAGTGCTATTGGTATTTTCTGGAATGGTGAGGCTTGGTATGGCTGTAGGGGAGGAGGAGGCCATAAGTTGAATTTGGGAGTATATTTAAATCATTTTAAATATGCCCCTGAGTTCTACTCTTCAGGTTGCAGCAATTTGTGCAATGCGTGCAGTATTTTGTTGGCAGTTGAGATACCATTCTCAAACGGGCTGATAATATAATTTTGAGTTACCTTTTGGTCCGGCGCCCTGTGGAAAGAGCGCGACGGGCTGATAATTAAAGTTGGAGTTACCGTTTGGTCTGGTGCCCTGTGGCAGGAGCGCGACAGGCTGAAAATGTAATTTTTAGTTACATTAGTTACATTTGTTTTTGGTCCGGCGCCCTTTGGAAAGAGCGCGACGGGTTGACAATAACATTTTGGGTTATCTTTTGGTCCGGCGCCTTTTAGTAGGTGCGCGATGAGCTGATAATATAATTTTGAATTACCTTTTGGTCCGGCGCCCTGTGGTTGGAGCGTGACAGGCTGAAAATGTAATTTTTAGTTACATTAGTTACATTTGCTTTTGGTCCGGTGCCCTGTGGAAGGAGCACAATGGGCTGATAATAAAATTTTGAGTTAACTTTTGGTCCGGCGCCCATTGGTAGGAGCGCGACGGGCTGATAGTATAATTTTGTGTTACCTTTTGGTCCGGCGTCCAGTGGCATGACCAAGACGGGCTGATAATATAGTTATGAATTACCTTACCTAAAGTACTGTGTCAAAAAAGAATATAAAAATATCTTAGAGGAGAACAACTAATTAGGGCCCTTATACAGCACTTTTCGTTCTAAAAATCGAATCATTTCCTTTTTGCCATTAGTAACAGCACTGCGATGAACATGTAAATCACAATTCTGGGTCTTTGCTTGTGCTATTGGTATTTCCTGTAATGGCAATTGTCGGCCAGCATTTTCTTTGCTTTGTTTACACTCTTATGCTTTTTACCTTTTTGGTGAGGCTTGGTATGGCTGTAGGGGAGGAGGAGGCCATAAGTAGAATTTGGGGGTATATTTAAATCATTTTAAATATGCCCCTGAGTTCTACTCTTCAGGCTGCAGCAATTTGTGCAATGCATGCAGTATTTTGTTGGCAGTTGAGATGCCATTCTCAAACGGGCTGATAATATAATTTTGAGTTACCTTTTCCGGCGCCCTGTGGAAAGAGCGCGACGGGCTGATAATAAAGGTTGGAGTTACAGTTTGGTCTGGCGCCCTGTGGTAGGAGCGTGACGACCTGAAAATTAGTTACATTTGCTTTTGGTCCGGCGCCCTGTGGAAAGAGCGCGATGGGCTGATAATAAAATTTTGACTTACCTTTTGGTCCGGCGCCCATTGGTAGGAGCGCGAGAGGCTGATAATATAATTTTGCGTTACCTTTTGGTCCGGCGTCCTGTAGCATGACCAAGACGGGCTGATAATATAATTTTGAATTAGCTTACCTAAAGTACTGTGCCAAAAAAAGAATATAAAACTATCTTAGAGGAGAAAAATTATTTACGGCTCTTATACAGCACTTTTCGATCTAAAAATCGAATTGTTCCCTTTTGTCATTAGTAACAGAACTGCCATGAACATGTAAATCGCAGTTCTGGGTCTTTGCTAGTGCTATTGCTTTTTTCTGGAATGGCAATTGTCGGCCGGCATTTTCTTTGTTTTGTTTGCACTCTTATGCTTTTTACCTTTTTGGTGAGGCTTGGTATGGCTGTAGGGGAGGAGGAGGCCATAAGTAGAATTTGGGGGTATATTTAACCACTTCAGCACCACAGGGTTTTTTGCTTAAAAACCAGAGCAATTTTCACATTTCAGCGCTCCTCCCATTCATTCACCAATAACTTTATTGCTACTCATCAGATGTAAATGATCTATATCTTGTTTTTTTTTTGCCACAAATGATGCTTTGTGAGGGTGATATTTGCTTTTAGTAATTATGTTATTATCTGTGCATTTTAAAGGGAAAAATGGGGGGAAAAAGAAAAAACACACTATTTCTCCATTTCCATCCACTATAGTTTTCAAATAAACAATGTTACCATAGGTAAAACCCACACATTGTATTTGCTAATTTGTCCTGGTTATCTCAACATTTAAATAATGTTCCTAGTACAATGTATGGCAATAATATATTAGTTTCTGGTTTGTGTTTTTTGTTTTCTCATTGCACTCTATCAGTAATTAAAAGCCCTTATCTTCATGATTAACAGTGATACACTCTCATGGCATACATATTTTAAAAGCTAAGTCCCTAGGGTAACTATGTATTCTATTTTCAATGCTGTCACTTTTGTTTTTTTTTACAAGTATTTATTTAGGGGTATAGAGTACATGGAAATAACAGTTTTATTGCTTTTCATTCAGTTTTCCAGTAAAAAAAATCACATGACTTAGCCCTCAGTTGTCAAACGACACAAAATCTATTCTCTCACTTGTCACGGTTAAAATGATACCCTATATACATAATCAGATAGCTTATTGGGCATACAGCACACTGTTTACCACAAGTACGCATATCTACTCCCCTGAGCTTCAGATGAAGTTTTGTGGGGAGTAGATAAGCGTAGCAAGGGATTCAAAGTGGTTAAATCATTTTAAATATGCCCCTGAGTTCTTCTCTTCAGGTTGCAGCAATTTGTGCAATGCGTGCAGTATTTTGTTGGCAGTTGAGATGCCATTCTCAAACAGGCTGATAATATAATTTTGAGTCACCTTTTGGTCCGGCGCCCTGTGGAAAGAGCACGACGGGCTGATAATAAAAGTTGGAGTTACCGTTTGGTCTGGCGCCCTGTGGTAGGAGCGCGACAGGCTGAAAATGTAATTTTTAGTTACATTAGTTACATTTGTTTTTGGTCCGGCGCCCTGTGGAAAGAGCGCGACGGGCTGACAATAAAATTTTGAGTTATCTTTTGGTCCGGCGCCTTTTAGTAGGTGCGTGATGGGCTGATAATATAATTTTGAGTTATCTTTTGGTCCGGCGCCCTGTGGTTGGAGCGCGACGGGCTGAAAATGTAATTTTTAGTTACATTAGTTACATTTGCTTTTGGTCCGGTGCCCTGAGGAAAGAGCGCGACGGGCTGATAATAAAATTTTGAGTTACCTTTTGGTCCGGCGCCCATTGGTAGGAGCACGACAGGCTGATAATATAATTTTGCGTTACCTTTTTTTCCGGCGTCCTGTGGCATGACCAAGACGGGCCCTTAATATAATTTTGAATTACCTTACCTAAAGTACTGTGTCAAAAAAGAATATAAAAATATCTTAGAGGAGAACAACTAATTAGGTCCCTTATACAGCACTTTTCGATCTAAAAATCGAATCGTTTCCTTTTTGTCATTAGTAACAGCACTGCGATGAACATGTAAATCGCAGTTCTGGGTCTTTGCTAGTGCTATTGCTATTTTCTGGAATGGCAATTGTCGGCCGGCATTTTCTTTGTTTTGTTTGCACTCTTATGCTTTTTACCTTTTTGGTGAGACTTGGTATGGCTGTAGGGGAGGAGGAGGCCATAAGTAGAATTTGGGGGTGTATTTAAATCATTTTAAATATGCCCCTGAGTTCTACTCTTCAGGTGTCAGCAATTTGTGCAATGCGTGCAGTATTTTGATGGCAGTTGAGATGCCATTCTCAAACGGGCTGATAATATAATTTTGAGTTACCTTTTGGACCGGCGCCCTGTGGAAAGAGCGCGACGGGCTGATAAAGTTGGAGTTACCGTTTGGTCTGGTGCCCTGTGGCAGGAGCGCGACAGGCTGAAAATGTAATTTTTAGTTACATTAGTTACATTTGTTTTTGGTCCGGCTTCCTTTGGAAATTGCGCGACGGGCTGACAATAAAATTTTTAGTTATCTTTTGGCCCGGCGCCTTTTAGTAGGTGCGTGATGGGCTGATAATATAATTTTGAGTTACCTTTTGGTCCGGCGCCCTGTGGTTGGAGCGTGACGGCCGGAAAATGTAATTTTTAGTTATATTAGTTACATTTGCTTTTGGTCCGGCGCCCTGAGGAAAGAGCGCAACGGGCTGATAATGAAATTTTGAGTTACCTTTTGGTCCGGCGCCCATTGGTAGGAGCGCGACGGGCTGATAATATAATTTTGCATTACCTTTTGGTCCGGCGTCTTGTGGCATGACCAAGACGGGCTGATAATATAATTTTGAATTACCTTACCTGAAGTACTGTGCCAAAAAATAATATAAAAATATCTTAGAGGAAAACAACTAATTAGGGCCCTTATACAGCACTTTTTGATCTAAAAATCGAATCGTTTCCTTTTTGTCATTAGTAACAGTACTGTGATGAACATGTAAATCGCAGTTCAGGGTCTTTGCTAGTGCTATTGCTATTTTCTGGAATGGCAATTGTCGGCCGGCATTTTCTTTGTTTTGTTTGCATTCTTATGCTTTTTACCTTTTTGGTGAGGCTTGGTATGGCTGTAGGGGAGGAGGAGGCAATAAGTAGAATTTAGGGGTTTATTTAAATCATTTTAAATATGCCCCTGAGTTCTACTCTTCAGGTTGCAGCAATTTGTGCAATGCGTGCAGTATTTTGTTGGCAGTTGAGATGCCATTCTCAAGCAGGCTGATAATAAAATTTTGAGTCACCTTTCGGTCTGGCGCCCTGTGGAAAGAGTGCGACGGGCTGAATATGTAATTTTTAGTTACATTAGTTACATTTGTTTTTGGTCCGGCGCCCTGTGGAAAGAGCGCGACGGGCTGATAATAAAAGTTGGAGTTACCATTTAGTCTGGCGCCCTGTGGTAGGAGCGCGACGGGCTGAATATGTAATTTTTAGTTGCATTAGTTACATTTGTTTTTGGTCCGCCGCCCTGTGGAAAGAGCGCGACGGGCTGACAATAAAATTTTGAGTTATCTTTTGGTCCGGTGCCTGTTAGTAGGTGCGTGATGGGCTGATAATATAATTTTGAGTTACCTTTTGGTCCGGCGCCCTGTGGTTGGAGCGCGACGGGCTGAAAATGTAATTTTTAGTTATATTAGTTAAATTGGCTTTTGGTCCGGCGTCCTGAGGAAAGAGCACAACGGGCTGATAATAAAATTTTGAGTTAACTTTTGGTCCGGCGCCCATTGGTAGGAGTGCGACGGGCTGATAATATAATTTTGCGTTACCTTTTGGTCCGGCGTCCTGTGGCATGACCAAGACGGGTTGATAATATAATTTTGAATTACCTTACCTAAAGTACTGTGCCAAAAAAGAATATAAAAATATCTTAGAGGAGAACAACTAATTAGGGCCCTTATACAGCACTTTTCGATCTAAAAATCGAATCGTTTCCTTTTTGTCATTAGTAACAGTACTGTGATGAACATGTAAATCGCAGTTCAGGGTCTTTGCTAGTGCTATTGCTATTTTCTGGAATGGCAATTGTCGGCCGGCATTTTCTTTGTTTAGTTTGCATTCTTATGCTTTTTACCTTTTTGGTGAGGCTTGGTATGGCTGTAGGGGAGGAGGAGGCAATAAGTAGAATTTAGGGGTTTATTTAAATCATTTTAAATATGCCCCTGAGTTCTACTCTTCAGGTTGCAGCAATTTGTGCAATGCGTGCAGTATTTTGTTGGCAGTTGAGATGCCATTCTCAAGCAGGCTGATAATAAAATTTTGAGTCACCTTTCGGTCTGGCGCCCTGTGGAAAGAGTGCGACGGGCTGAATATGTAATTTTTAGTTACATTAGTTACATTTGTTTTTGGTCCGGCGCCCTGTGGAAAGAGCGCGACGGGCTGATAATAAAAGTTGGAGTTACCATTTAGTCTGGCGCCCTGTGGTAGGAGCGCGACGGGCTGAATATGTAATTTTTAGTTACATTAGTTACATTTGTTTTTGGTCCGCCGCCCTGTGGAAAGAGCGCGACGGGCTGACAATAAAATTTTGAGTTATCTTTTGGTCCGGTGCCTGTTAGTAGGTGCGTGATGGGCTGATAATATAATTTTGAGTTACCTTTTGGTCCGGCGCCCTGTGGTTGGAGCGCGACGGGCTGAAAATGTAATTTTTAGTTATATTAGTTAAATTGGCTTTTGGTCCGGCGTCCTGAGGAAAGAGCACAACGGGCTGATAATAAAATTTTGAGTTAACTTTTGGTCCGGCGCCCATTGGTAGGAGTGCGACGGGCTGATAATATAATTTTGCGTTACCTTTTGGTCCGGCGTCCTGTGGCATGACCAAGACGGGTTGATAATATAATTTTGAATTACCTTACCTAAAGTACTGTGCCAAAAAAGAATATAAAAATATCTTAGAGGAGAACAACTAATTAGGGCCCTTATACAGCACTTTTCGATCTAAAAATCGAATCGTTTCCTTTTTGTCATTAGTAACAGTACTGTGATGAACATGTAAATCGCAGTTCAGGGTCTTTGCTAGTGCTATTGCTATTTTCTGGAATGGCAATTGTCGGCCGGCATTTTCTTTGTTTTGTTTGCATTCTTATGCTTTTTACCTTTTTGGTGAGGCTTGGTATGGCTGTAGGGGAGGAGGAGGCAATAAGTAGAATTTAGGGGTTTATTTAAATCATTTTAAATATGCCCCTGAGTTCTACTCTTCAGGTTGCAGCAATTTGTGCAATGCGTGCAGTATTTTGTTGGCAGTTGAGATGCCATTCTCAAGCAGGCTGATAATAAAATTTTGAGTCACCTTTCGGTCTGGCGCCCTGTGGAAAGAGTGCGACGGGCTGAATATGTAATTTTTAGTTACATTAGTTACATTTGTTTTTGGTCCGGCGCCCTGTGGAAAGAGCGCGACGGGCTGATAATAAAAGTTGGAGTTACCATTTAGTCTGGCGCCCTGTGGTAGGAGCGCGACGGGCTGAATATGTAATTTTTAGTTACATTAGTTACATTTGTTTTTGGTCCGCCGCCCTGTGGAAAGAGCGCGACGGGCTGACAATAAAATTTTGAGTTATCTTTTGGTCCGGTGCCTGTTAGTAGGTGCGTGATGGGCTGATAATATAATTTTGAGTTACCTTTTGGTCCGGCGCCCTGTGGTTGGAGCGCGACGGGCTGAAAATGTAATTTTTAGTTATATTAGTTAAATTGGCTTTTGGTCCGGCGTCCTGAGGAAAGAGCACAACGGGCTGATAATAAAATTTTGAGTTAACTTTTGGTCCGGCGCCCATTGGTAGGAGTGCGACGGGCTGATAATATAATTTTGCGTTACCTTTTGGTCCGGCGTCCTGTGGCATGACCAAGACGGGTTGATAATATAATTTTGAATTACCTTACCTAAAGTACTGTGCCAAAAAAGAATATAAAAATATCTTAGAGGAGAACAACTAATTAGGGCCCTTATACAGCACTTTTCGATCTAAAAATCGAATCGTTTCCTTTTTGTCATTAGTAACAGCACTGCGATGAACATGTAAATCGCAGTTCTGGGTCTTTGCTTGTGCTATTGCTATTTTCTGGAATGGCAATTGTCGGCCAGCATTTTCTTTGTTTTGTTTGCACTCTTATGCTTTTTACCTTTTTGGTGAGGCTTGGTATGGCTGTAGGGGAGGAGGAGGCCATAAGTAGAATTTGGGGGTATATTTAAATTATTTTAAATATGCCCCTGAGTTCTACTCTTCAGGTGTCAGCAATTTGTGCAATGCGTGCAGTATTTTGATGGCAGTTGAGATGCCATTCTCAAACGGGCTGATAATATAATTTTGAGTTACCTTTTGGTCCGGCGCCCTGTGGAAAGAGCGCGACGGGCGGATAATTAAAGTTGGAGTCACCGTTTGGTCTGGCGCCCTGTGGCAGGAGCGCGACAGGCTGAAAATGTAATTTTTAGTTACATTAGTTACATTTGTTTTTGGTCCGGCGCCCTGTGGAAAGAGCGCGACGGGCTGACAATAACATTTTGAGTTATCTTTTGGTCCGGCGCCTTTTAGTAGGTGCGCGATGGGCTGATAATATAATTTTGAGTTACTTTTTGGTCCGGCGCCCTGTGGTTGGAGCGTGACGACCTGAAAATGTAATTTTTAGTTACATTAGTTACATTTGCTTTTGGTCCGGCGCCCTGAGGAAAGAGCGCGACGGGCTGATAATAAAATTTAGAGTTACCTTTTGGTCCGGCGCCCTGTGGCATGACCTAGACGGGCTGATAATATATTTTTGAATTACCTTACCTAAAGTACTGTGCCAAAAAAGAATATAAAAATATCTTAGAGGAGAACAACTAATTAGGGCCCTTATACAACACTTTTCGATCTAAAAATCGAATCGTTTCCTTTTTGTCATTAGTAACAGCACTGCGATGAACATGTAAATCGCAGTTCTGGGTCTTTGCTAGTGCTATTGCTATTTTCTGGAATGGCAATTGTCGGCCGGCATTTTCTTTGTTTTGTTTGCACTCTTATGCTTTTTACCTTTTTGGTGAGGCTTGGTATGGCTGTAGGGGAGGAGGAGGCAATAAGTAGAATTTAGGGGTTTATTTAAATCATTTTAAATATGCCCCTGAGTTCTACTCTTCAGGTTGCAGCAATTTGTGCAATGCGTGCAGTATTTTGTTGGCAGTTGAGATGCCATTCTCAAGCAGGCTGATAATAAAATTTTGAGTCACCTTTCGGTCTGGCGCCCTGTGGAAAGAGTGCGACGGGCTGAATATGTAATTTTTAGTTACATTAGTTACATTTGTTTTTGGTCCGGCGCCCTGTGGAAAGAGCGCGACGGGCTGATAATAAAAGTTGGAGTTACCATTTAGTCTGGCGCCCTGTGGTAGGAGCGCGACGGGCTGAATATGTAATTTTTAGTTACATTAGTTACATTTGTTTTTGGTCCGCCGCCCTGTGGAAAGAGCGCGACGGGCTGACAATAAAATTTTGAGTTATCTTTTGGTCCGGTGCCTGTTAGTAGGTGCGTGATGGGCTGATAATATAATTTTGAGTTACCTTTTGGTCCGGCGCCCTGTGGTTGGAGCGCGACGGGCTGAAAATGTAATTTTTAGTTATATTAGTTAAATTGGCTTTTGGTCCGGCGTCCTGAGGAAAGAGCACAACGGGCTGATAATAAAATTTTGAGTTAACTTTTGGTCCGGCGCCCATTGGTAGGAGTGCGACGGGCTGATAATATAATTTTGCGTTACCTTTTGGTCCGGCGTCCTGTGGCATGACCAAGACGGGTTGATAATATAATTTTGAATTACCTTACCTAAAGTACTGTGCCAAAAAAGAATATAAAAATATCTTAGAGGAGAACAACTAATTAGGGCCCTTATACAGCACTTTTCGATCTAAAAATCGAATCGTTTCCTTTTTGTCATTAGTAACAGCACTGCGATGAACATGTAAATCGCAGTTCTGGGTCTTTGCTTGTGCTATTGCTATTTTCTGGAATGGCAATTGTCGGCCGGCATTTTCTTTGTTTTGTTTGCACTCTTATGCTTTTTACCTTTTTGGTGAGGCTTGGTATGGCTGTAGGGGAGGAGGAGGCCATAAGTAGAATTTGGGGGTATATTTAAATTATTTTAAATATGCCCCTGAGTTCTACTCTTCAGGTGTCAGCAATTTGTGCAATGCGTGCAGTATTTTGATGGCAGTTGAGATGCCATTCTCAAACGGGCTGATAATATAATTTTGAGTTACCTTTTGGTCCGGCGCCCTGTGGAAAGAGCGCGACGGGCGGATAATTAAAGTTGGAGTCACCGTTTGGTCTGGCGCCCTGTGGCAGGAGCGCGACAGGCTGAAAATGTAATTTTTAGTTACATTAGTTACATTTGTTTTTGGTCCGGCGCCCTGTGGAAAGAGCGCGACGGGCTGACAATAACATTTTGAGTTATCTTTTGGTCCGGCGCCTTTTAGTAGGTGCGCGATGGGCTGATAATATAATTTTGAGTTACTTTTTGGTCCGGCGCCCTGTGGTTGGAGCGTGACGACCTGAAAATGTAATTTTTAGTTACATTAGTTACATTTGCTTTTGGTCCGGCGCCCTGAGGAAAGAGCGCGACGGGCTGATAATAAAATTTAGAGTTACCTTTTGGTCCGGCGCCCGGTGGCATGCCCTAGACGGGCTGATAATATATTTTTGAATTACCTTACCTAAAGTACTGTGCCAAAAAAGAATATAAAAATATCTTAGAGGAGAACAACTAATTAGGGCCCTTATACAACACTTTTCGATCTAAAAATCGAATCGTTTCCTTTTTGTCATTAGTAACAGCACTGCGATGAACATGTAAATCGCAGTTCTGGGTCTTTGCTAGTGCTATTGCTATTTTCTGGAATGGCAATTGTCGGCCGGCATTTTCTTTGTTTTGTTTGCACTCTTATGCTTTTTACCTTTTTGGTGAGGCTTGGTATGGCTGTAGGGGAGGAGGAGGCAATAAGTAGAATTTAGGGGTTTATTTAAATCATTTTAAATATGCCCCTGAGTTCTACTCTTCAGGTTGCAGCAATTTGTGCAATGCGTGCAGTATTTTGTTGGCAGTTGAGATGCCATTCTCAAGCAGGCTGATAATAAAATTTTGAGTCACCTTTCGGTCTGGCGCCCTGTGGAAAGAGTGCGACGGGCTGAATATGTAATTTTTAGTTACATTAGTTACATTTGTTTTTGGTCCGGCGCCCTGTGGAAAGAGCGCGACGGGCTGATAATAAAAGTTGGAGTTACCATTTAGTCTGGCGCCCTGTGGTAGGAGCGCGACGGGCTGAATATGTAATTTTTAGTTACATTAGTTACATTTGTTTTTGGTCCGCCGCCCTGTGGAAAGAGCGCGACGGGCTGACAATAAAATTTTGAGTTATCTTTTGGTCCGGTGCCTGTTAGTAGGTGCGTGATGGGCTGATAATATAATTTTGAGTTACCTTTTGGTCCGGCGCCCTGTGGTTGGAGCGCGACGGGCTGAAAATGTAATTTTTAGTTATATTAGTTAAATTGGCTTTTGGTCCGGCGTCCTGAGGAAAGAGCACAACGGGCTGATAATAAAATTTTGAGTTAACTTTTGGTCCGGCACCCATTGGTAGGAGTGCGACGGGCTGATAATATAATTTTGCGTTACCTTTTGGTCCGGCGTCCTGTGGCATGACCAAGACGGGCTGATAATATAATTTTGAGTTACCTTTTGGTCCGGCGCCCTGTGGAAAGAGCGCGACGGGCTGATAATTAAATTTGGAGTTACCTTTTGGTCCGGCGCCCTGTGGTTGGAGCGTGACGGCCAGAAAATGTAATTTTTAGTTACATTAGTTACATTTGCTTTTGGTCCGGCGCCCTGAGGAAAGAGCGCGACGGGCTGATAATACAATTTTGAGTTACCTTTTGGTCCGGCGCCCATTGGTAGGAGCGCGACGAGCTGATAATATAATTTTGCGTTACCTTTTGGGCCGGCGTCCTGTGGCATGACCAAGACGGGCTGATAATATAATTTTGAATTACCTTACCTAAAGTACTGTGCCAAAAAAGAATATAAAAATATCTTAGAGAAGAACAACTAATTAGGGCCCTTATACAGCACTTTTCGATCTAAAAATCGAATCGTTTCCTTTTTGTCATTAGTAACAGCACTGCGATAAACATGTAAATCGCAGTTCTGGGTCTTTGCCAGTGCTATTGCTATTTTCTGGAATGGCAATTGTCGGCCGGCATTTTCTTTGTTTTGTTTGCACTCTTATGCTTTTTACCTTTTTGGTGAGGCTTGGTATGGCTGTAGGGGAGGAGGAGGCCATAAGTAGAATTTGGGGGTATATTTAAATTATTTTAAATATGCCCCTGAGTTGTACTCTTCAGGTGTCAGCAATTTGTGCAATGCGTGCAGTATTTTGTTGGCAGTTGAGATGCCATTCTCAAACGGGCTGATAATAAAATTTTGAGTTAACTTTTGGTCCGGCGCCCATTGGTAGGAGCGCGACGGGCTGATAATATAGTTTTGCGTTACCTTTTGGTCCGGCGTCCTGTGACATGACCACGACGGGCTGATAATATAATTTTGAATTACCTTACCTAAAGTACTGTGTCAAAAAAGAATATAAAAATATCTTAGAGAAGAAAAAATAATTAGGGCCCTTATACAGCACTTTTCGATCTAAAAATCGAATCGTTTCCTTTTTGTCATTAGTAACAGCACTGCGATGAACATGTAAATCGCAGTTCTGGGTCTTTGCTAGTGCTATTGGTATTTTCTGGAATGGTGAGGCTTGGTATGGCTGTAGGGGAGGAGGAGGCCATAAGTTGAATTTGGGAGTATATTTAAATCATTTTAAATATGCCCCTGAGTTCTACTCTTCAGGTTGCAGCAATTTGTGCAATGCGTGCAGTATTTTGTTGGCAGTTGAGATACCATTCTCAAACGGGCTGATAATATAATTTTGAGTTACCTTTTGGTCCGGCGCCCTGTGGAAAGAGCGCGACGGGCTGATAATTAAAGTTGGAGTTACCGTTTGGTCTGGTGCCCTGTGGCAGGAGCGCGACAGGCTGAAAATGTAATTTTTAGTTACATTAGTTACATTTGTTTTTGGTCCGGCGCCCTTTGGAAAGAGCGCGACGGGTTGACAATAACATTTTGGGTTATCTTTTGGTCCGGCGCCTTTTAGTAGGTGCGCGATGAGCTGATAATATAATTTTGAATTACCTTTTGGTCCGGCGCCCTGTGGTTGGAGCGTGACAGCCTGAAAATGTAATTTTTAGTTACATTAGTTACATTTGCTTTTGGTCCGGTGCCCTGTGGAAGGAGCACAATGGGCTGATAATAAAATTTTGAGTTAACTTTTGGTCCGGCGCCCATTGGTAGGAGCGCGACGGGCTGATAGTATAATTTTGCATTACCTTTTGGTCCGGCGTCCTGTGGCATGACCAAGACGGGCTGATAATATAGTTATGAATTACCTTACCTAAAGTACTGTGTCAAAAAAGAATATAAAAATATCTTAGAGGAGAACAACTAATTAGGGCCCTTATACAGCACTTTTCGTTCTAAAAATCGAATCATTTCCTTTTTGCCATTAGTAACAGCACTGCGATGAACATGTAAATCACAATTCTGGGTCTTTGCTTGTGCTATTGGTATTTCCTGTAATGGCAATTGTCGGCCAGCATTTTCTTTGCTTTGTTTACACTCTTATGCTTTTTACCTTTTTGGTGAGGCTTGGTATGGCTGTAGGGGAGGAGGAGGCCATAAGTAGAATTTGGGGGTATATTTAAATCATTTTAAATATGCCCCTGAGTTCTACTCTTCAGGCTGCAGCAATTTGTGCAATGCATGCAGTATTTTGTTGGCAGTTGAGATGCCATTCTCAAACGGGCCGATAATATAATTTTGAGTTACCTTTTCCGGCGCCCTGTGGAAAGAGCGCGACGGGCTGATAATAAAGGTTGGAGTTACAGTTTGGTCTGGCGCCCTGTGGTAGGAGCGTGACGACCTGAAAATTAGTTACATTTGCTTTTGGTCCGGCGCCCTGTGGAAAGAGCGCGATGGGCTGATAATAAAATTTTGACTTACCTTTTGGTCCGGCGCCCATTGGTAGGAGCGCGAGAGGCTGATAATATAATTTTGCGTTACCTTTTGGTCCGGCGTCCTGTAGCATGACCAAGACGGGCTGATAATATAATTTTGAATTAGCTTACCTAAAGTACTGTGCCAAAAAAAGAATATAAAACTATCTTAGAGGAGAAAAATTATTTACGGCTCTTATACAGCACTTTTCGATCTAAAAATCGAATTGTTCCCTTTTGTCATTAGTAACAGAACTGCCATGAACATGTAAATCACAGTTCTGGGTCTTTGCTAGTGCTATTGCTTTTTTCTGGAATGGCAATTGTCGGCCGGCATTTTCTTTGTTTTGTTTGCACTCTTATGCTTTTTACCTTTTTGGTGAGGCTTGGTATGGCTGTAGGGGAGGAGGAGGCCATAAGTAGAATTTGGGGGTATATTTAACCACTTCAGCACCACAGGGTTTTTTGCTTAAAAACCAGAGCAATTTTCACATTTCAGCGCTCCTCCCATTCATTCACCAATAACTTTATTGCTACTCATCAGATGTAAATGATCTATATCTTGTTTTTTTTTGCCACAAATGATGCTTTGTGAGGGTGATATTTGCTTTTAGTAATTATGTTATTATCTGTGCATTTTAAAGGGAAAAATGGGGGGGGGAAAGAAAAAACACACTATTTCTCCATTTCCATCCACTATAGTTTTCAAATAAACAATGTTACCATAGGTAAAACCCACACATTGTATTTGCTAATTTGTCCTGGTTATCTCAACATTTAAATAATGTTCCTAGTACAATGTATGGCAATAATATATTAGTTTCTGGTTTGTGTTTTTTGTTTTCTCATTGCACTCTATCAGTAATTAAAAGCCCTTATCTTCATGATTAACAGTGATACACTCTCATGGCATACATATTTTAAAAGCTAAGTCCCTAGGGTAACTATGTATTCTATTTTCAATGCTGTCACTTTTGTTTTTTTTTACAAGTATTTATTTAGGGGTATAGAGTACATGGAAATAACAGTTTTATTGCTTTTCATTCAGTTTTCCAGTAAAAAAAATCACATGACTTAGCCCTCAGTTGTCAAACGACACAAAATCTATTCTCTCACTTGTCACGGTTAAAATGATACCCTATATACATAATCAGATAGCTTATTGGGCATACAGCACACTGTTTACCACAAGTACGCATATCTACTCCCCTGAGCTTCAGATGAAGTTTTGTGGGGAGTAGATAAGCGTAGCAAGGGATTCAAAGTGGTTAAATCATTTTAAATATGCCCCTGAGTTCTTCTCTTCAGGTTGCAGCAATTTGTGCAATGCGTGCAGTATTTTGTTGGCAGTTGAGATGCCATTCTCAAACAGGCTGATAATATAATTTTGAGTCACCTTTTGGTCCGGCGCCCTGTGGAAAGAGCACGACGGGCTGATAATAAAAGTTGGAGTTACCGTTTGGTCTGGCGCCCTGTGGTAGGAGCGCGACAGGCTGAAAATGTAATTTTTAGTTACATTAGTTACATTTGTTTTTGGTCCGGCGCCCTGTGGAAAGAGCGCGACGGGGTGACAATAAAATTTTGAGTTATCTTTTGGTCCGGCGCCTTTTAGTAGGTGCGTGATGGGCTGATAATATAATTTTGAGTTATCTTTTGGTCCGGCGCCCTGTGGTTGGAGCGCGACGGGCTGAAAATGTAATTTTTAGTTACATTAGTTACATTTGCTTTTGGTCCGGTGCCCTGAGGAAAGAGCGCGACGGGCTGATAATAAAATTTTGAGTTACCTTTTGGTCCGGCGCCCATTGGTAGGAGCACGACAGGCTGATAATATAATTTTGCGTTACCTTTTTTTCCGGCGTCCTGTGGCATGACCAAGACGGGCCCTTAATATAATTTTGAATTACCTTACCTAAAGTACTGTGTCAAAAAAGAATATAAAAATATCTTAGAGGAGAACAACTAATTAGGTCCCTTATACAGCACTTTTCGATCTAAAAATCGAATCGTTTCCTTTTTGTCATTAGTAACAGCACTGCGATGAACATGTAAATCGCAGTTCTGGGTCTTTGCTAGTGCTATTGCTATTTTCTGGAATGGCAATTGTCGGCCGGCATTTTCTTTGTTTTGTTTGCACTCTTATGCTTTTTACCTTTTTGGTGAGACTTGGTATGGCTGTAGGGGAGGAGGAGGCCATAAGTAGAATTTGGGGGTGTATTTAAATCATTTTAAATATGCCCCTGAGTTCTACTCTTCAGGTGTCAGCAATTTGTGCAATGCGTGCAGTATTTTGATGGCAGTTGAGATGCCATTCTCAAACGGGCTGATAATATAATTTTGAGTTACCTTTTGGTCCGGCGCCCTGTGGAAAGAGCGCGACGGGCTGATAAAGTTGGAGTTACCGTTTGGTCTGGTGCCCTGTGGCAGGAGCGCGACAGGCTGAAAATGTAATTTTTAGTTACATTAGTTACATTTGTTTTTGGTCCGGCTTCCTTTGGAAATTGCGCGACGGGCTGACAATAAAATTTTTAGTTATCTTTTGGCCCGGCGCCTTTTAGTAGGTGCGTGATGGGCTGATAATATAATTTTGAGTTACCTTTTGGTCCGGCGCCCTGTGGTTGGAGCGTGACGGCCTGAAAATGTAATTTTTAGTTATATTAGTTACATTTGCTTTTGGTCCGGCGCCCTGAGGAAAGAGCGCAACGGGCTGATAATGAAATTTTGAGTTAACTTTTGGTCCGGCGCCCATTGGTAGGAGTGCGACGGGCTGATAATATAATTTTGCGTTACCTTTTGGTCCGGCGTCCTGTGGCATGACCAAGACGGGTTGATAATATAATTTTGAATTACCTTAACTTAAGTACTGTGCCAAAAAAGAATATAAAAATATCTTAGAGGAGAACAACTAATTAGGGCCCTTATACAGCACTTTTCGATCTAAAAATCGAATCGTTTCCTTTTTGTCATTAGTAACAGTACTGTGATGAACATGTAAATCGCAGTTCAGGGTCTTTGCTAGTGCTATTGCTATTTTCTGGAATGGCAATTGTCGGCCGGCATTTTCTTTGTTTTGTTTGCATTCTTATGCTTTTTACCTTTTTGGTGAGGCTTGGTATGGCTGTAGGGGAGGAGGAGGCAATAAGTAGAATTTAGGGGTTTATTTAAATCATTTTAAATATGCCCCTGAGTTCTACTCTTCAGGTTGCAGCAATTTGTGCAATGCGTGCAGTATTTTGTTGGCAGTTGAGATGCCATTCTCAAGCAGGCTGATAATAAAATTTTGAGTCACCTTTCGGTCTGGCGCCCTGTGGAAAGAGTGCAACGGGCTGAATATGTAATTTTTAGTTACATTAGTTACATTTGTTTTTGGTCCGGCGCCCTGTGGAAAGAGCGCGACGGGCTGATAATAAAAGTTGGAGTTACCATTTAGTCTGGCGCCCTGTGGTAGGAGCGCGACGGGCTGAATATGTAATTTTTAGTTACATTAGTTACATTTGTTTTTGGTCCGCCGCCCTGTGGAAAGAGCGCGACGGGCTGACAATAAAATTTTGAGTTATCTTTTGGTCCGGTGCCTGTTAGTAGGTGCGTGATGGGCTGATAATATAATTTTGAGTTACCTTTTGGTCCGGCGCCCTGTGGTTGGAGCGCGACGGGCTGAAAATGTAATTTTTAGTTATATTAGTTAAATTGGCTTTTGGTCCGGCGTCCTGAGGAAAGAGCACAACGGGCTGATAATACAATTTTGAGTTAACTTTTGGTCCGGCGCCCATTGGTAGGAGTGCGACGGGCTGATAATATAATTTTGCGTTACCTTTTGGTCCGGCGTCCTGTGGCATGACCAAGACGGGTTGATAATATAATTTTGAATTACCTTACCTAAAGTACTGTGCCAAAAAAGAATATAAAAATATCTTAGAGGAGAACAACTAATTAGGGCCCTTATACAGCACTTTTCGATCTAAAAATCGAATCGTTTCCTTTTTGTCATTAGTAACAGCACTGCGATGAACATGTAAATCGCAGTTCTGGGTCTTTGCTTGTGCTATTGCTATTTTCTGGAATGGCAATTGTCGGCCAGCATTTTCTTTGTTTTGTTTGCACTCTTATGCTTTTTACCTTTTTGGTGAGGCTTGGTATGGCTGTAGGGGAGGAGGAGGCCATAAGTAGAATTTGGGGGTATATTTAAATTATTTTAAATATGCCCCTGAGTTCTACTCTTCAGGTGTCAGCAATTTGTGCAATGCGTGCAGTATTTTGATGGCAGTTGAGATGCCATTCTCAAACGGGCTGATAATATAATTTTGAGTTACCTTTTGGTCCGGCGCCCTGTGGAAAGAGCGCGACGGGCGGATAATTAAAGTTGGAGTCACCGTTTGGTCTGGCGCCCTGTGGCAGGAGTGCGACAGGCTGAAAATGTAATTTTTAGTTACATTAGTTACATTTGTTTTTGGTCCGGCGCCCTGTGGAAAGAGCGCGACGGGCTGACAATAAAATTTTGAGTTATCTTTTGGTCCGGAGCCTTTTAGTAGGTGCGCGATGGGCTGATAATATAATTTTGAGTTACTTTTTGGTCCGGCGCCCTGTGGTTGGAGCGTGACGACCTGAAAATGTAATTTTTAGTTACATTAGTTACATTTGCTTTTGGTCCGGCGCCCTGAGGAAAGAGCGCGACGGGCTGATAATAAAATTTAGAGTTACCTTTTGGTCCGGCGCCCTGTGGCATGACCTAGACGGGCTGATAATATATTTTTGAATTACCTTACCTAAAGTACTGTGCCAAAAAAGAATTCAAAAATATCTTAGAGGAGAACAACTAATTAGGGCCCTTATACAACACTTTTCGATCTAAAAATCGAATCGTTTCCTTTTTGTCATTAGTAACAGCACTGCGATGAACATGTAAATCGCAGTTCTGGGTCTTTGCTAGTGCTATTGCTATTTTCTGGAATGGCAATTGTCGGCCGGCATTTTCTTTGTTTTGTTTGCACTCTTATGCTTTTTACCTTTTTGGTGAGGCTTGGTATGGCTGTAGGGGAGGAGGAGGCCATAAGTAGAATTTGGGGGTATATTTAAATCATTTTAAATATGCCCCTGAGTTCTACTCTTCAGGTGTCAGCAATTTGTGCAATGCGTGCAGTATTTTGATGGCAGTTGAGATGCCATTCTCAAACGGGCTGATAATATAATTTTGAGTTACCTTTTGGTCCGGCGCCCTGTGGAAAGAGCGCGACGGGCTGATAATTAAAGTTGGAGTTACCTTTTGGTCCGGCGCCCTGTGGTTGGAGCGTGACGGCCAGAAAATGTAATTTTTAGTTACATTAGTTACATTTGCTTTTGGTCCAGCGCCCTGAGGAAAGAGCGCGACGGGCTGATAATACAATTTTGAGTTACCTTTTGGTCCGGCGCCCATTGGTAGGAGCGCGACGAGCTGATAATATAATTTTGTGTTACCTTTTGGGCCGGCGTCCTGTGGCATGACCAAGACGGGCTGATAATATAATTTTGAATTACCTTACCTAAAGTACTGTGCCAAAAAAGAATATAAAAATATCTTAGAGGAGAACAACTAATTAGGGCCCTTATACAGCACTTTTCGATCTAAAAATCGAATCGTTTCCTTTTTGTCATTAGTAACAGCACTGCGATAAACATGTAAATCGCAGTTCTGGGTCTTTGCCAGTGCTATTGCTATTTTCTGGAATGGCAATTGTCGGCCGGCATTTTCTTTGTTTTGTTTGCACTCTTATGCTTTTTACCTTTTTGGTGAGGCTTGGTATGGCTGTAGGGGAGGAGGAGGCCATAAGTAGAATTTGGGGGTATATTTAAATTATTTTAAATATGCCCCTGAGTTCTACTCTTCAGGTGTCAGCAATTTGTGCAATGCGTGCAGTATTTTGTTGGCAGTTGAGATGCCATTCTCAAACGGGCTGATAATAAAATTTTGAGTTAACTTTTGGTCCGGCGCCCATTGGTAGGAGCGCGACGGGCTGATAATATAGTTTTGCGTTACCTTTTGGTCCGGCGTCCTGTGACATGACCACGACGGGCTGATAATATAATTTTGAATTACCTTACCTAAAGTACTGTGTCAAAAAAGAATATAAAAATATCTTAGAGAGGAAAAAATAATTAGGGCCCTTATACAGCACTTTTCGATCTAAAAATCGAATCGTTTCCTTTTTGTCATTAGTAACAGCACTGCGATGAACATGTAAATCGCAGTTCTGGGTCTTTGCTAGTGCTATTGGTATTTTCTGGAATGGCAATTGTCGGCCGGCATTTTCTTTGTTTTGTTTGCACTCTTATGCTTTTTACCTTTTTTGTGACGCTTGGTACGGCTGTAGGGGAGGAGGGGGTCATAAGTAGAATTTGGGGGTATATTTAAATCATTTTAAATATGCTCCTGAGTTCTACTCTTCAGGTTGCAGCAATGTGTGCAATGCGTGCAGTATTTTGTTGGCAGTTGAGATGCCATTCTCAAACAGGCTGATAATATAATTTTGAGTTACCTTTTGGTCCGGCATTCTGTGGAAAGAGCGCGACGGGCTGATAATAAAATTTGGAGTTACCGTTTGGTCCGGCGCCCTGTGGTAAGAGCGCGACGGGCTGAAAATTTAATTTTTAGTTACATTAGTTACGTTTTCTTTTGGTCCGGCGCCCTGTGGAAAGAGTGCGACGGGCTGATAATAAAATTTTGAGTTACCTTTTAGTCCGGTGCCCATTGGTAGGAGCGCGACGGGCTGATAATATAATTTTGCGTTACCTTTTGGTCCAGCATCCTGTGGCATGACCAAGACGGGCTGATAATATAGTTTTGAATTACCTTACCTAAAGTACTTACATAGTTACATAGTTGTTTTGGTTGAAAAAAGACATACGTCTATCGATTTCAAACAGTATAAAGTACAACACCAGTCTGCTCCCTCACATATCCCTGTTGATACAGAGGAAGGCGAAAAAACCCTTACAAGGCATGGTCCAATTAGCCCCAAAAGGGAAAAATTCCTTCCCGACTCCAGATGGCAATCAGATAAAATCCCTAGATTACTGTGCCAAAAAAGAATATAAAAATATCTTAGAGGAGAACAACTAATTAGGGCCCTTATACAGCACTTTTTGATCTAAAAATCGAATCGTTTCCTTTTTGTCATTAGTAACAGCACTGCGATGAACATGTAAATCGCAGTTCTGGGTCTTTGCTAGTGCTATTGGTATTTTCTGGAATGGCAATTGTCGGCTGGCATTTTCTTCGTTTTGTTTGCACTCTTATGCTTTTTACCTTTTTGGTGAGGCTTGGTATGGCTGTAGGGGAGGAGGAGGCCATAAGTAGAATTTGGGAGTATATTTAAATCATTTTAAATATGCCCCTGAGTTCTACTCTTCAGGTTGCAGCAATTTGTGCAATGCGTGCAGTATTTTGTTGGCAGTTGAGATACCATTCTCAAACGGGCTGATAATATAATTTTGAGTTACCTTATGGTCCGGCGCCCTGTGGAAAGAGCGCGACGGGCTGATAATAAAAGTTGGAGTTACTGTTTGGTCTGGTGCCCAGTGGTAGTTTGAAACATATTGTATGGCTCTCACGGAATTATATTTTAAAATATGTGGCGTTTATTACTCGCTCAGTCAAAAAGGTTCCAGGGGAGAGAGTTTCCCTGTTCAAAACGCCTGTCAGAGGCATTCCTGCAGGGTTTCCAGAGCTGCCATTGAGCAGCTCTCTCTCCCTGGCCGTGCTCCTGCCGCTCCTCCACCTCCCTGCATGCTGGAAGAGAAAATATCTCTCTTTCCAGTGTCGTGACCCAGAGGTCACAAAAGTGAAAGTGGGCCATTGCGGCCTACAGGAGCAGCGGTTTTGGAGGCTGCCTGATCCTCTCAGTCTCCCAGATCAGGCAGCCTAGTTTTTGTTTCACTTCATGAGCCCACCTCGGGCTAATTTAATGCCCCTGACCACACTCACGCACTTTATTTTGCATTTTATACATTCCACCAAGAACCAATGAGGCATGTGAATGGTTCTGTGATGAATAAGACCAGGGCCGGATTTACAGCTCAGTAGCCTATAGGCACAGAAGTTCTGGCACCCTAAACTCTGCCCCTCAGCAAGGGTCACACCCCCAAGCCACTCCCCCAAATTTATGCAGCTTCAGAATGGACCAATCAAGTCCCACCCAGGTTTAAATTGATTGGTCCCTTTTCAAGCTGCATACATTTACATACAAATTTACATAATCGTGCATAAACTGAACTATTTGCATCTCATTGATCCTCCCTAGTTTGGAAGGTAGCAGGTAACAGATGATAAGCAGTGATAAATTGCGGCCTAAGCAACAAACCATTTTATAAAGTACAGGGTGGTGCACAAAGGACCGTCCCAGTTGCCTGTCACAAAGGCAAGTATATAGGCAACTGCTGGCCAGCCTTCCCCCGTGCATCTCTTGCTCAGTCTCTGCTGTGTGTGCCATCTCCAACTTTATTTGAGCCTGTGTCACCTGCATTTTTGTATTATGGTATTACTAAGAGTATGAGTATTACTCATACAGCAGCAAAATACAGGCAACACAGGCTTGAATAAAGCTTGAGAAGGCACACAGCAGGGATAGAGCAAAAGGTGCACGGGGACTGGCCAGAGTCTGCCTGTAAACTTATGCGCATGACAGGTAACAGGGCCGGTCTTTTGTGCACACCTGTATAAAGCCCCCTTAAAGGAGTCATCAGGCAAAAATATGGGTCCCTCGCTCTACTTACCCGGGGCTTCCTCCAGCCTCTTGCAGATGACCCGTCCCACGCCGCAGCTCAGCGCTCAGTTTTTGGCCCAGGGTCTCCGCCAGTGAAGACGGCGACCTCCTCTAGTGCACCTGCACCACTGTCAATCAAGTCCGCGGTGTACTGTGCAGGCATAGTAGTTCTGCGCCTGCACATTACACCGCGGACAACGTGGCCTTGATTGACAGTGGTGCAGGCACAGTAGAGACGACCTCGAGGTCGGCCTCTACACCGGCGAAGACCCTGGGCTGAACACTGAGCACGGAGCTGCGACGTGTGACGTGTCATCTGCAAGGGGCTGGAGGAAGCCCCAGGTAAGTAGAGCGGGAGACCCATATTTTTGACAGATGACTTATTTAAAGCCTAGACAAGAACCACCCTTCCCATGTCACTTCGGCCAAACAGCCCCTGGGCCTAGGTATTAATACCAGCCACCCAGGCAGACTGCAGCCTGGACAATAGCCATTACATTAACCCTCCTGGCAGTAACCCCGATCTACACTTGAGGTAGCCACCGCAGAGGATTTCTCTGCCCTAGGAGGGATTTTTTTGTATAAAACCTGTTGAAAAAGCTTGTAGCTAGCACTTCGTTAGCTACCATTGTCCCCCAAGTCCCTCCGCTCTTCTTCGGTTGCCCCCGATCACCGCCGTTATACGTACCCAAATCCAAAGGCCCCCCCCCCCCCGCGGATCCCGCGATGGTGCAGCATCTCCAATCAGCTCCGGGCTTCGCTATGGGGAGGATCGGGATTGCGCATGTCGTCAGTGACGTCAGATGTCATGTCCGATCATCGCCATAGCGACAACTGAAGCTCATTGGGGAGGCTGCGGGGATCGCGGCTAGGTAACGCGGCGGTATAGCTAGGATCGCGGCTAGGTATAGCGACGGTGATCGGGGGGGGGATCAGAAGGGTGCCGGGGGACTTGGGGGACAATGGTAGCTAGCCCTCCTGCGGACGCAGCCTCAGAAACTGTGTACCGCCAGGGAGGTTAACACCCCCCTCCTTCCCCCACGCAATAAAGCCTGCTTGTTTAACGCAAACTTGAGAGGTTAAATACTGTGGGATTTATATATTCCTCCAGCCCCATGTAGGCCATGGGCTCCATCCCTGTCCACCGGGGCTGCTCTGCTGTCACCTGGTCACCTTTGCACATGTGCCCTCCCTAGGCACAGAACACTCCCAGCTGCAGGAGTGTGACGGGGTGCGTATACAGCAGGGTTGTGAATGTGTAGTGTAGCGCCGCAGGCCAATTTATTGGAGGTGACAACCGAGTGACTGGTGAGGGCGGCGAGTAAGCTCAAGGCCTACATGGGACTAAAGGAAGCCCCAACTAAGTATTAAATGCTGCAGTATTTATGCCCTCAATAACAGCATTTTAAAAAAAAACCTTACACACACTCCTAAGCTCACAGTGCACACGCACACAGAGAGAGCTCACAGTACAAACATTGAGCTCACAGTCAGGGCCGGATTACCGACCAGGCAACAAAAGAAGTTGCTTGGGGCCCCATTCAGAGTCAAAGGGGCCCCATCAGCACATAAACCAGCCCTCGCCATCCTGTCAGCGGTGGCTGGATGGTATAATACTTAAAGGGACACTGAGCAGTGCAGTAACTATGGGAAGATGCATATCATTTTAAAGCTCTCTTTCTCCTCTTTCCAATGATATATAAACCGCCGCCCTATGCCTTTTAGTTTTCGCAATTTTGATCGCGAAAATAGCGAAAACTAAAAGGCGTAGGGTGGCAGTTTATCTATCATTGGAAAGAGGAGAAAGAGAGCTGCAAAATGATATGCATCTTTTCATAGTTACATTGTATAACACAGGACGACTTTTCTCCAAAGTTGGCAGCTCGATTCAGCACAATGCAATGAAATATAAGGAACCCAGGGGGATATAATTACAAACATCATGCTGGTAGGTGTGAGGATGTAATTAATTAGTTGTGGGTATGCTTAAAGGCATACCCACAGGCACTGCTCGGAGTCCCTTTAAGGGCTCTGCCTCTGACACAGGAGACCAGGGTTCGAATCTCGGCTCTGCCTGTTCAGTAAGCCAGCACCTATTCAGTAGGAGACCTTAGGCAAGTCTCTCTAACACTGCTACTGCCTATAGGATGCATCCTAGTGGCTGCAGCTCTGGCGCTTTGAGTCCGCCAGGAGAAAAGCGTGATATAAATGTTATTTGTCTTGTCTTGTCAAATGATGCCGTGCGCTGCGGATTGTCTTCAGAGCCAGGCTCTCCTCCTAGGTACCCCTCCTGCTACTGTGCGCTCTACCGCTGCCCACTCCTCCCTCCCTTCCCACAGAGAACCACAGCTGCAGCAAGAATGATAGCAGCAGATGGCAACCGCTCACTCACCTGTCCATGATCCAATCGATAGAGATCCCGTCATCTGAAACCCATTTGTCTCTTCTACAGTGCAGCCGCTCGCTCTGAACTTCCTGATTCTCAGATCAGACAGGAAGTAGGAAGTAGTAATAGTAATAGTAACAGAGCGGCAGCACTCTAGAGGAGACAGATCGCAATAGGTGAATGTGAGTCATCTGGTGCTGTCATTCTCCCCCGCTGCGGCTGCCTTCTCTGCTGGACTATCGTATTCACT
This sequence comes from Hyperolius riggenbachi, assembly GCF_040937935.1. NCBI lineage: Eukaryota > Metazoa > Chordata > Amphibia > Anura > Hyperoliidae > Hyperolius > Hyperolius riggenbachi. Next base: position 102,294,887 of record NC_090646.1, on the reverse strand, counting down.
GGGATGGAGGCTGCATGGTGGCTGTCTAGTTTGGGAGGAAATCGGTTGTTCGGTGGTGGGGGTGGTTATGTAATTCTGTCTGGGGAACGGCTTCCGGTTTGGCGGTGTCCAGAGCTTTCTGCTATTGCCAGGCTGGAGATGCAGGGGGAAAGTGCTGCTGCTGTGATATCTGGCGCCCTCTTCACAGGGGTGTCCCAGCCCCTCAGTGCAAATGTCCCAGCCATTCATCTCTCACTCTGCATTTTGCCGCTGTTATTCCCTGCATTGTGCACCCACAGAGGAAAGCGGGCTGTTGCCCATAGCAACCAGTAGCTCGGCTGCCCCGGTGTGTGTGGCATGTTGCTGTGCAGCTGCATCCTCTGATTCTATTACGACATGATGGGGGGGCCCAAATCCGTTACTTTGCTTAGGACCCCATTTAGCCTTAATCCGGCTCTGCTCACAGTGCACACAGCTCACAGTAGTACACACACAGCTTACAATACACACAGACAGAGCTCACAGTCACACACAGCTTACAATGCACGCACAGTACAAACATACATATAACTCACAGTACACAACACACACACACACACACACACCCACACACACCCACACACACCAGCAGAGACTGGCTGCAGTGTCAGCAGAGACTGGCTGCATCCGTTTTCTCTGTGTTCCCTCACCTGAGTGCAATGCTGCCATTGGCCCTGTTCCTTCATTTCTGCACAGATTCAGCTTATTGAAAGGGGGCGGGGCAGAGTTGATCAGCCAGCTGTCAGACTATAGGGGTAAGCCTTTTTCGGCTCACAGGAAGATGCTGCTGAGCTAATGCCATGCACTCTGGCTGGTCACAATATACACACACAGCTCACAATACACACACACAATACACACTCACTTGCTTACTCCAATGCCAGCAGACTGGCTACATCTATTTTCTCTGTGCATCCTAAGATTCAACTAGTTTGTCCCCTCTCCTCCAGGGACCAGGGCACTGTGTCACACACGGTCTGTCACACGTGCACAGACAGCCTCAAGCCCCCAATAGTATACACACAGGGGTCGGAGCTGTAACGTATACAGAGCAGGGCTATCTCCTACAGGGCTGTTTCGTCAACCCCCTTCCCTGTCTGTCACTTGCATACACATGCTGGTTTGCTGCTTTTGTGTACAGGACAGGAGAGGGGGGCAGAGCTTTTTGCCTATTTCCACTCGACTTGTCTATCCCCCAATCCCTTATTCTGGGCGCAGGCAGGCTAATTTCACTGTCTGCCTGGTAAGCAATGCCCGCCTCGCAGTGGCCGCCCACGTGGTCTCTCCCAGCCAGGAGTGGAGTCCCAAGCAGCCCAGTGGGCAGCCGCAGCAGAGACTGACAAGCGCCCCGCCTCCTCCGATGCCTATGCACGCAGCTGCTGCTCACCTGCAAGTTGCAGCGCTGTGTGCAGGCATGAACAGGCGGGCGGGGAGAGTGGGACACACTGACTGCGCGTGTGACTAGCCGTCCTCCCCCTCACTGTAGTTGCGGCCACTGAATCATGACGCAAGTGGCAGGGCGAGCGGCGCTGTCATGGACGATCACGTTCTAAGGTTTCAAATTTAGAAGGGGACATTATTAAAACCCGCCTTTGCCCAATCAGGCAGCAGTAGGCACGTGCCTACAGTGCCTTATGGTAAATCTGGCCCTGAATAAGACACACCTTCATGATCTCTGTCTTGCGTACCTTACGAATCACTGATTCAGATCAAGATTCCTTTGGCTGCAGTGGTGTTTCCTAGTGTATAAATGAAAAACTGCTGAAGCTAAATGACCAGCATGCCAACTGCAACTGATGTGTATATAGGAGGGAAAAAAGATGACAGCCTCCAATTATCACTCACTGCAAGTGTCCTTTAACGCAAGTCTAAGTGGTTAGTAGGGATGTAGATAACAGAACAGAGGCACCAGCGGGATAAAAACATATATTAAAAGTTCTAAAAAATGCTGTGGAGGTAGCGGTGGACTCACCTCCTGAAAGCAGACACGTAACAACTGTCTGACAAGCATCAAAACATTTATTTATAAATGCCCCAAAGGTGTGACGCGTTTCGCAGGCAAAGCCCGCTTCCTCAGGCAATAGAAGGGGATCACAAACAGTAGCTCGTGTTGGACGGGTTTAGCGCCTCTGTGGTCAAATATTTCCGAGTTCATGCAGGATTATTATTTTTCTCCAAAAAACAAGAGGAAAAGAACAGGCAGGCACACCAAGGGTTAAAACTTCACACCTGTTTACTAGCAGCCTTCCAGTGACACAGTACCACAAACTGCATTGGCAGTGTTCTGAAAACTTCTTGTCAGCAACCTACAAACAGCACTTCCTCAAACTTTCATTGTTGCAACAGAAAGCAGTGTAGCTAAACAGCAAAGCATGACAGCGTGGAGCGAGTTAGCAGCACATGCCACTTGTGTGCCAGTGGTGATTCATTGACAACAGTGGGTGCTGGGCTGAGACACGTGCAGCATCACTGGAGGGGCATCTATAGCCCACCTCTCCTTACAGCTGTTTTGCCCCGTTTACATGGCCTCGTCAGAGGATTCCTGGAGGCTTAGCTTCCCCATATAGCTGCGATTGCCACAGGGTGCTCGTCCTGCCGTGTGTGCGGACGCTTGTTGCCTTCTAGTGTGGTGGCCATTTTTATGCAAATGTATGCATGTATGAAATGTAAACCTGGGTGGGCCAATTGTTCCATTTTCAAGCTGAATATATTTGCATAAAAATGAACCCAATCCTGCATGAACTCAGAAATATTTGCATCTCATTGATCATCCTTAGAGGTTAGCACTCTTGCCTTGCAGATCAAAGCCTATATTCAGTATTTTGATACTACAGTAGAATTTTTTTATAGTAAAGTCCAAGAGACCTGGCCAAGTAGTTCGCTATATCAGGAATTTACTATAACAGGATTTATTATACATTGTATATTCATACAGTCACATGGTCGGGACCTGAGTTTACTATAACCAGAGGTTACTATAATGAGATTCTACTGTATCTACATGTATATGCTCATGTTTGTTTGGGTTTACTCTGGGGCACTTCGGTTCCTTCTACAACCCAGAAAGGTCATTAGCTTATTGACTTTTCCAAAATTGGTCCTATTTTATGGGAAGGGTATTAGATATTGACCTCTTTTGAGGTTCAGCAACATGAATTTGTTCATATACACTCTGCAAACTTACGTCAGAAAATGTCGGCACTATATAAATGCCAATAATAATATTATGGCAAGACTTCGCGTATTCAATCACCATTCATGCTTTCACATTAAAATTTCTGTTTCCCTACCCCTTCCCCCCCATTCTCGTTTTCAAGTACATTTAGTGCTCTTGGGTGTGGCATTTCATTTCTCCCGTGGCCTTTTTCTACTAGGTATGAATAAACTGTGTTCTCCTGCATCCGAGTCGGATAAGAAAACGCTGCCTGTTCTGCCAATAGCATGCTATTCCAATCACACGCCAGTGTGATTTTTGTCACCATGCTGCAGTTTGTTGGCAGCACACCTCCAAATCCCTACAGCCTTTCCTATAGCCGTGCATGCAAGGAGAGGGAAGGCTCTGGGTCCTAAACAGTGTTCCCCAAGCCTGTCCTCAGGGCCCACCAACAGTGCATGTTTTGTGGAAATCCACAGAGATAGTTAATCAGCTCTGCTAAGACACTAATTACCTCACCTGTGCATGTTTGTGGTGTTCTGCAAAACATGTGCTGTTGGTAAGCCTTGAGGACAGGGTTGTGGAACTGTGCTATAGAGCCTTCCTGTTCTCCTCCCGGTCTCCGCGTTCCCCCGCAGGCTCCCCCTTTAGCAGGCCACGACTTGTGGTCTGCTCTCTTCTGTGTTGGGTGGGCTTCCGAAGACAAGCTGCTCCGTATTGCACACTCGGGAGCGCCCTCTCTGGCGCACTGGCAAGTGCGCAGTACAGATCCGCTGGTCTTCGGGAGGCTGAGAGCTTAGGAAGACTGCTGAAGTCTCCCGCGGCTGGAGATTCAAACCGCGGAGCCTGCGGGGAAACAAGGATACAGAGAGAACGGGAAGGCACTACAGGACCCAGAGCTTTCCCTCTCCTTAGATGAGTAACTGATTTTTAATTTGAAAAACCCTTCAGACTTGCTTTAAAGCAGACCTGAACTCAACTTCCTCGTTGCTATAAAATACCGTATAAGCAACAGCATAATAACATTTAAAGAAAAAAAATCAATGCTTTGTTACAGCTGATGCAAATCTTGCAATAAATCTGCAGTTTGTCTACTCCCTGCTTTCATGGAATCAGCTCAGGGATCATATTACCTCTTGTGATTAGACACAAATGAGGGGGTATTAGACAGGCTAAACTCTCTAAATACACACAGGGTACATTTCTATATGTTTTCCTTCTGACCTGTGCAGGAGTTCAGGTCCACAACATCAGAGAGTCATTAACCTTGAGGTGTCAATACACAGAAGTCTATCTTTTAAAAAAAAAAAAGGTTCTTACCTAATGTATCTTGATGGGTAGTGAAACCAGTTGGAACTGAAAACTATTCACTCACACGTTCTTCACACAGATTCACCTGCAGGCTTTTGGTAGAGTTGTCTTTCGTAGAGGACACCCGAGGCGAAAGCAAACAAATGAAATAAAGATTGTATCTATCTTCCTTCTCCTAAAAATGACTTTTTAAGATATTCCAGTTTTATTTTAAGTTTAAACTTTTTAACAGTTTTATTGTTTTTGCTCAATGACACATTCATTGAAGTATGCCAGAGCTAAAATCTATGAACTATTGACCCTTTTTTTAATCTCTTTCCTGTTCTCAGAAGCCATTTTCTGCTAGGAAAGTGTTTTATAGTTGGAATTTCTCATCAGTGAGGGTCACACTGTAGTCACTTCCTGTCAGAACGGAGTCAGCCACTTACATACTTGATATATAACTCTTTCAGGCATAGAAAGAAGGAAAAAAGAAACACAGCATAGTTATGTGTGCTTGGCACTGTACATACCCATGTCTCTCTCATCATGTCACATGTCGCCTCGGGTATTCTTTAAATTGTATATATTTGAATGTAACGTGATTGTGTTTGAATGCTTTCAGGCCGGTGGCATAACAGGAGACTGGATGTGGAGGATGTCTCTGTTTGAGCATTATAGTAAACAAGTGAGTCGGCCCTGGCTGATGTTAATAATGTTGGGAAAGATGGCAGGTACGCTGACATTGCTGCTTCTGTGTTGTTGCTGCACACAAACATCATTTAACCATTTCAAGCCATTTATGGAAAGATAAATGGAAGGCATATTGTCAAACATTTCTAGTTGTAGTGTTTGCCAGTTTTTTTTTTTTTTTTTAAATTATTATAATTATTCTAATGCTTAACTCTCGGATCGGCGGCGAGCGTTGGTGATCGGAAGTTACACGCAGCTAGCAAAGTGCTAGCTGCGTGTAACAAAAAAAATTATGCAAATCGGCAAACCAGGGACTGAGAAATCCTCCTGCGCGATATACCCCGAGCTCAGCTCGGGATTATCGCCCAGGAGGTTAAATAGGAACTCCAGTGAAAATAATGTAATAAAAAAAGTGTTTTACATAATTATGTGTAAATGATTTAGTCAGTGTTTGCCCATTGTAAATGCTTTTTTCTCCCTGATTGACATTCTGACATTACATGGTGACATTTTTACAGCTGGCAGGTGATGTCTCTGTAAGTAGCTGCTGCTTACTTTTTTGGCAGGTGGAAACAGCTGTAAACGGCTATTTCCCACAATGCAACGAGGTTCACAGTCAGGAAACTACCAGGACCACCATGGTCCTCACAGTTTTCTGTGGGAGGGGTTTCGCCACAATATCAGCCATACAGAACCTCCTGATGATCAGTTTGTGAAAAGGAATAGAATGCTCATGTAAAAGGGGGTATCAGCTACTGATTGGGACGAAGTTCAATTCTTGGTCACTGTTTCTCTTTAATGCTGTCCCCTCACACAAGGTAGAAAATATTAAAAAAAAATAAAAAATTGTATGTGTATGTATATATATATATGTATGTATATATATATATATATATATATATATATATATATATATATATATATATATATATATATCCAGAGTGGCACATATATAATTGGCCCCTGCTGCCTACATGAGCTTATGAGTATATAGGCAGGTATTTCCAGCTTATAAATCCCTGTACACATTATACCTACATGAATAAAGATCTGTTTGCATTTATCACACATTAAGTATGCTAAGGGCAGTAATCAGCAATGCAGAGATAAGGATAAGTTGACTTACAGTACAGTATATATCAGCAGTATTCTTGTTTTTCAAATATTAACAACTTTAATAGACGTCAATCATTGCAGAAAATAGTATCCACAGGCATACTAATACAGAGCACATATGTAAAGTTAACCAGAGACCTCCATATACAAGGATTTTTTATCTACCTTGGGCTTCCTGCAGCCCCATAAGCACAGATGCGTCCCTTGCAGCAGAGCAGGGACAAGGTCCTCCAGCACCCAAGGCTGACACACCAAATTGCGCCCCTCCATCCCTCCCACCCCAGCTGTCACACACTGATTGCTATTAGACTAAGAGGGCCACAGGGCCCACAACCTCCCCAACACCTTAATATCTAGTTATCTGGCTTGCAGTCACTGCTATGTATCCCCTTTTCTTATTTCTTTCTGCTTAATACACAATTAGGAGTGACAGCTGAATGAATTGTGTGCCCCCTCCTACACTGCGCCCTGAGGCTGGAGCCTCTCCAGCCTATGCCTCGGCCCGGCCCTGCCTTGCAGTCCTCCGTTCAGCCACAATCAGCCCCGTAACTGACTCAGTGTCGTCAGTCGGGGTCTTCTGCACAAGCGTGGGAGATCAGCACATGCGCAGAAGACCCCGACTGGCGCAACTGAGCCAGTTTATGGAGCTGATTGCAAGCAAACTGAGGCACGCATGAGGATGGCAAGGAACGCATCTGTGCTTATGGGGCTGAAGGAGGCCCCAGGTAGGTAAAAAAATCTTTGCAGATCGATGTCTCTGGTACACTTTAAGAGCAGCTTTACTATTATATTGAGTACCTGAGAAACCAATATGAATTAATGATTATATACAGTGGTGTGAAAAACTATTTGCCCCCTTCCTGATTTCTTATTCTTTTGCATGTTTGTCACACTTAAATGTTTCTGCTCATCAAAAACCGTTAACTATTAGTCAAAGATAACATAATTGAACACAAAATGCAGTTTTAAATGATGGTTTTTATTATTTAGTGAGAAAAATAACTCAAAACCTACATGGCCCTGTGTGAAAAAGAAATTGCCCCCTGAATCTAATAACTGGTTGGGCAACCCTTAGCAGCAATAACTGCAATCAAGCGTTTGCGATACCTTGCAACGAGTCTTTTACAGCACTCTGGAGGAATTTTGGCCCACTCATCTTTGCAGAATTGTTGTAATTCAGCTTTATTTGAGGGTTTTCTAGCATGAACCGCCTTTTTAAAGAGAATCTGTATTGTTAAAATCGCACAAAAGTAAACATACCAGTGCGTTAGGGGACATCTCCTATTACCCTCTGTCACAATTTCGCCACTCCCCGCCGCATTAAAAGTGGTTAAAAACAGTTTTAAAAAGTTTGTTTATAAACAAACAAAATGGCCACCAAAACAGGAAGTAGGTTGATGTACAGTATGTCCACACATAGAAAATACATCCATACACAAGCAGGCTGTATACACCGTTCCTTTTGAATCTCAAGAGATCATTTGTGCGTTTCTTTACCCCTGCATCTCTCATGCACTGAAGTTTCAGGCTGCTCTTTTTTTCATGCAAACAGCTTTGCCTTTGTCTGAATTTCCTCAGTATGTGAAAGCCCAGCCAGCTCAGAGGACTATTTATCCAGCTTGTAAAAGATAAGAGAGAAGAGAGAAGCTGCACTAATCTAAATATCACACAGGCAGTGTGCAGAGAGGGGCCTGAAAGGGGGAGTTCATAGCAGAACCACAACACTGAAGAACTTGGCAGCCTTCCAGACACAGGCCGACAAGTCTGACAGGGGAAAGATACATTGATTTATTACAGAGACTGTGATAGCAGAAAGTGTTGCAGTAAGCTAGAACACATTAGAATAGCTTTTGGAACTTGTAGGATGATAAAAAACAGGATGCAATTTTTGTTACGGAGTCTCTTTAAGGTCATGCTACAACATCCTAATAGGATTCAGGTCAGGACTTTGACTAGGCCACTCCAAAGTCTTCATTTTGTTTTTCTTCAGCCATTCAGAGGTGGATTTGCTGGTGTGTTTTGGGTCATTGTCCTGCTGCAGCACCCAAGATCGCTTCAGCTTGAGTTGACGAACAGATGGCCGGACATTTTCCTTCAGGACTGTTTGTTAGACAGTAGAATTCATGGTTCCATCTATCACAGCAAGCCTTCCAGGTCCTGAAGCAGCAAAACAACCCCAGACCATCACACTACCACCACCATATTTTACTGTTGGTATGATTTTCTTTTGCTGAAATGCTGTGTTACTTCTACTCCAGATGTAACGGGACACGCACCTTCCAAAAAGTTCAACTTTTGTCTCGTCGGTCCACAAGGTATTTTCCCAAAAGTCTTGCCAATCATTGAGATGTTTTTTTAGCAAAATTGAGACGAGCCTTAATGATCTTTTTGCTTAAAAGTGGTTTGCGCCTTGGATATCTGCCATGCAGAACCGTTTTTCCCCAGTCTCTTTCTTATGGTGGAGTCGTGAACAATGACCTTGATTGAGGCAAGTGAGGCCTGCAGTTCTTTAGATGTTGTCCTGGGGTCTTTTGTGGCCTCTCGGATGAGTTTTCTCTGCGCTCTTGGGGGACTTTTTGGTCGGCCAGCCACTCCTGGGAAGGTTCATCACTGTTCCATGTTTTTGCCATTTGTGGATAATGGCTCTCACTGTGGTTCGCTGGAGTCCCAAAGCTTTAGAAATGGCTTTATAACCTTTACCAGACTGATAGATCTCAATTACAGTACTTTGTTCTCATTTGTTCCTGAATTTCTTTGGATCTTGGCATGATGTCTAGCTTTTGAGGTGCTTTTGGTCTACTTCTCTGTGTCAGATAGCTCCTATTTAAGTGATTTCTTGATTGAAACAGGTGTGGCAGTAATCAGGCCTGGGGGTGACTACAGAAATTGAACTCAGGTGTGATAAACCACAGTTAAGTTATTTTTAACAAGGGGGGCAATCACTTTTTCACACAGGGCCATGTAGATTTGGAGGTTTTTTTTCTCACTAAATAATAAAAACCATCATTTAAAACCTCATTTTGTGTTCAATTATGTTATCTTTGACTAATAGTTAACGGTTTTTGATGAGCAGAAACATTTAAGTGTGACAAACATGCAAAAGAATAAGAAATCAGGAAGGGGGCAAATAGTTTTTCACACCACTGTATATTAATTGGTGGTGTGTCTCACATCAGCATTTTTTTTTCTACTGTTACTTTATCTCTATTTTCTGGTCGCTCAGCTTCCTCCCTCTGTTGCGTCACTGTTAGCCCCAGTAAAGTCCATGACTAAGCCATTTAGGGACTACTGCACATGCGCGTTTTTAGGAGCGTGCACCTCCAGATTGCACTACCATGGCTGGAAGCTTCATTAAGACTCTGACTGTGCTTGCACAGAATGCTCCCGGATACGGGAGTGCAGTGGCCTGCAACCTGGCCGGATCGTGGACTCCACAGCAGCGCAACAGAGGGGGACCAGATTGACACAGAGGGAGCTAACGCAGACTACATTGCAGTACATTCATGAGTGATGCTGTTATATAGGGCAAGCTATCCTTGTCTACATACAATGTACTTATATGTAAACAGCCCCTTTCCTTCCCAGTGATGCTTAGCCTGGGCTGGTCATTATGCAGAGTTGTGTATTTTCAACTGGCATTAGTACACTCAGTAAACAAGTTCCGCTGAGATCACCTACTAAAGATGTCACCACCTGTGATAACTTTCTGAATGTAAATCGTGGTGAGGAAAGAATGTAAAATGGGTAAACACAGACTGACTAATTTATAAATGAATACAGCATTCTAAAAAAAAAAGGGGGGGGGGGAGCAGTTTTTATTCCTTACGTTCTTTTCATTACGGTTCCTCTTTAAAGGGATACTGAGCAGTCTCTGAAAAAAGAAAGCCGGACTTACCGGGGGCTTCCTCTAGCCCGCGAGGCCCCCGTCATCCTGGCTCCTCTCTCGGTCCCGCAGGGAGCTCCGTTTATTCGCCAACTTTGGGTGAAGTCGCTCCTGCTCACCCCTGCTGTGTGTCCCGGCCACTGTAAGAGCCCTGTGCAGTTCTCTAAAGACTGAACCACGCATGCGCAGGGCTCTTACGGCGGCTGGTACGATGACGCAACAGCAGACTGCTTAGTAAGTGAACCTCCAGACTAAAAATCTACTTGGCAGCACTGAAAAGGCTTGGTATTTCTTTAACAGTTTCACAGCATCAGTACTTTGTTTTTCTTACCCAAGCCTCAATTTTAGCTGCACAGAAGAAAACTGCCCGGGAATTTTTCCACTGATACTGTGCAAAGCATGATGGAATTTCTGGTGGTGTTTTGGCACAATTTTTGTTTTTTTTATAAGTTTTGAATTTGAGATTTAAAGCCTAGTGTGTGCAGCTGGGAAGGGTGATCAGGACACAGGACAGTTGGAACTGTGTCTCATGCTCCCTGTCACCTCCTTTCAACCAAAAAGATGGCTGCCCCCATGAAATCACAAACATTTGCCTGTTCTTTTAAAACAGGGTGGGTAAGAGATTATTTTATCTATTTTAATTAACATAACTAATGTAAGTTAAAGGAATCATCAGGCACGCATTCCCGCTGGTGCAGAAACATTAACACATACGCATTGCACCACTAACGCGTAGAAATGTATGTGTTAATGTTCCTACACCTGCGGGAATGCGTAAAAAATGTACACAATGCAGCCTGCTGACCCCGAGGTCGGCAAAAACGAAACTATCTGGCGGCGGGGGACCGGAGGAGCCATAAGTGACTGTGAGGGCACAGGATGGCTGCATGGGGCAGGTAGAAGCCCCAGGTAAGTGAAACTCATTTTTTTTTTTGCCTGACGATTCTTTTAATGACAGTATGTTTATTTAGGCTGAAGTTCCCCTTTAAGTAGTCTGTCCTCTGCAATGACGGTCTATTTTATATTTCCTACAGCTGAATCCTTATATTGACTGGAATGATGACCGGTAGACCATAGTTGTTGTAATAATGATGTGGTGGTGTGCCCCATGATACAGTCCGATGGGTCCATTATTTAAAAATTGGAGCCAGTTCAGCCTGGTTTTGTCACTGGTTGACCATAGAATTTATTGTAGCAGTCTAATAATCTTCTGTTGTATCTATAATCTGGTTTGCAGGTCTGGAGGATCGTGCACCGCAGCTGCCTTCCTGAAGGAGTTTGTTACTGTGCCTCACTGGGCTCATCTAGACATTGCTGGGGTCATGATGAACAAGGACGAGGTTCCTTACATGCGCAAAGGCATGTCCGGACGCCCCACAAGGACCTTGATAGAATTTGCTGACCATCTTAGCAAAGACAAGAAACCTTCCTGATCATGAACAGAACTGACTAGTTGCTTGGTCATTTCAGTCTAATGAATTTTTAAATGCACTTCAAGACCTAAAATGATACGTTATCTAAATTTTTATAAACACATCACACATGAAAAGTGCAGAGTAACTTGGATATCATTTTTTTTTTCATTAAATAAATACACGTGCAGCCTTCAGTATAAATGAGTGGTCATTATACGTATTGCGAATCAGAAAATTTACCTCTTACAAATGTCTATTATGTTCCCTGTCCAACCAGAGTTGTTCTAGTCAGGCCTCCCAACCACCCCATTTTAGGTAACCTCATCAAGTCTGCTCTGTACTGAGCGAGAGCAGTGATTGGAGCCTTCTCCCACGGTTGGAAACCAGTTTCAAGCAGGCACAAGCATTGCTGCTTATTGATTGGAGGAAGCTGTGCGTGTGATTCAGGAGTGCATTTCTTGTCACACAGCGCCGTTAGAGCCGATGTGTCTCTCCCCATCAGAAAAAGCTACCTGCAGCGCCGCTACCTTTCTCCCGCCTGCTGATAACTTGTCCTGAAGATAACGTGTGCATGGCCTGTGCCCTGCAGCTGTGTCCCCAGTCTGAAGCGCTTTCCTTGCAGGCGGTGGATTTACTGGAGTCTGATCATTAGAGCTGGCTCTGGGAACACACAGGAATACATCAACAGGAATTAAGAAGACTAGTAGCTCAGACTGATAAATGGAGCAGTGGGTAGCAGATGGTAACACAATGCTTCAGTAGGTACTTGGGAAGGACAACTGTGCCGGTGCAAAGTGTATAAGCTCCACAAGACACCCCTGCACTATGGATGCACCACATTAAGTATATTTTTATCCTCTAAACCTGGTGCATCTCATGGAAAATACGATATATGTTATCAGTTAGATGTATTGAAAGCACTTATATTGAAACATTAATTATGCTTACTATTAAGCATTTTTGGGGGTTTTATTGACCTGATGAAGCGGGAAATGCCTGAGAAACGCTTTGTCTGACCCTGCCTTTGTGCAACAAACTGTTGAAAAATTCATTTGAGTTATTTGCTGCATGTGCTGCTTTTTGATCAATGGGAGAGGTAAACCAACCATGTCTCTAAACATTTTTTAATTATTTTATATATTTTTTTCGGTGCCTTTACCATCAAATGAAGTTGAAATATTGTGTTAACAATCGTTACATCTCTGTTGAGTTTTAGAGTAGTTCCCATTCTTAGGTGACCTACTGGGAGTGCAACCTTCAAGGTTCCTCTCAAGCCCCAGTGGCGGGAATTCCTTCATAGGCCTTATTGGTGATTAGGGGGTGTATAGTGACCAGAGTGATCTGATGACCTTCCAAAGGAAACAAGACACAGGGACACCAGGAGCTCCTTTTATAGTATATCAGGAAAATAACCTGAAAATGACAAACGTAATGACAGGTGCTCTCAAAGGTAGGTTGCAATAGCAGCAACCACAGTGTAATAGCAGGTGAGGTTCTTTGATCTTCGTGTTGGTCGCACTCCAGGAAAAAAATTGTAGAACTTCAAAAACAACCTCCCAAGTTTTGTGGGGCTGTGTAGGCTATAACTGGGAGGGAGGAGGCACCCCAAGTACCAAATAGTTGCAAATGACAGTTAAAATAAGAAGCCCCCTGTCACTCGCTTCTCCTCGTTCCAGCGCCGGCTCCAGCAAGGGTGGCGAAGGTTAACGATCCCCGTTACCCTCCAAGTCCCACACAGCTGCTTGCTCTGTCCAAGATGGCAGAGAGACGCCGACCCAACGGACTTCCGGGTCAGGCATCCCTCTGTTGCTAGGCGCACACACGTCTCTTCCTCCTCCGAGGACGGTACTACACCTTGCTTAATTGAGAGGCAGGGTATTTAAACCCTGCGCTCTCACAGATGGATGCTGTTGCATCCATGGTCACAGCTGCGGAGTTCCGCCATCGTTCCCTCTCTCCCCTTTCCTAATTGTTCCCCTTTTGGCTTTGCCTTGACAAGGTATTCCTATCCAGGGACCCCTTTGGCTAATCCCTTGTGCTACTCTAGCCTACCTGATGCTATTGCCTGCTATTTGCCTGCTAGCCTACATTGCCTAACTAGGATCCCTGCCTGTCAGACATTTCCCAGCCTTACACTGTACTTCCCTGATTCACCGCCTACTGCCTGTCTCTTCGCATTTCCCTGGCCTGCCAGTTTATCCCTGCACTACCTGTAATTCCCTCTGCCTGTCAGTTCCCCTTCTAGGAACTCTCCAGTTGTCCGCAGCTTTCCTGGGGATTCCCTCTGCCTGTCAGTTCCTCTCCCGAAACTCTCCAGTCACCTGCAGCATCCCAGGGATTCCCCCTGCCTGTCTGTTCCCCTCCGGGAACTCTCCAGTCACCTGCAGCATTCCGGGGATTCCCCCTGCCTGTCTGTTCCCCTCTGGGAACTCTCCAGTCACCTGCAGCATCCCGGGGATTCCCCCTGCCTGTCTGTTCCCCTCTGGGAACCCTCCAGTCATTTGCAGTATCCCGGGGATTTCCGCAGTCTGCCAGTTCCCCAATCACTTGCAGCTTACTGGGGATTTCTCCACTTCCCTCCAGGGAGCCACTACAGCCAGCTTCCTTCCTGGGGTTTCCTCCAGCCTGTTCGTTCCCCTCCTGGGTACATAGCCTTGCAGCTCCCTTCCCAGGGGTTACCTCAGACTGTCAGTATCTCTGGGATTTACCCTGTCAGTCAGTACCCTCCTGGGATCCGTTAGTGTCAGCTCCTTACCCAGGATTTCCCCAGCCTGTCTGCTACACTCCTGGGTGGGAGCCCCTCCAGTCTGCTCCTTTCCCGGGTTTTCCCTCATGCACATTCCCCTCCTGGGAAATCCTGCCTGTCAGTATCCTTCCTGGGATCCAGATAGGGTTAGGCCTTCCTGCCCAGCCAATCCCATCTAGTTTGGCCTGATTGCTCGACGGTCTACTCTGCTTGAACTCTGTTCTTCCCGTCACTGGTGCGGTTGCCCTAGGGATCGTGACCTGGCTAGCAACAGGCAGAAAAGTAGTCCGCCACACACTAGGGGTGACGGCCCATCATCCCTTGCGGGGTGCGCTGGTTAAGACACGTGCTAGCTTAGACCCCACGCCCTGGGGCTGCTCGCCCCTTAATACCAGTGACAGGATCAACAGAAACCTGACAGTTCGCAAGAACCCTGACACTCCCTCACACTGTGATTCAGACACTTTATTTGATCTGAAGAAGCGGACTGTGTTTGGGTAATAGGTGTATAGCCACCTTGGAAAACCAACAAAATGTAACAATACCTTATAGCGGCTGTGAAGAGATCTATACCGGTGTTATATCCCACAGTGTCAGCTAACAGACCAAGAGCCTTAGGGTAAGATCACACTGAATCTGTTGAGATGTGCATGCCGCTTTCAGTAATGCACGCAACACACAAATCACCCCTAATATTTCGATGTAACTGCTCGCTTTACCCTGAAATATTAAACAGAGTGATCTGCAAATGTTAGGTAGCGTGACCCCCAAATATTAGGTGGAATGATTATGAAATGTTACGTTGAGTAAACCGCAGATATTAAAGGTCACCTGACTGAGCAAGGCTAGCAGAGGTAAGCACAGAGGTATGTTTATGCTGCATATACAGTACCTTTGTGTGTTGTCCCTTCCTTCTTCTCCTCCTTCCCAATGGCCCCAGTAATCATTCCTTGAAAACTGACCACCCAATAAGGCAGTGGCAAATGCTAGGCACAGTGATCCCCACATGTTAACCAGAGCCCCCCCCCCCCCCATTAGCCGATGGGCTCCAAATGGTGAGCAGAGAGATGCCCAAATAGGCAGTGATCTCCAAATCTTGGGCAAAGCTCCCCAAGCATTGGTGATCAGTGGTGCCTGCCAGAGTCAATACGAGAAGTGTTGGCCGCGTTCCATGACTCACTACCGCGCTTCCACCTTCCAGCTTGGAGGAGGCACAATAGTGAGTCGTGGATCACGGCCAACACTTCCCGTATGACGCAAATGACACGCAGAGGATCCCGCGGACTTATGGGTAAGTTAACCCATGGTCACAGCTGATTAATCAGCTCTTCCCTAACATTTAGAATCCGAGTAGCTATGGACTCGTAGCTACTGGAAACCCATCCCTGCTTATCTCTAGGAACAGACTTCTTTGTCCCTTTAAGCAGCAGGACCAATCCTCTTGCACAACTCATCGGACTAAATGTAGACCAGTGTGATGCAGTGCATATCAATCCACCAGGCCACATCAGTCCTTCCATGCACCTCACTGGACTAAATGCAGACCAGTGTGATGCAGTGCATATCAGTCCACCAGGCCACATCAGTTCTACAATGCACCTCACTGGACTGAATGCAGACCAGTGTGATGCAGTGCATATCAGTCCACCAGGTCACATCAGTTCTTCAATGCACATCACTGGACTAAATGCAGACCAGTGTGATGCTGCACAGTGTAATCCAATCTACCAGGCCACATCACTACCAAAATGTTTTAAGAGACATTTCAATGGCCAGTGACAAAGGCTCCGTAGAGCATAGAGGGCCAATACTATACACCTATATATGTTGCCTTTAGAGATGATCAGAAAGAGACTAGTTTTTGAGACTGAAACTAAATGCAGCTTGGAAATGGACCAATGAAATGCAGTAGCTGCAGATTTGAATTGGATTTTGGTGACTCAACAGCATCATCAATGATAACATCAGTCATCTATGTTTTTGGAACTGGTGTATTGTGGGCCATTTTTTGGGATGGCTATGACAACAGGCCGACAGACTATCCTTGCAAGAAGTCTGTGGAATAACAAAAATGAGGTGGGGTGGAGCCGGGATAAGTGTTTAGAGGGAAGGTTTTGAGGGACTTTTTGACTGATCAGAGTTGGTCTCTCTTAGGGCAGCAGGAACAGTAAAGAGTGTAGTCTTAACTTAAAATTACGATACTTACGTATTATTATTTCCGTCTGGAAAGTTTGGCAGCTTTTTGTTAAAGTTCTGTTTGCTTCCCCGGGGAGATCTGACCATTTTTGGAATGCTGAAAGTCTCGGCTTTCTGTTGCACCAGTCCCAAGTTGATATGATGCTCAGTTCCCAAGTTATAGGGTTTTGAAGGGGTGTCCCCTGAACTTGGCTGCAGAAAGTGCAAATACAGAATGGGATGAACCTGACATGATGATAAGCAGCACACCTGGTAGGTGTTGTTCTTCCTTCGCATCATAAATCTGTGTCTTCAAAACTTGTCAAGTGCCCTGGGTCTCTCATTACAGAAGAAGGAGCAGTGCAGCTATGCACCCTCGTCTCCTCTCTGTCTTACTGGCATGGGCAGGAGACTCAATTCCACTGTGCTCTCTACAGCAAAGTGCAGGGGACACCCGTCACCCAACCCCACCCCCCCCCCCCCCACCCCCCAACTTGGGAATGGGGCATTGCATTGAGTCGGGACCTAGTGCAAAGGAAAGCCGGGACTCTAGCCAGATTTAACCAATTTTGGAAAGTTGAGAGGATCAAACAGAACTTTCACAAAAAGCTGCCAAACTTTCCAGATGGGATAATACGCAAGTACTACAATTACTTATCAGCTCATCCCCTTTGGATGGTGTGTGTATGTGCAGGTCTGTATGGGGGCAAGGGATTGGGGTCTGGCAAGTGAATAAAATCTATGCTACCATATTCAGAGTACCTTTGAATAAACAAAACAATTGCCCAGGGTGCCCCCTTTTTGTATGAGGAGGGGGTCCACACCACTACTTGCTCAGGATGACCTTATTTTCCAAGGTAACAATTTGTTATTGGACACACACATTGGGGGTCCTCACAATGTATTGCTTCAGCAGCAAAAAAAAAAAAAGTCTACAACTGGCCCTGGGTCTTATTTGGCCACTTTGTTTTTGAATTTGGCTCCCCTGGTCTAAACACTTTAACTAAAGGTAATCTTCAAACTTGAAATCTGGAAGTTTTAATGAAACTTTTGCATAGCGTATATCTGACTTCACTAAAATTCACGCTATGGACTCCATGAAACCCCCAGTTCACTTTAGGGGCTGTCTGGCAATTGGTACCATGTACCATACATAGTGGACATGCCTAGCTGTAGCAAAGTTATGTGACAAACTTAAGGCCTTACTAAGAAATGTTTGAATATCTCTCTTTCTAAAGAACCTATGATTCATTTATTAGAGCATAAGCCTGCCGCTCTTAAAGAGAATCTGTATTGTTAAAATCGCACAAAAGTAAACATACCAGTGCATTAGGGGACATCTCCTATTACCCTCTGACACAATTTCGCCGCTCCTCGCTGCATTAAAAGTGGTTAAAAACAGTTTTAAAAAGTTTGTTTATAAACAAACAAAATGGCCACCAAAACAGGAAGTAGGTTGATGTACAGTATGTCCACACATAGAAAATACATTCATACGCAAGCAGGCTGTATACACCCTTCCTTTTGTATCTCAAGAGATCATTATACACAGGCAGTGTGCAGAGAGGGGCCTGGAGGGGGGAGATGCATCACAGAACCACAACACTGAAGAACTTGGCAGCCTTCCAGACACAGGCTGACAAGTCTGACAAGAGAGAGATAAGTTGATTTATTACAGAGATGGTGATAGTAGAACGTGCTGCAGTAAGCCAGAACACATTAGAATAGCTTTTGGAACTTGTAGGATGATAAAAAACAGGATGCAATTTTTGTTACGGAGTCTCTTTAAAGTATACTTGTGACAACTAAGTCTCAGGTTTTATACTTACTTCCTCCAGCCCCCTTGAGGCCGCTTGGTCCTTCGCCATCTCCCAGCCCACTATTGTCCCCCGCTGGACAGCCAGGTACTACAGCCCGTGTGCGCTCCCTCGTCACGCTCTTGTGGCCGGGCGCGGGCACAATGCACTTCTGGCTACAGGAGCGCGATGAGGGAGTGCGAGTAGCTGGGCTGTGCATGAGAGCCTCAGCCAGTGTACCGAGCCATCCAGCAGGGGACAGGAGCAGCCCGGGGAGACGAGGAACTGAGCGGCCTCAAGAGGCTAAAGGAAGCCTCGGGTAAGTATAAAACCGTAGACTTAGTTTGCCTCGGATTTCCTTTAAAGACCACAAACACCAACCTATTTAAAGGAGTTATTAGCCAAAACAAAAATGAGTTTCACTTACCTGGTGCTTCTACCAGCCCCATGCAGCCATCCTGTGCCCTGGTAGTCACTCACTGCTGCTCTGGTCCCCCTCCGTCAGCTCGTTTAGTTTTTGCCGACCTCGGGGTCGGCAGGCCGCATTGCGTACATTTTTACGCATTGAACCACTAACGCGTAAAAATGTATGTGTTAATGTTCCTGCACCAGCGGGAATGCGTAAAAATGTACGCAATGCGTCCCGCCGACCCCGAGGTCGGCAAAAACTAAACGAGCTGACGGAGGGGGACCAGAGCAGCAGTGAGTGACTACGAGGGCACAGGATGGCTGCATGGGGCTGGTTTAAGCCCCAGGTAAGTGAAACTCTTTTTTTTGCCTGGTAACTCCTTTAACTATTAGCAGTTTTAACTAAAACCTTTATTGCATAATATAGTACCTCCATCCATTATTAAAAATCAATGATATTACTATTGAAGAATAGATTAAAGGGAACCAGAGAGGAACATAATATAAAAAACAAGAAGCTTTTATACATACCTGGGGCTTCTTCCAGCCCCATAAGCCTGGATCGCTCCCACGCCGCCATCCTCCGCTTCCTGGATCGGCGGTACCGGGTCCCGTCACTTCCGGCGGACGCGGCCAATTGTCCGCATCACAGGGGCTCCCTCCATACCCATACTCATGCGGCTGCGCAGTAGGCAGCCGCACGCGTACGTACATGGAGGGAGCTCTGTGTGATGCGGACTATTGGCCGCGTCAGCCGGCCGACTGGCGGCCATGACGGGACCCGGTACTGACGGATCCAGGCAGCAGAGGACGGCGGCGTGGGAGCGATCCGTGCGTATGGGGCTGGAGGAAGCCCCAGGTATGTATACAATCTTTTCTCTGGGGCCTCTGGTTCCCTTTAATACAATGATAAAAGACACAGTTCCTGCTTTCCTGAAAGTATGTCAGCCCTGGCTCAATTGGAGGGGCAGAACTAGAGCATGGCTGCCCAAGGCCCAATGCTGTATATCCGAAGCTGGAAGAGTGACCCTACCCTGAGTGTGCCTGCCTGCTGCCTGCCCCTTGCTTCCTGGGGCCCTAGGCCATGGCCTTTTTTGGCCTTTCCTAAATCTGGCCATGAACTAACAATGAATCCAAAACAATTGGGTATTAAAATGTTCAGAATCGTGAGTGTTCAGTTTTACATTACGCAGGCACATTATGTGCTTTATGTGAACTAGACACTGTGCTGAAGGCTGACCACTGAAACTGTTCACTTGTTGAAAGGTTTCCTTTTGTTCTGTTCTGTTATTTATCATTTATCATTGATGAGCCTTATTGTGAAAAATTCCATACTAGCTGCCAATTTGAATATCTTATTCATATGCTGATGGAAATGAAAGTCTTTGAAACTAAATCGAATTGTATCATGTCCTCCTTCTGTTAATTGTAGGTAGGTAGGACTGATACATTTTAATAGGATCTTCTGTATATCCCACATTTTGTAGCCAAAAGCATTTGAGCAAAAGGTTACAAAATCGGCATGAGTTGAGGAGGTGCAAAATAGTCTAAAGCCTGCTACACACCTTTAATTTTGATTGGCCAGTTTTACCGCCTCCATGAAGTATATGGGGCCAACAAATTTTGAATACTATGAACAGATTGTGTAGGTGAGCTCGATTATTTTACATGGAAAAAGTAAAATTGGCAACTCATCACGCAATCAAAAATAAATGTGTATGTACCTGAAAGCCAATATGACCATTACCTAGGGTGGATGCGAAGAGGGTTCCTAAATGTTGCCACTGTCTAGTACACGTAAAGCGGAATAAAACCCAGCATTTCTTCTTTGCTTTAAAAAATTATTTACAGCATATTATATACCAGTATTTTTTTTTTTTTACTAGACCAGCATTCAAAGGGTTACACACAGGACTAGAAAGTTCAGTGCAGAGAAATGTGGAAGCATCCGAAGTGGAGATAATGTTATCTTGTGTTTATTTAAATGTAGCAAGTGAGGAATGTGACACATTCTTTGACTGTGGAGAAGCTGCTGGACACAGACAGAGACTCAAAGCATTTCTGCCTTCAATACATAATGAATAAAACCAGTTATTAATAAAATGCAAAGTCAGCTCACAAAGCAAAAAAACTGTACTTTTATGTACATATAATTTCTACATGAATAATAATACTTATGCACAAATGCAAATATGATAACCGTACGGCATATAAAAAGTAGGAAAACATGTTTTTATTGAATATTATGTCAGGGTTTTATACGGCTTTAAAGAGTAACTGTCAGGCTGCAGAAGCTAATTTAAACCTCTATTCTCCTGTGTTAAACAGTTTAGAAGGAAGCCAAAAAGGCATTACTGAAGATAAAAATCTCTCTTACCTTTGATGTGTGCTTATCAGCAAAGCTGTTAGATCCAAGCAGGTCGCAAGCCGCATACCATACTGCAAAGCATTCTGGGGCCCTCCCCTCGGCTGCTAATGAGACGTTACAGCAGCTTGTAATCAGTCCAGCGCGTAGCACTGATAAATCTCCGGGCAGAGTACACTGCAGGAGTCAGCTATTGTTCCTAGCCACATGGCTAATTAATATTCACTGCACACTGTGTTATTCAGTACGAGCTTATCTGTGATCAGGAAGCAGGCAGGACATGACGACACAATTGGCTTCATAGAAGACAGAAAAACATGGAACCTGCCATGAGCTGTCAGGAGCATCATTCTCTGCATATAGTATATAAAAATTCTGTGAAATCCAAACGTGGACAGTGAAATGCATATGTAATGTAAGTACAGACAATCTTTAGCTACTGATATATGTGTTTATTTTCTCTGAGACCCTATACCTAACAGCTCCTCTTTAAGGCTCATGAGCATATTATAAATTGGAGAATAGAATATAACTCCAAATTTGAGACAAATATGCAAATTTTTATCAAACAAAATAATTACTAACATTAAACATCACACACGGTTTAATTTTTGTTGTTAAAGATTCTTTATTGAAGTTTTTACTTTATACAATATAACAAAAAAGAGTCACTTTTTATATAATTGTTGATAATAAAATATACATCTTGGCCGTCATTCAATTCACTTCTTCTCTTTTTCATCTTCTGTTTAGAACAACTTTCCAGCACTCTGCAATTACCTAAAGTGGGTGAAAAAGTATTCTGAGGGGGCGTGGCTTGCCTGTGGCCAGATAGAGACCAGGGGTGTGTGTGTGTACTATTTTTAGGGATTTTTATATACTCGCATATAAGCCTAATTTTTCAGCACAAAAAAATGTGCTGAAAAGTTACCCCCTCGGCTTATATGTGAGTCAGTGGAGCAGAACGGATGGTGGAGCAGATTTTGTTACTGGCAGAGGAGCTTAAGGTTTGTGCACTAGTGATCCTGCTCTTGCCAGCTGGCTCCCTGCTGTGTCTGTGCCCCCCATCCCCTGCAACATGATGTGCAGAATGCATTGCTCAAGACTACCTGTGTACCCTAGCTTGTGGAGCGGAGCGTGCAAGCAATGTGTCAGCCGTGCAATGATCAGGAATTCTTCCTGTGTGACTACACGGGTCGGCTTATATGCGAGTATATATGGTAAACACTTTTTGCTATCCTGTATTAAATATTTTGTTTTTCTGCTCCGCTTCCTAGAAAACTGTCCTCCTTTTGTGTCCATTGACAGTACGGTATCTATAAAAAATAATTACTAGCACTCATTTCTGTATGTTTATTAATATGGTATCATTTCAATATAATAAGAAGAATATTTATTAATGGCTGAATATATTTCCTTGGTTGATCATCAGAGCGCACCAAGCCAGAGTTATTGTCACCCACGATGATGTGATGATCACACTGTCGTCACTAGCGGTACAGGACGGGTGATCAGGAAAGTCCACACACTGTAAAATCCTGATTGCTCTGCAGACAAAAAAGTAAGAAATAAAGCAGTGTATATTACATGAACAATAAAATGTCTATTTTTGCAAGTCAAGATATACAGAACAGTACATTCCTTCTGGACCAGATTCCTAAAGTCAAGATATACAGAACAGTACATTCCTTCTGGACCAGATTCCTAAATTCAATGGCTACTGCCATATATGCCTTGTCCTTGCCACATTATCACGTGTATAATTTACATCTATTTATTTTATTACGATATAAAAGGAAGACATTTGACATGAAAAAGCTGAAAATAGGTCTCATCCTGAGATCAATGGAAAGAAGAAATATGTACATACCTGGGGCTTCCTTCAGGCTGATCGGTCTCTGGTCATCCTCTTCCACCGCCTGGATCCTGCGCTATGGGTCCCGGTAAATTCGGAAGCCGAGGGGTAGTGCGCATCGGCACTCCTGCCGCTGGGATCGTTCTGCGTCTGCGCAGTACTACTATGCAGGTGAAGAACACTCCTGGCCATTAGTGCGCGACGGGGGGTGCGCACGTCAGACTGCACCTATGCCTACTGACCCCAACTAGCTGGATTTTCGGGACCCATAGTGGACAATGCAGGCGGCAGAGGAGGGCGGTAAGAGATGGATCAGCCTGAAGGGGGCTAGAGGAAGCCCCAGGTATGTATTAATTTTGTATTTCCATTGATCTCAGGTAGCCTTTAATAAATTATTTAAAATGACCTTGGTGTCCTATAATTTTTAGGGAACCTTTTAAGCCAAAATATGGAAGGTGTTTTGTTACTTTTTTTTTATTTTTTGAAGATTTGCGTCCCAAGGCTGCATTTCTTGCCTTGTGGTTTAGTAATTCATAGATTTCAAACACACATCTGGACTTTAAGTTTTGGTTCTAGTCAATGACTCAACAACAAGCATGCATCTTCAAAACAAACCAAGAAGCTCATTACAAAACCACTGTGTTTCCAATTTAACAGCCAAGCAAGTGTAGTTTTTTAACTGTATATTGTGGTTGCCTTGTAGTCAGTACCCCAGCCTTGCCAGTTGCCATATATAGGCTCAGACTAAACTAGACTAGTGCTACAGGTGTTGATGTTTTAAAATGTGCAGAAAAACCTTAATTTTTCAGTGAACAGGTCATGTGACATCTGCTGTCCTCTGGAGGTCTACAATTCATGGCCCACCTTGTACACACTTCCTTCTGAGAGAGAGGTATGGCCAGGCTGCCACACACCACCCCTACTGATCAGAACCCAGGAAAGGGTGTGATAGGAATGCCTCTTTATTGTTGTTCTGTGGTGGTAAGAAGACTTAGCAGTGACAGTCACAAGACTGAAGATATGTACTAAAAAATTGAGAGGTTTTCACACCTTTAGTTCTAATGTAGTGGGAGGATAAAGGATCATTTACCCTGATAAAATGTAGGCTTTAAAGTATAAAGTAGTTTCATGCCTGTCCCTCTTTTTCTGCTAAGGTAGAGCTGGCATTCTTGCCAAACCCTCAGGGGCAGTTCACACTCAGCACTTGGAGCGCCGCTTGCCTGTGATCGCGTTTGGCTCCGCGATTGCAATTTGAGGGCAAAATCTTGCGAGTCAGCACGGTTCACGAGAATCGCAGCACAACCGTCCCCAAAACGCTGCATGTAGCACGTTGGTGATTGATTGAAATCGCAAACGCTGCTGTGTGAATGTATCCATAGGGATACATTAGGAGTAGCGCTTTGCTGATCGCCGGCGATCAGCAAAGCGCTGAAAAATCGCCCAGTGTGAACCAGCCCTCAGGGATGCTTTGCTACTGACTAAGACTGCCACAATGGGACAGTTTGCAGCCCGTGGGTCACAAAGTAGGCAAATATGCAAATTTGTACTTTCAAATGTGTATTTTCATGACAATATTCCAGTTTTGTTGCATATTTGAACTACTGCTACTCAACGAGGGGTGACGTCTACTAAAATATTACCTTGAACTGTACTTAAAGTGGTATTAAACTATAAAATATTAAAAACCTAGAAAACAAGTGTACTATGTTAAAAAGTATTATCTATAGGACCCCTCCTTACAGTCCCATTTTGGAATGGTTCAAGTGTAAAAAAATAAAATTCTAAAAGGACAACTGATGTGACATGATGAGATAGACATGTGCATGTACAGTGCCAAGCACACTAATAACTATGCTGTGTTCCTTTTTTCCTTCTCTGCCTGAAAGAGCTAAACATCAGGTATGCAAGTGACAGTTTCTGTTCTGATCAGGTGTGGGTCGGACTGGGTCAGACTATAACATAACCCTCACTGATAAGTAATTACAGCCATAAAACACTTTTCTGTCAGTAAATGGCTTCTGAGAGCAGAGAAGAGATAAAAATGGGTCAGTAATTCTTAGATTTTAGCTCTGGAATACTTCAATAAGGTGTCATTGAGCAGAGACAATTAAACAGTAAAAAACTTAAAAACTAGATTTAAATATAAAATAAAATTGTGGGATATCTAAAAAAGTCATTTTCAGGAAAGGGAAGATAGATACAACTGTGTATCTCATAAGTTTATTTCCACCTCGGGTGTCCTTTAACTATACATACTACACTGGTTATTTTCGCCTTTGCCCAGGAGACTGTTATCATTTGTGCTGCTGATAAGATATAATCACTGTCACTGGATGGAGGAAGAAACATACTGGGGATGTTTTCAAACTACAAAGCAGGTACTATCCTGCTGTCTCCTGGAAATAATTTATCAAAGTGGTTGAAGCTCCTTCCTCATTTAGTGGCTGTAATTATATTTTAGCAGCAGCACAATCAAGATAACAGCCTCTTTGGCAAAGGCAAAAAAATAACCAACATACCTCCCAACTTTTTGAGATAAGAAAGAGGGACACTTAAGCCCCGCCTCTGCCACACCCCTAATCATGCCCCCAACACACCCCTAGTCACGCATACCATGAAGATTGCATAAGATGTGATAAGATATATGAAAATACGTTGTTTTGTAATTCAAACGACACTGGTCCTTTCTTTTATGGCTTTATCCTTCATATTAACATTCGAAAATAAGAACTATACCAATTTAATTACAGCCATAAAACACTTTCCTGTCAGGAAATGGCTTCTGAGAGCAGGAAAGAGATAAAAAGGGTCAATTTATAAATCTGAGCTCTGACATACATAAAACTGTGGGATATCTAAAAAAAAAACATTTTTAGGAGACTGAGGATAGATACAATTGTTGTTCTCATCCGTTTATTTTCACCTTTAAACAAATTTTTCAGTAGATAAAATACATATATTTACATTGATCTGTACATCAGTCCTGAAAGAGAGACAAATGAGGCAGAGAGGGACTGGGTCCCCACAGTTAGACTTTTCCTCCAAAAGAGGGACAGTTGGGAGCTATGAACCAGTGTAAAATGTTTTTACATTTGAGCAATTAAAAAAAAAAAAGTGACCCCTCCATTGAAAAAGATAAAACAGGCATGCACCAGCAGGGACATGCCCTTGCGGTGCCCATGCATGTGAATGCACAAGCATTTCGGCAGAATGGACGTTTATTAAATGTCTTATTTGCACTAACTGCTGAATAAATAAAACATTTTATTTTTGCCTTAAAGCGGATCTGAGATGAAAAACTAACTAGAACAAGTAACTTGTCTATATATCTTATCTAAAGTTTAGATAGTTTACACAGCAAATCTAGCTGCAAACAGCTTCAACAGAATTATTTCTTCCTGTGATACAATGACAGCAGCCATGTTGTTTGTAAACATTACACACAGGCAAAGCTGATAGCATCTCCAGCTCTCTGCCTGTGACAAATTCACTCTGCTCTCCTCCTCTCTCCTCCCCTCTGCCTCTGAAATCTCTGACTAGTAACCTCCCCCTCCTCCTGCCCAGACTAAGCTCCCATAAGCCCTTGCTACAGTGCCAAGGCTCTCTGAAAAAGCTGTGGGCGAGGCTTGTTTAGTTTATAGGGAATTAGAGTATTAAAACAAAACAAAATAAGTATTTGGCTTGAGGAATGCCCTATAAACTATATGAAAGGAACACAATTATGCAATGAGTAAAAGTTTATCTCGGATCCACTTTAAAGTGAACCTGAGACAAAAGTCGTCAGAGCTTTATACTCACCTGGGATTTCCTCTAGCCCCTTTGAGGCCGCTGGGTCCCTCACCGTCTCCCTGGACCGCTGCTGTCCCCCGCTGGACAGCCTGATCCTCTGTCCCAGCTGCGCTTCGTGGTGCATGCGTTTCCCAGCCGCACACACCCTGTCACAGGAGCGGTCGCCTACAAGGGACCGAGCAGCCCCAAGTTAGTATAACACCTGAGACAAGTTTCTTCTCAGGTGCACTTTAAGTGTTTAACAAAATATAGTGGTTTTATAGATTTTCCTTTTTTTTTAACGTTTTATACCAGTTTAATACACACACTTTATAATTTACAGTGTTGCCATTGAGCATCATGTCACTTGCCTGTAATTGTCAGTGCACTGGTAAGGGAAGCCCTTAGATTTCAGGAGGGATTCCAGTATAGCTACACTGTGCTTTCCACACGAGTCTCTGAAACACACAACAAGCAGATCTTGTAGAGTAAATACTAATGAGACACATTACTTTTGATATATGCGTTATTGATGAATACATCTGAAGGGACTCTACTGAGACAGTCCACATTAAGAAAAAGCTCAAGCTGGATTAGAAACAAATGGTGGATCAGCAACTCTAGAACTGCACAGATTTGCTGATTTGAATGAAGATTAAATTGTCAGAAAGGACAAAGCTGGGTGAATTACTTAAATCTTTATTAATGGTAATTGCTAGAAAAAAAGTGCATCTGAGGGGCAGCAGCTGATGTAACGGCTGGAACCCACTAGAGCGATTTTTTTTTTGAGCGTTTAGGGATCGATTCAAAACGCTAGCGATTTCCCTAAATGCTCAGCTAATGTTAATGAATGGGCCAAATTCCATTGGAGTGATTGCGATAAGCAAAATCGCAAACGCAGGACAAGCATTTTTGAGCGTTAGCGTTTTGCATTAGTGTATCTGCAATGTGAAGTATATAAACGCTGGCGTAATCGCTCATGAATCGCTATACAGAGTGATTTTGCTAGCATTTTAAAAT
This sequence comes from Hyperolius riggenbachi, assembly GCF_040937935.1. Classification (NCBI taxonomy): domain Eukaryota; kingdom Metazoa; phylum Chordata; class Amphibia; order Anura; family Hyperoliidae; genus Hyperolius; species Hyperolius riggenbachi. The sequence continues at coordinate 102,267,185 of NC_090646.1, read as the reverse complement.
TACTGCACACTGTAAAAAATTTAATTGAAAGGACAAATCAGAATTAAAAACACTAATCGCAAATCGCTACACAATCGCTGGCAAAATGCTTACACTTTTTAAAATTGCTACCAAAGTCACCAGAAAACGCTCATGAAATCGCTTACAAAATGCTCATTAAAAACACTAGCGATTACCGATAGCACTTTGTAGTGGGTTCCAGGCCTAAGCAGGAAAGTGCCGGATCAGAGGAAAAGTCACAAAGAAGCCTTTCTGTGCAGTTTCAGACTTTTCAGACTTTCCACTTAAAGGACAACTGAAGCAGAGGGATATGGAGGCTGCCATATTTATTTCCTTTTAAGCAATACCAGTTACCTGGCTGTCCTGCTGGTTCTCTGCCTCTAATAGTTTTAGCCATTGACCCTGAACAAGAATGCAGATCAGATGTTTCATGACTAGGGATGGTCTGAAATGCTGATTTCCAATTCCTCGCAAACCCTGATTTCCGATTTTTCTGTTTTCCAATTTTATTTTATTTTTCTACGATTTTCCATTTTTACGATTTTCGAGGAGTATTTTATTAGTCATTTTTTGCATCGGAGAATGCAAAAAATGAAGAAAAAAAACGGAAATAGAAAAAATTGAAAATCAGTCTTGTGATTGGTCTGAGATTAAAATTTTGCAGAAAAATTCTGCATTCTCCAATGCTTCCAAGGACTCTGCTTGAGCTAAAATTACCAATTTGCGGTAAATTGGAATTCCAATTTTCATTTTCGAATTTGGATTTCCGATCAGTAGTGCGGATCGAGCATCTCTATTTCTGACATTTTTGTCAGATATGACAAGATTAGCTGCATGCTTGTTTCTGCTGTAATTCAGGCACTACTGAAGCCAAATAGATCAGCAGGGCTGCCAGGCAACTGGTATTGTTGAAAAGTAAATATGGCAGCCTCCATATTCTTTTAACTTCAGTCCTTTAAAAACACGATTGTGATCGCAAACCTGATGTGTAGACACTGCACACTTTACTACATGATTAGAGCATGTTTGCGTTTGCGACAGACATGAGGGCGTAGGGAAGTGTGGAAAAGGGGGTGCATGCAAAAAAAAGCCACAATGAAAAATGGGCACGGAAAAACGTTGATAAAATATCAGGTATTTTACCAATATTGTACTATATTCTGTAGTACAACATCTGTAATTTTACCAATATTCTTCTATCACCCTCAGTACACTTATGCCCATTGTTCCTACAAAATACTACTAGTATGTAGCAGAACTCTGTCAACACTATTTTTCACAGGCCCCTCTGGCTATTTTTATCAGGTGCCCGTGGTCGATTTTTTTTTTTGCCATTTAGCACTCTGCTGCTTTACCATGTAACTTACCACCCAAATGAAACTTGCCTCCTTTTCTGCCTATCAACAGAGGTTTCTTTTGGTGGGATCTGATTGCTGCTGCAATTTCTTTTTTTATTAATTTTATTATTATTATTTTTTATTTTTTTTTATAAAAATGGCTTTTTTTCTCCCTCCCCCCTTTCCTCCCTCCCCCCGAGATCCAATCACTGTGATCACCTATCATTGGCATCATCTTATGAGAGGGATCAGATTGTGAGCCACTCGAGGGGACAGCTAAGTGACAAAACTGTTCCCAGTACAGCACTGCACTAGATCACAGCACTGTACAAAAGAAAAAAAAACATTAGTCTTTTTTTTTTAACAGCCTGCCAGCTCCGATCATGGCTGGCAGGCTGATCACGGAGCTCTGCATCTCAGCAGGGAACGATCGCGCATGTGCGCACGCGTTCCCTGCTAATCTCCGCCCCAGGATTACAGTATGTCACTATCTTCCTATGTCTATTGTTCTCCTACATTTTTCTTTATGAATAAATTATCTCTTAAAACCCGAATAAACACATCAGTGCAAAATCCAACAATAATCAGCATAAGAGGTGCATATAAACAGAATATAGAAACACAGTGCTGGGTAGAATATGTGTTTCATGGAGCAGATATGCTTGGAACTGCAGTACAGCTTGCTTCCTCTCCTCTGTGGATTTCAGCTGTTGGGTGGGCCATTCCTGTGTGACCATGTGACACGCAAACTAGGAAGAACACTAGATGCCTGACTACATTTCCTGGAGTCCAAGCATTACAATATAAACTACATGTACTACAGTATATGTGAGTAGCTGGGACTTAATACAGTAGATCATAAGGGGCAGGCGTGATCAGCTGTAAGACCTCAGAGTCAGCACTTCAAACAGTAAATAGCATGCAAGAGAGGTTTGTAAGCCTGTGTGGATAGGTGCGCAGCTGTAGGAAAGCACAGCTTCACAAAGATTTTCTCAAAAGTTATCATTTACAATAATCCAGAGGATTGCATCCAGAATTTGTTTTGTTATGTTCTTAGTTTAGTAGGTAGGCATTTTCTTTATTGCAGGCATCAGTGTGATCTCCATTGTCTTACTTACACATTAGCTCCTCCAATTTCATCCATCACCCAGATGTTAATTTGGGTTACTTTATCTTTTTGAAAATTAGGAATTTCATAGTCTGCTAAAAAGCTAAAGAAAAAAAAGAGTATTTATTTATGTAAAATGATCATGCCATGCTCCACATTTAAAATAATTTACAAATTTTATTCATTAATTTTGCCAATGAGGTGTAGCGTACATGGGCATCTTTATTGTGTAAAGCAAATAATGTATACCATATATACTCGCCTATAAGCCGACCCATATATAAGCTGAGGTACAAATCTTTTCCCTAAGAAAACAGGAAAAAGTGATTGCCTCGCGTATAAGCCCCCTACCCAGTAAAACCCCCTCCACAGAAGCCAGATGTGCACCCAGTACAAATTATCTCCCCTCCACATTGCCAGATGTGCCCCAAAGCATGATACAGCTGTGTCTCAAGACGCCACTAGATGGCGTCATAGATATAAGACACAGCAGTTGTCACACAGGAAGAATTCCCGATCATTGCATGGCTGACACGTTGCTTGCACTCTCCGCTTCACAAGCCAGGGTACACAGGTAGTCTTGAGCAATGCATTCTGCACACCATGTTGCAGGGGATGGAGGGCATGGACACGGCAGGGAGCCAGATGGCAAGAGCAGGATCACTAGTGCACAAACCTTAAGCTCCTCTGCCAGTAACAAAATCTCTGCTCCACCATCCGTTCTGCTCCACTGAATCACATATAAGCCGAGGGGGTAACTTTTCAACACATTTTTTGTGCTGAACAATTAGGCTTATATGCGAGTATATACAGTATTTGTGTGAAAAAGTAAGTATACTTTTGTAGTTCTCTTTTTAGCATATGTGGATACAGCAATATTCAAATTTCATTCAGAAGGTTGAAATTAACTAAAAAGATCTGAAAAACTCACTTTGCAATAGTTTATTGAGACAGGAGACCCGTGGTAGGCCTCTCTAAAGGATACATGAGGCAAATATAAAAAAGAGAAGCTTCACTCACCTGGGGCCTCTTCCAGCCCCTAGAAGTCTCTGTGTCCAGCGCCGAAGTTCCGCTGTGCTTCCGGCTGCCACTGTCTTCTCTGTAAGGTCCTGCCCTGTGGCTGGGTCGTGGTCTTATGCCCATGCAGGTCTGTGCTGTGCATCTCTTGTGATCGCGCTTCTGTGGCCAGGAGTACTCTGCACTTGCGCAGTTCACAAAGACTTGAACTACGCAAGTGCAACAATGGAAGCTGGATCGCATGCACATCAGTCCACCACCCAACTGCAGGTCTGGATCTTATGGAGGTGACAATGGCAGCCTGAAGCACAGCAGGACTTAATCGCTGGACCCAAAGACTTCTGTGGGGTGGAAGAAGCCCCAGGTGAGTAAAGCCTTACTTTTTTAGGTTTGGCTCATGCATCCTTTAAAAATGCTCATCTAGCCACCATGCTAAAATTACAGTAACTATTTTTAGTTAAATAAAATAATATTTTTAAGCATTCCCAGGCATTTACTGTGTATAAAATCATGAATTTTCTCTGCAGAGGGCAGTAGAAGCTTGTGTATCTCTTGTCATTGGCAAAGGCAAGACTTTCCCTGTGCCTGTGTCTTTCCCCTGCCCGTCTCCTTTTTTGCTGAATTGTCTCTGCAGTGAAAATAAATGATTTTACAGACAAGGAATACTTGGGAATGTTTTAAAATGTTCTTTTATGTAACTTTTATGTGGTCACTAAAATTTTATTTTGGGGATTATAATCTCACTTTAATGCAGAGTGGCTAGAGGAGAACACTGGAGAGGGAAGGTAACTCACTTGTCCAGCAACGTGATCCTCTTTTTCTCATCCAGTGGTGCGGTCTTCCTTCCTCATCCAGCATCCCAGCAGTTCCATTGCTCCTCGTGTAGCCACGTCTCTTCACATGACCTGTCAGAATGTGACATCATTTGACTCAGTAAGAAGAAGCAGGAGACCCAGGGACGCTGCTGGATGGAGGAGGGAAAACAGCATCAGCAGAGCAGGAAAGTGACTAATTTGTCATACTCTGCTGCAGCTACTCTGCATTGGATGGGAGGAGAAACAGGAGGGGCACGGATTCGCCATTAGCGGATTCACTGTTTGCCTGAAAGAAGTACTAGAAGACTTCCTAGAGTTCCCCTTAAAGGAAACCAGAGATGAACACTTTGGCACAAAATAAACTTATTCCCACAATAGATTTTCCAAAATAAATACTATACCTGGTATTTTTGCTGCTCCGGTGTGCAGTTTTTTGTGTTTTTTTTTTTACTAAAATTCCACGCAAAACACAGTTCATCAGAAAAGCATATTATTTAGTGGGTTTTGTGCAAAATGAAATCACCTTTTCTAAAAACCTCTTAGGACTATAAAATATGGATTAAAAAAAATGTTTTTCAATATAGCCTTACATTAGCTCCTCCTTTTTCATCACAGCTCTCTGTGATGCTGTGAATATACAGAACAGGAAAGCAGAACCAGAAGGGGGCAGGCTTGGGCTTGAAAAGACATAAAAGAAGACAGACTCGGCTGTAATGATTGCTGAACAAAGCCAGACTAAATGCTCAGTCTGGGATTTTAATAGGGGTTAAAATCAGGATGTTTTCTCTAATGTTCGCACTGATATATATGGTGCAATACATGAGGGTGCTTCGTCTCTGGTTCACTTTAAGTTTGAGTTTGGCATAGAAAGTAATCATTCTGTATGACATGGCATGCCAGCCCTTTCAACATGAAATGGCTGTTTACTGGGGGGCAGCCCTGGTGTACATATTAGGGTGAGCCAAATGCCAGCTCACCCTGCCAGCTCACCCTGCTGCCACTCTGCCAAATTCCTGGTGGCATAAAATACTATTCCCCCCTCTGTTATAAAAGCTGATAAATACACCATGTTTTATATCTATAAGGACCAGAAAACATGAGGAATCCATACTTATTTGCATCTATACTGCCTGTTGTATTGCTGCAGAGATATGATATTTACATACATTTTATATCTTGTTTTGCTCTAATGAAGGGGGTGGAACTGGATCATGTGGCAGAGGCTGCCCAACTCTCATTACAATCTCCACTTCAACAAAGAGAGTGTTAAGGGCTCAGACACATTATAAGCGCTTTTCTGAGCGTTTTCAATTGATCAGCGCTTTCTAAGCTCTTTAAAAAATCGCTCCCGTTCACTTGCAGAAAAATGGCTGCGGTCACAAAAATCGCAGACGTGTAAAAATGTACGCGATCGTGATGATTTTTATACGATTTTCATGATTTTAACGCAAGTGAATGGGAGCGATTTTTTTATAAGCGCTCAGAAAGCGCTGATCTGAGTTGAGTGCAAAGTGTCTGGAAAATTTCGGATGCAGCCTTGGTGGTGTGCACTGGCGTTCTCCTCGCTGTTCAACCAAATGTAAGTTACACATTTTTTTTGCTTAGCTGCTCCCAAGGTTTTAAATTTAGGGTAAGTCACTTGCCCGAAGGTTTGCCTCGCCATGGCGCAAGTGTCTAGTATAATATACTTTGCATGCAAACCATATTGGAAGCTAAAGTTCCTCCTAGTTTAATAAATGTTAGCACTTGTCTTGGATGCATGGCATGCATTTTTCAGTCTAGCAGAGGCGGTGTATGCCTGTGCGATTAACCATTCAATTGCAGCATGTGATTAGGGACGCACATCCTTTCCCCCCCACCTTTTCTTAACTTTGTAACTATGTGACTGTCAGGTTAGCTGCTCCCAGCCCCTCCTCCTGAGTTTCCTGTTTGCATAATAAGTAGTAGCAGATTTGCATATGATTTGCATCTGAGTTGAGTGCAAAGTGTGCAGAAAATCTATTTAGGTGCTGCACACTGAGCTGGTGGTCATTTAGGATGCAGCCTTGGTGGTGTGCACTGGCGTTCTCCTCGCTGTTCAACCAAATGTAAGTTACACATTTTTTTTGCTTAGCTGCTCCCAAGGTTTTACATTTAGGTTAGGTCACTTGCCCGGAGGTTTGCCTCACCATGGCGCAAGTGTCTAGTATAATATACTTTACATGCAAACCATATTGGAAGCTAAAGTTCCTCCTAGTTTAATAAATGTTAGCACTTGTCTTGGATGCAGGGCATGCATTTTTCAGTCTAGCAGAGGCGGTGTATGCCTGTGCGATTAACCATTCAATTGCAGCATGTGTTTAGGGACACGCAGCCTTCCCCCCCCCACCTTTTCTTAACTTTGTAACTATGTGACTGTCAGGTTAGCTGCTTTCAGCCCCTCTCCTGAGTTTCCTGTTTGCATAATAAGTAGTAGCAGATTTGCATATGATTTGCATCTGAGTTGAGTGCAAAGTGTGCAGAAAATCTATTTAGGTGCTGCACACTGAGCTGGTGGTCATTTCGGATGCAGCCTTGGTGGTATGCGCTGGCGTTCTCCTCGCTGTTCAACCAAATGTAAGTTACCCTTTTTTTTTCTTAGCTGCTTCCAAGGTTTTAAATTTAGGGTAAGTCACTTGCCCGGAGTTTTGCCTCGCCGTGGCGCAAGTGTCTAGTATAATATACTTTGCATGCAAACCATATTGGAAGCTAAAGTTCCTCCTAGTTTAATAAATGTTAGCACTTGTCTTGGATGCATGGCATGCATTTTTCAGTCTAGCAGAGGCGGTGTATGCCTGTGCGATTAACCATTCAATTGCAGCATGTGATTAGGGACGCGCAACCTTTTCCTCCCCCCCACCTTTTCTTAACTTTGTAACTATGTAACTGTCAGGTTAGCTGCTCCCAGCCCCTCCTCCTGAGTTTCCTGTTTGCATAATAAGTAGTAGCAGATTTGCATATGATTTGCATCTGAGTTGAGTGCAAAGTGTGCAGAAAATCTATTTAGGTGCTGCACACTGAGCTGGTGGTCATTTTGGATGCAGCCTTGGTGGTGTGCACTGGCGTTCTCCTCATTATCTCTACTTTATTATGGAGGGTACAGATGAGTACCTAATACTGCAATCTGTGTGTGTGTGTGGGGGGGGGGGGGGGGGGTATGGCTACCTAATACTACTGTTTGCATGGCAGACATGGCGATCCAATACTGCTGTGTAGAGTCACATATGACTACTCATTACCACTAACTTGAGGCAGACATGGCTACTTACTACATCCATATGGAGAGACGTTATGGCTGCCATATACTACTGAAAGCACACATTACTGCCTAATACTACAATATGGAGGGGCACAGATGTCTATCTAATACTACAACTTGGGAGGCGGGCATAGCTACTTAATATTACTGAGGGAAAACATGGCTACCCAACACTATCTTTCTCTATCTTGGGTAGCGAGAAAGTCAGAAGTAGAGTAGAGAGAACTAGAAGACCCGGCAGGTAATTATAACTTTCCAGGAGAGGAGGATCTGTGTTATAGGCTAGAAATCCGCTTTAAAGTGTACCCGAGGTGGTTCGAAGTATAAAAAAGGGACACAGAGGCATATTCCCATCTGAAGGAAATGCCTCTGTGTGCCCTCCTCGCCGTTCTCAGTCCCCCCTGCGCTCCGCTAGAAACTCTACCCCCCTCCCCCCTCCCAAATATGCCAACAAGCAGCTTCTCGGCAAACTAATGGGGAAGGGGAGTCCTTTGGAACTCCTGCGTAATGCTCTATTCCCTGCCTATCAGAGCCTTCTAACTGGCTCTCCATTGCCTGCTCCCTGACCCTCCCCTGCCCCCTCCATACCAAGCATCTGCAACGTTGTGTGACCCCAAAGGTCACAAAAGTGAAAGTAAAGAACAACTGGATGTAGAAGCGGCCAAGAGCAGCAATAATGGATGCTATCTGATCCGGCAACCCCCCTCTCCTTGGTTCAGGTAGCATGCTTTTTTTTTTTTACTTTGAAGACCATCTCGGGTTTTCTTTAAATTTTGTATCTGGAGGCACAAGGCTACTGTTTTGAGCCTGTTTTGTCTTAATCTAGCATGCTGATATGAATGACTGCATTTGAACTGTTGAAGTAGTAAAATAGGTAGTGTATGTATTAGGTATGACCTGATGTATTGAAAAAGGATTTCAGCTGATAAACTGTTATATAAACGAAAACTGAGAATTTTATAGCACCCAACTGTGTCTTTTTTGGAGGGACAGTCCCTCTATGGGAACCCAGTCCCTCTGCCCCTCTTTCCTCCTCATCTGTCCCTCTCTCAGGACTGATGTACAGATCTATGTAAATATATGTATGTTTCTGAAAAATGAGTTTGACTCTAAACTTTATTCCCATCCTTTAAATTGATATATTTCTTATTTTCAAATGTTAATGGAAAATGATCTAGAATAGAAAGTGTGATTTTAACTATAAAATAACATTTTTGTTATGAAACAGCAAAGGAGTATAAGAGTTGCTAAAATACAAACTTACCAGTATGCTCCTTCCTGTTATGGTACCCATACAGAGGATAATACAAAGACATGCCTGAGGGACTTGAATCTACCTTATCCCTTATAGGTCGTCTGGGCTAACCATATACCTCCCAACTTTTTGAGATCAGAAAGAGACACTTAAAGGAATACTATCGATTGAAACGACTTTTTTTTAATACTCTTTATTAGTGTACACATTATCACTAGTGCTAGGGGCACTTTATTTATTCACCCAGGTCTCTCCCTCTATCCCTGCTTAAACATTCATTTCTCACACAGCTCATAGTAGTTTGGGTCACCCTGAGCTGCTTGGTTACTCTGTCACACAGCTCACAAATATATTTCACTGTGTCACTCACAGCATGCAGGAGACATGAGGAGAAATAGGCGACTAAATAAGCTGTAATATTGCTGGAATATAAGTAGCTATAACACTAGTCTGTGTTTACACTCAGACTGGCTGCCTGCTTGTGGTGATTCACTCCAGGCTGCATCCACTTTACAAGCTGCTGAGAGGGGCAGACCACTGTTTACAATTAGCATTATTAGTATCTTTATCAGTCAAGAGAAGCAAAGATAATAAACACACATTGCTAGAATCTTTAACCACTTACCACCATATCAATAAGATTCTTTCAGCAAGGTGATAATTAAACTATAAACTGAGGAGTTGATAGCAACTCCCCTGTGCAGAGACATGATCTAGCCCTCTGGGAGCCAGTATTTAGATACATTTTGTATCCAAAACTGACGCCAAAACTGACGGAGGATTTTACACCTGAGAGGAACAGCTGTGTGAGGAATCAAATTGCTCCTAGTACTTGTCCTAATGTGTGCTACAACATACAGCATTTAAAAATAAATGCATACATTGATAGTATTCCTTTAAGCCACACCCCTGTCACACCTCTAACCACACCCCCGACACTCTGCTAGTCATGCATACTATAATGATTTCATAAGAAAAATATGCTTTTTAACCACTTTATCCACCACTACAGTATATCTACGTCCTCTGTGACTTCATCTAAGCCACGAGTCAGTAGATATACATCTTGTAGCAGAAGCAGTGCTGTGCAGGATTGGGCTTGCTCCTGTGCACATTTCTGGCACTATCTGATGCAGCACTAATTGGTGAACGGGAATATATGTTTCCTGAGCTAATGAGATTGATTTTTAGCATTAAAAATACTTTTATTTCCTCAGTTTATAGTGAAAAATACACTCTGTAGCATTATTTCAGAATCAAATATCTTCACCATAAATTGTGGCAGGAACACAATCTAAGTTTTGTGATAAGCGGTAAGAATAGCCAAACAAAATGTGTGTGTTTTTTTTATCTCGGTAGCACTTTTTATTTTTAAACTAAAATTGGTAAAACTGAAAAATGTGTTTTTTCTATTTTTTCCCTTATTTTCCCATTAAAATTCATAGAAAACAAAATTGTTCGAGGGAAAGAATGGCATACAATGAAAGCCTAGTTTGTCTTGAAAAAAACAATATATATTTCATTTCTGTGTCATAAGTAGGGATAAAGTTATTTCTGATTAAATAAAGACATAGCTAAACTGTCAAAACTGCTCTGGTCCATAAGTGGGAAACAAGGTCTAGATGCAAAGTGGTTAATAATTCAAACCACACTGGTCCTTTCTATCCTGGTTCATTTTCCTTTATATTAACAATTGAAATTAGGAAATATATCAATTTACAGGATGGGAATAAAGTTTAGTGTCAATTAAACACATTTTTTTCTTTAGAAAAATACACATATTTACATAGATGTGTCCTTGAGTCCTGAACGAGGGACAAATGAGGGAGAAAGAGGAACAAGGGTTGGATTCCCAAAGAGAGACTGTCCCTCCAAAAGAGGGACAGTTGGAAGCTATGGCTAACCATTACAGTGATGGCCATACAGCAAGGCTCTGGAGCTATGGCTAACCATCACAGTGATGGCCGTACAGCAAGGCTCTGGAGCTATGGCTAACCATCATAGTGATGGCCATACATCAAGGCTCTGGAGCTATGGCTAACCATTACAGTGATGGCCATACAGCAAGGCTCTGGAGCTATGGCTAACCATCACAGTGATGGCCATACAGCAAGGCTCTGGAGCTATGGCTAACCATCATAGTGATGGCCATACAGCAAGGCTCTGGAGCTATGGCTAACCATTACAGTGATGGTCATACAGCAAGGCTCTGGAGCTATGGCTAACCATCATAGTGATGGCCATACAGCAAGGCTCTGGAGCTATGGCTAACCATCACAGTGATGGCCATACAGCAAGGCTCTGGAGCTATGGCTAACCATCACAGTGATGGCCATACAGCAAGGCTCTGGAGCTATGGCTAACCATCACAGTGATGGCCATACAGCAAGGCTCTGGAGCTATGGCTAACCATCACAGTGATGGCCATACAGCAAGGCTCTGGAGCTATGGCTAACCATTACAGTGATGGCCATACAGCAAGGCTCTGGAGCTATGGCTAACCATCACAGTGATGGCCATACAGCAAGGCTCTGGAGCTATGGCCAACCATCACAGTGATGGCCATACAGCAAGGCTCTGGGGCTATGGCTAACCATCACAGTGATGGCCATACAGCAAGGCTCTGGAGCTATGGCTAACCATCATAGTGATGGCCATACAGCAAGGCTCTGGAGCTATGGCTAACCATTACAGTGATGGCCATACAGCAAGGCTCTGGAGCTATGGCTAACCATCACAGTGATGGCCATACAGCAAGGCTCTGGAGCTATGGCCAACCATCACAGTGATGGCCATACAGCAAGGCTCTGGGGCTATGGCTAACCATCACAGTGATGGCCATACAGCAAGGCTCTGGAGCTATGGCTAACCATCATAGTGATGGCCATACAGCAAGGCTCTGGAGCTATGGCTAACCATTACAGTGATGGCCATACAGCAAGGATCTGGAGCTATGGCTAACCATCACAGTGATGGCCATACAGCAAGGATCTGGAGCTATGGCTAACCATCACAGTGATGGCCATACAGCAAGGCTCTGGAGACAGAACAGAGCATGTGGCCAATGAGGATGGGAAAGCAGCCTTAATGGGCCACAGTGGATGAATTGTCCATAACGGATAGTAGATCTTACCTGGGCCTGGGAAATGCACCACCTGGGGTGGAACCATTCAGCAAGATCTGTATTTCACCAGAGCTGTGTTTAGCATACTGCAAATAGAATGGAAGATGCACAAACTTCATACAGGAGTTGGAAATGCAAAAAAACATTCTTAACATTTTTAGATTTTAATACCAAGACAGCATACCACAGTGGCGATATATACAGCAAAACAGGGCATTTTGACCACTTCAGTACAGCTGAGCCAACGTTATTACTGGTAGTTAGAAATACAGGCCCATATGCAATTAATTTTTTCTCCTGAGTTATCTCCCAAGTCCTAGGAGATCATTTTCATATCTTTAAAACAACTTAGTATTTTACAATTGAAAACTTACATACAAGTTGGTGAAAAGGTATCAAAATTCGTTTGAGTCTTTTCTTGCTTGCTGGTGATTTAAAGAGCATTTTATGGTTTTTAAGAAAACTCAGGAGTGAATTGCATATGGGGCCATTATCTCCTGCAGCAGAGCTGTTTAGCAGTTCACTTTTCACAGTGAGTTTCACAAACTTTAATTTCATGACAGTTCTGGAAAACAATGCGCAAAATGTAATTATCACAATGGTATACAGAGCAAGCAAAAACCAGAATCATCATTATTATTATTATGATGACAGACGTCTTCCGCAGAGCTGAACAGAGTATATTGTCTAGTCCAGTGATCTGCAAACTTGGCTCTACAGCTTTTAAAGGGAACCAGAGATGAACGATAATGAAAAATTGAAAAAGCTTTTATACATACCTGGGGCTTCTTCCAGCACCATAAACCTGGATCGCTCCCACGCCGCCATCCTCCGCTTCCTGTATCGCCGGTACCGGGTCTCGTCACTTCTAGCGGACGTGACCAATTTTCCGCATGCACAGGGGCTCCCGGCATACCCTTACGCATGCCGCACGCATAAGGATATGGAGGAAGCCCCTGTGATGCGGACAATTGGCCGCGTGCTGACTCCGACTAGCCGACTGGCCGAAACTACGGGACCCGGTACCGGCGGATCCAAGCAGTGGAGGACGGCGGCGTGGGAGCGATCCAGGCTTATGGGGTTGGAGGAAGCCCCAGGTATGTATAAAAGCTTTTTAATGGTTCAGCTCTGGTTCTCTTTCAGGAACTACAAGTCTCACAATGCATTCCAAGCATCTTGACAGCCACAGTCATGATTCATAAAGGCAAATGCATTGTGGGACTTGTACTTCCTTAACAGCTGGAGAGCCCAGTTTGCAGATCACTGGTCTGGTCACTTAACCACTTCGTCCACAGGTCAGTAGATATACGTCCTCTGTGACTTCATCTAAGCCACAGGTCAGTAGATATACGTCTTGTAGCAGAAGCAGTGCTGTGCAGGATTGGGCTTGCTCCTGTGCACATTTCTGGCACTATCTGATGCAGCACTAATTGGTGAATGGGAATATAAGTTTCCTGAGCTAATGAGATTGATTTTTACTATTAAAAGTACTTTATTTTCTCATTTCATAGTGAAAAACACACTTTGTAGCACTATTTCAGAATCAAATATCTTCACCATAAATTGTGACAGGAACATAATCGAAGTTTTGTGATAAGCAGTAACAATAGCCAAACAAAATGTGTGTTTTTTATCGACAGTAGCACTTTTTATTTTTAAACTGGAATTGGTAAAACTGAGAAATACATGTTTTTTCTATTTTTTTCTTTGTTTTACCATTAAAATTCATAGAAAACAAAATTGTTTGAGGGAAAAAAATGGCATACAATGAAAGCCTAGTTTGTCTTGAAAAAAACAATATATATTTCATTTCTGTGTCATAAGTAGGAATAAAGTTATTTCTGATTAAATAGGGACATAGCTAAACTGTCAAAACTGCTCTGGTCAATAAGTTGAAAACAAGGTCTGGTTAACTGTCTCTCAGAGGAGCTCACAATGTAATCCCTACCAAAGTCATATGTCTATGAATGTATGTATCGTAATCTAGGGCCAATTTAGGGGAAAGCCAATGAATGCATTGGTATGTTTTTGTGATGTGGGAGGAAACCTGAATGCCTGGAGTAAACCCGTGCAGACACAGGGAGAACATACACACTCTTTGCAGATAGTGCCCTGGCTGGGATTCAAACAACTACACCACTGTGCTGCCCATCCGAATCAAATCACTAATAAATAAAAACTACAGAGCTGTGGGAGGCCCCAATTACTCCCCCCCTCCCCCTTCCCCGCCAATATAGGACCCCCTCCATAGCAGGCGTTGTTGTACCCACACTTGTTATGGGTGGGGGGAGTTATTGTAGCCAGTTATTGTAGCCAGGCTGTTATGGGGGAGGGGGGAGTGTCACAGACCGCAGGGCCGGTCTGCGGATGGGGTAAATCGATCAGCGTCAGAAATCCTCTCACACGGTCATTTGTTCATCACGAAGGGTAACCCGCATTCGCAATTTGATGAACTGACTCGCGAAGGGAGTGTTCGGATGCCAGCGGATTTACCTCACAAATACAATTCAAAGATCTGCCACCAAGCGAGTTACACAGCCCGCTACTGTAATTATACTAGGACTTGGAGAACGCTCTATTAGCCCCTAGCAGTATGCAGGAACCTGGGTCAGATCGTTATATCTGGGCCGGGTTCTCGCATACGGGTTATAAAGGCACACTTCTATTAAACACAGGGTAGCGATTTCAGGAGAATAGGTACGATTGTGTATGTTCAGCAACAGGTCATAACCGATAAACGATTTTTAAAATGTTTAATAACAAAAATGCATTACATACAGTTATATACACCAATTTACATATATACACAGAGCTTAAAAATAAAAAGGAATAAAATCAGAAAATTCTTACTTAGTTAGCTGAGCAGTCCATTTGAAGAATGAAGAAAAATAGTCCAGTTTAAAAGTAGGCATTCAGGTTAAGAGTCCTTTGAACACAGCATGCACCGGTTCTCCTTGAGCACATGCTTGGACTTTCCTGGTCGATGAAATTTGGAGAACTGAGGGAGGGGTCCCTCGCAACCACTTTTGACTGACCTGAGTTTTGGGCTGTCACTACCTGGAAAGTAGGTGTGTTTCAGGCGGAGTTACCTCCTAATCAGCAGGTTGCCGCCCACAGACTCAGAGAAAGAAATGTACCAATTATTAATAATCTGTGTGACTCCGCCCCAGATTGGCGCATCGCAAATCCGAGGCTATATTCATAAGCGGCCTGCGACCCTGTATTAAACGAGGCTATACATGCCTAGTCTAACGCATTCGCTCTACGCAGGCCGGATAAAGTGGTTTCTCTACTGATTCCTGATAGCTAGAAAATTGCAATTCATGTGAATGATAGAACTGATTTCTAGGTATCAGGAAATGTAATTTTTGTCTTGCTGTGCCCAACCTATTTTGAATTATTAATAAATGAAAGTTCTCTTTGTTAGAAGCTATGAGTTTGGAGGGAACTTATATCTCAGCCAGGGGAGGACTGGCCAGGGGGGAAGGGGGAAGATTTCCCCCCAGGCTGCCTCTAATTTAATGATTTAGGGCTGGTACAATGCCTGGTGCATTCATGTTTTTGTATAAGGCAATGTGAACCACTAGGCTGGCTGAGGCAAATAATGCCTAATTACAAAGCAATTAGAGGGTGGGCAAGCTGGTAAATATACACAGCATGATGCAGAGCAGAGGCTTGCCTGCAGGGTCCGTGGGAACAAATCTGTCTGGTCTCTCACCATTGTTAAAATGACTGCATGTGCACAGCTACATAAGGTATTGTCTAGGTTGAAAAGTATTCAACAATCCCTAGGCTCCAGAAGGGCTGCTTGAAGAAAGTCCCTAGACTCCAGGAGGGCCTGCTTGCAAACAGTCCCTAGGCTCCAAAGGAGCTGCTTTCGGGACTTGTTTGAGAGATTGGCAGGGACAGGATTGATATTGTAGGCAAGTAGCCTCTGTGTGATTTGGCTGCAATACAGATAAGCTCTCTGATCCATCTCAGGCTATTCTCAGTCTCTCTCGCACTACTGGAATATATGGGGCACGTGTGTAATGTAATTTGGGCTGGGGCTGCTGTGAAAATGGGCCTCTAATTGTATTTTCCCCCTGGGCCAAAAGGTCCCAGTCCTCCCCTGATCTCAGCCAGTTTGAGCTGGCTTGGAGACATGAGCTGGGTAGCCAAATGGCTCTACCCAGGGGTGTTACCCATGTGTGAAATTCTTTCCTGACCTGACACAGGATGTGGGGGGAAGGTTACTGTACTCTCTGCAATGCTCTCAGAGGGGGAAAAGAGAAAGGAAAGGCATTTTTTATGTACAGTTACACAGCACTGACAGTGATGGTTTGGGACCATACGAAAATCGTTGCCGATTACGCACACGACTTTCCGTAATGTTCGCCACAGGGAGCATGGTGGCAAATTTTTTTACATGACCCCCAGAAGATGGGCCCCCCAGCTGTGGTGATGTCCACTGGTGGAAGGGAATGGAGTGGTGAATATTAAAGGGGAATGGAATGTTTGCTACAGATCCCTATTATTTGTAGTTATTCCCATGATAGAGTAGCTGGATAGTGTACTGCCTTTGACATGGCAGACCAGGGTTCGAATCTTGGCTATGGTCAGTACCTATTCAGTAAGGAGTCCTTAAGCAAGACTACATAACACTACAGGATGGCCCCTTAAGTGCGCCCTTAGTGGCTGCAGCTCTTGAGTGCTTTGAGTCCAACAGGAGAAAATCGCTATACAAATGTTTGCAGTGTCTGATAATTGTGGGAATGTCTCCTTGAAAGCTACCTTCACTCTAGTAGCTGGGGGCTGATATCATGCAATGAATAGTTGCTATGTGTCTACAGCAAGTTCAATCATTAAAAGTCCAATTAGAGATAGCTGGCTGCTTCACCATAACTTATGAAATACTATACTAGGTTTAGTATAACAAACCCTAATATACCAATCGTTCTGCAGGAGCAGCAAAAATGCTGCAAAATGTGAAAAAGCCTGCTCCCTAGAGTCTTCCAAAAAGATAAACCTGTGCTACCTGCAACTCAACAGCGCAAATCACTAAGGTCTGAGTTTAAGGTTGCCATACATCTATAGATTTTGCAGTTAATTGACACTAATTAACTGTTTGAATCAGATCAGATGAAAATCAGTACCTCAACAAGCATGTAGATCAACGATTCAACCAATTTAGAGCTGAAATCAATCAAATGTCTCAGTCGAGCATGCTGGAAAATCTGGGCCAACATGGTCAATCTGGTGGGCAGCAGTAACGGCGTGCGATATCAGGATGACTGACAAACGCGATGGACCCCTGGCTGCTGCCCCCTCCCCCCTTAAAATGTAAATGTACCATCCCAGAAACTCCTCTTTTTTTAAGTACAAAATAAATTAGCTGTAAGAAGTCCTCCAGACCCTTAGGGCTGGTTCAGACGGGCGTCTGCGGAGCGCTTACCGCCAGCGTTCGGGACTTGGCGTTAAACGCTCCCATTCAAGTGAATGGGAGCGTTTGTACCAGGCTTTTACCGGCGTTTACGCGAATGCGGTGTTCGGGTCCTGATTTTCCCTGGCGTTCAAGCGACCCTGGACGCTGCATGTAGCATCCTGGGGTAGTTAACTGCCACGGGTAATGTTCCCCCAGGGGAAGAAAAATGCCGCCGCATCCAAAAGCTACGTGAAGGCTGCTGAAAGCCCGAATGCGTCGCTGCCGCAACGCCGCCAAATGCGATGCAACAGAAAGCTGGGTAGACGCCCCGTGTGAACCAACCCTAATTGTAGTGAATAGTAAAACTGTATAAATCAGTAAAATAAATAAATTGAAATTGGATTAAAAAAACACACATTAGGATCTATTAACCAAAAATGAATACACAAATCAGAACAGTACTCCAAAAATCCTGAGTGACCCAGACATTATTTTAACGAGGCAACAACAGGGAGATTATTTTAGTTTACAGTAGCTTCATTCAGTTAGACAAACGAAATGAGGGAAAATTCTAAAGGGGCCCATACACTGGTCGATTTCAGCCATCGATTTGTGGCCAAATTCAATCGATTTTGATGGATTGCATCTATCTGACACGATGGAAGATCTAGGTCGATCTGCTGCTGGCAGCAGATCTATGGCCCATAGAGTTGCATTGGATCCAATAGTCCAATAATGCATTTAAGGTGTCCATACACTTATAGATATGCAGCAGATTCAACCATCAGATAGATTTCTGTCAGATGCCTGTCAAGTCGAATCGGACAGGAATCTATCTGATGTGTGCCACACACTAGGAACAGATTTCTAATAGATTTCAGAATGAAATCTATTGGAAATCTATCTAAATGCATTATTGGTCCATTGGATCCAATGCAACTCTATGGACCATTGATCTGCTGCCAGCAGCAGATCGACCTAGATCTTCCAACCTGTCAGATAGATCAAATCCATCTAAATCGATCAAAATCGGCCACAAATCGATAGATTTGAAAGAATCGTTTTCTGATCGATCGATTCTATAGAATCGATCGATCGAATGATGGCTGAAATCGACCAGTGTATTGGCCCCTTTAGATAGATTTCCAATAGATTTCATTCTGAAATCTATTGGAAATCTGTTCCTAGTGTGTGGTACACATCAGATAGATTCCTGTCAGATTCGACTTGACAGGCATCTGACAGAAATCTATCTGAAGGTCGAATCTGCTGCAAATCTATAAGTGTATGGTTCACAGTGGGTGTTGCGTTCCCTGCAAAAGCAGGAATGCAATGCAACTGAATGAGAAAGTTGTGCCCCAAGTTATCCACACATTGCTTCACATACAGTAAAGCAGTCGATGAAAAGTATGCTTCACTTATTTTTAATAATAATAATCTGAACATTTATTTAGTGCTTTTCTCCTGTCGGGCTCAAGAGCTGCAGCCACTAAGGGCGCTCAAGAGGCCACCCAGCAGTGTTAGGGAGTTTTGCCTTGAACTCCTTACTGAATAGGTACTGACCCTAGCCAGAGATTTGAACCCTGGTCTCCCATGTCAAAGGCTGTGCCTTTACCCAGTACACTATCCAGCCACTAGTATGTGTTATGCAGTAACGTACTTCATGCAGTGTGGGTGCTGTATGCCGATAAACCCAACCACCCGCAGTGTGAACATTGCATGGGTGGTGCATTGCTGTGCTACGTTTTACGTTACAATACGGAAGTTGTTGGGCCGCAATGCACCACTGGGTTCGAATCCTGGCTAGGTCAAGTACCTATTCAGTAAGGAGTTCAAGGCAAGACTCCCTAACACTGCAGGGTGGCCTCCTGAGCGCGTCCCAGTGGCTGCAGCTCTTGAGCGCTTTGAGTCCGACAGGAGAAAAGCGCTATACAAATGTTCAGATACAGATACAGATACAGATACACTGTGAACGTAGCCTGATGGTAAGCAGTAGTTTATTCCTGGAACACTTCTAGGGAAATACGGTTTTGGAATAACTTACCGTTACAGAAGCCATTCTCCAGAAGGACTCCTCGGCATTGTGCTCACACTCTGCTGTGGTGGGGCAGGAGTCATACTCAATCCCTGAACACAGAGAACACAAGCAGCAATGAAACAGGGTCATACAATTTGTTACGTTTAGCCTTCACATCAGAGGCCTGATGCAGGGATGGGACAAGGTCTTCCAGCACTAGAGGCAGAGAAAGTGCGCCATCCCTTACACTATTACCAGGATAATGTGCATGTTACTATGGTAATGCGTGTTGCTATAGCAATGCAGGCCTTACCAGTGGACTGGTAAAATTGATGTGCGCTGCTTGTGCATGGCAAATTTACTGGTGTGAAGATGATGGCAGCCTCCTCAACACAGAGGCAAACGATTCTGCAGTTCTGACCATCATGGTGAGATGGTATTGTGCATTAGCAAAGCAATGTGATTTAGGTATGTAGAACATGGCAGGAATATTATTTTAGACATGTCTAAATGGCTCTAGATCAGTGGTCCTCAAATTAAGGGCCCGCGGGCCGAATGTGGCCCCCTGAGGCTTTTTTATCCGCCCCCCCCCCCCCCACACACACACACACACACACACACACACAAAATGTATAACAGATGCGGTCAGCTACATCTTGAAATATTGGTTGTCAGCATATAGAATGGAGCCAGAAAGCAGTAATTCGCTGGTTTCCAATCAAATTCCACATCAGGTGACACTATTGTCCAATTGGACTGCAGGTTGTCACCTGGGTATGGTTCACTGTCTGGCACGCAAAGACTTCTACATAATTTTATGTATACTCCGGCCCCCCAGCAGTCTGAAGTATGTTGACCCGGCCCTCGACTCAAAATGTTTGGGGACCCCTGCTCTAGATCAAACTGCTACAACAACCTGTCAAATGGAATGTGGAACGTTCAGAGACTGCTCTACAGGCCTTCATTTCCATGTGTACACCTACAGGTCACATAAACGCCCCCCTCCCCCCCCAACACCTACTAGTAATTATATCATACAGTGCCATAGAGATTACCACAGCAGCCCTATGAGGTGCAGAGTAATGCAAGCAGAGTAATACTTTATACTAGGGGCTACCCAATAATGGAGGCAGGCCCCTCTGACTATGCACATGGGGGGGGGGGGGCTACCTAACACTGGAGACCCTTCTGTATATTAGATAAATATAATATTTGTGGAGGGGCCCCAAGCATAGTTTTGCTATGGAGCCCCATGGTTTATAGCTATGCCCCTGCTATCATATACCTATTAAACACCAAACACTGATACTGTGTATCTACTGATGCCAGAGGCTTGTAATCAGGGCCAGGCCAAGGCAGAGGCGAGAGAGGCTCCAGCCTCAGGGCGCAGTGTAGGAGGGGGCGCACAACTCACTCAGCTATCATTCCCCTATTGTGTCTGAAGCAGAGAGGAATAAGAAAATGGGATACATGGCAGTGACTGCAAGCCAGATAACTAGAGATTAAGGTGTTGGGGGGGTTGAGGGCCCTGGGTCTCCTCTTAGTCTAATAGTAATCAGTGTGTGATGGCTGGGGTGGGAGGGATGGAGGGGCGCACTTTGGTGTCTCAGCCTTGGGCGCTGGAGGATCTTGTCCCGGCTCTGCTTGTAATATATTCCTTTTACAGGAATTAGTTTATACACAGGGATAAAAATGTAAACAATGATACCAATTCACAAATTTACATGACACCTCAGAGTTTGCTGGGATGGGCCTGAGTTCAGCTCACCTGAACCGTTGGTTGATCCGCAGAAGTATAGATTGTCTGCCAGCCACCCGATTAGTGTGTCTCCCAAAGGTGTATATCGCTTTGTTCTGTCTGAATATCTGTGCACCAGGGCCTTGTTGTTTTCCCAGAAAAGTGTCTGTAACATACATGGATGACATAAGGCCCACTGTATACTATGGCCATATTTATACAGAAGTCATAGAAACAGATAAAATTGCAACATATCAACCATAACTCCCACCCCCCAAATCTCCCAAAACATTTTAGGGCCCATTTTAGAGATTTGGTGGGTGGGATTTATGGTTAATATGGTTTATGGGGTGTTGCAATTTTATCGGTTTCTATGATGTAATAAATAAATGAATATTTTTTCATCAGCATGCACCGAAGAGTCAATTCTTTCTTTTGTGGTTTCTAGATACAAATTACAGAGGTCATCAAATCAGCAGCAGAGAGGATCATTGGGAAACCCTTCCACCCACTTGACCTTCTCTACAACTACAGGCTGTGTTCCAGAGTGCTGAACATCGCCAATTACCCCTCACACGAGGGCCACCACTAATTCAGTCGGCTCCCATCGAGCCAGAGGTTTTGAGCTATCTCGACCAGGACTTCTAGACACAGAAACTCTTTTTTTCCCCTCTGCTGTCAACCTCTTGAACTCTATCCACGTTCTCCTCCCTCCAGCGTTCCTCCCCCTTAGGGCTGTGGCTGTTATCGACAATTCTTTGTATTGAATCACTGCCTCATGTGTACATTGTGAACACTTTTTTTTTGTCTGTGGACTTAGTATACTGTAATGTATATTGTGTTTTTGTGTCCTGTATTTCTCCAACTTGAATCCTTTATTTCCCAAATACAATTCCGGGCATGACCCACTTGTACTTGGTGAATAAAAATGACTTCTGATTGTGATTCTGAACCTAATGTATACAGTACAAGGGCCATTATAACAAGATATACAATGTTATTCAGAACTATCAATTGGAGCTAATCAGTGTATATTCATTTGTAAATAAAAAAATAATGATATAGTACCTTGTCTGAAGGGATGTCATGAAGTGTCAGGTTGATATACAGCTCATAATCAGATGGGAGGACAGAACATGGATCTTTACTGACAAATGCACTTTTAAAAGCATCCCATATAGCAGAGCAGTTTTTCTCCCTATAAGAAAAAGGTAAAAAAAAAAAAAAAAGAGAGAGAGAGAGAGAGAGAGAGAGAGAGAATCATTTAAAGGTGACATCTCGGAGCTCACTCCAACCTGAATTATCGCAAATATTTATTTTTTAAGAAAGCAAACTTTTGTTTTTAAATGTGGCAGTACATTAAAAAAAACATTTTCTTTTAAGGCTCCATCATTCTTGGTGCTGCTGTGCAAACTGCAGTATAGACAAAAGTGGGTGAAAGGAAGCAAAGCATGATGGCACCAAGATGCTAAGAGCGTGCTCTCATGTAGACATCCACACATGGAGAACAGTGAGGCAACGCTTTATAAAAGCCCTTTATTCGGGCGCATGCGCGCAGCAGACTGAGATGGACGCCTTATCCCAGTCCTGCGCGAGTCCAGGGAGATCTTTAGCCCTAATCACTAACCCACCGGCCTGAAAATTCCGCACAAGAACGCTAACAGCAAGCGGAACACCCGGGGCAACCGCCGGAGGATGGCTTCAAGCACAAGAGCCAGAACTGGAGCTAAAACTCCGTCCGTGGCAAACTCAGCCGAATCACCTAAGATGGCGCCCGGCACTGAACAAGAGGCTGAGCTTCACAACGAAAACAGCCAAGATATGTTTCCGCAAAACGGAACGCCAGCAGACAATGCTACATTACCTATCCCCGAGCAAATCACAATCGACGAGCTCAGGAACATAATCCGTGAAGAGATTGTAAGCGCTAACAAGCAATTGGGCTGTGAGCTCCTACGCGAAATCAGGCAAGTAGGCCTCAGAACTTCCGCCAATGAGGAGAGACTGGATAAAGTTACAATCGTGCTGGAGGGACACGAGGAAGAAGTGACCTCTCTGCGGGCAGACTTTAGCACCCTTGAAAACAAGGTTGACGACAAACTGGAGGACTTTGAGAACAGGTCGAGAAAAGAGAATATCAGGATTCGGGGGATACCTGAAACAATCCAGGACCTGCCAGGCTTTACTACAGCCCTATTCCAGGAACTGCTCCCTAATCTACCACTTGAGCAATTAGAGATGGACCGCATACACAGAGCTCTCTCACGCCCTCTCATTAATGGCCCACCGCGGGATAAATCTTAAAAACACATCACTACCTCACTAAAGAGAAGCTCTTACAGGCAGCAAGCAATAAGCCGGATCTATCGTTCCAGGGCCACCGTTACCAACTGTACGCCGATCTGGCCCCCTCTACCCTCCTCAAACGCAAGGAGCTGCGGCCTTATCTTACCACCTTAAAAGATAAAAACATCCGATACAAGTGGGGATTCCCTTTTCAACTTGGCTTTCAATGGCAGGAGAAACAGTATATAATCCGCACTATAGATGAGGCCAGAGAGTGCTTCCGCACACTTGCCTTTCCCCTGCCTCCGCAGCCTTCTAAATCTCAGGACTCACCAAAGCAGCCAATCACTTCACCATCTCAAGATGCACGGGCGTCTTCATCCCCGCCCAAGGAGCAGCGACCGGCTAAATCCCGCTCACAAGCCCTGAAGGATCTGTCTTCACAGATGTTCCAAAAAGTGTCGTGAAACTAGAGCTAAGTATATGGCCTCCTTTTCTTTAAGTTCTTTGTGACACCCTGACCTACTGTTCGCTGAGTTGTGGTAATAACTTAGGGTCAGCAAGGAACTGACTTATGTCCGATGCCCTAAGCCCCTTGACGGATGACATTTTGGATCCCGAGTAACAGTATATTGCCATGCGTATGAGACCATACTTATGCTTCTTGCTGGAGCCTGTGATTGTCTACTGATTTACACTGCTCTGCATTCCATGGCCTTTCCTGCTGGTGAAACTCTCTAATGCTAATGACACAATCATACTAAGTCTGAACACATGTTAGTTATGTGATAAGCTTATTGGGTTTTCATCTCACAACCGGTGTGTCAGCTTTGAGTAGCCACAGACTGCTTGGGACCCTCTCTACGTCCTTTACAAGTTATAGCAGTTAACTGCACAGAAGATATATGGCGAACGTGCAAAACATGGTGGATTTATATGCTTGCTTACCGCCTTTTAGTCTTCTTCTTTCTGTGTTATTGCTAATTTGCTCTGTTATGTTCACATGTTTTTTCAAGTTATTTTATCATGAGTAAGCTTAATTTCAACTCAGGCATTGTGCCTCCTGCCCCCTGGGGGCGGACGAGACCGCGACAATGTCAAGCATGCCGTCCCGGAGCTGATCTTTTAGCCCGGGTCCGCCACTGCAGCATTCTCCGACTGTGCTCCGCCCTGGGGGGGCTGGGGTTGTGTCATATGCATACTGGGCCCCTCGATTATGCCTTTATAGCAGCAAAAGCAGCTATAGCCTTTTTAGACCCCAGCCATGTTAGTGCAGTCAAGTAACAAATGTTCCGTGTAATTGTTGACTTTATATTGTTAGACCATTTGTGCTTTTGGGCTGGGTCTGTGCCCCCCGCCCCCCGGGGGCGCGCACAACTGGGACAATGTTAAGCATGCCATCCCGGAACTGATGTTATAGTCCGGGTCCGCCACTGCGGCATTCCCCGACCGTGTGTCGCCCTGGGGGGGCTGGGGTTGCGTCTTTCATGCACTGGGCCCCATGAATATGCCTTAATATGCCTCTACGACAGCGAAAGCAGCCATAGCCTTTTTAGTTCCTAACCACGCATGTGCAGTTACTTAACAAATGTTCCGTGTAAT
Source organism: Hyperolius riggenbachi (assembly GCF_040937935.1). NCBI lineage: Eukaryota > Metazoa > Chordata > Amphibia > Anura > Hyperoliidae > Hyperolius > Hyperolius riggenbachi. Next base: position 102,242,205 of record NC_090646.1, on the reverse strand, counting down.
TGTTGACTTTATAATGTTTGACCACTTGTGCTTTTGGTTTGGGTCTGTGCCCCCCGCCCCCCGGGGGCGCATGCGACTGTGACAATGTCAAGCATGCCGGCCCGGAACTGATGTTAGTCCGGGTCCGCCACTGCGGCATTCTCCGACTGTGCGTCGTCCTGGGGGGGCTGGGGTCGCGTCCTATACACACTAGGCCCTAGGAATATGTTCTCACGATAGCAAAAGCAGCTATAGCCCTTTTTTAGACCCCTATCTAGTTTGGGCAGTCAAGCAATAAATGTCCCGCACAATTACTGATTTTAAAGTTCTGGGTCACAGGTGCCCTTGGTTTGGGTCTGTGCCCCCTGCCTCCCGGGGGCGCGCACGACTGCGACAATGTTAAGCATGCTGTCTCTGTGTTGATGTTGTAACCCGGGACCGCCACTGAGGCATTCTCCGACCGTGCGTCACCCTGGGGGGGCTGGGGTCGCGCCCTACGCACACTAGGCCTTCTGAATACGCCCTAGCGACAGTGAAAGCGGCCAGAGCCCTCCAGGATCCCTAATATGCCTGTGCAGTTGTCTAGCGGTGGTTCGGTGTGATTATGGATTACACAATGCTTGGTCACCATGCCTTAAGATTGAATTTGTGTCCCCCGCCCCCTGGGGGCGCGCACGATTGTGACAATGTTATGCATGCCGTCTCGGAACTGATGTAATAACCCGGGTCCGCCACTGCGGCATTCTCCAACTGTGTGTCGCCCTGGGGGGGGGCTGGGGTCACATTTTGGGCACGTTAGACCTTTAGTACATATCTCATTATGAAGCATGGGTCACTGTTCTTCAACAGCCGGTGTAGTGATTGTTTCATATTTTGGATTTGCAATTAGCTTCTCCTGACCCCTTATGCAACCCCACAGGCACCCGACGAGTGTCAAATGGCTGGAACCCCGCGGGAGCAATTGGATGCTTTTCAGCATCCCCCTACCTACCTAAGGAGCTCCGACCCACGGAACATCCTTCCTTTTTTATACTTCTATTTTCTCTTCTTTTTTCTATTCCTTCTACCTCCTCCTTCGCCACTCTGCCCCTCCTTCATCCACAATATCCAACATGAGAAGAAGTATATATTTTGCTTTTTAATACAGACCCATGTCTATTAATATTATCCCTGAATGTTCAGGGATTTAACTCCCCTGTCTAACGCTCTAAAGCTTTTGCTACCTTCAGAACTAAGCACGCAGACATTGTGTGCTTGCAGGAAACACACTTTCCAATAAATTATACTCCTAAATACCTTCACAGTACGTTTCCTCAATTTTATATGGCTAATGCCAAAACGAAACAAAGAGGTGTTCTTATCGCTCTTAGGAGATCTGTAAACTTTATATGTAATAAGGAAATTAGAGATCCAGACGGTAGGTATCTCATCTTGGTGGGCACCATGCAGGATACAAAGGTCACAATTGTATCGTACTATGCCCCTAATACGGAGCAATTACCCTTCTTGCGCCACCTAGTGGAAGTGTTGAGCACTCATACGGTGGGCACCTTACTCCTATGTGGCGACTCTAATCTTGTTTTGCGGCCCAACCTGGATAGAGATAACCCTACCCACATGCGATCAGCAACACCAGTGGTCCGTCAAGCTAAACAATTCAGGGACTTAATACAAACACTCTCGTTAGCTGATTGCTGGAGAGAACTTCACCCCAATAAAAAAGGATTTACCTTTTACTCCCACCCACATAATACGCAGTCTCGCATCGACCACTGTTTTGTATATACTAACTTCCTCACCAATCTCACCAAAGCAGAGCTTATACCTATTTCTTGGTCTGACCACAAAGCAGTTTTTAACTCACTTTCCTCATTACTTAATAAGCCAAATGAACCCCGTTGGTCCCTCAATCAGTCGCTGTTGTCAGATCCAGCCATTGCAGCCACAGTAGAGTCACATATAAAGGATTATTTTGCGCTCAACCCGAGCAACAATGAAGTTCCAGATTATGTTATCTGGGAAGCGCACAAGGCAGTTCTTCGCGGCCACTTCATAGCCATTGCCTCTAACAGGAAAAAGAAGTACACACAAGAATTAGCTTTACTTGAGCAATCTTATATTAATGCAGAGGAAAATTTCAGTAATAACCCCTCTCCAGCAAATAAGCACGCCAGGTTTAAAGCAGAAGAAGCCTTAAATATTTTCCTCACTAGCTGGGCTGAAAGACACTTAAGATGGAGCAAATACAGATTGTCCGTTAATTGTAACAAGCCATCCTCCATGTTCGCTCGCCGCCTCAAAAGACCCGACCCTACCTATAAGCCAATCAACCTAAATATAGGTAATGGCGCATACACTTGTAACCCGCAGAAAATCGTAGATGTCTTTCATAAGGGCCTGGCCAAACTATATCAACAATTCACGTTGACAAATTCAACTCTACTCCGTAACACCCTGAATAAACTACCATTGCCCACTATAGATAAGACTTTTAAGCAAATGCTCGACTTGTCAATTACCCCTAAAGAAGTCTTGCACGCCATACAATCTGCTAAGATCAATAAAGCCCCTGGCCCGGACGGCTTCCCTGCCCTATACTATAGAAAATACGCAGATATTCTTGCCGGCCCGCTAACTAGAGCTTATAATAAATTATTACATGCGGAGAGACCCGGTTCAGAGTCTCTGCTGGCCAGTATTAGCATGATTCCCAAACCAGACACAGATCATACATTGTGGACAAATTATAGGCCAATTTCACTACTGAATAGTGATATTAAAATACTAGCAAAAATATTGGCCACTAGGCTCAGTGAAGGTATCGGGGATTTAATTGGGCGGGACCAGGTGGGATTTATGCCATACCGCCAAGCCAGTGATAACGTGAGAAGACTTCTGCATTTGATATCCGCAGCGACGACGACGGGTGCTCCCATGATGCTGCTATCACTCGACATCCAAAAAGCCTTTGATATGGTGTCATGGGAATACTTGTTCAAGTTACTATCCACTTGGGGCTTTGGTCCTAACTTTCTCAAGTGGCTTGGGGCTCTCTACTCCTCCCCCAGTGCCTTTGTTAAATATAATGGGTTCAAGTCCGCTACATTTCCTATTGGCAGGCGCACCCGCCAAGGCTGTCCCTCAGAGCCGGGAGAAGGTCCTCCAGCACCCAAGGCTGAGACACCAAAGTGCGCCCCTCCATCCCTCCCACCCCAGCTGTCACACACTGATTGCTATTAGACTAAGAGGGCCACAGGGCCCACAACCTCCCCAACACCTTAATATCTAGTTATATGGCTTGCAGTCACTGCCATGTATCCCCTTTTCTTATTTCTTTCTGCTTCAAACACAATTAGGAATGACAGCTGAATGAATTCTGCGCCCCCTCCTACACTGCGCCCTGAGGCTGGAGCCTCTCCAGCCTATGCCTCGGCCCGGCCCTGCTGTCCCTTATCCCCATTGCTATTTGCTCTCATTATGGAACCATTGGCCCTTTTAATAAACCACCATGAAAGCATACACGGAATTGAGCTGGCAGGCAGGCATCATAAACTATGTATGTATGCTGATGATGTTATCCTAACCCTAACACAACCGCGCAAATCCTTATCTACTTTAGCAGACATCCTTCTGACCTTTGAAGACATATCCGGGCTAAAAATAAATAGCCTTAAATCTAAAGTGCTTAATATCATTCTGCCCCCGAAAGTTGTGCAGGATCTGCAAAACTCCTTTGAATTTAAATGGGAACAACATAAACTAAAATACCTAGGCATCTTCCTAACTAATTTGTATAATACCTTCTTTGGGGCTAACTACCCTGGGCTACTGACAGGAGTAACGCAACTGCTGGAATGTTGGAAACGATATGCAATTTATTGGCTGGGTCGGATAAAATGACCATATTACCAAAGTTTTTGTATGCATTTAGAGTGTTGCCAATCCCTATACCCCCCCTCTTCCTTAAAAAAAGTGCAAGCAACTTTGCTCGCCTTCATCTGGAAAAGCTCTGGCCCCTGAGTCTCTCGCGAGACCCTATATAGAATGCGTTCGGATGGTGGTCTGGGAGTACCCAACTTACTAACCTATTACAAGTCAGCCCAAATCGCACAATTGACCTTATGGCACGAAGAAAAACATGTCCCATTATGGTGTGAAATAGAAAGCTCTCTATGCTCACCTGTGGCAATCAACAACTTGCTCTGGCTCACACCCGCTCAGTACAAAACTATCAAGAACCCAATAATGACACATTCCTTGCGTGTCTGGAGTCAAGCCATGATTAAAGACAAATTAATCTCCCCGCACCTACCGCTCCTATCCTTTTTGGGCCACCCAGGATTCCTTCCAGGGTTGAATAGTTCTTTTACTTTCAAATGGTGTTGGCTAAAAGGTCTTATGGCCCATACTTACGGGCTACAAATGTCGCCCGTGAGTATGCGGCGTTGCACGGGCGCGCACCCCGAACTGTCACTCGTCACTGATGTCGCCAGGCGATTGAACCGCTCAATCGCCTGGCGACAGTTGCCGCCGCAACTCCGCCGCATCTGTCGCTAGTCCGCGTGAGTATGCGGACTAGCGACAGCAACCTCTATCCACAACATGGAGCTTCCGGCGGCAGAGCGTCGGCGACAGCTTCCATCGCTCAGCTGATCCCTCTTCCGCGTGTGTACGCGGAGGGAGCTGGCGACGAGCTGTTGCCGGCCTGTCACACACATGCTCATGTGTGCTGGCGACAGGCCACTTTTGTCCCTCGTGAGTATGGGCCAGAACAACTATTTATTGTTTAGTGAATGATGTAGCCCTCAAGACATTCTCCTCTCTTAAAGAACACAAGCAAATACCAGACGAAGAGCTTTTTCGCTTCCTCCAAATTTCCCATTTTATAAATAAGCACATTAAATCCTGTAAGTCGCTTCTTACCAGAACATGGTTCGAGCACATTTGCGCTACGAACTCAGGCTCCCCAGGCCTCATTTCACAACTATATAAAAACGCAATATCGCCCCCTAATTTGCCTAAGCCTCAATACATCTTGAGATGGGAAAAAGACCTGAATAACACATTTGATATGGAAGATCTACGACACGTGTGGGGAGATACTCCTGGCCTCTCTATAAGCTCCTCCTTAGTGGAGACCCAATATAAAGTACTTTTACGATGGTACCTAACCCCAGACCGTCTTGAGAAATTTTGCCCAGCCAATAAGGGGTTATGCTTCAGAGAATGCGGTCAGCGGGGCACCTTTATACACGTGTGGTTGTCTTGCCCGAGAGTACGCAGGTTCTGGATTAGAGTTTACCAAGTAATATACACTACCATCCGAGCGAAAGTACCTAAGCTACCAGAGGTTGCCCTCCTAGGTATTAAACCTCCCGAACTTACAAAATCTCAACATAAACTACTAATGCATATTTGTCTTGCCGCAAAAAGAGTGATAGCGGGCTCCTGGAAGACTCCCTCACTCCCCTTTAGCTCATTTAAAACTAAGCTTAGTTATGCGCTCTGTTTTGAGAAAATGAAAGCTATCCTAGACGATTCGCTATGGCAGTTTGAAAAGGTGTGGAGACCATATTTTACCTACTATTCACATTGGCTCCCAGCTTCCCTCACTAATGTCTGAACCTAATGCTCCTGCTTCCTAAGGGGGCTGGTGGGGCGGCGACGGAGCGGCGAGCGGTTTCTTCTTCCTTCACCTACTTCTTTACTTCTCCTTCCTCCAAATGGTTCTGTCCCATTTGCCTAGCAACTCCTGTAGCCTTATAGCTAAGAGACTAATGGAGTCTGGGATTACTTCTTTTCAGATTGAGTTATCAATTCAAACAATTCCCAGTCAGCCTAATAAGAAATAGGGTACCATTAGTCGAGTGCTACTGGACCACCAAAACTGAGTGGTGGCCATTGTTAAAATGTTTGATTTCTAGCTATCTGTTGACTTTTCGGGGTGTCGGTGAATGTTGCCCTGTGCCGCCGACACCTATGTTAATATCATGTTAAATTTCTGTGGTTGCAGACTCTTCTGTATCTTATGTTATACATATTTTAATGCATATGTATATTTCATATATGCCATATAAAGAGCTGTTCATTTTTATTTTTTGAAAATAAAAAAATTTTATGTGACAAAAAAAAAAAAAGCCCTTTATTCTGGCTGGGCAGACAACTGTTTTGCAGGTGATAACCTGCCCAAAGCAAAACATGTTCATGTTTTGCCTCTGACGAAGCAGAAACCTTGGGAAACCTTGGTGCGATGCGATCCGCTTGAAGTGCCCGATTTGCTTGAAGTGCTCGATTTTGCCCAACAACTGTGCGTTGTTGGGCAAAATGCGTGCCGATGTGGGGCGAACCGAAAGTCAAGTAAGTCTATGGAGACGGGTTTTTTATTGTTTTTTTGGCATACGCGTTGCGGAGCGCATGTGTGGAAGTATTATTTTTTCAATGCACTTTCACACAATTCGAATTTCGGCCACAGCAAGTGAGCGCTAGAGAGCCTGCCGCGTTACTTTTAGCGATGCGGAGCGATGCATTCATCACATCGCTTTATTAATGGCGCTTAGCAGTGTGAAACCGGCCTAAATCTAGAAAAAAAATGAATGTATCCTGCATACCTTGCGAACCACTGCTATGAGACTTAGGCTCGGTCCACACTATATACGGTTGCAGAACGCAATTCATGGTCCGGGCTCCAGCCTTTCAAAAATCGGAACGCAAACAGGTCCGTGATGCCCTTTTGCAGCATACGTTTCCAGTCCGTTTGTGTTTTTTAAAACGTGCCCTCAGCTCTGTCCGTGTTCGAACTGGGGGGGGGGGGGGGTAGCAGCCAGGAAGGGGGGCAGCAAGCACAGGGGCAGGGAGGGGGGGTTGGACCTCACCTGGGTCCCCCGTCCCCCCTCTAGTTATTTGCACAACTGTAATGGTTATGCAGCGAGCGGGGAAGCAATTGCCTTCCTTCCTTGAGTTCCACCGCTCGCCATGTGACTTCCAGCAATGCCGCCCTCTATACTTCAGTGGTCGGCATTGCAGGAAGTCACGCGTCGAGCGGAAGAAGGAAGATAATTGCTTCCCGCTCGCAGCATACAACAATTACATTTGCGCAAATTGCTGGAGGGGGAGCGGGGACAGTGGCACCCAGGTAAGGGAGGGGGAGTTGGACCCCCCTCCCCGCCGCTGTGCACGCTGCCCCCCTTCCTGGTTGCTACCCCCTCCAGGCTGTGGACACCTATGGGAGTGACATTGAGGGGATGAGCAGGCAGCAGGCAGTAGGCAGTCCGGATCTCCCTCCGTTTCTGTGTGCAGAATAGTCTGTGTAGAGGGAGATCCGTTTTTTGCCTGCCACTACCACACTGTGTATGCAGGGTCCGTGAAAACCCTGCAAATACGGACCCTCCGTTCAGTTTTTCAAAGCGGATCCCCCGGATTGCCCACGGATCTGTTTTTTAAGTGCTATTTAAGTGCTATTTTTAACATTTGTATCCGCGGCTCCGGTTTTGGTCCGGGCCCAAAAACTGAGCCACGAATACGTTTTTAAAACAAATGTGAACTGAGGCCTAATATCTAATGCAGACACCTCTATTACTACTGGGAAGGTCACACTGAAATTAATGTTAGCATCATGGGCGTCCGCACGTTGGGCAAATTGGGCTGGCTGCCTCCCCCCGGCCGCCCGCTGATCCCCCCCCCTCTGCCGAATCAGTGGCGGCACCCCTCGGTAACCCCCCCACCCGGCTCAGCGCAGTGAAGGGCGTGCAGCAGGCACAGCGGCAGAGAAGGGGGGATGTCTCCCCCCATTCCCTCACCTTGGGGCTCCCCCTTACTCGCTCCCCCTCCATAATTCAGCAGCGGGCGGCAGCGGAGCAGAACACTTCCTCTATTCCATGCATGCGAAGAAGATTCTGTGCGCAGCTGGTCTGGTCTAGTCAGTGACGTCAGACCAGCAATGCACAGATCTCCCTCTCGCGCAGGGAATAGGGGAAGTGTTCTGCTCCACTGCCGCCCGCTTAGCAACTTAATTATGGAGGGGGGATCGAGGAAGGGTAAGCCCCAAGGTGAGGGAAGGGGGGGATGTCCCCCCTTCCCCGCCACTGTCCCTACCGGCCACACCTGTCACTACCTAAACTGGGGGGGCGGTCCCTGTCACTTCCTGAACTGGGGGGGTCCCTGTCACTACCTGAACTGGGGAGGTCCCTGTCACTACCTGAACTGGGGGGGGGGTCCCTGTCACTACCTGAACTGGGGGGCTCCTGCCACTACCTGAACTGGGGGGTCCCTGTCACAACCTGAACTGGGGGGCTCTTGCCACTACCTGAACTGGGGGGCTCCTGCCACTACCTGAACTGGTGGGCTCCTGCCACTACCTGAACTGGGGGGCTCCTTCCACTACCTGAACTGTGGGGTCCCTGTCACTACCTGAACTGGGGGGCTCCTGTCACTATCTGAACTGGTGGGCTCCTGCCACTACCTGAACTGGGGGGTCCCTGTCACTACCTGAACTGGTGGGCTCCTGTCACTACCTGAACTGGGGGGTCCCTGTCACTACCTGAACTGGGGGGCTCTTGTCACTACCTAAACTGTGGGGTCCCTGTCACTACCTAAACTGTGGGGTCCCTGTCACTACCTGAACTGGTGGGCTCCTGTCACTACCTGAACTGGGGGGTCCCTGTCACTACCTGAACTGGTGGGCTCTTGTCACTACCTAAACTGTGGGGTCCCTGTCACTACCTGAACTGGGGAGCTCCTGTCACTACCTAAACTGTGTGGTCCTTGTCACTACCTGAACTCGGGGGCTTCTGTCACTACCTGAACTGGGGGTTTCCTGTCACTACCTAAACTGTGGGGTCCCTGTCACTACCTGAACTCGGGGGCTCCTGTTACTAACTAAACTAGGAGGCACCTGTCACTACCTAAACTGGAGGGCCCTGTCACTACCTAAACTGGAGGGCTCCTGGTGCTACCTAAACTAGGAGGCACCTGTCACTACCTAAACTATCCAGGCCAGCCAGCCCAGCATCACCACCAGCCAACCAGCCCAGAATCACTGCCAAAAAAGCCACAGCATCACCACCAGTCAGGCCAGCATTTATTCCAACCAGCCAGGCCAGCCCAGCATCACCGCCAGCCAGGCCACAGCATCACTGCCAGGCTTTTCGCACCACCCACACAGCATCCCAAGCCAGCCAAAAACAGTATTGCCAGGCCAGCCAAACACAGCAGCCAGTAGAGGAGAATTCAGAAGCCAGGTGAGAGGTGTCTACCATATTAAGGAGGCATCCTGCCTATTTATGTGAAATGCTGTCTATTTATGTGCCTCATGACTGTTGAATTTGTCTTGTTGGGGGCCTCATGGTCACTGAATTTGTCTTGTTGGGGGCCTCATGATTGCTGAATTTGTCTTGTTGGGGGCCTCATGATTGCTGAATTTGTCTTGTTGGGGGTCACATGATTGCTGCGAGACCAGTGTTGCCAACCGCCCGTAAATTTACGGGCAGCCTGTAAATTTTGATACAAATTAAGCTGCCCGTGAATTCCGTAAGAAATTCAGCAGCGTCCGTAAGGCCGGCCGCCCGCCCTGTGCGCAGGAGGACAGCAGCGCAGTGGAGGGAGAGCTGTGGGCAGCGGTGGAGACGGGGAGCAATCTCACCCCCCTTCCCTCACCTTAGTGCTCTCCCTCCCTCGCTCTCCTCTCCGGAATTAAGTGATGAGTGGCGTTTGGCAGCGGGGGGAACTCACCTCCGTCTTGCTCCAAGCGCCGGAAGTTCTGCTGCTCTGGTCTGGACCAGACCAGAGTAGCGGCAAATCATCCCGCTCCTGCGACGAGACGCAGGTAAGTTCCGCTCGCTGCCGGCCACTCAGCACTTAGTTCCGCATGGGAGAGCGAGGGAGGGAGAGCACTAAGGTGAGGGAAGGGGGGGGGGAGATTGCCCCCCTTCTCCACCGTTGATGCCACAGCTCTCCCTCCACTGCGCTGCTGTCCTCCTGCTGGGGGGGGGGGGGGGGGGGTCACCTGGCTACCTATTGTGGGCACATATACCTCTGGCTACATATACTGGGCACATATATAACCCTGACTACATATACTGGGACATATACCCCTGGCTACATATACTGGGCACATATACCCCTGGCTACATATACTGGGAACATATACCGCTGGCTACATATACTGGGCACATATGCCCCTGCCTACATATACTGGGCACATATACCCCTGCCTACATATACTGGGGACATATACCCCGACTACATATACTGGTGACGTATACCCCTGCCTACATACACTGGGCACATATACCCCTGGCTACATATACTGGGGACCTACACCTCTGGCTACATATACTGGGCACATATACCCCTGCCTACATATACTGGGGACATATACCCCTGCCTACATATACTGGGCACATATACCCCTGCCTACATACACTGGGCACATATACCCCTGGCTACATATACTGGGGACATACACCTCTGGCTACATATACTGGGCACATATACCCCTGCCTACATATACTGGGGACATATACCTCTGGCTACATATACTGGGCACATATATCTGCTGGCTACATATACTGAGGACACTGGCTGTTTGCCATTATGTGCATTTACTGGTGAAAAGCTGTCTTTTATTATGTGCATTTACTGGTGAAAAGCTGTCTTATGTGCATTTACTGGTGAAAAGCTGTATCTTATTACGTGCATTTACTGGTGAAAAGCTGTCTCTCATTATGTGCATTTACTGGTGAAAGGCTGTCTGTCATTTCGTGCATTTACTGGTGAAAGGCTGTCTCTTATGTGCATTTAGTGGGGAAACGCTGTCTCTCATTATGTGCATGTACTTGCCATGCCTGCATTGCGCGCCCCAAATTTCCTCAACCATGTTGCCCCCTACCCATTTGGCTGCCCCCTCATATATGCCAGTCTAGAACCGGCCCTGTACCCCTGCCTACATATACTGGGCACATATACCCCTGGCGTTCTGGGGACATCTCTCCCCCTGGCTACCTGTTCTGGGGACATCTCTCCCCCTGGCTACCTGCTCTGGGGACATCTATACCCCTGGCCACCTATTCTGAGGACACCTATAGACCTGGGGCTACCTATTTTTGGGGAACCATTGCTGTCAGATTAAATGTATTTTGTGGAACTGCTGCCAGATTATGTGTATGTTGGGGGAATCGCTGCTTCCAGATTACATCTATTTTTTGGGAACCACTGCCATATTATCTGTATTTTGGAAGAACCTCTGCCTGATTATGTGGATTTTTGGTGAAATGCTGTAAGATTACATGTAATTTGGGGGAAGGGGGGGGGGACGCTATGGCAGAGCTCAAACTTCCCTTGCAGACCTTTTACAGCAATACTAAAATCATGTATATTTGGCCCCACCCATGACCACGCCCACATTCTGTTGTGTGACCACGCCCACTTTTCTGCGATTTTGTCAGTAAAAAAAAATCTTTTGTCAGTAAATTTTTAGGTATTTGTCAGTAAAAAATAACGTGAAAGGTTGGCAACAACTGTGCGAGACTATGGAAAAAGCTTAAAGAGACTCTGTAACATCAAAAAGATCCCCTGGGGGGTACTCACCTCGGGTGGGGGAAGCCTCCGGATCCTAATGAGGCTTCCCACGCGGTCCTCTGTCCCACGGGGGTCTCGCTGCAGCCCTCCGAACAGCCGGCGACAGACCCGATTGTCAGTTCAATATTTACCTTTGCTGGCTCCAGCGGGGGCACTGTGGCTGCTTTCGGCTCCGACCTACACGGAAATACCCGATCTCAGTCGGGTCCACTCTACTGCGCAGGCGCCGGAAACTTGCGCCTGCGCAGTAGAGCAGACCCGACGGCGATCGGGTATTTCCGCCTACTTCTGAGCCGACAGCCGTCAGAGCGCCTGCGCAGGAGCCGGGAAGGTAAATATTGACGTCATCTTTCTCGGAGGGCTGCAGCGAGACCCCTGAGGGACGGAGGACGGCTTGGGAAGCCTCATTAGGATCCGGAGGCTTCCTCCACCCGAGGTGAGTACCCCCCAGGGGATCTTTTGACATTACAGATCCTCTTTAAAGGAGAACTGTAGAGAGAGGGAAATGGAGGCTGCCATATTTATTTCCTTTTAAGCAATACCAGTTTCCTGGCAGCCCTGCTGAACTATTTGGCTGAAGTAATGGCTGAATCACACGAGAAACAAGCATGCAGCTAATCTTGTCATATCTGTCAAAAATATCAGAAAAACCTGATCTGCTGCATGCTTGTTCAGGGTCTATGGCTGAAAGTATTAGAGGCAGAGGATGAGCAGGATAGCCAGGTAACTGGCATTGGAAATATATATGGTGGCCACCAGGGCCGGATTTGTACTTTTTACCGCCCAAGGCCAACTATACTGTCTGTTTGGTTTTTATATCTGTATGCCCCAATGAGAATTCTACTTACTTTCCATCATTGGATATCACAGACAATAACTATTTTAGTAATATGCGTATAGACTATGTTATGTTTTCCTTAAGATCTTTTATGTTATGCTTGCCATCTCGTTAATGATGGAACCATTGTGTCACCATGAGAGGCTGATGTGTACCTGCAGGATAGCGCTTACATGTCTTGCAGGGACGACACAAGTACAGGACAGAGGGTTCAAAGGGTAAATCTGTCCTTGTAGATAGGGATGGCTCCATAGAACAGCTTTACTGCCCCTCACTGAGCCGCCCCTACATTTCTGGTGCCCTAGGCCATGGCCTATGTGGCCTTGCCAGAAATCCAGCCCTGGCGGCCACCATATCCCTCTCTCTACAGTTCTCCTTTAATCATCATCATATGAGACAATAGCATAGGGCCCGTTCACACCTGAGCGGGAATCCCACGATTCCCGCTCACAGCAAACCACTAGCGGTTCTTACAGAACCGCTGCACAATGTAGCGAGTGGCAGTGTTCTCACTGCCGCGGTTGCGGTTAGCGATAACCGCAACTGCGCTGCATGCAGCGGATTGCCGGCGACGAGCGTTCCACGATTAGCGATCGTGATTAGCGTGCATAGCACGCTAATCGCGATCGCTCCAAAACCGCCGCAGTGTCCAGTGATTTTTCCGCGCTGATCGCGGGAAAATCACTCCCGCAAAACGCGTTCTGCGATTTTAAGTGTGAACGGGCCCTAAACCTACTTTTTTAGCTTTTTAAAACAGAAAATTAAAACTGGGAGGTTCTAAAAAAAATGAATACATTTTTTTCAGGAGTAGGATGGATGAAATGGTTTATCTTCACAGTTTATTTTCAACTTGGATTTTCCATAATGTTCATGTATGAGTTAAAAAGTTTGTACAGTATTTAGTTTAAATTGCTGTTGCCACTTTGGGATAGATAAGTGACCTTTGGGTTGCAGTTTGGGCACTCGGCCTCCAAAAGGTTCGCCACCACTGTCCTAATCTAATGTCCCACAATTGCTAAGTTCATGTAATTTTGACTCCACCCATGACCACACCCACATCCTCTTCCATGACCACTTTTCGGCGCGGTGCGCGTACCCCCAATTTTTGGCTACGTGCTCTGCACCACTCCCCCCCCCCTTTTTGCCCCCCCCCCCCCCCCCCCGGAAAATTTTCTGCGGACGCCCATGGCATGTTAATATCCTTATGACTATACTTCCTGTATATGATTAATGGTATTGAACACACACATTTACAGTTTATTGTGGCAACTGGCAACCCACCCTTTCTGTAAACTGACTGACACTTAAACTTTCACTGGCCTTTCTGAAGAAAGAATATGGGAGAAAGAGTGCAGCTGGAATGCACTGAAGACAGACCAGTACAAGATGGATTCTCACTGGTTGCTACAGATATTTACTGTAATTTGTGGCTTGCGTTAGTTTACTGAATAAACACATGTACAAATACTGTACATGCATGATGATTATTGCCCAGACTGGTGACGAGATGGGCTGGCCAATAATTTGAACATGAGCTGCTTCTAATTATGGGAAGGACAATTAGACAAAGGGGACTTTCTATAAACATGGTGAACAGTTGACGGCCATAACGGCTATTAGGATCACTATTACTGTTGCACGGATTGGCAGGTGGTAGTGGTAATTACTCACCAACACGCCCGTAATCAGGGCTGGATTTACCATAAGACACTGTAGGCACGTGCCTACAGGCGCCTGATAATGGAAAGGCGGCTCACTCCCATCCCCTTGTGCCTCCCTCCTTTCCTATGCAGAGTCCCGAGCAGAGCGTAAATGAGAGGTTACTCACCCAGCTCTCGGCCTTCCACTGACCAGATCTCCCATCAGTCAGGGGCACCTCTAGCTGCTTAATACTGAGGATACCACTGGCTACCTAATACTAAGAGGCACCCGTAGCTACCTATGATGGGCAAGGGAAGTAAGGGAGAAGTAACAGCTGGGACAGCCAGCACACTTGTGAGGCGGTTTGTCAGGAGTTTGTAGGTTGTAGGGTGGAGTCTAGAGTGCCAGGACATCTGTGCTTATAAGCTTCTGTGATGAAAAACCGGGCTTGCCCGTAATTCATTAATCTCTTGCCGCCGGCGTAACGCCAATTGCCGTGAATGCGGTGAAAGCCCCAGGACCACTCCGCGCTAATCCTGGGGCAGAGTTTTGCAGGCGATCACGTGCGCCAATGCGTGCGCATTTTCTCGCATCTCCACTTGAATGACGGAGCTCCGCTCTATCATCAGTCTCCCAGCGGCGATATCCGTCTATTTACTCTGTACAGTGCTGCGTTCTACGGCAGCGCTGTACTGGGGACAGCCATGTGACATGGCTGTCCCCCTGAGCGGCAGGGAAGCGATCCGCTGTCATAGGCTGAAGCCTATGACAGCCGATCACGCTGATTGGCTGGCGGGGGGAGGGAGGGAAAGTAACAAAAATTTAAAAAAAATAGCCACATTTGTTAGTGAAAAAAATAAATATTTATAAAAAAAATAAATAAAACATCCGGGGAGCGATCATAGCCCACCAAGAGAAATCTCTGTTGGTGGGCAGAAAAGGAGGGCGGAATCACTTGTGTGCTGAGTTGTGCGGCCCTGCAGCGAACCCTTAAAACTGCAGTGAAAGTAATTGTCAAAAATAGCCTGTTCTCTAGGGGGGTAAAGCCTGTGGCCCTCAAGTGGTTAATCTCAAAAAGTCCACCCCTTCCATCTGCAAGACAGCACAGCCATTTTTCTTAAGCTTTGTGGCCACACCCTCCTGCGTTGCCATGGCGCTCCCCAACTCGACAACCACCAATTAGGACATGGCTGCCAAGCTGGGGACTGGCTGAGGCGTGTACGTAAGTAGGAACTGAACCTTAGACACTACTGAAGTCAAGAAGATAAGCAGGACTGCTAGGCAACTGTATTGTTTAACAGTGCTGCTCGGATATCCCTTTTCAAAATCCGTATCTGATTCGGATCCAGATACCCAGATATCCGATCCGGGTCAGATATCCGAGTTCAAACTTTTGCGATCCGAATCGGATATCCGACCTCAGTATCCGGGGTATCCGGACGGATTCGGATATCTGGATACAAAAACCGGAAGTGGCCTTTAACCTCCCTGGCGGTCTATTAAGATCGCCAGGGCGGCTGCGGGAGGGTTTTTTTTTAATTTAAAAAAAACTGTTTCATGCAGCCAACTAAAAGTTGGCTGCATGAAAGACCACTAGAGGGCGCTCCGGAGGCGTTCTTCCGATCGCCTCCGGCGCCCAGAATAAACAAGGAAGGCCGCAATGAGCAGCCTTCCTTGTTTTGCTTACATCGTCGCCATAGCGACGAGCGGAGTGACGTCATGGACGTCAGCCAACGTCCTGACATCAGCCGCCTCCGATCCAGCCCTTAGCGCTGGCCGGAACTTTTGTTCCGGCTGCGCAGGGCTCGGGCGGCTGGGGGGACCCTCTTTCGGCGATCCGCGGCGATCAGGCAGCACACGCGGCTGGCAAAGTGCTGCGTGTGCTGCTTTTTATTTCGCTCAAATCGGCCCAGCAGGGCCTGAGCGGCGACCTCCGGCGGTGATGGACGTGTATAGTCGTCCATACCGCTGAGGAGGTTAAATTGCTTTAAAAACGTTTTTTAGGGTAAATGAGGCAGGTAGCATCATCTTTTTTTTAAAGGAAACACTAATTGATGATGTGGGGACTTAACCCCCCCCCCCCCCCCAAATAATAAATGGCTGTCAGTTAACATCAGGACTAGGTTCCAGACAGCGGTCGTGCAGCCCACATGGGGCTTGATTCACAAAGCGGTGCTTACCTACTTAGCACGTCTAAAGTCTTTAGACGTGCTAACCAGGGTGCTAAGTAGGTTAGCGCCAGATTTCTCAATCAGATCGCGCACGAAGTTTTGTGCGCAAAGTTTTGCGCGTGCAAAGTCCTATGCGCGTGCTAAGTCCCATAGGCTTTAATGGGCACTTCGCGCGGAGCGCCCTGTGCTCTGTACAGTGCGCTTTACGCGCATAAAGTTTTACGCGCGAAAAGCTCGTTTAGACGTGCTAAAGGGTTTTTCACAGGCGTGCTAACAGTTAGCACCGCTTTGTGAATCAAGCCCATTGTGTCCAAAGTCCGACCGCACAACTGGGACATGGCAGTTTTCAGTGCCACGTGCCGAGTGACAGTCAGACAACAGAGGAGAAGACACTAACTGTCACATTGGCACTGCTCAGCAGTAGAGTTGGGCCGAACGGTTCGCCTGCGAACAGTTCCATGCGAACTTCCGTGGTTCGCGTTCGCGTCCCGCAGGCGAACCTTTGCGGAAGTTCGGTTCGCCCCATAATGCACCATGGAGGGTCAACTTTGACCCTCTACATCACAGTCAGCAGGCCCAGTGTAGTCAATTAGGCTACACTAGCCCCTGGAGCCACTCCCCCCTACTAAAAGGCAGGCAGCGGCGACCATTACGGTCACTCGTGTGCCTGCATTAGTGAGAGTAGGGCGAGCTGCTGCACACTCTCTCTCATAGGGAAAGATTAGTTAGGCTTAGCTTGTCCCTGGCTGCATACCTGTTCTGTGAACCCACCACTGCATACCTGTTCTGTGAACCCACCACTGCATACCTGTACTGTGAACCCACCACTGCATACCTGTTCAGTGAACCCACCACTGCATACCTGTTCTGTGAACCCACCACTGCATACCTGTTCTGTGAACCCGCCACTGCATAACTGTTCAGTGAACCCGCCACTGCATACCTGTTCTGTGAACCCACCACTGCATACCTGTTCTGTGAACCCACCACTGCATACCTGTTCTGTGAACCCGCCACTGCATAACTGTTCAGTGAACCCGCCACTGCATACCTGTTCTGTGAACCCACCACTGCATACCTGTTCTGTGAACCCACCACTGCATACCTGTTCTGTGAACCAACCACTGCATACCTGTTCTGTGAACCCACCACTGCATACCTGTACTGTGAACCCACCACTGCATACCTGTTCTGTGAACCCACCACTGCATACCTGTACTGTGAACCCACCACTGCATACCTGTTCAGTGAACCCGCCATTGCATACCTGTACTGTTCAGTGAACCCGCCACTGTATACCTGTTCTGTTCAGTGAACCCGCCACTGCATACCTGTTCTGTTCAGTGAACCCGCCACTGTATACCTGTTCTGTTCAGTGAACCCGCCACTGCATACCTGTTCTGTTCAGTGAACCCGCCACTGTATACCTGTTCTGTTCAGTGAACCCGCCACTGCATACCTGTTCTGTTCAGCGAACCCGCCACTGCATACCTGTTCTGTTCAGTGAACCCGCCACTGCATACCTGTTCTGTTCAGTGAACCCGGCACTGCATACCTGTTCTGTTCAGTGAACCCGCCACTGTATACCTGTTCTGTTCAGTGAACCCCCCACTGCATACCTGTTCTGTTCAGTGAACAGTTTGGTGTGTCAGTGTGAAGCAGTACCTTAATTACACTACCTGATTGATGTATACACATGCAAGATGTTTTAAAGCACTTTAGGCCTGTCATTTAGCATTCAATATGATTTCTGCCCTTAAAACGCTGCTTTGCGTCAAATCCAGATTTTTCCCGGGGACTTTTGGCGTGTATCCCACTCCGCCATGCCCCCCTCCAGGTGTTAGACCCCTTGAAACATCTTTTCCATCACTTTTGTGGCCAGCATAAATTTTTTTTTTCAAAGTTCGCATCCCCATTGAAGTCTATTGCGGTTCGCGAACTTTAACGCGAACCAAACCTTCCGCGGAAGTTCGCGAACCTAAAATCGGATGTTCGGCCCAACTCTACTCAGCAGCACAGCAGTTCTGTAGTAAGCTAACACAGTAGTACTACTACTCTAACAACTACTAGCACTGACTGCAGTACTGCAGTACTAACTACACAATAACACAGTAATCCTATTCCCTAATCCCTAACCTAACCTATACTGTAGCTAGCTAAGGCTAATAGCAGGCCAGCAGGTAGCAGCTGGCCTGGTGGTCTGTGCACAGGCTCAGCACACACACAGACACATAGCAGCTTCCTGCAGCAGCCCTGCAGCACACACTCTGACTGTCACACAATGAAATCAAGCTAATTAACAATACAACAATAGTGTAGTGATAGTGAAGGGGTTAATCACTGAACAGCTTTAGGTTTATCACTGTATACAGCACTTGCTAGGCCAGCAGCACTGGAGCATGTCTCTCAGTGAGCATTCACAAGCAAGGACGATATGTCTCATCATGGCAGCTCTCCTTATTATACAGGGGGGGGGGGGGGGGGGGCTGGCCAGGGTTACTTTCTGTCATTGGGGGCTAGGGTTTAGGCTGGGAGCCCTCTGATTGGCTCAATGAGGTCAGGTGGGGCTGGCCAGGGTTCCCCTCTGTGATTGGTTGCTAGGACTTTTGCTGGGAGCTTTCTGATTGGCTCAATGACGTCCTGGACGTCATCTACTTAGTTACAGTATCTCAAGATTCGGATATCCGCCAGATATCCAGATTGCCAGCCAACTGTCCACAGATAGCTATCCGGATTTGGGCCCAGGTATCTGGAATCCAAATCCGGTCGGATAACTGAAAAAAGGTTGGATATCCGGGTTACCCAGATATCCGGAATCTGGATGAGCAGCACTGTTGTTTAATATGAAATACATATGGCAGCCTCCATATGCCTCTCACTTTAGGTGTACTTAAAAGGATACCAGAGCCCAAATGAATATGAGAAACGGGGGGAGCAGGCATGTATGGTGAGCTGTCCTGATGCTCACCGCTCCCCCTGTTTTCCATTCTGCCCCCTCCGCTGCCTCCACTTCCGGGAGTGCTCCCGGCCGTGGTTGCGTACTTTAGAAGGTGTGCAGACAGGCAAGCACAGGCGCAGTGATGCCCGGCAAGAGGGTGCCAGAGGGCAATTACAGGCAGAGCAGGGGGGCAGAAAGGAGAAGGGGGGAGCAGAGAGCATCAGGAAATCTCACCATACATGCCTGCTCCCCCCGTTTCTCATATTCATTTGGGCTCTGGTATCCTTTAAGTAAACTACCTTATTGCTATTACTTTTTCCTCATTTAACCAGCAGTGTGATACGTGGGATACGTTTTTAAAGCTCTGCAAAAATGCAGGAAGCAGATACTATGTTAAAAATAGGACCCGCTTCCACTCGTGCAGAAACATGGATCGCACACGGGTTCATGTGGCACGGAAGGAAAAAGTACCGGAGAGTCCGGATTTGACACTTTTGCCCGGAATGGACAGGAAAATGTGTCCAATGCAAGCCTATGAGAACCGACACTGTCCGTTCTCACTAGGCTAGTTGCCGTATCCGCATCGCCCATTTTCGTTGCATCCACGCCCTCGCCGCTGCTGTCAGAATCTCATATTAATGCAGAGAAATGATTATCTCCCTAGCCAGACTGTGTACAAATGTTAAATGGTTTGCAGATAATTTGTGTGAATTTCAAGATTCGTGAGTATGATCAGAAACAGAATTAGATTCTTGGAAGTGAGCTGTTTATTTCTACAAGGTTAAAAGTGAGATAGTATTGAAGAGATGTTCACATGTTGTGCAGTATTGTTGTGTTAGTAAGTTTAACCATCTAGGGTCAAGATATATAAGATATACACAGAGGCGTAGCTAGGGTTTTTAGCGCCCGGGGACAAAGACTATTAATGCGCCCCCTAAGGTGAAGGGTCGTGACCAAATGTGGGCGTGGTTATGGGTGCTCCACATTTGGTCACGCCCCTTCAAATGTACATGGAGGTTAGCAGGCTCACGCTCACCCACCCTCCCTCAGTATGTACCTTCCAGCATGTTCCAAGGCAAATGCAGCAATCATGAGCCCCCCCCCATCAAGACAAATTCCGCACTCATGAGCAAACATGAGGCCCCCAACATGACCAACTCAGCAATCATGAGGCCCCCAACAAGACAAATTTAGCAATCCTGAGGCCCCCAACAAGACAAATTCAGCAATCATGAGGCCCCTAACAAGACAAATTCAGCAATCATGAGGCCCCTAACAAGACAAATTCAGCGATCTTGAGGCCCCCAACAAATCATGAGGCCCCCAACAAGACAAATTCAGTAACCATGAGGCCCCCAACAAGACAAATTCAGCAGTCATGAGGCACATAAATAGACAGCATTTCACATAAATAGGCAGAATGTCCCCTTAATATGGTAGACACCTCTCACCTGGCAGCAGTTCCCCAAAATACACTCAATCTGACAGCAGTGCTTCCCCAAAAATAGGTAGCCCCAGGTCTATAGGTGTCCCCAGAATAGGTGGCCAGCAGTATAGATGTCCCCAGAACAGGTAGCCAGGGGTAGAGATGTCCACAGAACAGGTAGCCAGGGGTATATGTGCCCAGTATATGTAGGCAGGGGTATGTGTCCCCAGTATATGTAGCCAGAGGTATATGTGCCCAGTATATGTAGCCAGGGGTATATATGCCCAGTATATGTAGCCAGGGGTATATGTACCCAGTATATGTAGTTAGGGGTATATGTGCCCAGTATATGTAGGCAGGGGTATAAGTGCCCAGAGTAGGTAGCCAGGGGTATATGTGCCCAGAGTAGGTAGCCAGGGGTATATGCCCAGTATATGTAGTTAGGAGTATATGTGCCCAGTATATGTAGGCAGGGGTATATGTGCCCAGAGTAGGTAGCCAGGGGTATATGTGCCCTGAGTAGGTAGCCAGGGGTATATGTGCCCAGAGTAGGTAGCCAGGGGTATATGCCCAGTATATGTAGGCAGGGGTATATGTGCCCAGAGTAGGTAGCCAGGGGTATATGTGCCCAGAGTAGGTAGCCAGGGGTATATGCCCAGTATATGTAGGCAGGGGTATATGTGCCCAGAGTAGGTAGCCAGGGGTATATGTGCCCAGAGTAGGTAGCCAGGGGTATATGTGCCCAGAGTAGGTAGCCAGGGGTATATGCCCAGTATATGTAGTTAGGGGTATATGTGCCCAATATATGTAGGCAGGGGTATATGTGCCCAGAGTAGGTAGCCAGGGGTATATGTGCCCAGAGTAGGTAGCCAGGGGTATATGCCCAGTATATGTAGGCAGGGGTATATGTGCCCAGAGTAGGTAGCCAGGGGTATATGTGCCCAGAGTAGGTAGCCAGGGGTATATGTGCCCAGAGTAGGTAGCCAGGGGTATATGCCCAGTATATGTAGTTAGGGGTATATGTGCCCAATATATGTAGGCAGGGGTATATGTGCCCAGAGTAGGTAGCCAGGGGTATATGTGCCCAGAGTAGGTAGCCAGGGTAGGTATATGTGCCCAGAGTAGGTAGCCGGGGGTATATGCCCAGTATATGTAGGCAGGGGTATATGTGCCCAATAGATGTAGGCAGGGGTATATGTGCCCAATATATGTAGGCAGTGGTATATGTGCCCAGAGTAGGTAGCCAGGTCAGGTGTCCCCTTCCCCAGCAGGAGGGGAGCAGCGCAGAGAAGAGGAAGAGCTGCTCTCCCTCCCTCGCTGTCCCCTCCAATGTCCGGGTGGCTCAGGCTGGCAGCGGCGGGCGGAACTTACCTCCGTCTCTCGCAGCGCCGGATGGATCTGCCGCTACTCGGTCTGGTCCAGACCAGAGCAGCGGCTGCGTCACCCGAACTTCCGGCCGGCGCTGGAGCGAGACGGAGGTGAGTTCCGCCCGCCGCTGCCAGCCACCCGGACATTGGAGGGGACAGCGAGGGAGGGAGAGCATCTAAGGTGAGGGAAGGAGGGGGGAGATGGCCCCCCTTCCCCACCGTCCGCACAGCTCTCCCTCTTCTCTGCGCTGCTCCCCTCCGCCGCAAAAAAAAAAAAAAAGTAAACAAAAAAAAACCCAGCAGCTCAGCAATGCGGAGGGCGCCCTTGGGGACCAGGCGCCCCGGGGCACTTGTCCTACCCCGACCCCCCCTAGCTCCGCGCCTGGATATACAAGATATACACTGCTTAAGCTAAGCCTATTTTATACGCAAGATGTTAATCACATAGTGTTCACGCATATCTAATAAGCTGATCAATAATATACACTTTATTTCAGATAGTATAAAAACAGTTAGGCCATGAGCCTTGTGTCGGCCATTACCTCTTATAACCATAGGGGGTATCTCTTGTGCCGGCTACTACCACTTATAACCACAAGGGGCCTCTATAGAACTCTATCTAAAAATAAAAATGAAATCATACCTGTATTTATAGAGATGTTATAAACAATTAAGTCATAGTTTGGAAATTCCCTTATATCATTTCTTGGGAGAAATTCTCTATAAAAAGAGAGTTTTCAGGCTGTATATTTATTCATTGCCTGATGCCCTAGCTGATTGAAACATCCTAGGCCGACGTTTATCCTTCTCACAGACGTGATTCTGAAACCCAAGAGAGGTAATATGCAATTATTCTTGGTGAATTCTTTGACAATTAGTCTATGCAAAAGTTAAAGACTTGTCTTTTTAAACTTCAGCAGTTTTTTGAGTTTTAGATAACTTTTTTCTATGCTATAAGTTTTACTATTCAAACGCAATTGCCAGCTTAGAAGCAATTAACAAGCTTGAAGGATTAAGATATATCTACTTTAAGTTCTTTATACAAGAATAGAACTTCATATATCATTTTTTCAGGATAAAGCTATATTGTGCGTAACATACACTGTACAATCTTGAGACAACACTTATCGATGAAGGATAAAAGCTACAGCAGAATATTTGCGATATTGAAATGGACTCTTTTAACTAAAGGAACTTTGAAAATGTATTTTTGGATGAAAATGTATTTTTGGAATGATTGACAACAACTGGAGAGATGTATATTCCTGTATATAAATGCTTTATCAATTTTTTAATAACAAGATAATTTTATAAAATTCAATAGCTGAGTGTTGCGTATTTCTTTCAGAGGTAAAACTGTTAACCTATAAATATTCTGTTTATAGTGAGCACGCACCCACTACTGTCTAATCTTGGTTATGACGACCTCAAGGCTGGCCCTTTGAGGTAGTTGGTAATCATTTTAAGCAGATATCGATCAGATATTTGACACTGCCGCTCAGTCCATTCTGGACCACCGGTGGTCGGGGATTCTCCATTGAGCTGCAGCAGACCAACTGGAATTCTCAGCAACAGGGAGAATTCTCATTGGTTCATGTTGGACCATTGAGAATTCTCTCTGTTGCTAGGGACACCATGCTTCTGCTGGTCCCCTGACTGCTGAAGGGACCGAGCACAGGACAAGTGGCAGCGGCAAGACAGGTGAGCGGCCATGCGTATGGGCCGACATAGCAACACTACAGACACGGAACGGTGTATTTGCGGAAAGTGGATGCAGAATGGATGGAAAGCATCCGCCCCGCAGATGCGCATTCCGTTTCCGTTCTGCATCTGCACAGGTGTGGACTGAGCCTTAGTTCCCAGAATTCTTTAAATGTAGATACTACTGTATATTTCAATACTTACCCCACAGATGGGTTCACTGTTTCAATGTAATCATAGCAACGGCCAATAATAATGTTCTCCAGGTTCGGGGTAGTTCCTGGCCCCTTCCACTTTTTCTGTATCACTCCATTCACCAGAACCAGATGAATTGTAATAATTGCCAGAAGACTTCCCAGGATCCACGGAGATATTTGCATCTCGAGTCTATGGCAGCACCGAACTGTGGGCTTATCTGTAATATAAACAACAAGTGTCAGCGCCAAGGCAGAAGGCGACCGCAGCCGAGAAGGACAATGTCCAAAAGTCCACACAAGCAATGAATATATAAAGTCAGCGCAGGTCTATAGTAATACAGCTTTCGTCATTTTCTGGTATACAGGATCTTCGAACAAAAAGGTAAAGAAGCAAGGCTTACCAGATTCCAACAACCCATATTATAAGGTTGCAAACGAGTTTAATAGATGGTCCGCAGAACTTTCAAATGGTGTTGTTTCACCAGCGATGTTGCACACCACAGATTCCTCCGGAATATAGTAGATATCCTGAGGTCGCAGAGACTCGCCAAAGGGGAGTCCAGTAGGATAGTGACATGAAAGAGATGTACGGCACATCTAAATGTAAACCGTCTTTATTACATAACAAGTAAAACAATTTAAAAACAAGGATAAAAGAAAAACTCACATACGGGGACCGTGCACTGGGAACCCCAAAAAAGTAGCGCAAATAAAATGGTCAATAGAAGACCTCAAATAAAATGGGGCCGCCTGGCCCCTTCCTGACCGGTTTTGCAATCTTGCATCATCAGGGGAGACGCAAGATTGCGAAACTGGTCGGGAAGGCGACAGGCGGCACCATTTTATTTGAGGTCTTCTATTGACCATTTTATGCGCGCTACTTTTTGGGGTTCCCAGTGCACGGTCCCCGTATGTGAGTTTTTCTTTTATCCTTGTTTTTAAATTGTTTTACTTGTTATGTAATAAAGACGGTTTACACTTAGATGTGCCGTACATCCCATTCATGTCACTATCCTACTGGACTCCCCTTTGGAGTGTCTCTGCGACCTCAGGATATCTACTATATTCCAGAGGAATCTGTGGTGTGCAACATCGCTGGTGAAACGACACCATTTGAAAGTTTTGCGGACCATCTATCAAACTCGTTTACAACCTTATAATGTGGGTTGTTGGAATCTGGTAAGCCTTGCTTCTTTACCTTTTTGTTTGAAGATCCTGTATACCAGAAAATGACGAAAGCTGTATTATCTGTAATATAAACACAGAATGGTCAGGGCACTAGCATGGAATGCTGATTGTATCTCAAGCTAGGTACACACGTTACGTTTTTTTCGTTTCGATAGATGCGTTCGATTGATAATTTCCATCATGTCCGATATTACTCTTGATCGTCTTACCACTCAATTTCTCATAGAAGTGAATGGAAATTGATAAGAAAAGATAAGAGAATAGAGCGGAAAAACGAGCGGAAAAAACGCATCGTGTGTACCCAGCATTAGAGACATAAATAAACCTTTAATATACAGTCTATAAATGTACATGGAAAGCAAAGGCTTTCACTACTCGGTTGTAGAAGAAGCCTTGCTCCAGTTAAATGGTTCAGGCAGGGAACACACTTGACTGTTTTCGTGCGCGTTTTCTGCACAGAAAAACTGATAACTCATGTTAATCAATGGGCTAGTCCACACTTAATATGTTGTTCGTGCGCAGAAAAAAAACTGACATTCTGCATCCTGATTCTGCACATTTTGTCAGTTTTCTCTATCAATTACATCAGCTGCTGTGAAAAAATGCGCGCGTTTTCCTGCATAGAAACACACTTGGTGTGCAGAAAAAGTATGCAGGAAAACGCGCGCAGAAAACTGAAAGACAAGTGTGTTCCCTGCCTCAAGGTACAAATAACATCAGGCCTAACAGTTTTCATATGCGAAAATACGTTGGCATTTGTCCACAGCATCATAATTGAAAATACAAAGAGAACACACATAATGTACAAAAGACAGCTGTCGAAATTTAAATCAGACATGCAATAGTGTAAATACAATTCATGGGGCCTCCCGGCGAAACTTCAATGGGGCCCCCCAGAGTTCACACCCACACCCCATTCCTTGCCTCCCCTTGGTGCTCTTCATGGCCTTGGGCCCATCACACAAGGGTGATCTGATGTATTGTCCCCTGTATCAGAGGAAGGCGTGGTTAGTATTTGGCCCCTCCCCCCACAGCTCTAGTTTCGCTGCTGCACACATGCAAGTGAATGAAATTCACATGCAACATGAATTACCATGAGTCACCACTGGCTCATGTTGGGTGTGGGTTTGTGTTTGACGATGTAGAAAACATGCGCAAACTTGGCCAAGTATGAACCCAGCCTAATATATATATATATATATATATGAATATATATATATATATATATATATATATATATATATATATATATATATATATATACACTAGCTGGATGCCCGGCGTTGCCCGGGTATGTATTTGGCTAGTGTTGGCTCTGCCCACTTTTCCTAACCCTAACACACAATTACTTGATGACCAAGTATGTGAGCTTTGCCGTCTTTGGCATCAATAATTTGTAATGAAATAAAATTAATCTGATTGCATGTGGCTCCACCCCTTTTCTGAATTTGAACCCCAATCAACCAATGGCCAACTGTACCAGGTACAGGTGATTAACAGTGCAAGAATGGTAGCAATTAAATATTCCCCTTAAAAATCAATAGGTGGATTTTGATTGGCTTTTATAGGCTCCACCCACTTCTCTGAATATTAATCCCAGTCACCCAGTGACCAATTGTGCAAAGTTTGAGAACCCTACCATTAACAGTGTAAGAATTGCTGCAGTTTACATTTTCTCAGTGAAATTTTTCTCCACCCACTTATTTCCTAACATTGTTCAGGTATGTATTTGGCTGGTGTTGGCTCCGCCTACTATTTCTAACCCTAACACACAATTACTCAATAACCAAGTCTGTGAGCTTTGCGGTTTTTGGCATCAATAATTTGCATTGAGATTAGACAAATCTGATTGGCTGTTTGTGGCTCCACCCCTTTGTCTAAATTTAACCCCAGTCACCCAATGACCAACTGTACCAGGTTTAAGGCTTGTGCCATTAACAGTGCAAGAATGGTAGCAATTACATATTCCCTCTTGAAAATCAATAGGTGAATTTTGATTGGCTTTTGTAGGCTCCACCCACTTCTCTGAATATTAATCCCAGTCACCCAGTGACCAATTGTGCAAAGTTTAATAACCCTACCATTAAAAGTGTAAGAATTGCTGCAGTTTACATTTCTCAGTGAAATTTGCATTTGTCTCTGCCTACTGATGAACCGGCATTGCCCGATTATGTATTTTGCAGGTGCTGGCTGCACCCACTTTTCCTAAACCTAACACACAATTAATCAATTACTCAATGACCAAGTTTGTGAGCTTTGCTGTCTTTGGCATTAATATCCTGCATTAAAATGAAACAATTCATATTGGCTGTTTGTGGCTCCACCCCCTTTTATAAATTTAAACCCCAGTCACCCAATGATCAACTGTACCAGGTTTGAGGCTTGTTCCATTAACAGTGCAAGAATGGCAGCAATGAAATATTCCCCTGAAAAATCAATAGGTAATTTTGATTGCCTTTTGTAGGCTCCACCCACTTTTCTGAATATTAACCCCAGTCACCCAGTAACCAACTGTGCAAAGTTTGAGAACCCTACCATTAACTGTGTAAGAATGGCTGCTGTTTATATTTTCCCAGTAAAATTTGTATTTGTCTCCGCCCACTTATGACCCAGCGTTGCCCGCTTATGTATTTGGCTGCTGTTGGCTGTGCCCGGTTTTCTAACCCTAACGCACAATTAATCAATTACTCAATTACCAAGTTTGTGAGCTTTGCGGTGTTTGGCATCAATAATTTGCATTGGAATATAACAAATCTAATTGGCTGTGGTTCCACCCCCTGTCTGAAATTGAACCCTAGTCACCCAATGATCAACTGTACCAGGTTTGAGGCTTGTGCCATTAACAGTCCAAGAATGGCAGCAATGTAAATATTCCCCTTGAAAATCAATAGGTTAATTTTGATTGGCTTTTATAGACTCCACCCACTTTTCTGAATGTTAATCCCAGTCACCCAGTAACCAACTGTGCAAAGTTTGAGAACCCTACCATTAACAGTGTAAGAATGGCTGCTGTGTACATTTTCCCAGTAAAAATTGTATTTGTCTCCGCCCACTTATGACCCGGAATTGCCCATTTGTGTATTTGGCTGGTGTTGGCTGTGCCTACTTTTCTAACCCTAACACACAATTAATCAATTTCCAAGTTTGTGATCTTTGCGGTGTTTGGCATCAATAATTTGCATAAAAATGAAACAAATTTAATTGGCTATTTGTGGCTCCACCCCCTTTCTGAAATTTAACCCTAGTCACCCAATGATCAACTGTACCAGGTTTGAGGCTTGTGCCATTAACAGTACAAGAATGGCAGCAATGTAAATACTCCCCTTGAAAATCAATAGGTTAATTTTGATTGGCTTTTATAGACTCCACCCACCTTTCTGAATATTAATCCCAGTCACCCAACAACCAACTGTGCAAAGTTTGAGAACCCTGCCATTAACAGTGTAAGAATGGCTGCAGTTTACATTTTCCAGTGAAATTTGTATTTGTCTCCGCCCCCTTTTTGGTTATGGGAATAAAAAGTATCCTATACTTTATTCCAGGTAGTGTACTATGTGTGTGCCAAATTTCATTCAAATCCGTTTAGCCATTTTTGCGTGATCGAGTAACAAACATCCAAACATCCAAACTTTCCCATTTATTATATTAGTAGGATATATATATATATATATACATATATATATATATATATATATATATATATATATAGCTCTCAGTTCCCTTTAAGATGTGTATGTGTTTGGACTAACCTGTCCTGTACTGACATGCCTAGGCTAAGGGAAGCAGCGAATGGTCGGGGATGTGGCTGGGGCTTCATTAGGCGTGTTTATGCCGTATTTGCATAGCTGCTTAAGAAACAGCAAAAACAAGGCCATAAGAAACCTGAGTGGCTCATGAAACAATGAAATGGCCGCCTTAGAACAAAGACTCATATTTATACGATTGAGTGACAGTTACGCATCCAGGAAATGAAGCTCTCCTCATGTAGGTGGATAATAACACTGAGAAGCAGCATCAGAGCCAAATAAAAGGATTACTGACATTCCTGAAGATTAACCTCAGATGAACTGCTGCCTCTTCCTTCTGCACCCCTTCTAAGCTGGTGAATGAGCTCTTAAACAAGGGATTATAGTTATTATCATTACCCTTATCATACCCAAGTGAGTGTAGATGGTCATCGTAAATGTATAAACAACAGTTCCTATATCGATATCCGGGGGAAACAAAATCCTCGTCTTCCATGCCAGACAAGATTGCAACGGGCGGATGGGCGTCGGCGTGTTCAGGATGTGGGTGACGCTCACTGAGGAGGAAGTCCTGGCCCGAGGTCTAGAATCAGTACATGCAGCTCAACACAACACCTGGCACAAGTAGTGCCAATGGGCTTCTACATTTATCTGAATGAAAATTGCTCTTTCTATACAAACATTATTTGTTTATGAGACCCCAAGATGGTAAAGTTCAGAGGAAAATGAGGAGGGGGGAGGCCGAGTGGCTATTGTTGGCCACAAGGGATGATCAATGAGATGCAAATAATTTATCATAGCATTCAGATTTCATATAAATTATATGCCGCTTGCAATTGGACTAATCAGAATAACTTCCTGTCAAATGTAATTGGTCTAAGTTCAAGCTGCATAACTTTTACATGAAATTTAAACACAAGGAGAAACAATTTGCCTCTCATTGATCAAGCCTATTGGGCATTTATCCTTCCACTGGACATGGAAATGGAAATATTAGCAGGGTTTGTACACATACTACTAGCTATCCACTTGCCCATGTTTGTGTTTGAACAGAATACAATTGGAACATTAGGGCAGTGTTGTAAACGTATTTCTTTAACCTTTTCGGGACCACGTGCATTAGATTCTACGCCGCACTTGTGGCTGTTCTAGCCTGATGCGGCGTCTAACCTACCCCGGCCCGCAATTTCCGCTCCCGACGCGATCGTGCGCACCCAGAGGGGGAGATTAAGCTGTCATATGACAGCCGACATCTCCCCCGAGTGATCAGCAGCCATCGCGTATGGCTGCTGATCACGTGATCACTACGATCGCCGTCGGATCGTAGTGATCAGTTTGACAGCTGCGGCGGCAGGGGGGAAAAGAAGAGTATCCACTCACCTCCCTGCCGTTCCCGCGACGATCGGCGCCCCCCTCCGCTCTGGCCGGCATCTCCGCTCCGTCTGATGTCAGCGCCGGGTCCCGGCTTGATGACGTCATCAAGCCGCGACCCGGAGCTGTTCGTCAGACAGAACGGAGATGCCGGCCGGAGAAGAGGGTCCCGTGCGGCTCATCGCTGGAGCCTGGAAGGTAAGTGAAGGCTGCTGGCAGAAGGGGGGGCCCAGACCACCATAGGGGGGAAACAAAACCAGCCAGCCACAGACGGGATCCGGCCGCCTGACCCCCCCAAACGCGCGCACCCCCTTCCGGCGCAAAATCCCTTGTCCTTAAGGGGGGGTAGGTGGCCGGTCCCAAAAAGGTTAAATACAGAGAGATACAAATTATACAGGTCTCTGTCTCGTTAGATGCCATTTAGACACTGATTATGTGTGCCCTGGGACCTGCATAACTTAGATGTGTCAGTATTTAAAGGGATGATTTGGCAACTCTACTTCTTGCCCAGGTGGTGATGTGGCTGTGAAGAGAACAGAACTAGGGATGGTCAATGAAATGCAAATTGTTCCAAGTTGATGCAGGATTATGCAAATTTTGCATGCAAATGTATACAGCCTGTTTTTGCCCCATATGCAATTAACGTTTTCTCTTAGGTTTTCTCCTAGGATCTGTTCTGATTTGCAATTGAAAAAGTACCAAAAAGTAGGTGAAAAGGTACTATCAAAATTATTTTGAGTATTTTCCAAGTCGATTTATTGTAAAGGGGTAAACATGACACCTAGGAGAAAACTCAGGCAAAAAAGTTAATTGCATCTGGGCCCTTCTCAATAAAATACCTTCTAAGCCACCAGAAAACATAAAAGTACACAAACTAATATTGATAGTACTTTTCAACTAATTTTTGGTACTTTTTTAATTGCAGCGTGCTGAAAAGTTTTAGTATTCAAACAATCTCTTTATTGAATAAGTCAAAGATTATTACATTAAAGGAAACTTAAACCGAACAGGAAAAAAATAATTTCACTTACCTGGGGCTTCTACCAGCCCCCTGCAGCCACCCTGTGCACACGCCATCACTTAAAGATCCCTCTGTCCCCCACAGCAGCTAAGTTTCATTTTTGCACGCCTGGCCAGTCAATGGCCCCTGTTCCTGCTCGGCCCTGGCAACGTGAGTCCTCGATGACGCTCCCGTAGCCTCGATGTGCAGTATGAGATTTCCAAGTACTGCGCACGACTCTCCAGGTGACAGGTGCGTGATCGAGGATGCACGTGGCCAGGGCCGTGCAGGCGCAGTGGCCATCAACTGGCCAGGTGTGCAAAAAAGAAATATAGCAGCTGCGGGGGACAGAAGGATTGTTGAGTGATGGCTCGTGCACAGGGCGGCTGCAGGGGCTGGTAGAAGCCCCAGGTAAGTGAAACTTTTTTTTTCCCGTTGGGTTTAGGTTTACTTTAAATGAACAAAGCACAAAACCCAATTTGTCAACTTAGGTCAGGCTAAGTCAGACCTGATATTATTAACTGTACAGACATATAAGAGTAGAGCATATGTACATAACAGTATAATACTTTTACTACGGTTGAAACATAGTAGCAAGAGGACAGCGATACTATTTGGGTGTTTATAAGCAACTTGTCTCGGGGGACAGGTTTTATATGTCAAGATTGATGGTGTCATGACCCCTGTAGTTTATCCATTGGTCCCAGTTATTATGGAATTGAGGGCCTCTATCTTTTGTAGCTAAGATTTTCTCTGAGAGCGTGGAGTTGTCCACTTTGTTGATAACAGCTGAAAGTGACAGCCTATTGGATTGGCCGCTATGTGTATTTTAATGGCTTTGGCAATGTGCTGTATATAATTATTATTATTATGTTCTGGGTGATTGGTTCTTGGAGGATTATGACCCAGAAGCAGGGCCGGATTTACAACTCAGGAGCCTGTAGGCACAGGGGTTCTGGCGCCCTAAGCTCCGCCCTCAACCCAGGCCACACCCACAACTGCAGCAAAGTTTCCACGCTTAAAGCTAATGTGAACCGATTATTTTTTTTAAAGTCAGATACTCACCTAAGGAGAGGGAAGGCTCGGTCCTAATGAGCCTTCCCTCTCCTCTCCGGGTGCCCTCGGTGCTGCGCTGGCTCCCCTGTTCGCATTCGCCGCTGCGGGGACTTCAGAAGTCTTCGGCAGCCGAGTCCTCCCGAAGACAGGCGGCTCCATACTGCGCACACGCAAGTGCGTCATAGAGGGCGTATCTGACTTTTTTATTTAAAAACCCCTGATCACACCGGCGCAGGCAGGTTAATTTCACCGGATAAGTGCACCCCCCTCACGGCCGCCCACGTGGTAAGTCAGAGCCTCAGATCTCCAGCGGGCTGCAGAGACAATCGCGCCGCCCCCTATGCATGCAGCAGCTGCAGTCAAGTTGCAGCGCTGCGTGCAGGCATGAATACGGCGGTGGGCGGGGAGAGCGGCATGTAACTGTCTGAGTGTGTGTCACTAGCCGCCCGCCGACCACGCGGCCGCCGGATTGGGATACAAAAAGGAGGCGGGCGGCGCTGGCTTTAGTGTTACTTTTTCTACTTCCCATCTTAAAGGGACATACTTTAAACCCACCCCTTGGCCAATCAGGCGCCTGTAGGCACGTGCCTAGTGTGCCTAATGGTAAATCCGGCCCTGCCCAGAAGTATGACTTTAGGGTCTTTAAGAGAGGCCTTTTGGAAGATCTCAGAGAGCATGTGGGCTACGTCATCCCACAATCGGGAGACCCGGAGGCAGTACCACCAT
This sequence comes from Hyperolius riggenbachi, assembly GCF_040937935.1. Lineage (NCBI taxonomy): Eukaryota > Metazoa > Chordata > Amphibia > Anura > Hyperoliidae > Hyperolius > Hyperolius riggenbachi. Next base: position 102,209,286 of record NC_090646.1, on the reverse strand, counting down.
GTGTGTGCCAAGTTACCTAAGGTCCTGCAGTCTCTAAAACATAGGGAGGAGTCTGACTGTTTCATGAGATATAGTCTATAGGGTGTCAAATAGGTCCTATGCAGTAGGCGGAGCAAGATTTCTATGGTTGTACTGTGAAGGCATCCCTTAGCTAATGTTTCAAGAAAGTTCCCCCAAACTTCTTCATTTATTAGGATGTTTAAAGGACAACTGAAGTCAGTGGTATATGGAGGCTGCCACATTTATTTCCTTTTAAACAGTACCAGTTGCCTGGCAGCCCTGATGATCTATTTGGCTGCAGTAGTGTTTGAATCACACCAGAAACAAGCATGCAGCTAATCTAGTCAAATCTGACAATAATGTCAGAAGAACCTGATCTGCTGCATGCTTGTTCAGGGTCTATGTCTAAAAGTGTTAGAGGCAGAGGACCACCAGGCAACTGGTATTGCCTAAAAGGAAATAAATATGGCAGCCTCCATATACAGTGGGATGCGAAAGTTTGGGCAACCTTGTTAATGGTCATGATTTTCCTGTATAAGGCCCGGTTCACATTAGCGGTTGTTTGCCAAACGGACCGGATGACCTGACCGGATCCGGATCGGAACCGTACGGTTCTGATCCGGATCCGATCCGGATCCGGTCAGGTTGCATCAGGTGTCCATCAGGATGCGATCCGGATTAGTTTGGCAAAAGTACGTTAAAAACCAAAAAAATGTTGGGGTCTGGGAGGTCAGCAGAAGGGGGACCTGTGGAATCAGGCCCTCTGCTGTTTAGCACTCACCTCCACCTCCGACATGCTGCCAACATCTCCGGATCCGGATCCAGCTGTGCTGCTCCACTCCAAAATGCTTGCCCATGTGTCCCCATCCAATATCGCCGCAACAATCCCCATAGGAAGTGGGGTAGAACATCCGGATTTCTCAGCCAGTGTGTTGTGCGCTCTCCGGTTCCCATTGGTGTGTATTGGCCGGATGGTGCAGTCCGGCTCCGCCCCGGATACGGCTGCCGGAGGAGCCGGATGAAAAAATAGCGCATGTTGGAACGGAGGCCGGAGTCCGGATCCGGCCCGGATCCGGTCCGGCTCCGGTTCGGCAGAACGGACGCATGTGAACGGACGCATAGGCTTTCATTGCTATGCCGTGCGTCCGTTCCGTCCGTTCTGCAAGCGGTGCGGCTCCGGCACGGCGATTCCGGAGGGCCACCGCAAGTGTGAACCGGGCCTTAATCGTTGGTTGTTACAATAAAAATTGTCAGTTAAATATATCATATAGGAGACACACACAGTGATATTTAGGAAGTGAAATTAAGTTTATTGGATTTACAGAAAGTGTGCAATAATTGTTTAAGCAAAATTAGGCAGGTGCATACATTTGGGCACCACAACAAAGAAATGAAATCAATATTTAGTAGATCCTACTTTTGCAGAAATTACAGCCTCTAAACGATTCCTGTAGGTTCCAATGAGAGTCTGCATTCTGGTTGAAGGTAGTTTGGACCATTCCTCTTTACAAAACATCACTAGTTCATTCAGGTTTGATGACTTCCGAGCATGGACAGCTCTTTTTAACTCACACCACAGATTTTCAGTTAAATTCAGGTCTGGGGACTGAGATGGCCATTCCAGAATGTTGTACTTGTTCCTCTGCATGAATGCCTTAGTGGATTTTAAGCAGTGTTTAGAGTCGTTATCTTGTTGAAAGATCCAGCCCCAGCACAGCTTCAGCTTTGTCACTGATACCTGGACATTGGTCTCTAGAATCTGCTGATACTGAGAGGAATCCATGCATCCCTCAACTTTGACAAGATTTCCAGTCCCTGCACTGGCCACACAGCCTCACAGCATGATGGGACCACCACCATATTTTACTGTAGGTAGCAGATGTTTTTCTTGGAATGCTGTGTTCTTTTTCCTCTATGCATAACGCCCCTTGTTATGCCCAAATACCTCAGCACCTTATTTCAAAATGAAGCTGGCTTGTCCAAATGTGCTTTAGCATACCCTGTTTATGCTGTGGGCGGAGAAAAGGCTTGCTCTGCATCACTCTCGCATACAGCATCTGTGTAAAGTGCGCCAAATGGTTGAACGATGCACAGTGATTCCATCTGCAGCAAGATCATGTTGTAGGTCTTTGGTGCTGGGTCTATAGGTTTACTCTGACTGTTGTCCCCATTCTTCGCTTCTGTTTATCTGAGATTTTTCTTGGTCTGCCACCTCGAGCCGTAACTTCAGTGTTGGACTGGGAGGAGGCAAAACTGAGGAAATCCACCTGCTGGCCAAGCTGCAGTAACTCTGTGTTATCGCTCCCAATAGAAACCTGCATCAAGTCTTCTCTGTGAGCAGCAACACCTGATTACTGCTGCTTGGCCGGCAAGTGGATTTACTCAACTTTTCCAGCTTCCAGTCCGACACTGCTTAACTTGAACTGAGCTGTGGTCTTCCATTTCTTCAATATGTTCCTAACTGTGGAAACAGACAGCTGAAATATCTGAGACAGCTTTCTGTATCCTTCCCCTAAACCATGATGGTGAACAATCTTTGTCTATAGGTCATTTGAGAGTTGTTTTGAGACCCCCATGTTGATACTCTTCAGAGAAAATTAAAAGAGGAGGGAAACTTACAATTGATGCCCTTAAATACTCTTTCTCATAATTGGATTCACCTGTGTATGTAGGTTAGGGGTCACTGAGCTTACTAAGTCAATTTGAGTTCCAATAATTAGTTCTAAAGGTTTTGGAATTAATAAAATGACAACAGTGCCCAAATGTATGCACCTGTCTAATTTTATGTAAACAATTATTGCACACTTTCTGTAAATCTAATAAACTTCATTTCACTTCTCAAATATCACTGTGTGTGTCTTATATATGATATATTTAACTGACATTTTTTATCGTAATAACCAACGATTTATACAGGAAAATAATGACGATTAACAAAGTTGCCCAAACTTTCGCATCCCACTGTACCTTTCACTTCAGTTGTCCTTTAAGTCGCATTCTCATTGGAGCACGTAGGGTTAGTTTGTTCTCAGTAACTGATTGGTTAAATGAGGTTTACAGGTTCGAGATGAGATCAACCCTTTCCAAAATGAATCTGATGAGCATGTCAATTGAAATGACTGCTAAATCTCAGAACCAGGCCTAGCAAGAGAACAAATAATGAAACACCTGCATGACTCTAAACAGTTCTTGGGGCGGTAAAAAGTTATTTTAAACAGAAAATAAAAAATATTCTCCTAGGAGAAAACTTAGGTGAAAAAGTTAAATGAATAAGGGCCTTTATAAAAATACAATAAATAAATAAATATGTGTCAGTAATCAATGCTTAGAATACAAATAGCAAGAAAACACTGAAGGAGAGGTAGCTAGCAGTACAATGGTTCAAGGTACAAATAACATCAGGCCTACGGTAATTATTATCAGAAACCACTCATAACTAGAATGACCAAGTCATACAATTCACTGTCACACACACTGCTTTGATTGTGTCAACCGCTTCATGGACTTTTGAACTACCAGATAGCATATATTTTTTATGGTAACTTTTTGGTCAGCTTGCTGAAATACTTTCTTGCAGAACACTTAAAGTGAATGGGAACCGCATTTTTTAAAAAGTGAAGCAAATACCTACCTAAGGAGAGGGAAGGCTCTGAGTCGTATAGAGCCTTCCGTCTCCTCTCTCGGTGCTCTCTATCCTGTGCTGGCTCCCCCCCCCCCCGTTTCAATCCCCCGCTGAAAGGGTATTTGTAAGTCTTTGGGAGCCGTGTCCTCCCGAAGACGTGCGGCTCCATACTGCACAGGCGTGAGCGTGCAAGAGAGCGTGCTTGCGCAGGCGCAGTACAGAGCCGCCCTTCTTCAGGTGCACTCGGGCTCCCTGAAGACTTCTTAAGCCTCCTTCGGCCGGGTAAAGCAGTATTTGACTAATTTAGTCAAATACTGCTACTGGGCGAGCCAGCACTGGAACGATGGGACCAGGAGAGGAGCGGGAAGGCTCTACAGGACCCAGAGCCTTCCCTCTCCTTGGGTAAGTATCTGTCTTATTTTTTTAAATGCGGTTTCCATTCACTTTAACTCATGCTACTGTGGGGGACCCCGATGCTTTTTACTCATGGTACATTAAACTTGGATAAAGACTGCCTCAAGTGAGAATTATTATAAGCGCTAACATCTTCCATAGCTCTAGCTGGTAAATAGCATGTGTATGGCATCCCGCCATCATGATCTTTAATGACCTCCATTGCTCAAGCGACCCCTGATCGCACTGTTCCTTCCACTCACCCCTCCCACAGGAAGCTGCTCCATCTTGTGCTGTGTGTCGTCCCTCCTTTCTTCACCATAGCATCCCAGATGTGTCGCTAGCCTATTAGCTCGCAACGCATCTATACAGAACTCAGCTCCAAACTATCGCTCAAAAGTTTGAGTTCCAATCCCTGAATTCCAATCCTTTTCCTAGGTAAGTTTGTTGTTGTTTCTCTTTAAAGAGAACCCGAGGTGTGTTTGAAGAATGTTATCTGCATACAGAGGCTGGATCTGCCTATACAGCCCAGCCTCTGTTGCTATCCCAAACCCCCCTAAGGTCCCCCTGCACTCTGCAATCAGACATAAATCACGGCCCAGCTGTGCGGGCTGTGTTTACATCTGTAGTGTCAGTCTCTGCTGCTCCCCCGCCTCCTGCAGAGCTCCAGTCCCTGCCCCCATCCCTTACCTCCAATCAGCGGGGAGGGAAGGGACGCAGGCGGGGACCGGAGTTCTGCAGGAGGCGGGAGTAGCAGCAGACTGACACTATAGAGATAAACACAGCCCGCTCTGACAAGCTGTGTGTCAGCAGCACAGCTGTGATTTATGAGGGATTGCAGAGTGCAGGGGGACCTTAGGCGGGTTTGGGATAGCAACAGAGGCTGGGCTGTATAGGCAGATCCAGCCTCTGTATGCAGATAACATTCTTCAAACCCACCTCGGGTTCTCTTTAAGTGCTAACACAGGTAGATCTTGGCACGGCATGCCACCACACCACCCATTCCAATAAAGAATCAGAATCACTTTATAAATTCTTTATAAAGAACACCACCGGCTCTGTGCCAAGGGACAAATACCTTTACTTCACAGTGCAAATCCAGATTCACTGAACACTAGTGCAAGCTGGGAGTGCAGTCAAAATGACAAGAAACATATGAAACTACCCTCACACTTGACTTTCTGGGAACATCCTTCTGGGAACATCCTTCTCAGACCTTCTGGGAACATCCACAGAACTATACACTAAGGGCTCGTTTCCACTAGTGCGGTGCGAATCACCGGGATTCCACCGCTGACGAAATCGCATGCGGATGCGATTCCGCATGCGTTTTTTGCCGCGATTTCGCATGCGATTTCGCATAGGCAGGGTATATGCGAATTTAACCATGTCACTGCCTGGTTCAATTTGCATTAGTTTTCGTGCGAATTCGCACGCGAAATCGCGGCAAAAAACGCATGTGCGTTTTCCCTATTAAATACATAGCCTGCGAATCGCCTGCATTCCTCACGCAGGCGAATTCTGCAGGCCCTACCGTGCAGAAAAATCCTGCACAGAAAAACGCACCAAAAAACTGACAAGTGGAAACAGTCTCATCCACTTGTATTGGTTATGCGAATCCGCATGCAGACAACGCATGCGGATTCGCTCTAGTGGAAACGGGCCCTAACAGAGTAGGGGTGGTACCAGGGAAACGAAACTAAGCACTCTATTCTGTAAAGACTAACCCTACAGGTACCTAAAAAATCTATAAACGTTATTGTAAATATCAGGGCCGGTTTAAGCAACAATGGGGCCCCAGGGCAAAATAAACCTGGGGGGCCCCCCCAACATATACCCCGGAAAAAAAATCGGCATTAGGGGACCTTTTTTGCAGCTGGTATAACAGGGTGTGAAGCCCCAATCGGTCGGAGCTCCACATTCTGGCTATCCCAGCCTGCATGGGGGACAAGGGGTTAAAAAGTTTCAGGAGGGGGGACCCCACATTATTTAAAAAAAAAAAAAATTCCCACACTCTAAACATAAAAAAAAAATTGGGAAAATAGGAAAAAATGCCAGGGATCTTCATACAGCCATATTGCGGCTGTATAGCGATCCCTGGCCAAAGCGCTGCAGCTGTGTATGGACCCCCTGGAAACCCCGTCAGGAAATGTATTGCGCTTTCGTTTGATGCATGTAAAATTACACTACCGTTAGGTTTGCTACTAAAAGTGACATTTACCGCATTTAAAAGTATACTTTTTTCCTTCGAAACTTTAAAATCGATTTTCTCAAAAACTATAACGTCTTTTTGAAACATTGTTTTTTCTTCTTATTCCTAATGATCTCCTTAACATATCCTGCAAATTTAGGGTTTCTAGCATTTAAGGTGGATTTGCTATTAACCATTAAAGGCGGCAGGTTTTTAAATGTGTATTTTTTTTTTCCTTTGAAACTTTAAAATCGATTTTCTCAAAAACTATAAGGCCGATTTGAAAATGTTTTTTTCCTCTTGTAGCCACTGGGGGCCCCTACAAGGTCTGGGGCCCTGGGGCAGCTGCCTCCTTTGCCTTAATGGTAGCGCCGGCCCTGGTAAATATATTGAAAAGGGGATGGTTCTCACATTTGTGAGTAGCCCTCTGTGCGGTCCAGCCAGTGCTGATTGGGCCCTTTGTAGCTGCGGGGGTCCTTGCTCATCCCCCACCACTCCTGAATATGACCACTGGAGTGGGTTTTGGCTATCCCACAGCAGGGTCCCTAGGAACTCCACATATCAAAGAAAACAAATTGGAGTTTTGTAACACCTCAAAGAATAGAGCAAAGTAGCATACAATACAAATGGGTGTATAGGCAGTGGCTCCTTCAATCTGAATTCACATACATACCTCCCAACTTTTTGAGATGAGAAAGAGGGACACTTCAGCCATGCTCCTGCCGCACCCCTAATCAAGCTCCCATCACACCCCTAGTCATGCATACCTTAAAGATTTCATAAGAAAATATGTTGTTTTATAATTTAAACCACACTGGTCCTTTGTATCCTGGTTCATTTTCCTTCATGGTATCATTTTAAAATTAGTAATATATCAATTTAGACAAGACAAGACAAGACAAATAACATTTATATTGCGCTTTTCTCCTTGCGGACTCAAAGCGCCAGAGCAGAGCAGCAGCCACTAGGGCGCGCTCTATTGGCAGTAGCAGTGTAAGGGAGACTTGCCAAAGGTCTCCTACTGAATTAGACAGCAAGGGGGTTGCTGAGCTGGGCTCCTACACCAGGTATGACACCTGGTTTGCCGGTGCACAATCCCTCTGTGAGTCACCACTTCACAATGTAAATATATACTATATTGAATGAAGGAGGCACTCAAATGGCGTATAAACTTGCGTTTATCAAATAGTAGCAAAACACGACATGTTTCGGGGAAATCCCCTTCCTCAGGTGTACATACACCTGAGGAAGGGGATTTCCCCGAAACATGTCCTACTGAATTAGTGCTGGCTTACTGAACAGGCAGAGCCGAGATGTGAACCCTGGTCTCCTGTGTCAGAGGCAGAGCCCTTAACCATTACACCATCAGCCAACTGCCATTACACCATCAGCCAATTTAAAGGATGGGCATATAGTGTAGAGTCAATCACACACATATTTTAGTAGAGAAATATATATATTTACATAGAAAGAGGGACAAAGTCCTGAAAGAGGGACAAATGAGGAGGACAGAGGGACAGGGCTCCCAAAGAGGGACTGTTGGGAGGGATCCATCTGAAAATGGTGCCTGCGAATAATGGCGCACGGTGTTGCCACTAATCCGTTTGTCGCTTATCGCTATTTAGCGTTAAAGCCTTATCGTTATTTAGCTCCGTTTATTTTATTGAAAGTTAGCGTTAACACACAGAACCCTCTCTGTACCTATCCCTAACTCCTAGACCCTCCCTGGTGGTGCCTAACCCTAACCACTTCCCTGGTGGTGCGTAAAACTAAGACCCCCCTGGTGGTGCCTAACCCTAACCACCCCCCTGGTGGTGCCTAACCCTAACCACCCCCCCTGGTGGTGCCTAACCGTAACCACCCCCCTGGAGGTGCCTAACCCTAACCACCCCCCTGGAGGTGCCTAACCCTAAGCATCCCCCTGGTGGTGCCTAACCCTACCCACCCCCTGATGGTGCCTAACCCTAACCACCCTACTGGAGGTGCTTAACCCTAACCACCCCCTGGAGGTGCCTAACCCTAAGACCTCTCTGGTGGTGCCTAACCCTAAATCTCCCCTAGTGGTGCCTAACCCTAAGACCCCCCTGGTGGTGCCTAACCCTAACCTTGACAGTGTTACATTAAATCCACTCACAGTTTTGCAGTTAAATAACAACTGCAGTTTGGCTTATGTAGGTTAGCTATTGATAAATAACGTTACTGTGCGCAATAACGTCTGCTGTTTGGCATATGAACGGCGCTATTGATAAATAACATTACTGTGTGCCATTTTTCTTCTTTTTTTCCTGTGCGCCATTATTATGCAGTACTAATGATAAATAGCGATAAGCGTACCTTTTTAATGCGGCGCCATTTTTATGCATAGGCGCTGTGCGCCATTATTCACTGATCCAGTTGGAAGCTATGCACATATATATCAGAGACATACAAAGAGGTGCTCCTATCTATATACACAATACACAGTGCTGCAAATGGGAACTTTGGCATGATTCACCAAAACGGCTTCCTCAGAAAGTGCTATACATATTTACAAGTTTACATATTTATTAAGTTTATATACAAATTACACACCCCACAAAATCACATTATGTCTCCCATAACAGCCTCCAAGCTAGGGATGGCAATGCTTAGGAGAACTCATGAAGAAGCATGCAGTCCGTTTGATCAGCTGATAAACTTGTAGGCTTCTTGCACACCAAGACGTTGTGTTAGGTGGCACGTTAAGGTCGCATAACGTGCACCTAACACAACGTATGGTGCTGCAAAAGCCGACGGTAGAGTGAGCCGCGTTAGGCTGCTCGATGCCCATAATATCTCCCAGAGTGGCGCTGATTGGCCAGCGGGACCACGTGATGCGGAGCGAGACACTCCGCATCACGTGGTCCCGCCGGCCAATCAGCGCCCGCCAGTGCAGTGAATATTAAGTAGCCATGTGCGCGGCTACTGTAGCTGGCTCTCCCCGCCTCCTCCGCCCCCCACTGCGCATGTGCAAACAGTCTAACGCGGCTATAGCCGCTCCAACGCCGTAGCATGCTGCACTTTGCACAGAACGTGCAGCGTTACATGTAACGCAACGTGGGCTGTGTGAACAGCCCACTTGTGTTACATTGCTGTGCGTTGGGGGAGCGTTACAGGCGCACTAACGTGCGCCTGTAACGTCTTGGTGTGCAAGCAGCCGTAAGGTTCTGATTTGCTGGTCATAATCATGTGGTAAAACAGGCAGTCATCACAGCAAATAAGAACCTTACAAATTTATCAGCTGATCAAACTGATCACATGCTTCCCCGTGAGTTCTCCTAAGCACTGCTATCCCTACTCCAAGCTTACTCACACTTACGCTAATGCAACTCGCACTTATGTGACACTGTAAACATAGCATTTCCTAATCGTAATAAAAGTCCCAGACCAGTTAACATGTATTGTCCTAACCCATAGAGAGCTCCCTGCCTAGATGAAATGTCATGATAATCATTTATTGTGTAGCAAGCAGCAATTCCTCATAAGAAAGTGACACTCACCGTTGTGATTCCACACAGAATTCTGTACTGTATCCCTATGGCAGACAGGCTTCCATCCAGAACCTGTACAGCCTGGCTACTTGGAATTATGTCTTCTCAGATAAACTTTGCTTTTTTCCCACTATCACCGCACTTTGACCTTTCAGTAGAGCACAAAGCTATATCTTTAAAAGCTGTCTCAAAAATCAGTCATAAAGCAGAACAATATACGTCAGCTTAAAGCGGACCCAAACCAAACATTTTTTTAATTCAAAATAGTTGTACCACTCTGACACATACAAAGATAAATAAACACTCCTTCAAGCCTATGAGCATTTCAGTGCATGCTTTTCACCCTTCTCTTTTCATAACTAGGGTTATACAGGTGGCAGCCATTACTTCTGAGCTTAGTAGGAGGTTTTAGATCATGGGTGTGTTTGTCATCAGCTACTCTCCCTCACAGGGGCGTCGTCTATGTGAAATCTCACACAAGCTGAGATCACCTCCCCTGTGACATCATCAGTAGCAGCCTGTGTTTTGTTTTTAGTTTTTTATCTCCTCCACCAGTCTGCTGGATTCTGTCCCGGCAATATGAAAGGAAGGGAGGGGTTCCTCCAATAAATGTAAAATATTTTATATTTGTCATCATGCAGCTGTAAAAAGGCTGCTATTTATTATTATAATTTAGAAAATATATTTTATTTCTGAAATATTGTATTTTTAATTTGGGTCCACTTTAATGGATTTAGCATGGATGAACTTCCTCTATAAAATTATCCAAAAGAAATGATATGTTGATGAAGCAGTCACTGGGGCACTGACAGCTAGCATGTGCCCCGAGGCATACAGCTTTACTGAGCCGCCTTTCTACCCCTCATCTCCCCCCCCCCCCCCAGATTGAAATTCTTGACTTAAAGCGGACATGCACTCATCTCATATAGAGACTACAATAAGCATATGGCTGCCTCCTACTTATCTTTTAAGTAGAGCTTAACTCTTGCACAGGACACAAGGAAAATACAGATCAACGCACCCTTTGTGTTTTAAAAGAGAAGAGCTTGTCTAATTCCCCACCATCTTCGACTAATCACAAGTGTAATTTGAGCTCTCAGCTATGTTAGGACAGACATTCCACAGTCCTCGGCACACACAGCTAATATGGAAACACAGGATGTTAACCCTTTGTTTGCTTCCTTGATAGCAGGAAGTAGACACTGCAGATTTATTGCAAGAGTTTTGTAAGCTGTAACAAAGAAATGTTTTTCTTTAAAAGTTATTATGCTGTTGCTAATCTCTTACAGCAGAGAGGAAGTTCTGAGTTCAGGTCCATGTTAATTACCAGGTTGCACGCCTTCTTTCATAAAATGTTTCTATTTTTGGCCCCATCTAGCCCTTGCATTTGTACTTGTTAGTCTGGCACTGACCTCTTTGTGCTGTTGTTTTTTTGGCACCAAAACTGTTGTCCTCAGATTACTGCTCAATGTGCATGTTTACTGTGGCAGTGAAGCATACTTTCCTTCTAGTGTATGTTTCACTATATAATTGCATTGCATATATTCCTTTCAGCACCACTGCGATCGTAGGGTTGTAATGGGGGTGTGGCTAGAGTGTGGCAAGGAGTGTGACTGAAGGAGTGGGTGTGTCTAAAATATGTCCCTCTTTCTTATCTTAAAAAGTTGAGAGGCGTGCATCAGGACCATCATCAGAAATGTTTGGGCACCATACTGGGCAAACCTACTGGGCCCCATTCACTCCCCTCTGCCTCCACATGGAAAATCACAAACTTTGAAGGCCTGAAACCACGTGTGTCTGCTTTTCACGTGCTCCCATGGCTGTAAGTGTTCTGCGTATGTTCATTAAGACTGTAACTGCGCTTGCACAGAAAGCTCCCAGCTATTGGAGCACAATGTAGGAGGCACATAGCCTGGAACACTGCATGCACAGTGTTCCGCAACCCAGCTGGATTGTGCAGGAGTGCAACGGATTGGACCGGAAGGGTATTGGGGGAGCAGATAGACTCCAGGGGGCTGGGAGGAGCCCCAGGCAACTGGCAAGTAAAAAACATTTTCTCCCATTTGCTGGATAGATTTACTTTAATCACTTACTGACTAAGGTAACTCCTGGGTTAGCCTCCCGGCACCTCTCATCACATTAATGGACAGACCATGTGTGGTACTGTTTGCCAGGCCCCAGATACACTTGGGCCCCATACAGCAGTAGCCCGTGATCCTCTGAAAGCGGCCCTGGTATATGCATTATGCGGTAGACTGGGTGAGCGGGGAGAACAGAGCTCTTGGCCAGAAAGCTGCCTAATGGATCTGCCTGGCTGATCGCTGGCTGAAGCATTGAGGGCTGCTGTGCACATGCTTCATTCTTAGCAGCAGGGCCGGGCCGAGGCATAGGCCCGGAGAGGCTCCAGCCTCAGGGCGCAGTGTAGGAGGGGGCGCAGAATTCATTCAGCTGTCATTCCTAATTGTGTTTGAAGCAGAAAGAAATAAGAAAAGGGGATACATGGCAGTGACTGCAAGCCAGATAACTAGATATTAAGGTGTTGGGGAGGTTGTGGGCCCTGTGGCGCCTCTTAGTCTAATAGCAATCAGTGTGTGATGGCTGGGGTGGCAGGGATGGAGGGGCGCACTTTGCTGTCTCAGCCTTGGGTGCTGGAGGACCTTGTCCCGGTTCTGCTTAGCAGAGATGGTTGTGAATGGCAGCTTTGACCGAGTTTCATGTAGCGCATGTACGAAACTTCAGGCATACATTGGTTTCTCAGCTGGTTTCTAGGGAAAAAGGATAAGTGTACTTACTCATGGCATGATGTCCTATCGAGGTCCCATGGAAAGGAGGTGAGGTAAAATCTCCTCAAAAGAGACACAGACAGCTGTAAAAACACAAAGTAGGTTCTTACCCCTTTCCGCAGAATTCAAAGGTAAAGCTGGGCTGTAAGCAGTCTCTCAAAACACACTTCTTCAAAAATCCCCTCTACCTTAGCCACACATTACTGAGTAAACCATTTCAATGAGTTTAAGCCACGCCCATCTCTGAAGTCACTGCAATGTGTCGCAGCGAATAAGCATGGAGCACAAATCATTATTTGTGGGGACTGTCTGGTATAGTAAAAGTTAAAAATTAATGCATAAAATAGTTACCTTTTAACTTGCTACCTTTAACTTACTTGTAATACTGTAAGTTCTTTTAAGCCTCCTCCACAATTGTAAGCATTGTTGTTGGATAACTTGCTCACATCAGGTGATGGTCTACTGACTAAACAGGAGTACATGATATTTTGGCGCCGGGCAGTTCGGCGCAGTGCGAGCCGAATGGTGACTCTCCGTGCTGCTGCTAAACTCCTTGGCGGCGTTAAATACTATTCCCCCTCTGAGTTGTAGCAACTCTGAGGGTGATGAAGGGGGTCTGGCAATCACCAGATCCCCGAATTACCATTACGTGGGGTGTGCAGCATAAAATTGCTACTATGACGGCGCCCAGCTTTGGTGCTTGGTATTGAGCGCCGGGCGCCAAAATTACCTGCTTCACTAAACGGGTATTACTCATCATGCACATCTAGCGATGATGGGCAGATTGACCAAGAGATAGTTCTTTCTCTCTGATGGAATCAGAATCAGAATTTATTTCGCCAAGTACAATGTGAGTCGTACCTGGAATCTGATCAGAGAGGTCTGTTGGCTGCCCATACACTGCAGGCTGCCTCCGCCGCATAGCCGATGTGCCCCTCATGTTACTTTGCCCCTCCGGTGCCTGTGCATTCAAATATCACCTGCCCAGCTCCTCCCGGTCTTGTCTGCTGTTTCTGGATGAATGCCCCACGTGGTTGCCGCATATAGTGAACTCACATGCGCACACACACCTGGCAGTGTGTGTGCGCCACAAGCAGTGAATCGCCAAAAGTGTGCCATAAGCAGTGAATGAGACCGGAAGCTGCTCGACAGTCCGGGGAGGTGCATTTGAGGGAGGCAGCATTTGCGTTCCTCAATCACTACGATATCACATGCCGTTATTGAGGCACCACAGAGGCTCCCCCAGTTGCCCTTCGCTAGGCTGTTCCAACACTGAGACCCCCAAAGATTGCGGGTGCGTGGCTGCACTGCACCTTTGCAGTAGCCCAGACCTGGTTGGGCTCCGGTTGAAAAAGCCAAGCCTGATCGGATCTGTGCTACTGCGCATGCGCGAACCGATGACAAGCCCTTGTTGACAGTCTTTTGGGGGGCACAATGCTAGAACAGGCTTGTGGAAGAGGACAGGGAAAGCCTCTGGGTTATTCAGAAGCTTCCCTCTATTCAAATTAGTACCAATTTGAGGCACTTTTTTACGTTCAGATACCCTTTGAAACCTTACTTGTGTAGGTGCCCCAAAACAGATCTTACCTATTTAGGTATGAAGTTGTGACGTCACCCTCCAATTCCTGTTTGCCGCAGACCCTGTTTACTATTCAGCCTCAGACCCTGAGGGAATTCTGAAGGATATCAGCGCTGCAGCCAAAGTAAACTTTTAGATTGGTGGTTGAGTCCACACACAATACAATTTCGATTGTATGTACAATTGCTACAATCTGCGATCTATTATAGAGATTGGGGAAGGTTCCACCAATTCACATTAGCGTATGATTATGCGATTCTAACCCTAGCTAGTCCTGTAGGAAAAAGAGTTATTTCAACAACCTCTCTGGGTATATCAACAAATATCAATAAAAATAGTTATGGTAATGTTCTCTTCGGAAAAAAAAAAGGCAGGATTCTTTGCAGAGGATATTCAGAACAAACACTTAGACAATCAATTTTTAATAGTTTATATTATAATAAAATAAATTCATAAAAATGAATACAGAAAAATGTCAAAAATGATCTAACAATGAACAGTAGTAAAATAATAGGAATAAAAAGTGAAAAACAATAACTGAGCAGTGTATAGAATTACTGTGTCCTTCGGGAAGTGTAAGTCAAAACAGAAGATAGAAAATTCTGTAGGTAATGGTCCGAAGATAAAAGCCCAGGTCCAATTGGGCTAGCAAATCCTTGATGGTGTGGATTGGCATGGAAGGACTCCCGACAGCTTTTGTGTCCACACATTTAACTCTTTATTTGCTAGGGGTGGATCTTGTAATGAGAGATGGGCAGCCTCTGCCACCCGATCCAGTCCCACCCCTCTCATTAGAGCAGAAAGGGATATGAAATATCTGAAATTATCATCCATGCGGCAGTTCATCAGATCACGCTAAGGATGATACCTGCAGGCGCCTACCTGGGTAATATAGAGCCTATGGCAAACACCGAAATTGCCCCAAGCCCCGTACCTCTCTAAAAACCGCATCCTTTCTTGTGTACACGTGTTATGGTTGCCTGTGGAGTTTTTTTGGCTCGGAATATTGCTGAAGTTATTTTTTGGGAAATATTTCTTCTTATTCCCTCTCTGTCCTCTTTCTTAACAAATATGCCAAGCGTGAACTACATACCAGAGTTAAGAAGCCATGTTCCCCAGATAACATAAATAATCTGACCTACAGTGTGAGTGATAGGGAGGCATGGAGGCGCAGCACTGGGGCAAGAATGTAGCCGTTGTGCATGCCGCTGTGGTGCCCATGGCACGAGCACTCTAGATACGCCTCTGGATACCTGTGAGTCCCTCCGGGTTCTCTACTGTTCACAGATATTAAACATGAATTAATTATTATATTGTATTTTAGAGAAAACCATATGTTAGTGGCAGAAGGTGGTAGACAAACGCTTCTTGCTTGGACATGTGTCCAGCGACTATCTAGCTACTTTTGATATGACTGGCATTTATAGAAAAGAAGAAGCTATAGTAAAATGAATATTATTTATTTCTAGGTTAATGAGAGGACATTTGATTCCATCTCTCCCTGACAGGTTATGGGGAGGGGGGCATTGACAGTGGTTTAAACAGGGATCTGATTTCTGGTTCTCTGAATCCCTGATCAGTTTTCTTTGAAAAACAGATCAGAGAATGTCTGAGGAGAGACCAGGCCTGCTAAGAAGAAGTAATGGTTTTATAGCTTTCCCCTGTGAGAATTTTACAACCCTTACTTTCATGCGAGGGGCGCATCTGGCGCAGGTGAATCCATCTCAGAAGTCTATAAGATCTCTTAAGGTGCCTTGTAACATCTGGTACGAATACTTTATCAGCGGATGTAAGTTGTGAGGTGGGGCCTCCATGGTGTGGTCTTGCTGACCTGCTGTTTTGTGATGCTCTGACCCGTTGTCTAGCCAACACAATTTGACCCCTGTCACAGTCGCACAGATCCTTATGCTTGCCTATTTTTCCTGCTTCAAGCACATCACCATAAAAATTGTGAAAAGTGTCCATTCTGTCTAATAAATGCCACCTCTTCTTGACAGATGCCATTGTAATGTGGAAATCAATTCACAACATCTACCAGTGGATTAATCAATGGATTATCATCATCAGGATACTGTATGTTGGTACTTTAAAAGGAGCAAACCCCAGGGGCGTAACTTTAGCCACAGCAGCCATAAAGAATGCTATAGTGCCCAGGAGCAGAGGAAAGGTGGAAGAGGGGCAAGGTAGCCCCTAAAGTAAACCGAGATGAATGAGTCAAAATGATTTATACTTACCTGTGGCTTCCTCCAACCCCCCCCCCCCCCCCCCCCCCCCCCCTAGTGTGACTGCTCCTCAATGTCCTTCAAGACTCCTCTCATTGTATAGTAGCAATAAGATTTACACCAAGAGCCTGAGCACACTTTGGCATGGCTTTGCAACAGGACTGGTGCTTTCCCATGGCCCCACAGGTCAGAGACTGTAGAGGTAACAAGTTTACTTTCATTACAGTATGAAAATGTCAAGGGTCCCACATTCATTTTTGCCCAGGGCCCCATTTTACCTAAAACCGTCCCTGCTTTGCAATCAAGAGGCCATCTGTTTTACAGAAACACATGACATGTACAATGCTCTACCCTCAGTTTCTCATACTGAATGGGACAGTGCTACATTATGGACAATAATGTGTGCAGTAATGCATTTTCAGAATGTTGTGGGCAGCACATGTGTATGACCATCAGGCAAAGCTGTTTATGCACTGTCTGATGTACTTGTGTATCTCACACAAAATGTACATTGCTGAAATCAGTACAGCAACAATAAAGCATACGCAGGCCCTTGCCAAGTTCTTGATACTGACTGCCCCAGTCATACTAATCTTACCTTGATAATTCATTCATGGCTCCTGCCTGCCAATTTTTTGTTGCTGACAACCAACTTATCGCAATCTTCACCTGATAAAAGTTTCACACCTCTTGTCTGTCCAAGGCTTACTTACGAAATATGCGACTGCTGTAAACTTTTGCATGCCAGATTTCTAAAGCTGTGTATACATGTACAAACCAAGGCGGTGTGGTGCAGTATTTTTACGGCACCTCGCCGCCGGGCATTGAAAGTCTAAGGAGACTTTCATACTTGCACGGTGGTACGGCACGACACTGGATGAGAAGTTTTTGTTGCATCCCCGGCACAGGTCCAGAACTACGTAACGCTGCGTCGCTGCAGGTGCTGGGGCCCTGGAGCTATGCTGGGGTGCCCCTGGACCCCACCTCCCCATGGCAGAGTAGCACAGTGAGTGGAACTGGTATTTACCTTCTCCAGCCACTTTGTCTCCAGAGTCTGGAGACATCTTCAGTGCTAGACCTCTCCCCCAAAATGTCTGAGAACGAACCAGATGCTAGAGCTCTAGTATCTGATTGTCTTACTAGGGGGAGAAGTGTCAGTTAAAGATGTTGCCAGACTAGAAGAGTGGTCAAAGCAGGTAAGCAGCTTGTTGCTCTATTCTGCCGTGGGGTGGGGAGGAGGGATTTCCGGTCCTGGGGAGCACAGTAGTGGGACCTCTAGACTACCAGGAAATACTATTGGGGATGATGGGGGGACCCACTACACGAATAGAAAATACTCTTGGGGGATGAGGGGACCTATTAGACGACCAGGGAATATTATGGGTGGTGAGACCCTCTACTTTAGATGACCAAGGAATACTACATACCTCCCAACTTTTTGAGATAAGAAAGAGGGACACTTAAGCCAAGCCCCTGGCACACCCCTTTCCACGCCCCCAGCACACCCCTAGTCATGCACACCATAAAGATTTAATAGGTAAAATATGTTGTTGTATAATTCAAACCACACTGGTCCTTTCTACCCTGGTTCATTTTCCTTCATATTAATGTGAAAATAAGAAATATATCAATTTAAAGGATGGGAATAAAGTTTAGAGCCAATGAAACACATTTTTCAGTAGAATATATATATATATATATATATATATATATATATATATATATTATCACGCTGGTGCGTGGTGAGATAGCGTACAGGTAATATACACACAATAGTAACAGCGTAGTCAGGATCAGGCTAAGGTCGTTCACTAGTCAGAGATATCAAGGTACAGAGTAGCTAGGCTAAATCGTAGTCAATAATCGTGCAGAGTCATACACATAGGTCAGACCCCAGTCGTATTGTAAGGATTAGGCAATAACAAAGTCAGGGACAGGCTGAGTCGGTAACGAATATCAGATGGCAGCGGTACAGAAGGACTAGACAGGAGCGAGGTCAAGAGGCAGGCAAAAGTCGGTACACAGATAATATACAATGAGATGTTACAATAATAATATTACAAGAATATATACGAAAATAATAAAGACTGACTAACCGGAGTACATATATATTGTGCATCTACACAATATATCAATGTAGCTCAGAGTAGCTAGCTAGACCTAGAACCAGCGAACTGATTAGTATCAAGGCCAGTGAGTGACTGCAAGCACTGGCCTTAACCACTTGCCGACCGCCCACTGTAGATTGGCGGCGGCAAAGTGGCAGCCCCAGGACCACGTAACGCAGATTGGCGTCGGGTCCTGGGTCTCTTTCGGGCCGGGGATCTCGCGCAGTGATGCGCGCGCATCCGCCGGCAATAGGCTCCGCCCACCCGCGATGACAACCCGCCGGCCATTCGGAAGCGCCGGTGGGTTGTTAACCCCACGATCGCCGCATACAAAGTGTATAATACACTTTGTAATGTATACAAAGTGTATTATACAGGCTGCCTTCTGCCCTGGTGGTCCCAGTGTCCGAGGGACCACCAGGGCAGGCTGCAGCCACCCTAGTTTGCACCAAACACACTGATCCTGCCCCCCCTTCCCTCTGATCGCCCACAGCACCCCTCAGACCCCCCTGCCCACCCCCCAGACCACTGTTTGCACCCAATCACTCCCCTAATCACCCCTGAATCACTCCCTGTCACTATCTGTCAAGGCTATATTTTTTTTTAGGTCCCTAACTGCACCCTGGGGGCTCCTGATCATCCCCCACTCCTCAGATTCTCCCCCAGACCCCCCTCCCCCTGTGTACTGTATGCATCTATCCCCCTGTAATAATCCACTGATCACCTGTCAATCACCTGTCAATCACCCATCAATCACCCCCTGTCACTGCCACCCATCAATCAGCCCCTAACCTGCCCCTTGCGGGCAATCTGATCACCCACCCACACCATCAGATCGCCCGCAGATCCGACGTCAGATCACCTCCCAAGTGCATTGTTTACATCTGTTCTCTCCTCTAAACACCCACTAATTACCCATCAATCACACCCTATCACCACCTGTCACTGTTACCCATCACATTAGACCCTAATCTGCCCCTTGCGGGCACCCAATCACCCGCCCACACACTCAGATTGCCCTCAGACCCCCCCTTATCAATTCGCCAGTGCATTATTTACATCTGTTCTTCCCTGTAATAGCCCACTGATCACCTGTCAATCACCCCCTGTCACTGTCACCCATCAATCAGCCCCTAGCCTGCCCCTTGCGGGCAATCTGATCACCCACCCACATCATCAGATCGCCCGCAAACCCGCCTTCAGATAACGTCCCAAGTGCATTGTTTACATCTGTTCTCTCCTCTAAACACCCACTAATTGCCCATCAATCACCCATCAATCACCCCCTGTCACGACCTGTCACTGCTACCCATCAGATCAGACCCCTATCTGCCCCTAGGGCACCCAATCACCCGCCCACAATCTCAGAACACTCTCAGACCCCAGCCCTGATCACCTCGCCAGTGCATTGCTTGCATCTATTCCCCCCTCTAATCACACCTTGACTGCGCTCACATATTGGTGTTACATGCTGGTTCTGGGGCCCCGGGCAGTGAGAATTCCCGGGGCCCCAGGCTGGCTTGTGCACCATTGTTTTTAATTTTATTGTAGATTCCCATGCAGTTTAGTTAGGAGGGGGGCAGATGAGAGGGAATATCCTGCACGCTGGTGCCCCCTGCTGGTCATATAGCCATTGTCTATATGCAACTGAAGCCCTCTCCAACGATTGGCTGACCTGCTCAGCTTCTGCTTGATTAATCACTGCAGACTAGGTGTAATGTGTATGTGCACTTCTTATTGGCTTATAAGCAGCCTGCAGGCTTTATAAAGCAGCAGAGGACTGTTTGGGAGTGAGTATTTCCCTTTGTGTGTTTGGTAAGTTTCAGAGCAGTTGGGGACAGGCTCTAAACCGTGAGGAGTAATCTTGAAACCAAATGCCTCAAAATGACCTGTGAAATCCTAAAGGTACTCATAGGATGTTGGGCCCCTTAGCGCAGTTAGGGTGCAAAAAAGTGCCACACATGTGGTATCGCCATAATCAGGAGAAGTAATATAATGTGTTTTGTGGTGTATTTTTACACATACCCATGCTGGGTGGGAGAAATATCTCTGTAAATAGACAATTGTGTGTAAAAAAAAAAAAAAAAAAAAAAAAAAAATTATTGTCCTTTACAGAGATATTTCACCCACCCAGCATGGGTATATGTAAAAATACACCCCAAAACACATTGTACTACTTCTCCTGAGTACGGCGGTACCACATGTGTGGCACTTTTTTGCACCCTAACTGCGCTAAGGGGCCCAAAGTCCAATGAGTACCTTTAGGATTTCACAGGTCATTTTGAGAAATTTGGTTTCAAGACTACTCCTCGCGGTTTAGGGCCCCTAAAATGCTAGGGCAGTATAGGAACCCCACAAATGACCCCATTTTAGAAAGAAGACACCCCAAGGTATTCCGTTAGGGGTATGGTGAGTTCATAGAAGATTTTATTTTTTGTCACAAGTTAGCGGAAATTGATTTTTATTGTTTTTTTTTCACAAAGTGTCAATTTCCGCTAACTTGTGACAAAAAAAAAAATCTTCTATGAACCCACCATACTCCTAACAGAATACCTTGTGGTGTTGTCTTTCTAAAATGGGGTCACTTGTGGGGTTCCTAAACTGCCCTGGTATTTTAATGGCCCTAAACCGTGAGGCGTGAAACCAAATTTCTCAAAATGACCTGTGAAATCCTAAAGGTACTCATTGGACTTTGGGCCCCTTAGCGCAGTTAGGGTGCAAAAAAGTGCCACACATGTGGTATCGATGTACTCAGGAGAAGTAGTACAATGTGTTTTGGGGTGTATTTTTACACATACCCATGCTGGGTGGGAGAAATCTCTCTGTAAATGGACAATTGTGTGTAAAAAAAATAAAAACATTGTCATTTACAGAGATATTTCTCCCACCCAGCATGGGTATGTATAAAAATACACCCCAAAACACATTATACTACTTCTCCTGAGTACGGCGGTACCACATGTGTGGCACTTTTTTTCACCCTAAGTGCGCTAAGGGGCCCAAAGTCCAATGAGCCCCTTTAGGCTTTACAGGGGTGTTTACAATTCAGCACCCCCCCAAAATGCCAGGACAGTAAACACACCCCACAAATGACCCCATTTTGGAAAGTAGACACTTCAAGGTATTCAGAGAGGGGCATGGTGAGTCCGTGGCAGATTTCATTTTTTTTTTTTTGTCACAAGTTAGCAGAAATGGAAACTTTTTTTTTTTTGTCTCAAAGTGTCATTTTCCGCTAACTTGTGACAAAAAATAAAATCTTCTATGAACTCACCATGCCTCTCAGTGAATACTTTGGGATGTCTTCTTTCCAAAATGGGGTCATTTGGGGGGTATTTATACTACCCTGGAATTTTAGCACCTCATGAAACATGACAAGTGCTCAGAAAAGTCGGAGATGCTTCAAAATGGGAAAATTCACTTTTTGCACCATAGTTTGTAAACGCTATAACTTTCACCCAAACCAATAAATATACACTGAATAATTTTTTTTTTATCAAGTAGCACAATAAATTTGGACAAAAATGTATACAGAAATGTTACTTTATTTGACAAATTTTATCACAGAAAGTTAAAAAAATCATTTTTTTGACAAAATTCATGTGTTTTTTGATGAATATAATAAAAACTAAAAATCGCAGCAGCAATCAAATAGCGCCAAAAGAAAGCTGTATTAGTGACAAGAAAAGGAGGTAAAATTCATTTAGGTGGTAGGTTGTATGACCGAGCAATAAACCGTTAAAGCTGCAGTGGTCTGAATGGAAAAAAAGGCTCTGGTCCTTAAGGGGTTTTATGACTGCAGTCCTTAAAGGGATGGTTCAGGGAAACCTTTAAAAAAATAAAAATCCATATCCACTTACCTGGGGCTTCCTCCAGCCCGTGGCAGGCAGGAGGTGCCCTCGCCGCCGCTCCAGAGGCTTCCGGTCGTCTTCGGTGGCCGACCCGACCTGGCCAGGCCGGCTGCCAGGCCGGGCTCTTCTGCGCTCCAAGGACGGGCTCTTCTGCGTCCCACGCGGGCGCGCTGACGTCATCGGACGTCCTCCGGGCTGTACTGCGCAGGCGCAGTAGTTCTGCGCCTGCGCAGTAAAGCCCGGAGGACGTCCGATGACGTCAGCGCGCCCGCGTGGGACGCAGAAGAGCCCGTCCTTGGAGCGCAGAAGAGCCCGACCTGGCAGCCGGCCTGGCCAGGTCGGGTCGGCCACCGAAGACGACCGGAAGCCTCTGGAGCGGCGGTGAGGGCTCCTCCTGCCTGCCACGGGCTGGAGGAAGCCCCAGGTAAGTGGATATGGATTTTTATTTTTTTAAAGGTTTCCCTGAACCTTCCCTTTAAAGAGATACTGAAGCGAAAAAAAAATTATGATATTATGATCTGCATGTGTAGTACAGCTAAGAAATAAAACATTAAGATCAGATACATCAGTCTAATTGTTTCCAGTACAGGGAGAGTTAAGAAACTCCAGTTGTTATCTCTATGCAAACCAGCCATTAACTCTCCGACTAAGTCTTAAAGAAAACCTGAACTGAACATTAAAAGTCAAAATAAACATACACAAGTCATACTTACCTCCTGTGTAGTCTACCCCTCAATCTATTTTTCCTCTCCTGCATCCTGTTTGTCCACTGTGATCAATGGAATTCTCCGTCCTCCATTTTGAAAATGGCCATTACCTCATAACGGCTTCCTGGTCAGCACACTGTTAAACTGTAACATCGCCCACTTGAGCCATAGGGAAACATGGACACATCAGTTCTCCTCTCAGCTGTAACTGACAGCAACTGATATATAACTGACAGCAACGGATATATTTCAGTTCTGACAAAATGTTGTCAGAACTGGAAGGGATCACTGTAAGAAGAAAATGGTGTGCTTCTGAGAGGAACTGATGGCAAGGTAACTATGTAATGTTCATTTGAAGTTACCTCATGTGTTTATTTTAAATAATTTTACTCAGTACAGGTTCTCTTTAAGCTGGCCATACACTGGCCCGATTTGCCGCCGTTTCGACAGCAGATTCGATCACTGGGATCGAATCTGCTGCCAATCGTTCGTGCTACACGCCGAATTTCGATCCATTTCGTCCGATCCCGTCGATCGCTCCGTGCGGAAAATTACCATCGCTAGCGGCGTTCGATTGCCCGACGACCGACGCAATAGAGCCGCATACATTACCTGCTCCGCCGGCGCGACTACCCCCGGTCACCGCTGCTCCGTGTCCGCGCTGGTCTCCGGCATGCTTCAGTTTCTCCTGCCCGGCAGGAAGTTTAAACAGTAGAGGGCGCTCTACTGTTTAAACTTCCTGCCGGGCAGGAAGAAGCAAAGCATGCCGGACCTGGAGACCAGAGCGCAGACAGAGCAGCGGTGACCGGGAGGACTCGCGCCGGCGGAGCAGGTAATGTATGGGGGGGGGGGGGAGCGGGAGCGGCAGCAGCACCACCACCACAACAGATTGTGAACGGTTTCAGGCTGAAATCGGTTCACAATCTGTTTGCAGTAAAGGTAGCCATATGATCCCTCTCTGATCAGATTCGATCAGAGAGGGATGTATCTGTTGGTCGAATCTGATGGCAAATCGACCAGTGTATGGCTACCTTTAGTCGTGGAGAGGGCTGTTATCTGACTTTTATTATTTCAACTGTAAGTGAACTGTTTACTTTTTCTCTGCTAGAGGAGAGGTCATTACTTCACAGACTGCTCTGAAAGACTCATTTTGAATGCTGAGTGTTGTGTAATCTGCACATATTATAGAATGATGCAATGTTAGAAAAAACACTATATACCTGAAAATAAAAGTATGATAATATTTTCTTTGCTGCTAATCTTCTAGTAATTATTCATAGTACACAACCAATTCACTATATCATATTTTTTTGTTTCGCTTCAGTGTCGGAAGGTCCAAGCAAAATAAAAAAAATGAGTTTCACTTACCTGGGGCTTCTACCAGCCCCATGCAGCTATCCCGTGCCCTCGTAGTCACTCACTGCTGCTCCAGTCCCCCGCTGGCAGCTTGCCGAACTCGGAGGTCGGCGGGCCGCATTGCGTACACACTAGCGGGAATGCATAAAAATGTACGCAATGCGGCCCGCCGACCTCCGAGGTCGGCAAGCTGCCAGCGGAGGACTGGAGCAGCAGTGAGTGACTACGAGGGCACAGGATGGCTGCATGGGGCTGATAGAAGCCCCAGGTAAGTGAAACTCATTTTTTATTTTGCTTGGACCTTCCTTTTAAATACAGATCCCAATTCCCCAGAAACCACTCCCATAGTGATCTCACTTCAGTGACATCACTGCTGACTTCAGCTAAATCCTCCTCCTAAGCCTATAAGGCTTATCGGCAGTCGCACACGCGCGTTTGGTCGCACTGCACACGCCGGAGCTCACCGCCGGAGGGAAGCTGGGGATGATGTCGTCTGCGAAGTACCGCCGCTCGCCCGGACCACGCTGGAGACGCAGCGGGACCTGCCGCTGGAAGGTAAGAATGTTACATATATATTATATATATTTTAATATACAGTGGTGTGAAAAACTATTTGCCCCCTTCCTGATTTCTTATTCTTTTGCATCTTTGTCACACTTAAATGTTTCTGCTCATCAAAAACCGTTAACTATTAGTCAAAGATAACATAATTGAACACAAAATGCAGTTTTAAATGATGGTTTTTATTATTTAGTGAGAAAGAAAAACTCCAAATCTACATGGCCCTGTGTGAAAAAGTGATTGCCCCCCTTGTTAAAAAATAACTTAACTGTGGTTTATCACACCTGAGTTCAATTTCTGTAGTCACCCCCAGGCCTGATTACTGCCACGCCTGTTTCAATCAAGAAATCACTTAAATAGGAGCTATCTGACACAGAAAAGTAGACCAAAAGCACCTCAAAAGCTAGACATCATGCCAAGATCCAAAGAAATTCAGGAACAAATGAGAACAAAGTACTGTAATTGAGATCTATCAGTCTGGTAAAGGTTATAAAGCCATTTCTAAAGCTTTGGGACTCCAGCGAACCACAGTGAGAGCCATTATCCACAAATGGCAAAAACATGGAACAGTGATGAACCTTCCCAGGAGTGGCTGGCCGACCAAAATTACCCCAAGAGCGAGAGGCCACAAAACTCATCCGAGAGGCCACAAAAGACCCCAGGACAACATCTAAAGAACTGCAGGCCTCACTTGCCTCAATTAAGGTCATTGTTCATGACTCCACCATAAGAAAGAGACTGGGCAAAAACGGTCTGCATGGCAGATATCCAAGGCGCAAACCACTTTTAAGCAAAAAGAACATTAAGGCTCGTCTCAATTTTGCTAAAAAAACATCTCAATGATTGGCAAGACTTTTGGGAAAATACCTTGTGGACCGACGAGACAAAAGTTGAACTTTTTGGAAGGTGCGTGTCCCGTTACATCTGGCGTAGAAGTAACACAGCATTTCAGCAAAAGAACATCATACCAACAGTAAAATATGGTGGTGGTAGTGTGATGGTCTGGGGTTGTTTTGCTGCTTCAGGACCTGGAAGGCTTGCTGTGATAGATGGAACCATGAATTCTACTGTCTACCAAAAAATTCTGAAGGAGAATGTCCGGCCATCTGTTTGTCAACTCAAGCTGAAGCGATCTTGGGTGCTGCAGCAGGACAATGACCCAAAACACACCAGCAAATCCACCTCTGAATGGCTGAAGAAAAACAAAATGAAGACTTTGGAGTGGCCTAGTCAAAGTCCTGACCTGAATCCTATTGAGATGTTGTTGTGGCATGACCTTAAAAAGGCGGTTCATGCTAGAAAACCCTCAAATAAAACTGAATTACAACAATTCTGAAAAGATGAGTGGGCCAAAATTCCTCCAGAGCGCTGTAAAAGACTCGTTGCAAGTTATCGCAAACGCTTGATTGCAGTTATTGCTGCTAAGGGTGGCCCAACCAGTTATTAGGTTCAGGGGGCAATTTCTTTTTCACACAGGGCCATGTAGGTTTTGAGTTATTTTTCTCACTAAATAATAAAAACCATCATATAAAACTGCATTTTGTTTTCAATTATGTTATCTTTGACTAATAGTTAATGTTTTTTAATGAGCAGAAACATTTAAGTGTGACAAAGATGCAAAAGAATAAGAAATCAGGAAGGGGGCAAATAGTTTTTCACACCACTGTATACAAATATATATTTACATAGATCTGTACATCAGTCCTGAAAGAGGGACAAATGAGGAGGAAAGAGGGACAGAGGGATTTGGTTCCCGAAGAGGGACTACTAGGGAATATTACTAAATCCACCCAGCCCAGCAGCAAACCAGGCCAGTCAGCACAACAATGAAAGGCAGCAAGCATAGCATGCAAGCCAGGTAACTTTGCCTAGTTATGTTTAGGGCACACTGCCTATTTATGTGATATGCTGCCTATCTGTGTTTCATCCAACATTTTGCTGGGCAAGCCTACCTTTACCACTGATAAAATCACGTACATTTGGCTCCACTCATGACCACCCCAATTTTTGGTGTGGTGAGCTATGTGCGCCACAGGATTGCCTGTAGGTGCCCTTAATCTTCCAGGGCGTACATATTGTACGGGCGTGGGTACGTTGGGCACAGGGAGAGATGAATGACGGCTCTCCCTGCTGCTGCAAAACTCCCCGGTGGCGTTAAATACGATTTCTTCTCCTAGTTGCATGCAAATTTTTGTGTACAATGCATTTTTTTCTACATTTCTATTGACTTGCTTTGAAACCTGATTCACACATAAAAATAGACCTGCCATCTGAATTTAAAACTTATAAAAAAATTGAAAATCATTTACAAACGCACAAAAAAAATAGATGCCATTCAAATACATTAGATGTGGTGCGAAGAATGCAATTTTAGGTAGGATTTCTAATAAGAGTGACTGTAACAGGAGCCCTAGTGGTCAGACCGCGAAATGCCTTTCAAACGGTGCCAGCGCACGGATCGTGCGAACTCTGGTCGCAGTCAATGCGCAGGAACCGTTGGGAATTGGCCGCAGACAAACCAGAAGGGAGCCTGTGAGGTACGGTAATTACAACTTACACACTAGTTCAGGGTATAACTGCCACCACCTCTGTTACTATGGGACAGAGGAGCCCGCTGACTGTCTGAACCTAGATCTACAAATAAAACCGGTTAAAACACGCTGTATTCTGTCAATCTAGCAACAATACAATAGTAGCGTCTCTGCAGAAGTCTGGTTCAGTTTGTGCGACTGCGAAGCAAGGTAGCGGAACAGTGAATGACTTGGATAAAGTCGTTTATTCACGGCAATATAAATAATTAATATATACAGACAATTATTAAAATCAACAATTATTAAAACAGTAATAGCCAATATGAAAAATAAAAGAAAGGGAGAAAAAATACTTAGTTTCATGGAAAATGTCCTTTTGTGGGAAAATCATCAATTCCTTGGTTTCAAGTTCTGCAGAGTTCTTTGTTTCAGCTAAGTTCAAGCAAAATGGCCACCACTTGTTCCTCACGGTGGCCGTGTGTTCATGAAGGTGGAAAAATGGAGGAATCACTAGCCCGGGCAGCTCATGTACTTTTAATGGCGCTGCTTTCAGAGGCGGGCTTCCAGAGTCGGCCCCCGGGCCGGACTATGGTAATCACATCTGGGCAGGGGCTTTCACAAGCCCCATAACCCTGACATTTCTCTAGACCGACCTACGCGGGCAGCATACAAATAATAATTACATATTCTCGATCCCCACAACCTACCGATTAATATGATATCAGACATGGCTAGGGCAGCGGGTCCAGTTCTTGAGAACGATCATACCTCAATAACCGGACGGACTATCACAATTAATTTCATATCAGCACAATGGCCAGATTTTACCTAACAAGACAATATGAATTTCATAGCTGTGCGAGGTATGGTTGCCATATAATTGTCAAGAAACCATACCCCACATGCATTCATATCTGGCCTGGTCGGAGCCGCTGCGGCTGGCTTTCTATGGCCCCCCCTGTGGAGATTAGTTTCCTGAACTCAAGGGTTTGTTCCTGCTTATTAGCATATCAACAGAGCCATCCTGCAGTTAAGCTGATGTCTTCTCTCTGCTGAGAAAAGACAGATGCTCCTACACAATCAATCCAGATTCTATTGATCTGAAGCGTAATCGATGCAGAGAATCGAGTGCGATCGCTTTTTCTTCACGGGCGGTTCCAGGACGCGTCTGTGGCCCCGCAACGGTCAGTGACAGTGACCCTTGCCTAACTGAAAACAAAAGTATGAGACTCAGTTCTACGGTACGTTACTAATGTTCTACTTGCCAATAGTAAAACACATACATACAACATGTACAATTATCTCATAAGTTTATGTTCACTTCATGTTTTCTTTGAAGAGGAACTCCTGTGAAAATAATGTAATAATTGCTTCATTTTTCCAATAATCATGTATAAATGATTTAGTCAGTGTTTTCCCATTGTAAAATCTTTCTTCTCCCTGATTTACATTCTGACATTTATCACATGGTGACATTTTTACTGCTGGAAGGTGATGTCAGTAGAAGGAGATGCTGCTTGCTTTTTTTGGCAGTTGGACCCAGCTGTAAACAGCTGTTATTTCCTACAATGGAATGAGGTTCACAGACAGGAAACTGTCAGGACCACTGTGGGAGGGGTTTCACCACAATATCAGTCATACATAGCCCCCTGATGATCCGTTTGTGAAACCTCATGGGAAAGGGGGTATCAGCTACTGATTGGCATCAAGTTCAATTCTTGGTCACGGTTTCTCTTTAAAGGAGAACTGTAGTGAGAGGTATATGGAGGTTACCATATTTATTTCCATTTAACCACTTGAGGACTGCAGTGCTAAACCCCCCTAAAGACCAGGCTATTTTTTACAACTCAGACCACTGCAGTTACAACTGTTTATTGCTCGGTCATACAACTTACCACTCAAACAAATTTTTCCTCATTTTCTGCTCACAAACACAGCTTTATTTTGGTGCTATTTGATTGCTGCTGCGATTTTTAGTTTTTATTATATTCATCAAAAAAGACATGAATTTTGTCAAAAAAATGATTTTTTTAACTTTCTATGATAAAATTTGTCAAATAAAGTAACATTTCTGTATACATTTTTGTCCATATTTATTGTGCTACATGTCTTTGATTAAAAAAAAACAAAAAAAAAACAAAAAAAAACATTCAGTGTATATTTATTGGTTTGGGTAAAAGTTATAGCGTTTACAAACTATGGTGCAAAAAGTGAATTTTTCCCATTTTGAAGCATCTCTGACTTTTCTGAGCACCTGTCAGGTTTCATGAGGTGCTAGAATTCCAGGATAGTATAAATACCCCCCAAATGACCCCATTTTGGAAAGAAGACATCCCAAAGTATTCACTGAGAGGCATGGTGAGTTCATAGAAGATTTTATTTTTTGTCACAAGTTAGCGGAAAATGACACTTTGTGACAAAAAAAAAGTTTCCATTTCTGCTAACTTGTGACAAAAAACAAACAAACAATGAAATCTGCCACGGACTCACCATGCTCCTCTCTGAATACCTTGAAGTGTCTACTTTCCAAAATTGGGTCATTTGTGGGGTGCGTTTACTGTCCTGGCATTTTGGGGGGTGCCTAATTGTAAGCACCCCTGTAAAGCCTCAAGGTGCTCATTGGACTTTGGGCCCCTTAGCGCAGTTAGGCTGCAAAAAAAGTGTCACACATGTGGTACCGCCGTACTCAGGAGAAGTAGTATAATGTGTTTTGGGGTGTATTTTTATACATACCCATGCTGGGTGGGAGAAATAGCTCTGTAAATGACAATTTTTTGATTTTTTTTTTTTCATACACACACAATTGTCCATTTACAGAGCTATTTCTTCCACCAAGCATGGGTATGTGTAAAAATACACCCCAAAACACATTATACTACTTCTCCTAAGTACAGCGATACCACATGTGTGACACTCAGGGCCGGATTTACAGCAACAGAGCCTATAGGCACAGAAGTTCTGGTGCCCTAAGCTCCGCCCCTCAGCACAGGGCACCCCCCCCCCCCAAATCCCCTCTATTCTTAAGGGAAAAAAACACACAAGTTAATGGAGATATTACCAAAAAATTGTGATAGGTTCTACTCACAGGAAGGTAATAATAAGTAGAATATAGCGATTGGTAGATTCTAGTGATAGGAAGGGGGTGGTAGGCAATATGGATGGTTAGTGAGCAGTTCAGCATGCATTTTTAAAACACACAAAAACATACATCAGCTGTCACTTCAATATAAACTTACACATACTCCTATGTACGTTCTTCAGCCTTTTGAATACAAACACACACATACTGACGCACACATGCTGACGCACACACACTGACACACATACACATACGCTGACACACACACACACGCACACACACTGACGCACACACCCTAACAGACGCACACATACTGACAGACACATACACACATACGCACTCACACACACACGCAGACGCACACACACACTGACACACACATACACAGAAACAAACACACTGACACACATACACACACGCGCTGACGCACACACGTTGACACACACATACGCACACAGGCTGATGCACACACGCTAACACACACACAGACGCACACATGCTGACTGACACATACACACATACGCACTCACACATACGCAGACGCACACACACTGACGCACACACGCCAACAGACGCATACACACATATATACACACACTGACACACATGCAGACGCACACACTCTGAAACACTCACTGTTAATCCAATGTAAGCTTTCCTCCTTGCATTTACAAGGGGGTGATATTTGTGAAAATAAAGCGCAAACTTGCCTTTTCCTCTCATAGTCCTAGATGTGGTCGGCTCTACAATACATAGGCGTGCCTAAGAATTGCTATACCATAAAAGCTGGTACTACACTGTGCTGCTCCTCGGATGTAGTTATTTGGGCAGATATAGCATTTGGCAGTGGATATGTATGGACAGAAAAATAAAACATCCTGTATGTAAATATTAGGAATTATTGTGTCAGAATTCTTTAACGTATTATAAAAAGCCTATATCGAGGTGTTTTGCTGGGGGGGGTTCAGCTCAGATTCTCCTGTCACTGGCAGACAACGGGAAACATCATCCTTGACCTGGAATATTAACGAGTGTCAAATACCATCCGGACAGAGCTAAACTAAAGAGATCTTGCGAGGAGAAAGGCAAATACTCCCCCATATACACTTTTCAGCTATTCAGGAGTGAGATACTCACTCCGCTGTCTGATGCCATTCTCACGCTTCTGGCCGCTGACACCGGAGGGAGGATTTCAGATGCAGTGGAAGTTCAAGTTTCCCTCTCCTGTGCATCGTCTCCCAGCCACTTCCTGTGTTATCCGTGGTGATGATAGGAGGAGCCAGGAAAAGATATCATCAGAGACTCCCGCTCTGCATGCACTGCAGCGGTTGCAGAAGCAGAAGGGTGCAGAGCCCCACATAGCTGTTTGGATGAGGCGCTGGGGACACATGCGATAATGCAGAGCAGATAGTCTCTGGCTGTAGGCAGCAGGGAGCGGGCGATGACATTAGCGGCAGTGTTGTAACCGTAAGTGCGGGAGCGGAGCAGGCAGGACTCGGAAGGAGATGTAACTATGCACATTGCTACCCGCCCCTGCGCACATGGCGCCTGTAGGCTCATGCCTAAAATGCCTATTGGTAAATCCGGCCCTGGTGACACTTTTTTTGCAGTCTAGCTGTGCAAAGGGGCCCACAGTCTAATGAGTACCTTTAGGATGGACGTATGTCTTTTTTCAACCAAAATAACTATGTAACTATGTAAGGATTTCACAGGTCAATTTTACTCATTTGTTTTCCAGACTACTCCTCACGGTTTAGGGCCCCTAAAATGCCAGGGAAGTATAGGAACCCCAGAAGTTACCCCATTTTGGAAAGAAGACACCCCAAGGTATTCCGTGAGGGGTATGATGAGTTCATAGAAGATTTTATTTTTTGACACAAGTTAGTGGAAATGGATTTTTTTAGTTTTTTCTCACAAAGTGTTATTTTTCACTAACTTGTGACAAAAAATAAAATCTTCTATGAGCTCACCATACCCCTCATGGAATACCTTGGGGTGTCTTCTTTCCAAAATGGGGTCACTTGTGGGGTTCCTATACTGCTTTGGCATTTTAGGGGCACTACACCATGAGCAGTAGTCTGGAAACCAAATAATTAAAATTGACCTGTGAAATCCTAAAGGTACTCATTGGACTTTAGGCCCCTTTGCACAGCTAGGCTGCAAAAAAAGTGTCACACATGTGGCATCGCCGTACTCAGGAGAAGTAGTATAATGTATTTTATGGTGTCTTTCCACACATACCCATGCTGGGTGGGATAAATATCTCTGTAAAAGACAACTTTTTAATTTTTTTACACTAAATTGTCCATTTACAGAGATATTTCTCCCACCCAGCATGGGTATGTGTAAAAATACATCCCAAAACACATAGTACTACTTCTCCTGAGTATGACAATACCACACGTGTGACCCTTTTTTGCAGCCCAGCTGTGCTAAGGGGCCCACAGTCCAATGAGTACCTTCAGGATTTCACAGGTCAATTTTACTCATTTGGTTTTCAGACTACTCCTCACGGTTTAGGGCCCCTAAAATGCCAGGGCAGTATAGGAACCCAACAAGTGACCCCATTTTGGAATGAAGACACCCCAAGTTATTCCGTGAGGGGTATGGTAAGTTCATAAAAGATTTTATTTTTTGTCACAAGTTTGTGAGAAAAAACAAAAAAAATCAATTTCCACTAACTTGTGACAAAAAATAAAATCTTTTATGAACTTACCATACCCCTCACGGAATAACTTGGGGTGTCTTCATTCCAAAATGGGGTCACTTGTGGGGTTCCTATACTGCCCTGGCATTTTAGGGGCCCTAAACCGTGAGGAGTAGTCTGAAAACCAAATGAGTAAAATTGACCTGTGAAATCCTGAAGGTACTCATTGGACTGTGGGCCCCTTAGCACAGCTGGGCTGCAAAAAAGGGTCACACGTGTGGTATTGCCATACTCAGGAGAAGTAGTACTATGTGTTTTGGGATGTATTTTTACACATACCCATGCTGGGTGGGAGAAATATCTCTGTAAATGGACAATTTAGTGTAAAAAAATTAAAAAGTTGTCTTTTACAGAGATATTTATCCCACCCAGCATGGGTATGTGTGGAAAGACACCATAAAATACATTATACTACTTCTCCTGAGTACGGCGTACCACATGTGTGACACTTTTTTTGCAGCCTAGCTGTGCAAAGGGGCCTAAAGTCCAATGAGTACCTTTAGGATTTCACAGGTCAATTTTAATTATTTGGTTTCCAGACTACTGCTCATGGTGTAGTGCCCCTAAAATGCCAAAGCAGTATAGGAACCCCACAAGTGACCCCATTTTGGAAAGAAGACACCCCAAGGTATTCCGTGAGGGGTACGGTGAGTTCATAGAAGATTTTATTTTTTGTTACACGTTAGTGGAAAATGACACTTTGTGAGAAAAAACTAAAAAAATCCATTTCCACTAAGTGTCATTTTCCACTAACGTGTAACAAAAAATAAAATCTTCTATGAACTCACCGTACCCCTCACGGAATACCTTGGGGTGTCTTCTTTCCAAAATGGGGTCACTTGTGGGGTTCCTATACTGCCTTGACATTTTAGGGGCCCTAAACCGTGAGGAGTAGTCTGAAAACCAAATAATTAGACTTGACCTGTGAAATCCTAAAGGTACTCATTGGACTTTGGGTCCCTTTGCACAACTAGGCTGCATAAAAGTGTCACACATGTGGTATCGCCGTACTCAGGAGAAGTAGTATAATGTGTTTTGGGGTGTCTTCACACATACCCATGCTGGGTGGGAGAAATATCTCTGTAAATGACAACTTTTTCCATTTTTTTACACTTAACTGTCCATTTACAGAGATATTTCTCCCACCCAGCATGGGTATGTGTGAAAAGACTGCCCAAAACACATTATACTACCTCTCCTGAGTACGGCGATACCACATGTGTGACACTTTTTTGCAGCCTAGCTGTGCAAAGGGGCCCAAAGTCCAATGAGTACCTTTAGGATTTCACAGGTCAAGTCTAATTATTTGGTTTCCAGACTACTCCTCACGGTTTAGGGCCCCTAAAATGTCAAGGCAGTGTAGGAACCCCACAAGTGAACTTATTTTGGAAAGAAGACACCCCAAGGTATTCCGTGAAGGGTATGATGAGTTCATAGAAGATTTTATTTTTTGACACAAGTTAGTGGAAATTGATTTTTTTACTTTTTTCTCACAAACTGTCATTTTCCACTAACTTGTGACAAAAAAAAATAAAATCTTCTATGAGCTCATCATACCCCTCATGGAATACCTTGGGGTGTCTTCTTTCCAAAATGGGGTCACTTGTGGTGTTCCTATACTGCCTTGACATTTTAGGGGCCCTAAACCGTGAGGAGTAGTCTGGAAACCAAATAATTAAAATTGACCTGTGAAAGCCTAAAGGTACTCATTGGACTTTAGGCCCCTTTGCACAGCTAGGCTGCAAAAAAATGTCACACGTATGGTATCGCTGTACTCAGGAAAAGTAGTATAATATGTTTTGGGGTGTATTTTCACACATAACCAATCCCGTGTGTGAGAAATATCTCTGTAAATGACAATTTTTTCACACAAAATTGTCATTTACAGAGATATTTCTCCCACCCAGCATGGATATGTGTGGAAAGACACCCCAAAACACATTATACTACTACTCCTGAGAATGGCAATATCACATGTGACACTTTTTTGCAGGCTAGCTGCGCAAACTTGTCCAAAGTTCAATGAGCACCTTTAGGCTTTACAGGGGTGCTCACAATTTAGGCCCCCACCAAACAATGCCAGCACAGTAAAAACACCCCAGAAATGAACCCATTTTAAAAAGAAGAGACCCCAAGGTATTCCACGAGGGGCATAGTGAGTTCATATAAAATTTTATTTTTTTGTCACAAGTTAGCGGAAAATGACACTTTGTGATAAAAAAAATCAATTTCTGCTAACTTGTGACAAAAAATAAAATCTTCTATGAACTCACCATGCCCCTCAGCGAATACCTTGGGGTGTCTTCTTTCCAAAATGTGGTCACTTGTGGGATCTGTCCTGGCATTTTAGCGTCTCCGCAATCATTACATGTATGGCCAGTATTAGGAGTTTCTGCTATACTCCTAATACTGTATGCCGTATTGGGCATACGGGTGATGCACTTTTTTTTTTTTCCATCAGGGCCCGTTTCCACTTTAGCGTTGCGGAATAGCCGGCAAATCACCGCAGGCGAAACAGCATGCGGGTGCGATTCCGCATGCGTTTTTTGCCGCGATTTCGCATGCGAATTCGCATAGGTTTGGGTAATGTGATTTTAACCATGTCACTGCCTGTGTGAATTAACATGGGTACCTATGCGAAATCGCATGCGAATTCGCGGCAAAAAACGCATGGGGAAAACGCATGCGATTTCCCTATTAAATACATTGCGTGCGATTCGCCTGCATTCCACACGAAAGCGAATTCTGAGGGCTCTGCCGTGCAAAAAAATCCTGCACAGAAAAACGCACAGCAAAACTGACAAGTGGAAACAGTCCCATTCACTTATACTGGCTGTGCGAATCTGCATGCGGGCAACGCATGCGGATTCGCGATAGTGGAAACGGGCCCTAAAAGGAAAAATGAACGGCAAAGATACTAGCATTCGCAGTGATCAATGTGGATGAAAAAATATCTGCCAAAATATTTGAAAAAAGAGGGGGGCATGGCGTTTGCCAGGACATAGGAGCACCGCCCACAAAATTTTCCAAACCCACTTTGCTCCTATGCCCTGGCAAACACGATTAATCCATTCACATCGGTCGATGTGGATGAAAAAACCTTTGCCAGGTTTGATACAAAGTGCTTGCCAAAGCATAGGAACTCCAACACCGCCCCTCAGCTCATATGCCTTGGCAAACGTATCTTACTGCGGAGGAGAAATCTCGTCCTGCAGCGCTGCATGCACTGACTTGTGTATAATCTGACAGATGCGCAATGCTTCTGTCAGGATGCACCATCAGTGCTGCAGCTGGTTGGTCGATCAGTTGTTAGCTCGGTCCACCTGGAAGGGTAAAGGATAGATAGATAGATAGATAGATAGATAGATAGATAGATAGATAGATAGATAGATAGATAGATAAAAAAAAAAATACAAGAAAAACAAGCAAGCAGCAATGCAAGAAATTCATTAACATTAACTTTCAAACTTTATTAAACCTTTTTAAAGAGACTCTGAAGCGAGAATAAATCTCGCATGTGTGCCCCTGCTAAACCGCCGCTATTGCGCCGCTAAACGGGGGTCCCTTCACCCCCAAACCCACCCCCGCAAGACTTGGTCGCAGACTTGGTTGTTCGTGGAGGCAGGGCTAACGGCTGCAGCCCTGCCTCCAGTCGCGTCTATCAGCGGCGCATTGCCGCCTCTCCCCTGCCCCTCTCAGTGAAGGAAGACTGAGAGGGGCGGGGGAGAGGCAGAGATACGCGCTGACTGACGCGCGTGGGTCAGGGCTGCGGCGGTTAGCCCTGCCCCAACCAGGAAGAGCTCCCCCGCTGCACCGAGGGGATTTGGGGGTGAAGGGACCCCCGTTTAGCGGCGCGATAGCGGCGGTTTAGCAAGGGCACACATGCCCCTGCTAACTATGAGGTCTGAAGCGAGATTTATTCTCGCTTCAGACTCTTAACTAAACAATAAGATTTGGAACTTTTAACTTTTTTGCTTACCTGTTTTTTTTTTGTTGTTGTTGTTTTTTTTTAACTTACTTACTTACCTTCTGAGGACAAACTTCTCCTTCCCCATGGGACAGTGTGGAAAGATCAAATTTCACTATGCACTTTGTCCCAAGTGGAAGGAGAGGTTTCTGTCAGCCCTGTGTATTTGGGTCTCTCCAAAGCTGATGTGTGGTTTCACACTGCATATTGGCGTATCCGGTGGGTCGCGTCCACCGCACCGCCAAAAACAGACCTTCAGGGAATACTGCATAGTACATGGTATTCCCTCTCTGGCATTCGGCCAAGTAATCTTTGCGTCGCCATCCGGCCGACGCAAATTGCTGCAGGAGCCGCGCAGTAGCGTAGGTAAGCACTAGCGTTAAGTCACACACTTCCAGCGTAGTGGGGACCGCAAAGTGGGACTTTCGCTAGGCAATTTGCCGCAACGCATCGCGCCAGTGTGAACGAGCCTTGAGAGATCTTTGTGTGCCTACTCTGTGTCTCGCATTCTCTACTCTAATAGCGTGCCTGCTCATGGTAGTTCTCGAAACACTCCCCTACGCATAGGGCAGGCTCGTCAGGACAGTAGGGACAATAAAAAGTGGTGTCACGCCTTATTCCAGCCCTTCTGCAGACACGACAATGTTTTCTTGGGGAACGGTGAGATGGGGTACCTGGAAAGACATACGGGTACTGTCTTTCATGTAGCCTGCTAACTACATTTTGGGGTTGGGCCACGGCTCCTCCTGAATACAGGAGTTTCGAAACTATATCTTCCTGAAATTTAATGAAGGATCCTTTAGTTCTCCCAGCCATGCTGTAGAGAACAAAACTGTTGTACATTGCCAACTGAATCAAATACACAGACACTTTCTTATACCAGCGTCTGGTTCTGCGGGAAACCAAATAGGGAGCCAACATCTGGTCGTTGAAGTCCACCCCTCCCATGTTAAGGTTATATTCGTGGTTGGCAAGGGGTTTTCAACAACCTCAGTTGCTCGTTGAATTTGAACTGTCGTGTCTGCGTGAATGGTGGACAGAAGGTAAACGTCCCTCTTGTCCTTCCATTTCACCGCGAGCAAGTTTTCATTGCACAAGGCAGCCCTCTCCCCCTGTGCAAGTCGGGTACTAGTGAGCCGGTGGGGGAAGCCCCGGTGACTAGGCCGCACGGTGCCACAGCAGCGAATTCCGAATAGCTGTAAATGCTTATAAAGGGCCACGCTTGTGTAGTAATTGTCCACGTAAAGATTGTACCCCTTCTGGAACAAGGGTGACACCAAGTCCCAAACAATCTTGCCACTGCTCCCCAGGTAGTCAGGGCATCCAACCGGCTCCAATTTTAAGTCTTTTCCTTCATAGACCCTTAAAACGATATGTATAGCCTGTGGCCCTGTCACAGAGCTTATACAGCTTGACCCCATACCGGGCGCGCTTGCTTGGGATGTACTGCTTAATGCCAAGGCGCCCGGTAAAATGTACAAGGGACTCGTCTATGCAGATGTTCTGTTCAGGGCTGTAAGCATCTGCAAATTTGGATGACAGGTGGTCTATGAGGGGCCGAATTTGTGGAGCCGGTCATAGTCAGGGTGGTCTCTTTAATGACAGGTTGTATTATCATTGAAGTGCAGGAAGCGCAGGATGTCCTCAAAACGTGCCCTGGACATGGCAGCAGAGTACGTGGGCATGTGATGTATTGGGTGCGTAGACCAATAGGACCGCAATGCATTTTTTTTAGTTAGACCCATGTTGAGGAGAAGGCCCAAAAAGATTTTAAATTCGGAAACTGTGACTGGTTTCCACCGAAACGGCTGGACATGGAAGCTGCTCGGATGGGCGGTGATAAATTGTGTGGCCTTACGGTTGGCCTCTGCCACGACTAAGTCGTAGAGATCCTCGGTGAAGATCACAAGAAAAGCGTCTAGGGCCGATCCTAGATGATCTGTCTCCACCTGGACTCCAGACTGGGCGATGAAAGGGAGCACTATGGGTGCAGCGGAACCAGGGGGCTGCCAATCAGGATTTGCCAGCACCTCTGGGAGTGTAGGAGTTCTACGGGCCCGTGTTCCTGGTGGCTGTGACCAGGGTCTTACTGCATGTGCCACCGAACCAGTTTCAACTGCCATGCTGGTGTTCGCCACTTCACCAGGGTCTACGGCAGTACTGGTTCCAAGTCCAGGACGTGCTGCGCTGCCGGTGCATGCCTCTCCATGAAAACCTGAATCAGCGCTAGCACCACTCTGCTGCCCTTGAGGTTGATCCTGCGCCACCTGCGGTCCACTGACATGGGGTGCGGTATGCCTGGCGCTAGCAGGAACCACAACCTCGTCATCTTCGCTATCAGTTAGTGAGCCACTGCTATCTATAGGTTCATATTCTGACCTGGATGATTCGTCGGATGAGAAGTCCCAATCACTCTCATCCGACTGGGCCAGAATCCTATAGGCCTCTTCAGCGGAATACCCCTTTCTTGCCAAGGTGGACTGCTAAATTTAGGGGACTACCCAGGAAAGAGAGCACATCTACTTAGCAAAAAGGAGTGCTTGTGAACTAAAAAGCTGAGGTCGCTCAGTTTTGATTAAAAAAAAAAAAATCTAATCTTTAGAGCGCCACAGCTATTGTCTAGTGTTTTTGCAGTGTTCAGAAAAAAACTATTTCTGTCACTGTGGTGGGGCGGGCTGAATGCAAGTGCGGCCGAACGATCAGGCCTGATCGGGCAAACACTGCGTTTTTAGCGGAGCCTACTCTAAGGTGACCCAAACGTACTTATATAGATTTGACTGTGATCAGTACTGATCACTTACAGATACTATATAGTGACAATGCTGATTAGCGACAGTGATGACGCTAATCAGTGACTAATTAGTGACTGCGGTGTAGTGGGCTACTACCTAACAAAGGGGCCTAGCTAACTCACTGGCCAAAAAAACAGTGCACAGGCAATAGATGTCACTCAGATCTCACTCAGACCTCGATCAGAGCTGTGACAGACGACCAGATATCAATCACAGTGCCGCTGTCAGATGCCAACCAATGTAAACAGCAATTGAAATCACAGGGCAATCACAGATGATCAAAAACCAATCACTAATCAATCAGATGTCAAAAATCAGCGCACAGACAATAGATGTCACTCAGACCTCGATCAGAGCTGTGACAGGTGACCAGATAACAATCACAGTGTCAGATGCCAACCAATGTAAACAGCAATTGAAATTAGAGGGCAATCACAGATGAAATTAAAAACAATGGTGCACAAGCCAGCCTGGGGCCCCGGGAACTCTCACTGCCCGGGGCCCCAGAACCAGCATGTAACACCATATGTGAGCGCAGTCAAGCCCTGGAGCTGCCACCCCCAAGAGCCTGTCCCCAACTGCTCTGAAACTTACCAAACACACAAAGGGAAATACTCACTCCCAAACAGTCCTCTGCTGCTTTATAAAGCCTGCAGGCTGCTTATAAACTAATAAGAAGTGCACACACACGTTACACCTAGTCTGCAGCACGTGTGTGTGCACTTCTTATTGGCTTATAAGCAGCCGGCAGGCTTTATAAAGCAGCAGAGGACTGTTTGGGAGTGAGTATTCCCCTTTGTGTGTTTGGCAATCACAGATGATCAAAAACCAATCACTAATCAATCAGATGTCAAAAATCAGTGCACAGACAATAGATGTCACTCAGATCTCACTCAGACCTCGATCAGAGCTGTGACAGACGACCAGATATCAAACACAGTGCCGCTGTCAGATGCCAACCAATGTAAACAGCAATTGAAATCACAGGGCAATCACAGATGATCAAAAACCAATCACTAATCAATCAGATGTCAAAAATCAGTGCACAGACAATAGATGTCACTCAGACCTCGATCAGAGCTGTGACAGGCGACCAGATAACATTCACAGTGCCACTGTCAGATGCCAACCAATGTAAACAGCAATTGAAATCACAGGGCAATCACAGATGATCAAAAACCAATTACAATGCAAGCAATAAATCAATTAATCAGATGTCAAAAAACTGTGCACAGGCAATAGATGTCACTCACATGTCACTCAGACCTCGATCAGAGCTGTGACAGGCAACCAGATGACACTCAGACCTCAGTCAGAAGCCTTGGCAGGGCAGTGAGGGGGGCTGTGGGGGGTGATCAGCGGTGATCGGGGGGGGGGGGGGGATACCGAGCAGGAATGATCAGTGTGTCACTGAATCAAGCAGGGCTGCCATCCTCTCTCCTGGTGGTCTGGGCACACTGTGATCAGGAGAGGAGGAGGCAGCCAGTATAATACACGTTGTTTACATAACAACGTGTATTATACTCTTTACATTGGCCCATTTGAAAGATTGCAGGCTGAAAACACAGGGGGTTGGGGGGCGCACAGCATGCCGGGCGATGCGCGCACATGCGATCGCCGGCAAAACAGCGCTCCAGGACCTGACGCCAGTTGGCGTTAGGCGGTCCTGGGGCTGCTGCTGCGACCACGCACATTGGCGTCGGGTGGTCGTCAAGTAGTTAAGGCAATACCATTTACCTGGCTATTCTGCTGATTCTCTGCCTCTAATACTTTCAGCCACAGACCCTGAACAAGCATGCAGCAGATCAGGTGCTCTGACAATTTTGACAGATCTGACAAGATTAGCTGCATGTTTTTTTTCTGGTGTGATTCAGCCACTACTGCAGCCAAATAGATCAGCAGGGCTGCCAGGCAACTGGTATTGCTTAAAGAGAACCCGAGGTGGTATTTAATTATGTTACTGGGGCACAGAGGCTCGTTGTGCACACTAAGACCAGCCTCCGTTGCCCCATGGTGTGCCTCCATGTCCCCCCTGCGTGCCGATATACCCCCCGCAGTGCTGGCGACACGCAGCCCATCGCCAGCACAATGTTTACCTATGCGCTGTCTGTCAGCGCCGCTCCCCCGCCTCCTCCGCATCGGCGCTACCCGCCTGCGTCACTTCCCTCCTATCAGCGGGAGGGAAGGGCCACGGGCGGGTAGCGCCGATGCGGAGGAGGTGGGGGAGCGGCACTGACAGACAGCGCTTAGGTAAACATTGTGCTGGCGACACGCTGCGTGTCACCAGCACTGCGGGGGTATAGCGGCGTGCAGGGGGGACATGGAGGCACACCATGGGGCAACAGAGGCTGGTGTGAGTGTGCACAACCAGCCTCTGTGCCCCACTAACATGATGAAATCCCACCTCGGGTTCTCTTTAAAAGGAAATAAATATGGCAGCCTCCATATCCCTCTTACTACAGTTCTCCTTTAATTTTAGAATTGTAATTCACTACAGCCATGTAACCTCTTGGAATGATGAAGTCAGAAGGAAACGCATGCGCCCTTGCATATCAAGTCACGTGGGTACGCTGAGAACAGATGACTGGCAGGTTGCTAAAGCAACGAGCGGCGCACGCGTAGTAAGCTATTGACGAGGCGTTCTGGAGCGTAGAGCGCGCACAGGCGCAGTAGAACCCATAGTCCCGTCCGTGTAGAGCTGCGCATGCGCACCTGTGCTAGGCCGTAGTTGCGCACTTGTGAGGAGGAGGAGGAGGCGGAGGTTTGTTGCTGTTGGGGGATTTCGTGTGAGCATCGCGGGAGCCTGGTGGCCGCCTGTACACTGGCAGCGCACAGCTCTGTATGGAGAGTGGAGAATGGCTCCTTTCCCGGACGAGGTGGATGTGTTTACCGGGCCACACTGGCGCATGAAGCAGCTGGTCGGCGGCTACTGTGATAAGGTGTGTGCGGCACGTACTGCCTGTGTGACACTCTGCATCACTGGGGACTGGCGGCTGCTGGCCTGCATTGTAGAGTGCTGGGTGCTGGGAGGTCAGGCTGCTGGGTGTAGTGGGGTTAGGTTGCTGCTGGGTGGTCAGGCTGCTGCTAGGTGTAGGGGTGGTCAGGCTACTGGGTGTAGGGGTGGTCAGGCTGCTGCTGGGTGCAGGGGGGTAAGGCTGCTGCTGGGTGTAGGGGTGGTCAGGCTGCTGCTGGGTGCAGGGGGGTAAGGCTGCTGCTGGGTGTAGGGGTGGTCAGGCTGCTGCTGGGTGTAGGGGTGGTCAGGCTGCTGCTGGGTGTAGGGGTGGTCAGGCTGCTGCTGGGTGTAGGGGTGGTCAGGCTGCTGCTGGGTGTAGGGGTGGTCAGGCTGCTGCTGGGTGCAGGGTGGTCAGGCTGCTGCTGGGTGCAGGGTGGTCAGGCTGCTGCTGGGTGCAGGGTGGTCAGGCTGCTACTGGGTGTAGGGGTGGTCAGGCTGCTACTGGGTGTAGGGTGGTCAGGCTGCTACTGGGTGTAGGGTGGTCAGGCTGCTGCTGGGTGTAGGGGTGGTCAGGCTGCTGCTGCTGTGAGGTCAGGTTGCTGGGTGTAGTGGGGTCAGGCTGCTACTGGGTGTAGTGGGGTCAGGCTGCTACTGGGTGTAGTGGGGTCAGGCTGCTACTGGGTGTAGTGGGGTCAGGCTGCTACTGGGTGTAGTGGGGTCAGGCTGCTACTGGGTGTAGTGGGGTCAGGCTGCTGCTGGGTGTAGTGGGGTCAGGCTGCTGCTGGGTGTAGTGGGGTCAGGCTGCTGCTGGGTGTAGTGGGGTCAGGCTGCTGCTGCTACTGGGTGTAGTGGGGTCAGGCTGCTGGGTGTAGGAAGGACAAGCTGCTGCTGGGTGTAGTGGGGTCAGGCTGCTGGGTGTAGTGGGGTCAGGCTGCTGGGTGTAGTGGGGTCAGGCTGCTGGGTGTAGTGGGGTCAGGCTGCTGGGTGCAGGGGGGGGGGGTCAGGCTGCTGGGTGTAGGAAGGACAAGCTGCTGCTGGGAGGTCAGGCTGCTGGGTGTAGGGGGGTGCTGCTGCTGCTGGGTGTAGTGGGGTCAGGCTGCTGGGTGTAGTGGGGTCAGGCTGCTGGGTGTAGTGGGGTCAGGCTGCTGGGTGCAGGGGAGTCAGGCTGCTGGGTGCAGGGGAGTCAGGCTGCTGGGTGCAGGGGAGTCAGGCTGCTGGGTGCAGGGGAGTCAGGCTGCTGGGTGCAGGGGAGTCAGGCTGCTGGGTGCAGGGGAGTCAGGCTGCTGGGTGCAGGGGAGTCAGGCTGCTGGGTGCAGGGGAGTCAGGCTGCTGGGTGCAGGGGAGTCAGGCTGCTGGGTGCAGGGGAGTCAGGCTGCTGGGTGCAGGGGAGTCAGGCTGCTGCTGCTGGGTGTAGTGGGGTCAGGCTGCTGCTGGGAGGTCAGGCTGCTGAGTGTAGTGGGGTTAGGTTGCTGCTGGGAGGTCAGGCTGCCTGGTGTAGGGGTGGTCAGGCTGCTGGCTGCGGGGAGGCTGTTGGGAGCAGGGAGGGTCTGGCTGCTAGGTGCAGGGGGGGTTAGGGTGTGGGTTCAGGGGGGGGGGTGCAGAGGGGTTCAGGCTGATGGGTGCAGGGAGGGTCTGGCTGCTAGGTTCAGGGGAGGGGGGGGGTCAGGCTGCTGGGTGTAGGGTAAGTGAAGCGTGTGTGTGTGTCAGACTGCAGGGTGGGGTATCAGGCTGCTCAGTGTAGGGGGGGGAGTCAGTCTGCTGGGTGCTGGGTAGTCAAGCTGCTGGGTGTAGGGAGGTTAGGGGTGGTCAGACTACAGGGTGTAGGGGAGACTTGGCTGCCGGGTGCATCGGGGGTCAGGCTGCTGCTGGGACGTCTGGTTGTTGGGAACAGGGAGGGTCTGGCAGCTAGGGGGGGGGGGGGGGGGGCAGGGTTTGGGAGGGGCTGGTTGAATGTTATTCAATGGGATGGATCACACCAGTGTGGTGTTTTTTTTTTTGTTTTGTTTTTTCCCAAATGCAAGCGCAGGTCCTGCAGCATTTTTGAGGTGATTACGCCTCAA
Organism: Hyperolius riggenbachi; assembly: GCF_040937935.1. Classification (NCBI taxonomy): domain Eukaryota; kingdom Metazoa; phylum Chordata; class Amphibia; order Anura; family Hyperoliidae; genus Hyperolius; species Hyperolius riggenbachi. The sequence continues at coordinate 102,164,318 of NC_090646.1, read as the reverse complement.
TGTTAACTATAGGGAAGTGGAAAATCATTTTTAAAAATACTATTACAAAGCGATTTTCCTAGCATTTACTTTCAAAAGCTGATCTCTTCAAAGTATAAAATCGCTAAACAAAAATGCGCCAAAAATCACTAGACATAAATAGAAAATTGCTAGGCACATGTCTGGAATCGATTTTAAAAATCCCTAAGTGTCTGCGCTAACGATTTTTGGTGTGCACTAACCCCGAGGTTGTTCAGGCGTATGACTTACAAATAACCCCACTTTTGACCACTGTAACATCTAGTGCAGGGCTGGGCAAACTTTTCGCGGCCCAGTCCACATTGCTCAAATTTTCCCCCCTTTCTTCCTGTAGACTGCTAGCGGGCGGCAAGGGGGAAACTTAAAACTCACAAGCTCTTTTTCCAGCATCATCTCCATGGCAACAGGACGTCACATTACTCACCGTCAGGACGTTGCCAGTGTGTAATACGCTGACACGTCCTGATGGCAAGTCATGTGACGTTCTGTTGCCATGGAGAAGTGACGCTGGAATCGGCACTGAGGTGAGTTTCAAACATCCTGCTGCTCGCAACTCGGGAAGAAAATGAATCCGGCTGCCTATTGGCGGGCCAGAGAAGCAGCGCACGTGGGCCAGATATGGCCCGTGGGCCATAGTTTGCCCAATGCTGATCTAGTGTTTTCCCGGGGGGGGGGGGGGGGTGATTGCTGTCCACTCGGATGTTAAAGGATAACTGAAGTAAGAATACTATGGAGGCTGCCATGTTTATTTCCTTTTAAAGGAAAGGTTCAGGGAGGGTGGAGAAAAAAAATAAAAATCATGCGCAGTACAGCCCGGTGGACGTCCGATGACGTCAGAGCGCCGGCGTGGGACGCAGAAGTGCCAGGACTTGGAGCGCAGAAGAGCCCGGCCTGGCCAGGTCGGGTCGGCCACCGGAGACTACTGGGAGCCTGCGGGAGCGGCGGCGAGGGCACCTCCTGCCTGCCACGGGCTGGAGGAAGCCCCAGGTAAGTGGAAATTGATTTTTATTTTTTCTCCACCCTGCCTGAACCTTCCCTTTAAACAATACCATTTGCCTGGCAGCCCTGCTTGTCTGTTTGGCTGCAGTAGTGTCTGAATAACACCAGAAACAAGCATGCAGCTAATCTTGTCAAAATCTGACAATAATGTCAGTAACCCCTGATCTGCGGCATGCTTGTTCAGGGTCTATGGCTGAAAGTATTATTGTTTAAAAGGAAATAAACATGGCAGCCTCCATATACCTCTCTCTTTAGTTGTCCTTTAAGCAGGCCTTACACGCATCTATTTTCCAGTATGATTCCTGGCAGATTTGTTCACTCTGATAAAATTTGCTGCAAATCTATTGCACATGTCTGTTCTTTCAAAACTCCAATCAGTGTTGGGCTAAAATGGATTGAAATTATTGATTAGACAGGAAGGAAAAATCTGTTTTGCATGAGTGGCTCTGTGCTACTGCAGGGGCAGGTCAGGAGTGGTGATGGATTGATTGCCCACCTGCGTTTTGATCGATTTATAATAGATTTCTTGCTGAAATATATTCAAGATTGATGATGTTGTGTGCGATATGAATTGATCGTCCTTTGATCACATTCTGATGTGATGTGAGAGGAATCGCTAGTTTTGCTACATCTACAGTATGTTTGTATGCCCACCAGTACTATTGGAGAGGCACTTGAAATATAAAGCACATCTCAAATGAGGAATATGAAGAATGCTATATTTGTTTCTTTTTAAACAATGCAGATTGCCAGGCTGGACAGCTGACCCTGACTTTAATACTTAAAGAGAACCTGTAACAAAACAAAGTTCCTCTAGGGGTATTCGCCTCGGAAGAGGGAAGCCTTTCGGGAGGGGGAAGCCTCAGGGTCCCAATGAGGCTTCCTCTTCCCCTGTAGCTGCAGGCAGTCCAGCGCTGGATCCCCTGAAGTGTCCCGGAATCCTCCCTCGACAAGGCTGCCAAGCGCTGATTTATTTACCTTTCCTGGCTCCAGCGGGGGCGCTGTTGCGGCTCTCCGCACGGAGATAGGCGAAAATAGCCGATCTCTGTCGGGTCCGCTCTACTGCACAGGCGCAGGAGACTTGCGCCTGCGCAGCAGAGCGGCCCGACAGCAATTGGCTATTTCCGCCTATCTCCGAGCGGACA